>NC_091282.1:1017767044-1018367044 GCF_032444005.1 Ranitomeya imitator
CATGGGTTTAGCGACGGTCAATGGAGCAGATCTGTACACAAAAAAAGGTTGCACTCTATCGTGCCAAAACACGTCAAATATGAAATACATGAAATATGAATAGCAAAACTGCTTTTTGAACAATAGGAAAAAATTTTTGAGACGCTTAGCACAGAATTTGGCCAAATAGTGTGAGCCCATCAACCATCGTCAATGTGGTCTCACCTTGACGATGGTTGATGGGCTCACACTATTTGGCCAAATTCTGTGCTAAGCGTCTCAAAAAATTTTTCCTAATGTTCAAAAAGCAGTTTTGCTATTCATATTTCATGTATTTCATATTTGACATGTTTTGGCACGATAGAGTGCAACCTTTTTTTGTATATTATATACGGAGGTAGCTGCTCCTGGTATGCACCTATTCACACTAGTTTGGATGTGCCAGTCTTTTCTCTGTTATTTCTATGGAGCAGATCTGTATTCCTGCAGCAAGGGCCATGGTCCCTTAGGCTGGCATCATGTACAATGTCAAATGTGTGTTAAGGTACCGTCACACATAACAATATCGTTAACGATATCGTTGCTTTTTGTGACGTAGCAACGATATCGTTAACGAAATCGTTATGTGTGACAGCGACCAATGATCAGGCCCCTGCTGGGAGATCGTTGGTCGCTGGGGAAAGTCCAGCACTTTATGTTGTCGCTGGATCTCCCGCTGACATCGCTGAATCGGCGTGTGTGACGCCGATTCAGCGATGTCTTCACTGGTAACCAGGGTAAATATTGGGTTACTAAGCGCAGGGCCGTGCTTAGTAACCCGATGTTTACCCTGGTTACCATTGTAAATGTAAAAAAACAAACACTACATACTTACATTCCGGTGTTTGGTCAGCTCCCTCGCCGTCAGCTTCCCGCACTGACTGGTGTGCGCCGGCGAGCCATAAAGCACAGCACAGCGGTGACGTCACCGCTGTACTTTACGGCTGGCGCTCAGTCAGTGCGGGAAGCTGAAGGCGAGGGACATGACCAGACACCGGGGAATGTAAGTATGTGGTGTTTGATTTTTTTACATTTACAACGGTAACCAGGGTAAACATCGGGTTACTAAGCGCGGCCCTGCGCTTAGTAACCCGATGTTTACCCTGGTTACCCGGGGACTTTGGGATCGTTGGTCGCTAGAGAGCTGTCTGTGTGACAGCTCTCCAGCGACCAAACAGCGACGCTGCAGCGATCGACATTGTTGTCGGTATCGCTGCAGCGTCGCTTAGTGTGACGGTACCTTTACTCTTGATGGAGCCATGGTGTCTTGGCTTTTGTTCTGCAGTGTCTCTACTGCAAAAGAGGGAGATCCCCTTTTTTCAGTTCACAGCTGTCCTTCAAGCCACCATCCACAGGTCAGAGGGAAGGCGAGATGAGATCAGCTCTCATTGTTTGAGTAGCCAATCAATCGGCATAGTTTGTCCTTCAGTGTTTGCAGGTCAACAAGCTACATGGACTTATAGAATGGGTAATCAACATCAATTGTTCAATCATCCTGTGTCCTGTCCTCCAAAGATAGTAACAAACTGTAAGAGCTGATATAATAGGCAAACATCAGCCATTCAACAATTCACAAACATCAAACCAATATAATTCAAGAGTCAACCTTCAGACTCAAACAAACAACAGTCCATGTCTCCAGGTCCATTGAAAATATGAGTCTGGCATAACTAAGCATCAGATTTGAGTAAATGAACATACCCAAGTCATTTATCAGCCAGTGATCATTTCCTACAGATGTTAGGATAGTATTGTAAGCTCCAATTAACAGAAGATGCCACACAATTCATGGGTGGGACGTCAGTGCTCTGCAACCACAGCCGATAACCGAAGGACATGGGTTGAGTGGGAGGAGGAGTACAAACCATTTCTGCTCTAAATCAAGTAGCAGCAGTTGCCAAAGAGTTAACACAAATATCTTATGGCCCAACATCCCTACAAATGACCATGAAGGGTGCAATAAAGTTTTTTTTTTTTTCATTTTTTCATCAGTGGTGTCTCGCTATCCTCTCAATTTTTCCTGTTTGGCTGTGCTCACTAGCCTTGCGAGCACCCACCGGTCTTCTGATTTGCGTCTACCCATTTGGTGTTGCATGTGGATCCCATTGAAGCTCCCAGACCTCCTTCGCCTATAAAGAAAACCCTCAATCTTCATGACCTAATAGTGAATGCAGACCAGTTACCCACACTCAGGCGGGCTCGGGTCTATTACATTGTTCCCCATTTATTTGAAAGACTAGCAATCTTTGTGCAAAAGCTGCTGCAGGGAAAATACATGGTTTAACTTCAGAAGCAATACTCATGTCTTATATTGTCTTATATAAAGCATGAAAATAATTTATTTTACAATTTGTAAAATAACATACGGTATATACAAATTGGGAGGCCCACCTATATTGATATTAAATTATTATGACACTGTGTACACACGATTCAAATCTGGCACCCTTCCACATAAATATTTTAAAATAAAGCAGGGGTGGGCTGGCTTTCTAAATGTCAAACTTTTTTTTTATTATTCTTAAGAAAGAGTTAACAATAGACAGTTTTTAATAGGACAAAGTTGAAATGGCACTTCCAAAAGCAATAAAAATGTGTATATTCTTTCTTTTTAGTACAAATCCACAAAAAAACATTTGTGAATACACATGGGTTCACATAGTAAAACAGACTAATACTTGTAATAAAGGATAATTTACACATTTTTACTGCATTTGGAAGTGCTGTTTTAACTTTTTCCATTTAACTAATTCACAGACCATCCAGACATCATTTTGAATGAGGATATGGTAAGCCCTGTTTTGTTATCTTTGCCATTTGGATTACACTGTAGCTATTGTCTTATCTTAATGGAATGTGCATACAAAAATAAATAAATACAATATACAATAGGGAAAAAGAGTATTTGATACATTGCAGATTTTGCAAATTTTCCCACCTACAAAGAATGGAAAGGTCTGTAATTTATATCGTAGGTACCCTTCAACTGTGAGAAACAGAATCTAAAAATAAAAACCAGAAAATCACATTGTATGATGATTTAAATAATGACACTACATTTTATTGCATGAAATAAGTATTTGATCATCTATCAACGGTCAAGAATTCCGGCCCTCACAGACATGTTAAACCCCTTCATGACCCAGCCTATTTTGACCTTAAAGACCTTGCCGTTTTTTGCAATTCTGACCAGTGTCCCTTTATGAGGTAATAACTCAGGAACGCTTCAACGGATCCTAGCGGTTCTGAGAATGTTTTTTCGTGACATATTGGGCTTCATGTTAGTGGTAAATTTAGGTCAATAAATTCTGCGTTTATTTGTGATAAAAACAGAAATTTGGCGAAAATTTTGAAAATATCGCAATTTTCACATTTTGAATTTTTATTCTGTTAAACCAGAGAGTTATGTGACACAAAATAGTTAATAAATAACATTTCCCACTTGTATACTTTACATCAGCACAATTTTGGAAACAAAATTTTTTTTTGCTAGGAAGTTATAAGGGTTAAAATTTGACCAGCGATATCCCATTTTTACAACGAAATTTACAAAACCATTTTTTTTTAGGGACCAACTCACATTTGAAGTCAGTTTGAGGGGTCTATATGGCTGAAAATACCCAAAAGTGACACCATTCTAAAAAATGCACCCCTTAAAGTACTCAAAACCACATTCAAGAAGTTTATTAACCCTTCAGGTGCTTCACAGCAGCAGAAGCAACATGGAAGGAAAAAATGAACATTTAACTTTTTAGTCACAAAAATTATCTTTCAGCAACAATTTTTTTATTTTCCCAATGGTAAAAGGAGAAACTGAACCACGAAAGTTGTTGTGCAATTTCTCCCGAGTACACCGATACCTCATATGTGGGGGTAAACCACTGTTTGGGCACACGGCAGGGCTCGGAAGGGAAGGCGCGCCATTTGACTTTTTGAATGGAAAATTAGCTCCAATTGTTAGCGGACACCATGTCGAGTTTGGAGAGCTCCTGTGTGCCTATGCAATGGAGCTCCCCCACAAGTGACCCCATTTTGGAAACTAGACCCCCCAAGGAACTTATCTAGATGCATATTGAGCACTTTAAACCCCCACGTGCTTCACAGAAGTTTATAACGCAGAGCCATGAAAATAAAAAATAATTTTTCTTTCCTCAAAAATGATTTTTTAGCCTGGAATTTCCTATTTTGCCAAGGGTAATAGGAGAAATTGGACCCCAAATGTTGTTGTCCAGTTTGTCCTGAGTACGCTGATACCCCATATGTGGGGGTAAAGCACTGTTTGGGCGCACGGCAGGGCTCGGAAAGGAAGGCACACCATTTGGTTTTTTAAATGGAAAATTAGCTCCAATCATTAGCGGACACCATGTCACGTTTGGAGAGCCCCTGTGTGCCTAAACATTGGAGATCCCCCAGAAATGACCCCATTTTGGAAACTAGACCCCCAAAGGAACTAATCTAGATGTGTGGTGAGGACTTTGAACCCCCAAGTGCTTCACAGAAGTTTATAACGCAGAGCCATGAAAATAAAATAAAAAAATTATTTTCTCAAAAATGATCTTTTAGCCTGCAATTTTTTATTTTCCCAAGGGTAACAGGAGAAATTTGACCCCAATATTTGTTGTCCAGTTTCTCCTGAGTACGGTGATACCCCATATGTGGGGGTAAACTACTGTTTGGGCACATGCCGGGGCTCGGAATTGGAGTAGTGACGTTTTGAAATGCAGACTTTGATGGAATGCTCTGCGGGCGTCACGTTGCGTTTGCAGAGCCCCTGATGTGGCTAAACAGTAGAAACCCCCCACAAGTGACCCCATTTTGGAAACTAGACCCCGAAAGGAACTTATCTAGATGTGTGGTGAGCACTTTGAACCCCCAAGTGCTTCATAGAAGTTTATAATGCAGAGCCGTGAAAATAATAAATACGTTTTCTTTCCTCAAAAATAATTATTTAGCCCAGAATTTTTTTATTTTCCCAAGGGTTACAGGAGAAATTGGACCCCAAAAGTTGTTGTCCAGTTTCTCCTGAGTACGCTGATACCCCAAGTGTGGAGGTAAACCACTGTTTGGGCACACGTCGGGGCTCAGAAGGGAAGTAGTGACTTTTGAAATGCAGACTTTGATGGAATGGTCTGCGGGCGTCACGTTGCGTTTGCAGAGCCCCTGGTGTGCCTAAACAGTAGAAACCCCCCACAAGTGACCCCATTTTAGAAACTAGACCCCCCAAGGAACTTATCTAGATATGTGGTGAGCACTTTGAACCCCCAAGTGCTTCACAGACGTTTACAACGCAGAGCCGTGAAAATAAAAAATCATTTTTCTTTCCTCAAAAATGATGTTTTAGCAAGCATTTTTTTATTTTCACAAGGGTAACAGGAGAAATTAGACCCCAGTAATTGTTGCACAGTTTATCCTGAGTATGCTGGTACCCCATATGTGGGGGTAAACCACTGTTTGGGCACACGTCGGGGCTCGGAAGTGAGGGAGCACCATTTGATTTTTTTAATACAAGATTGGCTGGAATCAATGGTGGCGCAATGTTGTGTTTGGAGACCCCCTGATGTGCCTAAACAGTGGTAACCCCTCAATTCTACCTCCAACACTAACCCCAACACACCCCTAACTCTAATCCCAACTGTAGCCGTAACCCTAACCACAACCCTAACCCCAACACACCCCTAACCCTAACCACAACCCTAATTCCAACCCTAACCCTAAGGCTATGTGCCCACGTTGCGGATTCGTGTGAGATTTTTCAGCATCATTTTTGAAAAATCCGCGGGTAAAAGGCACTGCGTTTTACCTGCGGATTTTCCGCGGATTTCCAGTGTTTTTTGTGCGGATTTCACCTGCGGATTCCTATTGAGGAACAGGTGTAAAACGCTGTGGAATCCGCACAAAGAATTGACATGCTGCGGAAAATACAACGCAGCGTTTCCGCGCGGTATTTTCCGCACCATGGGCACAGCGGATTTGGTTTTCCATAGGTTTACATGGTACTGTAAACCTGATGGAACACTGCTGCGAATCCGCAGCGGCCAATCCGCTGCGGATCCGCAGCCAAATCCGCACCGTGTGCACATAGCCTAATTCTAAAGGTATGTGCACACGCTGCGGAAAACGCTGCGGATCCGCAGCAGTTTCCCATGAGTTTACAGTTCAATGTAAACCTATGGGAAACAAAAATCGCTGTACACATGCTGCGGAAAAACTGCACGGAAACGCAGCGGTTTACATTCCGCAGCATGTCACTTCTTTGTGCAGATTCCGCAGCGGTTTTACAACTGCTCAAATAGAAAATCGCAGTTGTAAAACCGCAGTGAAATGCGCAGAAAAAACGCGGTAAATCCGCCATAAATCCGCAGCGGTTTAGCACTGCGGATTTATCAAATCCGCAGCGGAAAAATCCGCAGAGGACCAGAATACGTGTGCACATACCAAAACCCTAGCCCTAGCCCTAACCCTACCCCTAACCCTAGCCCTAGCCCTAACCCTAACCCTAGCCCTAACCCTAACCCTAGCCCTAACATTAGTGGAAAAAAAAATTCTTTATTTTTTTATTGTCCCTACCTATGGGGGTGACAAAGGGGGGGGGGTCATTTATTATTTTTTTATTTTGATCACTGAGATATAATCTATCTCAGTGATCAAAATGCACTTTGGAACGAATCTGTCGGCCGGCAGATTCGGCGGGCGCACTGCGCATGCGCCCGCCATTTTGGAAGATGGCGGCACCCAGGGAGAAGACGGACGGATCCCGGCAGGATCGGTAAGTATGATGGGATGGGGGGGGAGCACGGGGGGGGGATCGGAGCATGGGGGGTGGAACGGAGCACGGGAGGGGTGGAACGGAGCACGGGGGTGGTGGAATGGAGCACGGGGGGTGGAACGGAGCACGGGGGGGTGGATCGGAGTGCAGGGGGGGTGATTGGAGCACGGGGGGAGCGGACAAGACCACGGGGGGAGCGGAGCACAGGATGGAGGGGAGCCGGAGCAGTGTACCGGACAGATCGGAGGGCTGGGGGGGGCGATCGGTGGGGTGGGGGCACATTAGTGTTTCCAGCCATGGCCGATGATATTGCAGCATCGGCCATGGCTGGATTGTAATATTTCACCAGTTATAATAGGTGAAATATTACAAATCGCTCTGATTGGCAGTTTCACTTTCAACAGCCAATCAGAGCGATCGTAGCCACGGGGGGGGGGGGGGGTGAAGCCACCCCCCCTGGGCTAAACTACCACTCCCCCTGTCCCTGCAGATCGGGTGAAATGGGAGTTAACCCTTTCACCCGATCTGCAGGGACGCGATCTTTCCATGACGCCACATAGGCGTCATGGGTCGGATTGGCACCGACTTTCATGACGCCTACGTGGTGTCAAAGGTCGGGAAGGGGTTAAGAAAAACTAAGAAGACCTAGTACACTGCACTCATTACCTGTATAAAAGACAACTGTCCACACACTAAATCAATCACACTACAACATCTCCACCATGGCAAAGACTAAAGAGCTATGGACACCAGGGACAAAATTGTAAACCTACACAAAGATGGGATGGGCTACAGGACAATAGGCAAGCAGCTTGATGAGAAGATAACTTATGGCACAATTGTTAGAAAATGAAAGAAACACAAGATGACTTTCAATCTTCCTTGGCCTGGGGCTCCATGTAAGATCTCACTTCGTGAAGTAATGATGGTTCTGAGAAAGGTCAGGAATCAGCCCAGAACTACACTGGAGGACCTGGCCAATGTCCTGAATGAAGAGAGCTGGGACCACAGTCTCAAACATTATCATTAAGAACACACCATGCCGTCATGTATAATCCTGCAGGGCACACAATGTCACGCCAGCACATGTCCAGACCCGTTTGAAGTTCGCCAATGACCATCTGGATTATCCAGAGGAGGAATGGGACAAGGTAATGTAGTCAGAGGAGATCAAAACAGAACTTTTTGTAATAAACTCCACTTGTGTTTGGAGGAAGAATAAGGAGGAGTACAATCCCAAGAACATCACCCCAACCATGAAGCATCGTTGAGGAAACATCATACTTTGGGGGTGCTTTTCTGAAAATCGGACAGGACGACTGCACCATATTGAAGGGAGGGTGGATGGAGTCATGTATTGTGAGATTTTGGGCAACAACCTCATTCCTTCAGTAAGAGCATTAAAGATGGGTCGTGGCTGAGTCTTCCCGCATGACAATGACCAAAAACACACAGCCAGAGGAACTAACGATTGGCTCCATAAGAAGCATTACAAGGTCCTGGAGTGGTCTAGCCAGTCTCCAGACTTGAGCCCAACAGAAAATCTTTGGAGGGAGCTTAAACTCAATGTTACCCAGCAACAACCCCGAAATCCGAAAAATCTGGAGAAGATCTGTATGGAGGGAGTGAGCAAACTGTCAAGAACTACAGGAAGCATCTGACCTATGTAATTGCAATCAAATGTTTTTGTACCAAATATTAAGTTCTGTTTTTATATTGTATCAAATACTGTAGTTCATGCAATAAAATGCTATTTATTTAAAAATCATACAATGTGATTTTCTGGCTTTTCTTTTTAGATTCTGTCTCTCAGACCTCTCCATTCTTTGCAGGTGGAAAAACTTGCAAAAAATTGGCATGTCAAATGGTTTCTCATGCGTGCGCAGTATGCTTTGCCCAACTGGGGGCAAAGCTGAAAAGCAGAAGTGCGCATGCGTGAGAAACCATTCGACTACGCGGGCGTGATATCTCATAGCAATCTGCGTCATCCACGTCAAGTACTGCGTGCAGCTGTGGAGATGGGTGGAGTGAGTGAACCGAAGCCACGCCTATCGGACTGGATGGACCCTATTAGAATACATCGTGGGAAAATTATAAAAGGTTTTTATGCGCGATACATGGGGAGTCGGGATTATACAAGTATTTAGGGAATGCACAGCTGACACTGAAAAGTAGTGACAGGTTCTCTTTAAGGTCAGGACTTTGACTAGGCCACTCTAAAGCTTTAATTTTGTTTTTCTTAAGCCATTCAAAGATGAACTTGCTGGTGTGTTTTTGGATGATTGTCCTGCTGCATAACCCAAGATAGCTTGAGATCACGAACAGATGGCCGGACATTCTTCTTCAAGATTTTTTGGTAGACAGCAGAATTCATGGTTCAATTACCACAGGTCCAAAAGCAGCAAAACAGCCCCAGACCATCACACTACAACCACCATATTCTACTGTTGGTCTGATGTTCCATTTCTGAAATGCTGTGTTACTTCTACAGCAGATGTAATGGGACATACACATTCCAAAAATTTCAACTTTTGTCCTGACAGTCCACAAAGTATTCTCCCAAAAGTCTTGGGGATCATCAAGATGTTTTCTGGCACAAACTAAGATGAGCCTTTTATGCTCATATTGCTTTGCAGTGGCTTTCATCTTGGAACTCTGCCATCCTGGCCATTTTTGCCCAGTCTCTTTCTTGTGGTGGAATCATGAACCTTAAAGGGACTCTGTCACCTGAATTTGGCGGGCTCTCTGTTCAGTCTGATGGGCGGTGTTTTCTCTCCTTTCATGTACCCCTTCCTTTCCCGCTGGCCGCAATATTATCTTGAATATGAGTCTGTTTCCTTCATAGTTCACGCGTGCGCAATGCAATCTTGCCTTGCGCACGTGCAGTATGCTTTGCCCAACTGCGGGCAAAGCCGAAAAGCATTAGTGCGCATGCGCAGACGCACTATGTCCCGGAACACAGCTAAATAGTTTATAACCTTTTCCAGACTGATAAATCTCAATTATTTAGTTTAATAATTTCTTTGAATTGCGACATGATGTCTAGGTTTTGAAAAGCATTTGTTCTATTTCAATTTGTCAGGCAGGTCCTATTTAAGTGATTTCTTGATTGAAAACAGGTGTGACAGTAATCAGGCCTGGGTGTGGCTAGGGAATTTGAACTCAGATTCCCAAAGATGTGATAAACTACAATTAGTTTATGTTTTAATGGGGGTGGCAATCACTTATTTTTTTTTTTTTTTTACACAGGACCCTGTAGATTTGGAATTCTTTTCCCTTAACCCCTTCATGACCCAGCCTATTTTGACCTTAAAGACCTTGCCGTTTTTTGCAATTCTGACCAGTGTCCCTTTATGAGGTAATATCTCAGGAACGCTTCAACGGATCCTAGCGGTTCTGAGATTGTTTTTTCGTGACATATTGGGCTTCATGTTAGTGGTAAATTTAGGTCAATAAATTCTGCATTTATTTGTGATAAAAACCGAAATTTGGCGAAAATTTTGAAAATTTCGCAATTTTCACATTTTGAATTTTTATTCTGTTAAACCAGAGAGATATGTGACACAAAATAGTTAATAAATAACATTTCCTACATGTTTACTTTACATCAGCACAATTTTGGAAACAAAATTTTTTTTTGTTAGGAAGTTATAAGGGTTAAAATTTGACCAGCGATTTGTCATTTTTACAACGAAATTTACAAAACAATTTTTTTTTAGGGACCACCTCACATTTGAAGTCAGTTTGAGGGGTCTATATGGCTGAAAATACCCAAAAGTGACACCATTCTAAAAACTGCACCCCTCAAGGTACTCAAAACAACATTCAAGAAGTTTATTAACCCTTCAGGTGCTTCACAGCAGCAGAAGCAACATGGAAGGAAAAAATGAACATTTAACTTTTTAGTCACAAAAATTATCTTTTAGCAACAATTTTTTTATTTTCCCAATGGTAAAAGGAGAAAATGAACCACGAAAGTTGTTGTCCAATTTGTCCTCAGTACGCTGATACCTCATATGTGGGGGTAAACCACTGTTTGGGCACACGGCAGGGCTTGGAAGGGAAGGAGCGCCATTTGACTTTTTGAATAAAAAATTGGCTCCACTCTTTAGCGGACACCATGTCACGTTTGGAGAGCCCCCGTGTGCCTAAAAATTGGAGCTCCCCCACAAGTGACCCCATTTTGGAAACAAGACGCCCCAAGGAACTTATCTAGATGCATAGTGAGCACTTTGAACCCCCAGGTGCTTCACAAATTGATCCGTAAAAATGAAAAAGTACTTTTTTTTCACAAAAAAATTATTTTAGCCTCAATTTTTTCATTTTCACATGGGCAACAGGATAAAATGGATCCTAAAATGTGTTGGGCAATTTCTCCTGAGTACACCAATACCTCACATGTGGGGGTAAACCACTGTTTGGGCACATGGTAAGGCTCGGAAGGGAAGGAGCGCCATTTGACTTTTTGAATGAAAAATTATTTCCATCGTTAGCGGACACCATGTCGCGTTTGGATAGCTCCTGTGTGCCTAAACATTGGCGCTCCCCCACAAGTGACCCCATTTTGGAAACTAGACCCCCCAAGGAACTTATTTAGATGCCTAGTGAGCACTTTAAACCCTCAGGTGCTTCACAAATTGATCTGTAAAAATGAAAAAGTACTTTTTTTTCACAAAAAAATTCTTTTCGCCTCAATTTTTTCATTTTCACATGGGCAGTAGGATGAAATGGATCATAAAATTTGTTGGGCAATTTCTCTCGAGTACGCCGATACCTCATATGTGGGGTTAAACCACTGTTTGGGCACTCGGCAGGGCTCGGAAGGGAAGGCGCGCCATTTGACTTTTTGAATGGAAAATTAGCTCCAATTGTTAGCGGACACCATGTCGCGTTTGGAGAGCTCCTGTGTGCCTAAACATTGGAGCTCCCCCACAAGTGACCCCATTTTGGAAACTAGACCCCCCAAGGAACTTATCTAAATGCATATTGAGCACTTTAAACCCCCAGGTGCTTCACAGAAGTTTATAACGCAGAGCCATGAAAATAAAAAATAATTTTTCTTTCCTCAAAAATGATTTTTTTAGCCTGGAATTTCCTATTTTGCCAAGGATAATAGGAGAAATTGGACCCCAAATATTGTTGTCCAGTTTGTCCTGAGTAGGCTGATACCCCATATGTGGGGGTAAACCACTGTTTGGGCGCACGGCAGGGCTCGGAAGGGATGGCACGCCATTTGGCTTTTTAAATGGAAAATTAGCTCCAATCATTAGCGGACACCATGTCACGTTTGGAGAGCCCCTGTGTGCCTAAACATTGGAGTTCCCCCAGAAATGACCCCATTTTGGAAACTAGACCCCCAAAGGAACTAATCTAGATGTGTGGTGAGGACTTTGAACCCCCAAGTGCTTCACAGAAGTTTATAACGCAGAGCCATGAAAATTAAAAAAAAAAATTATTTTCTCAAAAATGATCTTTTAGCCTGCAATTTTTTATTTTCCCAAGGGTAACAGGAGAAATTTCACCCCAAAAGTTGTTGTCCAGTTTGTCCTGAGTACGCTGATACCCCATATGTGGGGGTAAATCAGTGTTTGGGCACATGCCGGGGCTCGGAAGTGAAGTAGTGACGTTTTGAAATGCAGACTTTGATGCAATGCTCTGTGGGCGTCACGTTGCGTTTGCAGAGCCCCTGATGTGGCTTAACAGTAGAAACCCCCCACAAGTGACCCCATTTTGGAAACTAGACCCCCAAAGGAACTTATCTAGATGTGTGGTGAGCACTTTGAACCCCCAAGTGCTTCATAGAAGTTTATAATGCAGAGCCGTGAAAATAATAAATACGTTTTCTTTCCTCAAAAATAATTATTTAGCCCAGAATTTTTTATTTTCCCAAGGGTTACAGGAGAAATTGGACCCCAAAAGTTGTTGTCCAGTTTCTCCTGAGTACGCTGATACCCCATGTGTGGGGGTAAACCACTGTTTGGGCACACGTCGGGGCTCAGAAGGGAAGTAGTGACTTTTGAAATGCAGACTTTGATGGAATGGTCTGCGGGCGTCACGTTGCGTTTGCAGAGCCCCTGGTGTGCCTAAACAGTAGAAACCCCCCACAAGTGACCCCATTTTGGAAACTAGACCCCCCAAGGAACTTATCTAGATATGTGGTGAGCACTTTGAACCCCCAAGTGCTTCACAGACGTTTACAACGCAGAGCCGTGAAAATAAAAAATCATTTTTCTTTCCTCAAAAATTTTGTTTTAGCAAGCATTTTTTTAGATTCACAAGGGTAACAGGAGAAATTGGACCCCAGTAATTGTTGCGCAGTTTATCCTGAGTATGCTGGTACCCCATATGTGGGGGTAAACCACTGTTTGGGCACACGTCAGGGCTCGGAAGTGAGGGAGCACCATTTGACTTTTTGAATACGAGAATCAATGGTGGCGCCATGTTGCGTTTGGAGACCCCTGATGTGCCTAAACAGTGGTAACCCCTCAATTCTACCTCCAACACTAACCCCCCCACACCCCTAACCCTAATCCCAACTGTAGCCATAACCCTAATCACAACCCTAATCACAACCCTAATTCCAACCCTAACCCTAAGGCTATGTGCCCACGTTGCGGATTCGTGTGAGATATTTCCGCACCACTTTTGAAAAATCCGCGGGTAAAAGGCACTGCGTTTTACCTGCGGATTTTCCGCGGATTTCCAGTGTTTTTTGTGCGGATTTCACCTGCGGATTCCTATTGAGGAACAGGTGTAAAACGCTGCGGAATCCGCACAAAGAATTGACATGCTGCGGAAAATACAACGCAGCGTTTCCGCGCTGTATTTTCCGCACCATGGGCACAGCGGATTTGGTTTTTCATATGTTTACATGGTACTGTACACCTGATGGAACACTGCTGCGAATCCGCAGCGGCCAATCCGCAGCCAAATCCGCACCGTGTGCACATGGCCTAATTCTAAAGGTATGTGCACATGCTGCGGAAAAGCAGCAGTTTCCCATGAGCTTACAGTTCAATGTAAACCTACGGGAAACAAAAATCGCTGCACACATGCTGCGGAAAAACTGCACGGAAACGCAGCGGTTTACATTTCGCAGCATGTCACTTCTTTGTGCGGATTCCGCAGCGGTTTTACAACTGCTCCAATAGAAAATCGCAATTGTAAAACCGCAGTGAAATGTGCAGAAAAAATGCGGTAAATCCGCCATAAATCCGCAGCGGTTTAGCACTGCGGATTTGTTAAATCCGCAGCGGAAAAATCCGCAGAGGACCAGAATACGTGTGCAGATACCGAAACCCTAACCCTACCCCTAACCCTAACCCTACCCCTAACCCTAGCCCTAACCCTAGCCCTAACCCTACCCCTAACCCTAACCCTATTCTAACATTAGTGGAAAAAAAAAAATTTCTTTTTTTTTTTATTGTCCCTACCTATGGGGGTGACAAAGGGGGGGGGGGTCATTTATTATTTTTTTTATTTTGATCACTGAGATATAATCTATCTCAGTGATCAAAATGCACTTTGGAACGAATCTGCCGGCCGGCAGATTCGGCGGGCGCACTGCGCATGCGCCCGCCATTTTGGAAGATGGCGGCGCCCAGGGAGAAGACGGACGGGACCCCGGCAGGATCGGTAAGTATGATGGGGTGGGGGGGACCACAGGGGGGGGGGATCGGAGCACGGGGGGGGGAATCGGAGCGCGGCAGGCGTGGAACGGAGCACGGGGGGGCTGGAACGGAGCACGGGGGGGTGGAACGGAGCACGGGGGGGTGGATCGGAGTGCAGGGGGGTGATTTGAGCACGGGGGTGTGATTGGAGCACGGGGGTGAGCGGACAAGAGCACGGGGGGGGGAGCGGAGCACTGGACGGAGGGGAGCCGGAGCAGTGTACCGGCCAGATCGGGGGGCTGGGCGGGCGATCGGTGGGGTGGGGTGGGGGCACACTAGTATTTCCAGCCATGGCCGATGATATTGCAGCATCGGCCATGGCTGGATTGTAATATTTCACCCGTTATAATGGGTGAAATATTACAAATCGCTCTGATTGGCAGTTTCACTTTCAACAGCCAATCAGAGCGATCGTAGCCACGAGGGGGTGAAGCCACCCCCCTGGGCTAAACTACCACTCCCCCTGTCCCTGCAGATCGGGTGAAATGGGAGTTAACCCTTTCACCCGGCCTGCAGGGACGCGATCTTTCCATGACGCCACATAGGCGTCATGGGTCGGATTGGCACCGACTTTCATGACGCCTACGTGGCGTCATGGGTCGGGAAGGGGTTAATAATAAAGACTTTAATTTACAAACTGCATTTTATTTACATTATCTTTGTTCAATATTTAAAATTTGTTTGGTAATTTAAAACATTTAAGTGTGACAAACATGCAATAGAATGGGAAATCAGAAAGAGGGCAAACACTTTCACACCATATGTGCCGAATATAAATAACAAAACATTCTTTCTAGATCTGGAAAACGGGTACTTGGGAATGAGGAAAAGATTATTATAAGAGAGGAATTTACACACTGTATTAAATGTATCGAAAGATAAATCTCGGTCAAAAGGAAAACTAGGAACAGAGAGAACCCATGATAAAATACTAGCTCCTTTTATTGTAAATACCAATATGGTAGATATGTGGTGTAGTATGTTTCCGGTGGGTAGTGAGTATAAATCAATTTTTCCATGTTCACAATGCTTGGTCTAGGGTAGATTATATTTTAATATCACAATCTGCTTAACAGAGTCAATAGCGTAGGCATACAACACAAACATAGATCATGTGCCGGTATTAGTATCTTTTTATGACTGAAAGGCACAGATATAGTTATGGAGATTCTGTGTATATCCAACATAAGATGAAAATTTTCAGAAGATACTTAAAACTTGGTTGTTTGAGTTTGGCTAAGATAATAAGGAGCATGAGGAGGATTATCATTTATACTGGGATTTATACTTAGAGGAAGAACAACAAGAAATGTAAAATCTTTAAAAAATTAAGCATTAACGGCTTACAAAAAGAACGCAAAACAACATGTGTCACGCACGCGCCCAGACTGAATGGCGCGGGCATACGGGGGTGGTTTGTGGCCCCACTGTGCCACAAACCAGACTACCCTGGAAGGAGCGTGACTATGACAGCTGCCTGGGTTTTCACTGGAGCCTCTGATGGTGAGGTCAGGCTTGTGCAGCAGGCAGCTGCCAGGTGCTACTCCAGGGTGGTGTCTGGCTGTGGCTGCTGATCCCACTAAAGAACGGAGCGGGCACAGCTGGCACTCTGGCTGACAGGCGGGCACGGCTGGGACACAGGCAGGCAGACGGGTACAACAGAGACACTGGCGAGCAGGCGGACACGGCTGGCTCTCTGGTAGGCAGGCGGTTACGGCTGGAACATAGGAAGAACCGGTAGGGACCGGTCTGCAGGCAGGAATGAGAAACAGGTAGGAGCCTGTACAGACAGGAGGACTAAGTAACAAGTAGAAGGTGGAACTAAGAGAAGAGAAGGAGAAGGCAGAGCCAAGGGCGGAGCCGCAAGAGGTGGAGCCAAGGGCGGAGACGCTGGAGGCGGAGCCAAGAGCGGAGCTGCTGGAGGCGGAGCCAAGAGCGGAGCCGCTGGAGGCGGAGCCAAGAGCGGAGCCGCTGGAGGCGGAGCCAAGAGCGGAGACGCTGGAGGCGGAGCCAAGAGCGGAGACGCTGGAGGTAACGCCAAGAGCGGAGACGCTGGAGGCGGAGCCAAGAGCAGAGACGGAGCCAAGTGCAGAAACACAGGAGGGGGAGCCAGATAGAACCGCAAAGAGCGGAGCCACAGAGCAAAGCCAGAGAGTGCGAAGCAAGGACTGAGTGCAGAGCCGCAAGAGTGCGGAGTGTAAGCAGACTGAGAACACAAGGAAAGACAAAGCAGGGAAGGAAGCCACAGACAAGGAGACCGAGAAAAGACGAAGTACAGACAAGGCAATGGAACAAGACACAGGGACAAAGACACAGGGACCAGGATATTCTGCCTCCTGGAGGGCGGACTACAAGAACAAGGCAAAAGCACAGAGAAAAGCTCAGAGGGAGAAACTCAGAGCAAGGCCAGGCAAACTCAGCAGCTAAACACTAACTGAGCTAACACATTGCACAGGCCCAGACCACAGGGTGGAGCTGCACTATATACAGGAGGCCTCTTGGTAATTGGTCAGGAACTGATTAGACAGGTGCACCTGATTCCTATAAGAACCAGAGAGTTCAGGCGCCGGCCCCCTATACACATAGGCATGAGGCATGCACAGAGCAGAGACACAGAACATGGAGCTGGAAAGAAACAGAAACCACATCATGGCCTGGAGCAGTGGGTAAGATTGTGTGAGAGATGTGAGGCCATGCTGTGATGCCAGCAGAGTTGTTACAGTACCCCCCCCTTTACGGCCCCTCTTCTTCAAGCCCGCCAGAATAACTTGTAGAAGAAGGATAGGAGCACACATAGTCCAGGCCAACATGACATCTTCAGGGTAGAATAAGGCAGGCGGGTCACCAGGAATCTCAGAAGACAAAGTCTCTTTGTGCCAAACAGGGTTAGCCTCCTCAATGGACTGGACCATTTCCTCTGGGTAGACAAGAAGCAGGAACTTGGATGCTACTGGTTTGATATCTTCACCAGCCAGCCACTTAGAAGCCGAAGGAACACTCACAGGATACATCTTCTGCCCGATATCCAGAGACAAATTTTCAGGTAGCAGAGATGTCTTGAAATCTTCACCAGCCGGCCACATGGAAGCCGAAGGAACACTCACAGGATACACCTTCTGCCCGATATCCAGAGACGAACTTTCAGGTAGCTGAAAAGTTCCAGAGTACTGAACACAGGAAAAATCACTGGAGCAGAGGGTGGAGAATAATAACTCCACCGGATCAGGAAAAAACTGAGAGGAGAAAACTTCTGTTTTGGAATCTTCACCAACTGGCCATATGGACGATGAAGGCACCCACATAGGAACCATTTTCTGCCGATTATCCAGAAAAAACGTCCAAGAGGCGGAGCTATTTCCACGAACAGGTTACAGGTATAGTCATTAGAGTAGTGAGGAGAGATTGTCACCGCTTTCCCATCTTTGGTAACATCAGCACTCCTTGACTCGATGACTAACGGGTTCCTGGTATAGTCACTGGAGATGTGTGGAGAGATAATCACCGCTTCCCCATCTTGGGTGACATCAACACACCTTGACTCGACGACTAGCAGACCAGCTGAAGAAGAAGACAACACAGTTGACTGTCCTTGATGCATGGGAACCAGACACCTCTCATGACTGGGTAAATTCAAACAAAGTATTTTGCAGGAACTCTTGACCAGAGCGGGTGGTAGAGTTCCAGGCTCAGAATGACCCATGGGCATAACAGACAGCATACGGTAGATAAACTTCTTCGTGTATAAGGCTCCAACTTGGAGCTGTAGTTGTCCTTGTAGGACTAGACTGCTCTTGAGTAGGGCTTGACCAACTTCAGACAACGCCCTTACCGGGTTCTGGAGCTGTATGACAGAGACCACACACCGACTCCGAATGGTTGGCGACTTTACCACACCAAAGTTCCCGGAAAACAGAGACACAGTCTTAGATTTTAATGGAGAGGAGGTACTCTCACCTAGGGCAGCCTCTCCTGCTGGCCCAGGGTTTTGGAGTTTTAGATCTACAGGGCAGAGACCGTCAGGATGTTCCTTGATACCGCGTTCCCTTCTTGCGGCTGGATTTGGACTGCTGCTTTGCCAGCCCACTTTTGTTTAAATCATGTTTATTGAGTGAAGCAAGAAGAATAAAAGTAAACGATGCACTCTAGTATATCAGCAAAATACCAGGTAAAATTACACGTTAGACAAGAAATGCATTACAGCAACATCATGTATCTTGCACTTAACATTCTAAAAAGTAATACTACTGATTGATATTATAATATGTTGACAGTAAAGAACAATTGAAGTGAATAATAACCTATATTAATTCTCATTATGACTATTCAGTAATCACAATGCATATTCAAACTAAAGAAGGGGTGGAAAACAAACAAAGAGATTAGAGTAGAGAAGAGATAGAGGGGTAGAAAGAAGAAGAGAGGATTGGGTAGGGTAATGGGGCAGGGTGGGGAAAGGCGCGGCCATCATCCCGTCCCAGTTGTCAGGACGTAAACTGATGAATGATCTAATGATAAGCGAGAGCGAGTCATGTATTACATCGGGCTTCAGAAATCCAGAGATCCAGGTCAGGGGTTTCCCTGAAAGCTATCCAGGGGGCCCATGTGATATAGGTTTTATTTACATTGCCTAGAGATTGATTTATTAACTGCTCCATCCTATAGATGTCATTGAGTTCCGCCACAAACTCCGCACGTGAGGGAAATTTTTCCTGTTTCCAAAAGCGTGGAATCAAGTTCCTAACCGCGGTGAGGAAGTGTCTGAGGATGCTCTTTTTATATCGGGAAATCGACAAATCACATAGGGATAGTAATGCTATGCATGGAGAAGGTTGAATCTGAATGATAGACATCTTGTTATAAAGCTCAAAGACAGCCAACCATAAGGCTTTTATGGGGGGGCAATCCCACCAAATGTGCATATAAGAGCCTTGCCAGCCCACTTTTATCAGCCTTCTGGGGTTTTGCTTGGGTAGCTGCTGGGACAGGTAGAGGAACAGGTGGGTCTTGGACGGACTTGGTCAGACGTGACGATTTCTTCACGGGTTTCGCCCGTCTGGACCGCCTCTCAGATCTAGATGGGGAAGACTTCACAGGAGCAGCAGGACGAGGCTTGTCAAAGACTTTACGGAAGGCCACCAGGAAGGCCCCAAGACTCATGACGATAGGATCCCCTGCTTCCCAGAGGGGACAAATCCATAATAAAGCATCTCCTGCTAGGTAGGACATGATATAGCCCACCTTAATCCGGTCAGAGGGAAAACAAGCTGCATTTTGCAGGATGTAGTGCAAGCACTGTTCCAGGAAGCTTTGGCATTCCTCTGGATTCCCATAGAACCTAGGTGGGTCTGCTGGGTTGTGCTCTTCCTCATAGGCCCGAAGTTGATTGTAGAGAGCGTTTGAAATTATGATTGGGCCCGAGGTCTCCTCAATTGGAACGACACAGGGCGGAACAAATTCTTCAGCTTGCTCATACTGGTAGAGAGAAAGTTCATCATGCTCTGAGAGCGGTAGGACATGGGATACAGCGGAGGCCATGGCCTGTGCAAACTGTCACGCACGCGCCCAGACTGAATGGCGCGGGCATACGGGGGTGGTTTGTGGCCCCACTGTGCCTCAAACCAGACTACCCTGGAAGGAGCGTGACTATGACAGCTGCCTGGGTTTTCACTGGAGCCTCTGATGGTGAACCTAGGAGGGTCTGCTGGGTTGTGCTCTTCCTCATAGGCCCAAAGTTGATTGTAGAGAGCGTTTGAAATTATGATTGGGCCCGAGGTCTCCTCAATTGGAACGACACAGGGCGGAACAAATTCTTCAGCTTGCTCATACTGGTAGAGAGAAAGTTCATCATGCTCTGAGAGCGGTAGGACATGGGATACAGCGGAGGCCATGGCCTGTGCAAACTGTCACGCACGCTCCCAGACTGAATGGCGCGGGCATACGGGGGTGGTTTGTGGCCCCACTGTGCCTCAAACCAGACTACCCTGGAAGGAGCGTGACTATGACAGCTGCCTGGGTTTTCACTGGAGCCTCTGATGGTGAGGTCAGGCTTGTG
The DNA here is from genome assembly GCF_032444005.1 of Ranitomeya imitator. Classification (NCBI taxonomy): domain Eukaryota; kingdom Metazoa; phylum Chordata; class Amphibia; order Anura; family Dendrobatidae; genus Ranitomeya; species Ranitomeya imitator. The sequence goes on from NC_091282.1 coordinate 1,017,787,551, forward strand.
CAGCAGGCAGCTGCCAGGTGCTACTCCAGGGTGGTGTCTGGCTGTGGCTGCTGATCCCACTAAAGAACGGAGCGGGCACGGCTGGCACTCTGGCTGACAGGCGGGCACGGCTGGGACACAGGCAGGCAGACGGGTACAACAGAGACACTGGCGAGCAGGCGGACACGGCTGGCTCTCTGGTAGGCAGGCGGGTACGGCTGGAACATGGGAAGAACCGGTAGGGACCGGTCTGCAGGCAGGTATGAGAAACAGGTAGGAGCCTGTACAGACAGGAGGACTAAGTAACAAGTAGAAGGTGGAACTAAGAGAAGAGAAGGAGAAGGCAGAGCCAAGGGCGGAGCTGCAAGAGACGGAGCCAAGGGCGGAGCCAAGAGCAGAGCCGCTGGAGGCGAAGCCAAGAGCGGAGCCAAGAGCGGAGACGCTGGAGGCGGAGCCAAGAGCGGAGACGCTGGAGGCAGAGCCAAGAGCGGAGACGCTGGAGGTAACGCCAAGAGCGGAGACGCTGGAGGCGGAGCCAAGAGCAGAGATGGAGCCAAGTGCAGAAACACAGGAGGGGGAGCCAGATAGAACCGCAAAGAGCGGAGCCACAGAGCAAAGCCAGAGAGTGCGAAGCAAGGACTGAGTGCAGAGCCGCAAGAGTGCGGAGTGTAAGCAGACTGAGAACACAAGGAAAGACAAAGCAGGGAAGGAAGCCACAGACAAAGAGACCGAGAAAAGACGAAGTACAGACAAGGCAATGGAACAAAACACAGGGACAAAGACACAGGGACCAGGATATTCTGCCTCCTGGAGGGCGGACTACAAGAACAAGGCAAAAGCACAGAGAAAAGCTCAGAGGGAGAAACTCAGAGCAAGGCCAGGCAAACTCAGCAGCTAAACACTAACTGAGCTAACACATTGCACAGGCCCAGACCACAGGGTGGAGCTGCACTATATACAGGAGGCCTCTTGGTAATTGGTCAGGAACTGATTAGACAGGTGCACCTGATTCCTATAAGAACCAGAGAGTTCAGGCGCCGGCCCCCTATACACATAGCCATGAGGCATGCACAGAGCAGAGACACAGAACATGGAGCTGGCAAGAAACAGAAACCACATCATGGCCTGGAGCAGTGGGTAAGATTGTGTGAGAGATGTGAGGCCATGCTGTGATGCCAGCAGAGTTCTTACAACATGTACGCAACGACACCACAACTAACTAAGATAGGTGGAGCAGATAAAGGGCCAACAGAAATCAGCAGAATTTTTTTAAAATCAGTAAGGCTGGTTTCACATTTGTGTTTAAAAACGCAGCGTTTTAAACGCAAACGCATTTGGTGAAAAAACGCGTTTAAACGCTGCATTTTTTAGACGCTGCATTTTTTAGACGCAAGCGTTTTTGCATGTTTTAATGCAAATGCAGCGTTTTGACGCGTTTACGAGCGTTTTTTCCAGTGTTTGCGTTTTTGAAACGCATGATGAGAAGTGTGTGACAGCTGCCAATCATCAAAATCAACAAGAAAACCAACTATAAACAGAAATAGCTAGGGTTAGGGTTAGGATCCCTAGTAACCCTAGGGATCCTAACCCTAAGGGATCCTAACCCTAACCCTAAGGGATCCTAACCCTAACCCAAATGCTAAGGGATCCTAACCCTAACTCAAACCCTAAGGGATCCTAATCCTAACCCAAACCCTAAGGGATCCTAACCCTAACCCTAACCCAAACCCTAACCCTAAGGGATCCTAACCCTAAGGGTTAGGGTTAGGATCCCTTAGGGTTTGGGTTAGGATCCCTTAGGGTTTGGGTTTGGGTTAGGATCCCTTAGGGTTTGGGTTAGCTTATCAGTGTTCTCTTGTGTTTTTCTATTAAAACGCATGCAAACGCATGTGCTTAAAAACGCATGCGTTTACATAGACATCAATACGTTTTTTTGCCGCGACAAACGCATGCTTTTTCTGCTGCAAAAAAACGCCGCTAGAAATTACTACATGTTGCATTTCTGAAACAAAACGCATGCATAGAAACGACGCATGCGTCGTCAAAACGCGGCAAAACGCACGCAAAAAAAGCATGCGTTTTTAATGTTAAGTATAGGAAAAAAACGCATGCGTTTTTTGCGTTTTTTAGCGCTAAAACGCAAAAAAAAAAACGCAAATGTGAAACCAGCCTTATAAAGGCTAGGACACTTCTAGCACAATTGGCAAATAGAAAAAACCCTATGGCATTAATTTAAGACTTGATAAAATGAAAACTACAAAATGATCCAAAAATAATAAATTACCGTATTTTTCGGACTATAAGTCGCACTTTTTTCCCCAAAAATTTGGGAGGAAAATGGGAGGTGCGTCTTAAAAGTGTGAATCCAGGCTCACCGGGGGGGTTGCGGCAGAGGTGTGGCGATGCTGCGGCGGTGCGGAGTGCACCTGAGCAGGGTCCCTTCTTCAGGATGCTGGCAGCAGAAATGTGGCGGCGCCACAGCCCGATGTCGACGGTGAGCAGCGTGCATCACCGGTTTCCCTGCAGCCATCTTCCTGAAGCCGTGGGCCGCCGGAGGCTCTAGGAAAATGGCCGCCTGAGGCAGCGTGTGCGCAGATTGAAATCTCGGCTTCAGGAAAAAGGCCGCCGAGATCTCAACCTGCTCACGCATCTGCGTAACAGAATGCCAAAATGTGTTGTGCAATTTCTCCTGAGTATGCAGATACTCTATATGTAGAGGGGTAGAGTGAGCATTTTGAACCCACAGGTACTACACAGAATTTTATAGCATTAGGTCGTGGTATTGAAAATTTTCATTTTTTTCACAATGTATAGAGGAAATAACGGACCACATAATTTGTTACACTATTTCTCCTGAACACAATGATACATCATATGTGGTCAAAAACGTCTGTTTGGGCACATGGCAGGGCTAGGAAAGGACAGAGCGCTATATATCTGGAATAGATTGTGAATGCCATGTCGCGTTTGGAAAGCCCTGAAAACAGTAGAACCCCCCTACAAGTGACCCCATTTTGGAAACTCAAGGAATTTATCTAGGGATGTACTGAGCATTAGTTACCAACAGGTGATTCACAAAGCTTTATAACATTTAGACGTGACAACTATTTTTTTCCCACTAAAATACTGGTTTCGAAATTTTTCTTATAATTTACACTAGGGTTAATGGGAGAAACTGAACTATCAAAGCCAGGCGGGTTTTTTTCTAGAGAATTGCAAATATGCCAGTTTAGTGCCCATATACCATGTAGAGCCCCATATGTTGTAGCACATTGTGATCAACTTGTGCTTCTGTTGACAGGCATCCCGTAAATTGTTAAGTGCCTTCTCTCCATTACAAAAATGCCAAACATGTGGCTGCTTAGTGTGGTTTAGACCTGGTGGGGCTCAGTAGGGGGAATTTGTATTTGGGAGCAGAGAATTCACTGGACTTTATTTGAGGGGGTGGGAGCCATGAGTCTTTATTCTACCAGTAATGTAAGAGCCCCGTATAGTTCCAGTGACAGATGATAGACCTGAGTGAGGGCTGGTTTCGTGCAGGATAAATTAGGGTTTTTATTGGTAACATTTTTGGGTACATAATATTTGTCGATCGCTTCCAGAATAAGGCTGGGATCACAAGTTGCATTCCCGTGTGGTCGGCGGGCGTGTCAAAAGACACATCCGCATGTTCTGCGTACCCAATGTTAAAGTTAGGTACAAAAGGGGGAGAAGCCAGCACTGCTTATGGTCAGAACGCAAAACATAAAGTGCACATGCACATATTGATTTCTAACTGTATTTAAAAAATGAGACATTTAGCAAACAATTGATCAATTCTTTGAGCCACCCCGCCACGTCACGGCATTCTCATAATGGGGCAGTCCTACTCTACGTTTTTTATATTCGCTGTGCCATTACGGCCTCTAAAAAGCAAGACCACATTAAATGCAAGCTGTACCTGAAGCATTTCTGTATCACTCCCATAGCACAAGAGAGGGCAGCACAGATAAAGGTTGACCAGGTCTGGACATAGACATTTCAGGTACAACCTCCACACTGCCTAACCAGCACCACAGATGAAGGGTGAGACAGGCTTGGACACAGGTGCACAATCAAACAAAGCCTAGGCAGGGCAGGGCTGCTGTATGTGTGTAATATAAAAAACGTCAGACTGCCCCATTATGAGAATGCCGTGACGTGGCTAAATGTCTCATTTTTGAAATACAGTTAGAAATCAATATGTGCGTGTGCACTTTATGTTTTGCGTTCTGACCATAAGCAGCGCTGGCCTCTCCCCCTTTTTTTTACTTTAAAGTTAGGTACGCAGGATGCATGCAGAAGTATGTGCAAGTATGCGGGGCTTAACAGAGGACGTACGCAGCCCTCCACAAAGCCCCCGAACGCTAATGTGAAACCGGCCAAAGGAAGTTATACAAAACCCTTACTAAAGGCAATGTATTAGTTTAAAAAAATGCTCCAAATAAATCTTTGTAGCTAACCTGTCATGAAAAAAAAAAAAATGTTATTATCCTGTACAGATGGAGTTAATTAGATTCTTCTCTTGTAGGCGTCTCCCTCCCATTGATGGATGCTGATGCTGCTAGTTCTAATGTAATAGCACAGGTTCACTGCTGAGGTGACAATGTGCTTTCTTCCTTATTTACAGCCTGTTTTCTCTGCCCTCCCTAATGACATAGATGCTTTTCCTACTCTCTAAATTCTGATATGCAGTGTATAACCTCCTCCCTGCTGCGAATCATAATGCAGAGGGAAATTATGGAAAGAGCATACAGAAGTGTTGCAGCTTTGACAAAATCATCAGAACAGCTAGCTAAGTTAAAGGGGTTTTACACTACTGATTACCTATATTCTGAATAAGTCATCAAGATTGGATTAGAGGTGGTTATAACCCCAGCACTTACACCAATCAGTTGTTACCAGCTCTATCAGTAACATCAGTGTAGGGAGCTGTACACCACAACAGTGTAGGGAACAGTACATCACAACAGTGTAGGGAACAGTACACCACAGCAGTGTAGGGAGAAGTACACAACAACAGTGTAGGAAGCAGTACACCACAGCAGTGTAGGGAGCAGTACACCACAAGTGTAAGGAGCAGTACACCACAACAGTGTAGGGAGCAGTACACCACAACAGTGTAGGGAGCAGTACACAACAATGTAGGGAGCAGTACACCACAACAATGTAGGGAGCCGTACACCATAACAGTGTAGGGAGCAGTACACCACAACAGTGTAGGGAGCAGTACACCACAACAGTGTAGGGAGCAGTACACCACAACAGTGTAGGGAGCAGTACACCACAACAGTGTAGGGAGCAGTACACCACAACAGTGTAGGGAGCAGTACACCACAACAGTGTAGGGAAAAGTACACCACAACAGTGTAGGGAGCAGTACACAGTGTAGGGAGCAGTACACGACAACAGTGTAGGGAGCAGTACACCAGAAACAGTGTAGGGAGCAGTACACCACAACAGTGTAGGGAGCAGTACACATTAGTGTAGGGAGCAGTACACGACAACAGTGTAGGGAGCAGTACACCAGAAACAGTGTAGGGAGCAGTACACCACAACAGTGTATGGAGCAGTACACCACTGTTGCATCAGTTTACTGGCCGGTGCCAGGTACAGCTCCTATCCATTGGGGTGGACACATTTAGGGTAAGTTCACACTATGCACTTTTTCAGCATTTTTTTTTCTGCAGCAAAAGCTGATCTTTTGGCAAGAAAGAAGCTGCAGGAAAAAAAGCAGGTTTTGCTTGTTTTTTTCTTGCACTTTTTGCAGTGGTTTTGGCATGCTAGATTTGTCTCTTGTGCATGCTGATAAAGCTTAGTATTGCAAAAAAAAAAGCCTATTCTATAGAATCAGGTTTTGGCACAAAAAATGCAGCAAAACCTAAGCCCTGCGCTTTTGGTGTGTTTTTTCACCACTCTATTCATGTCAATAGGTGAAAAACGCTGAAAGAAGTGACATGCTCTATTGTGCAAAATAACATGCAAAGCACAAAATCGTGACGACAAAAAAAACAAGCTGTGTGCATGAGATATTTGAAAGCTAAGACTTTGCTCATACTGTAAAATAAAGCTGAAAATTTGCACAAAAACACGCAACAACAAAAAATACGCTGCAAAAAACGCCTAGTGTGAAATCAGCCTCAACACAGAAAACAATATTTTCTTTCTCACACACGTGGTGATGTCAGTCAGGTCATACGAGTTCACCGTGAGACACTGAGCAGTGCTAGCAGATGCTGCTCAGTGTCTCTGCTGGATGGGAGGCTGTATAGTTGCATAATGCAAAAATGCAGCCTGCCATCTAGATGTAGCAGGGCTACACAAATGGATCATAATCTCGCTAGCAGACAGGTGAAGAATATGCTTGTTTATTATTTTAATTCTCTTACAGGGGACAATGGCTTCACTGGAATCGGTGATGACGAGAGTATGGTTTAATTACAATTGATTAAAGGAGGCTTTTGTCATTATTTCAATTAAAACACTTTATTCAGAGTGTGTGTTTTTATAAAATATGGCTATGGGGTTAGTAATGGGGGCATCTTATAGACACCTCTCCATTACTAACCTCTGGGTTTGATGTCACCTGATAATACAAATGTGACATCAACCCCCTAAACTATCACCCCAATTGCCACAGCACCAGGGCAAATGGAAAGAGCAAGGCTAAGTGCCAGAATTGGCGCATCTTATAGATGTGCCTTTCCTGCGGCTGAGAGATGATATTTTTAGGCTGGGTGTCAATATCATGGCCCCTTCCTAGGCTATTAATACCAGCCTACAGCTGTCTGCCTAGCCTTTTCTGGTTAATAATTATAGGGATCCTCTGCATCAATTTTTTGGGAGGTCCTCCATTTTAATAACCAGTAAGGGCCAAGTATACAGCTGTAAGCTGATATCAAAAGCCTGGGAAGTTCCATGGGTATTACCCCCTTCCCAGGCTATAAACATCTGCCCCCAGCTGTCTGCTGTCCCTCTGCTGGTTTGGAAAATTATGCAGGAACACACACCATTTTTTTTTTCAGAAAAATAATAATTAACTACATGTACAGTAAACTGCACATGCACTGTACTAATAATATGTGTCACTGACATCTTTCTATCTATCTACTCTGTGCATATACTGTATGTAATCGATTCTGTCAGGTCACGCTGTGATTTTACTGTATGTTGCTGCTGAATTGACGGCTTTTCAAAGGACATAGGTGGGTAAAAATCAGACAGCATTCACATGATCAGAGAGCTGTGCAATTTTTTTTTATCACATCCATTGACTTGCAGTGGCGAGTCTCGTTCGATATACGTGGCATGCTGCAATTTTTTTCTCAGTCCAATTTCAGCTTAGAAAAAAATAATTGCAGATGAGCTGTAACTCCCTAGATTAACACTGGTCAGAGTACAATCCGATTTTTTATCGCATTGCACTCGTCCGTTGATTTTGCAGAGGAGTACAAGCCCTAACTGACATTCTTCTTAGAAGCCAAATGCAGAGGATGCGCATCACAGGAGGACTTAGATGGCAGCTGGCAGTCACCAGACTTCAGCAGGCTGGCAGCTACCATGGTAAGTCACTGGCTACCAGCAATAACTGGGCCATAAGAGCAGATGCAAGCAAGCCACTTATATGTGATTGACAGCAGCATTGTAATTGGCTAAACAGCAGTTATCTAAGCTAGCTCTGGTTACCACTGCTTGAGGGAGATGCTAGCTAACAGCAGGCTATAGGCTGGTATAGTGCAGGCTCAGTTCCTGAGTGCTCACAAGGCACCCCTTATGCATCCAGTTATGAAAATGTTTACAATTCTTAAAGCATAATTATATATATATATATATATATATACACATATATATATATATATATATATATATATACATATATATATATATATATATATATATATATATACAGTGGGGCAAAAAAGTATTTAGTCAGTCAGCAATAGTGCAAGTTCCACCACTTAAAAAGATGAGAGGCGTCTGTAATTTACATCATAGGTAGACCTCAACTATGGGAGACAAACTGAGAAAAAAAAATCCAGAAAATCACATTGTCTGTTTTTTTAACATTTTATTTGCATATTATGGTGGAAAATAAGTATTTGGTCAGAAACAAAATTTAATCTCAATACTTTGTAATATATCCTTTGTTGGCAATGACAGAGGTCAAACGTTTTCTGCAAGTCTTCACAAGGTTGCCACACACTGTTGTTGGTATGTTGGCCCATTCCTCCATGCAGATCTCCTCTAGAGCAGTGATGTTTTTGGCTTTTCGCTTGGCAACACGGACTTTCAACTCCCTCCAAAGGTTTTCTATAGGGTTGAGATCTGGAGACTGGCTAGGCCACTCCAGGACCTTGAAATGCTTCTTACGAAGCCACTTCTTCGTTGCCCTGGCGGTGTGCTTTGGATCATTGTCATGTTGAAAGACCCAGCCACGTTTCATCTTCAATGCCCTTGCTGATGGAAGGAGGTTTGCACTCAAAATCTCACGATACATGGCCCCTTTCATGTACCCGGATCAGTCGTCCTGGCCCCTTTGCAGAGAAACAGCCCCAAAGCATGATGTTTCCACCACCATGCTTTACAGTAGGTATGGTGTTTGATGGATGCAACTCAGTATTCTTTTTCCTCCAAACACGACAAGTTGTGTTTCTACCAAACAGTTCCAGTTTGGTTTCATCAGACCATAGGACATTCTCCCAAAACTCCTCTGGATCATCCAAATGCTCTCTAGCAAACTTCAGACGGGCCCGTACATGTACTGGCTTAAGCAGTGGGACACGTCTGGCACTGCAGGATCTGAGTCCATGGTGGCGTAGTGTGTTACTTATGGTAGGCCTTGTTACATTGGTCCCAGCTCTCTGCAGTTCATTCACTAGGTCCCCCCGCGTGGTTCTGGGATTTTTGCTCACCGTTCTTGTGATCATTCTTACCCCACGGGGTGGGATTTTGCGTGGAGCCCCAGATCGAGGGAGATTATCAGTGGTCTTGTATGTCTTCCATTTTCTAATTATTGCTCCCACTGTTGATTTCATCACTCCAAGCTGGTTGGCTATTGCAGATTCAGTCTTCCCAGCCTGGTGCAGGGCTACAATTTTGTTTCTGGTGTCCTTTGACAGCTCTTTGGTCTTCACCATAGTGGAGTTTGGAGTCAGACTGTTTGAGGGTGTGCACAGGTGTCTTTTTATACTGATAACAAGATTAAACAGGTGCCATTACTACAGGTAATGAGTGGAGGAAAGAGGAGACTCTTAAAGAAGAAGTTACAGGTCTGTGAGAGCCTGAAATCTTGATTGTTTGTTTCTGACCAAATACTTATTTTCCACCATAATATGCAAATAAAATGTTAAAAAAACAGACAATGTGATTTTCTGGATTTTTTTTTCTCAGTTTGTCTCCCATAGTTGAGGTCTACCTATGATGTAAATTACAGACGCCTCTCATCTTTTTAAGTGGTGGAACTTGCACTATTGCTGACTGACTAAATACTTTTTTGCCCCACTGTATATATATATATATATATATATATATATACAAACATAATGTATATACTTGAGTATAAGCCGAGATTTTCAGCCCACTTTTTTGGGCTGAAAGTCCCCCTCTCGGCTTATACTCGAGTCATACCCAGGGGTCGGCAGGGGAGGGGGAGCGGGGGCTGTCTAATTATACTCACCTACTCCTGGCGCTGTCCCTGCAGGTCCCTGGCTTCCCCGGAAGCTTCTTCCTGTACTGAACGGTCACATGGTACCGCTCATTACAGCTCCCATAGAGGTGGAGCCGCATATTCATTACTGTAATGAGCGGTAATGGTGACCGCTCACAGTACAGGATGAAGCTGCGGCATGGGGGAAGCAAGGACTGCACAGCGCCAGGAGCAGGTGAGTATAACGGGGAGGGGGAGCGCTGCGCGATATTCACATGCTCCCCATTCCAGGTGCCGCTCTGTCTTCAGCAGTTACGCTCAGGTCAGGGCGCAGAGACATGGTTAGTGCGTGCCCTCTGCCTGAACGTCAGTGCAGAAGACGCTGAAGATGGAGTGGCGCCGGAACAAGGGAGCAAATGACTATTGAAGGTGCCGGGGGCCTGAGCGACGGAGAGGTGAGTATGTGATATATTTATTTTTTTATCGCAGCAACAGCGAATGGGACAAGTGTCTGTATGGAGCATCTATGGGGCTATAACGTTTGTGCAACACTATATGGGGCCATAACGTTTGTGCAGCACTATATGGGACCATAACGTTTGTGCAGCACTATATGGAACATGTGTTTGTATAGAGCATCTATGGGGCCATAACGTTTGTGCAGCACTATATGGGGCAAATGTTTGTATGGAGCATCTATGGGGCCATAACGTTTGTGCAGCACTATATGGGGCCATAACGTTTGTGCAGCATTATATGGGCCAAGTGTCTGTATGGGGCATCTTATAGGGCCATAATCAAGGTTTGTGCAGCACTATATGGGGCAAATATCTATATGGAGCATGTTATGGGGCCATTATTAACCTTTGCGCAGTATTATATGAGGCATATTTTAAATATGGAGCTTCTTATGGGGCCCATCATAAACTTTATGGAGCATTATATGGGGCTCCTGATTCAATATGGATATTTAAAAACACAACCTACTGATGTCTCAATTAATTTTACTCTTATTGGTATCTATTTTTACTTTTGACATTTACCGGTAGCTGCTGCATTTACCACCCTAGGTTTATACTCGAGTCAGTACGTTTTCCCAGTTTTTTTGTGGCAAAATTAGGGGGGTCGGCTTATACTCGGGTCGGCTTATACTCGAGTATGAGTATATATATATATATATATATATATATATATATATATATATATATATATACACATATACACACACACAGTACAGACCAAAAGTTTGGACACATCTCATTTAAAGATTTTTCTGTATTTTCATGACTATGAAAATTGTACATTCACGCTGAAGGCATCAAAACTGTGAATTAACACATGTGGAATTATATACTTAACAAAAAAGTCTGAAACAACTGAAATTATGTCTTATATTCCAGGTTCTTCAAAGTAGCCACCTTTTGCTTTGATGACTACTTTGCACACTCTTGGCATTCTCTTGATGAGCTTCAAGAGGTAGTCACCGGGAATGGTTTTCACTTCACAGGTGTGCCCTGTCAGGTTTAATAAGTGGGATTTCTTGCCTTATAAATGAGGCTGGGAACATCAGTTGTGTTGTGCAGAAGTCTGGTGGATACACACTGAATAGACCGTTAGAATTTGTATTATGGCAAGAAAAAAGCAGCTAAGTAAAGAAAAGCGAGTGGTCATCATTGCTTTAAGAAATGACAGTCAGTCAGTCTGAAACATTGGGAAAACTTTGAGAGTGTCCCCAAGTGCAGTGGCAAAAACCATCAAGCGCTACAAAGAAACTGGCTCACATGAGGACCGCCCAAGGAAAGGAAGACCAAGAGTCACCTCTGCTTCCGAGGAACCAGCCTCAGAAATCGCAGGTTAACAACAGCTCAGATTAGAGACCAGGTCAATGCCACACAGAGTTCTAGCAGCAGACACATCTCTACAACTGTTAAGAGGAGACTTTGTGCAGCAGGCCTTCATGGTAAAATAGCTGCTAAGAAACCACTGCTAAGGACAGGCAACAAGCAGAAGAGACTTGTTTTGGCTAAAGAACACAAGAAATGGACATTAGACCAGTGGAAATCTGTGCTTTGGTCTGATGAGTCCAAATTTGAGATCTTTGGTTCCAACCACCGTGTCTTTGTGCGACGCAGAAAAGGTGAACGGATGGACTCTACATGCCTGGTTACCACCGTGAAGCATGGAGGAGGAGGTGTGATGGTGTGGGGGTGCTTTGCTGGTGACACTGTTGGGGATTTATTCAAAATTGAAGGCATACTGAACCAGCATGGCTACCACAGCATCTTGCAGCGGTATGCTATTCCATCCGGTTTGCGTTTAGTTGGACCATCATTTATTTTTGAACAGGACAATGACCCCAAACACACCTCCAGGCTGTGTAAGGGCTATTTGACCAAGAAGGAGAGTGATGGGGTGCTACGCCAGATGACCTGGCCTCCACAGTCACCAGACCTGAACCCAATCGAGATGGTTTGGGGTGAGCTGGACCGCAGAGTGAAGGCTAAAGGGCCAATAAGTGCTAAGCATCTCTGGAAACTCCTTTAAGATTGTTGGAAGACCATTCCCGGGGACTACCTCTTGTCGCTCATCAAGAGAAAGCCAAGAGTGTGCAACGCAGTCATCAAAGCAAAAGGTGGCTACTTTGAAGAACCTAGAATATAAGACATAATTTCAGTTGATTCACACTTTTTTTGTTAAAGGGAACCGGTCACCCCGTTTTTTCAATATGAGATAAAAATACCGTTAAATAGGGCCTGAGCATGCGCGGTGATGTGCTGTATGCTATGCCCACAGTTGGGCAAAGCATAATGCGCAGGCGCAAGAGCAGAATGCACTGCGCAACTGCCAAAAAAAGAGCGCGATCTGTGTGATTCACAGATCTAATTTACGTCAGACACGCCAAGGAGCGGGGGGAGAAACAGGGATTTAACCACGCCCATTTGACCAGACTAGCGTGATTGACAGGCGAAAACGGAGACTTTAGTAAGGTATTTTGGCAGCATATGTGGGGAATCAGGGGACAAAAAATACATTACTGTAAAGCACAGCTCAGGCCCTATTTAACGGTATTTTTATCTCATATTGAAAAAATGGGGTGACAGGTTCCTTTTAACCCCTTTCTGCCATTGGACGTACTATTCCGTCCATGTGGGGTGGGCCTTACTTCCCAAGGACGGAATAGTACGTCCAGCGCGATCGGCCGCGCTCACGGGGGAAGCGTGGCCGATTGCGGCCGGGTGTCAGCTCCCTATCGCAGCTGACATCCGGCACTATGTGCCAGGAGCGGTCAATGACCGCCCCCCGGCACACCGCGATCAAACATGATCGCTGTGTGCCGGCGGTACAGGGAAGCATCGCGCAGGGAGGGGGCTCCCTGCGGGCTTCCCTGAGACCCCCGGAGCAACGCGATGTGATTGCATTGCTCCGAGGGTCTCCTACCTCCTTCCTTGCTGCAGGCCCCGGATCCAAGATGGCCGCGGCATCCGGGTCCTGCAGGGAGGGAGGTGGCTTACCAAGTGCCTGCTCAGTGCTCTAAGTCAGATCGCTGATCGCTGTGCAATCTGTCAGATCAACGATCTGTGATGACCTCCCCTGGGACAAAGTAAAAAAGTTTTTAAAAAAAATTTCCACATGTGTAAAAAAAAAAGAAAAAAAAAATCCTAAATAAAGAAAAAAATATATATATTATTCCCATAAATACATTTCTTTATCTAAATAAAAAAAACAAACAATAAAAGTACACATATTTAGTATCGCCGCGTCCGTAACGACCCAACCTATAAAACTGTCCCACCAGTTAACCCCTTCAGTAAACACCGTAAGAAAAAAAAAACGAGGCAAAAAACAACGCTTTATTATCATACCGCTGAATAAAAAGTGGGATAACACGCGATCAAAAAGACAGATATAAATAACCATGGTACCGCTGAAAACGTCATCTTGTCCCGCAAAAAACAAGCCGCCATACAGCATCATCAGCAAAAAAAAAAGTTATAGTCCTCAGAATAAAGCGATGCAAAAATAATTATTTTTTCTATAAAATAGTTTTTATCGTATAAAAGCGCCAAAACATAAAAAAATGATATAAATGAGGTATCGCTGTAATCGTACTGACCCGAAGAATAAAACCGCTTTATCCATTTTACCAAACGCGGAACGGTATAAACGCCTCCCCCAAAAGAAGTTCATGAATAGCTGGTTTTTGGTCATTCTGCCTCACAAAAATCGGAAGAAAAAGCGATAAAAAAATGTCACGTGCCCGAAAATGTTACCAATAAAGACGTCAACTCGTTCTGCAAAAAACAAGACCTCACATGACTCTGTGGACCAAAATATGGAAAAATTATAGCTCTCAAAATGTGGTAACGCAAAAAAATATTTTTTGCAATAAAAGCGCCTTTCAGTGTGTGACGGCTGCCAATCCTAAAAATCCGCTAAAAAACCCGCTATAAAAGTAAATCAAACCCCCCTTCATCACCCCCTTAGTTAGGGAAAAATTAAAAAATTAAAAAAATGTATTTATTTCCATTTTCCCATTAGGGTTAGGGCTAGGATTAGGGCTAGGGTAGGCGCTAGGGTTAGGGCTACAGTTAGGGTTGGGGCTAAAGTTAGGGTTTGGATTACATTTACGGTTGGGAATAGGGTTGGGATTAGGGTTAGGGGTGTGTCTGGGTTAGAGGTGTGGTTAGGGTTACCGTTGGGATTAGGGTTAGGGGTGTGTTTGGATTAGGGTTTCAGTTATAATTGGGGGTTTCCACTGTTTAGGCACATCAGGGACTCTCCAAACGCGACATGGCGTCCGATCTCAATTCCAGCCAATTCTGCGTTGAAAAAGTAAAACAGAGCTCCTTCCCTTCCGAGCTCTCCCGTGTGCCCAAACAGGGGTTTACCCCAACATATGGGGTACCAGCGTACTCAGGACAAATTGGACAACAACTTTTTGGGTCCAATTTCCCTTGTTACCCTTGGGAAAATACAAAACTGGGGGCTAAAAAATAATTTTTGTGGGAAAAAAAATATTTTTTATTTGCATGGCTCTGCGTTATAAACTGTAGTGAAACACTTGGGGGCTCAAAGTTCTCACAACACATCTAGATAAGTTCCTTGGGGGGTCTAGTTTCCAATATGGGGTCACTTGTAGGGGGGGGTCTACTTTCCAAAATGGTGTCACTTGTGGGGGGTTTCAATGTTTAGGCACATCAGTGGCTCTCCAAATGCAACATGGCGTCCCATCTCAATTCCAGTCAATTTTGCATTGAAAAGTCAAATGGCGCTCCTTCGCTTCCGAGCCCAAACAGTGGTTTACCCCCACATATGGGGTATCGGCATACTCAGGACAAATTGTACAACAACTTTTGCGGTCCATTTTCTCCTGTTACCCTTTGTAAAATAAAACAAATTGAAGCTGAAGTAAATTTTTGTGAAAAAAAGTTAAATGTTCATTTTTATTTAAACATTCAAAAAATTCCTGTGAAACACCTGAAGGGTTAATAAACTTCTTGAATGTGGTTTTGAGCACATTGAGGGGTCCAGTTTTTAGAATGGTGTCACACTTGGGTATTTTCTATCATATAGACCCCTCAAAATGACTTAAAATGAGATGTGGTCCCTAAAAAAATGGTATTGTAAAAATGAGAAATTGCTGGTCAACTGTTAACCCTTATAACTCCCTAACAAACAAAAAAAAATTTGGTTCCAAAATTGTGCTGATGTAAAGTAGACATGTGGGAAATGTTACTTATTAAGTATTTTGTGTGACATATCTCTGTGATTTAATTGCATAAAAATTCAAAGTTGGAAAATTGCGAAATTTTTTCATAAACGCAGGTAATATCAAAGAAATTTTACCACTATCATGAAGTACAATATGTCACGAGAAAATGTCTGAATCACTGGGATCCGTTGAAGCGTTCCAGAGTTATAACCTCATAAAGGGACAGTGGTCAGACTTGTAAAAAATTGGCCTGGTCATTAACGTGCAAACCACCATTGGGGTAAAGGGGTTAAGTATATAATTCCACATGTGTTAATTCATACTTTTGAGGCCTTCAGTGTGAATGTACAATTTTCATAGTCATAAAAATACAGAAAAATCTTTAAATGAGAAGATGTGTCCAAACTTTTGGTCTGTACTATATACATATATATAGACAAAATTGGAACAGCATCCAAAAAATACCTTAACGTAGTGCAAAGCTCTCCCAGCCAGTAGTCCAATGACTTACAACAATATGAACAAAATAAGAAAAGCAGCACAAAAAAATAGAAAAAAGTGGACTTTATTGCCTGAACGGCGTGGCAACGTTTCGGATACAAAATCCTTGAAAAAGGCAGGCAATCAAGTCCACTTTTTTCTATTTTTTTGTGCTGCTTTTCTTATTTTGTACATGTGTGTGCGTGTGTGCGTGTGCGTGTGTATATATATATATATATATATATATATATATATATATATATGTGTGTGTGTGTGTGTGTGTATATATATACACATATACATACACAGCTCTGGCAAAAAATAAGAGACCACTGCAAAATGTTCAGTTCGTCTGATTTTTCTTTTTATAGGTATATCTTTGAGTAAAATGTAAATTGTTTTTTTAGTCTACAATCTTCTGACAACATGTGTCCGAATTTCCAAGCAATATATATATTTTTTTTTTCTGAAAAGGAGAACTGGTCAAAATTTAAAAAAAAAAACAAAAAAAAAAAACAGTGCTTTCAGAACTCAAATAATGCAAATAAAACAAGTTCAGAATAATTTAGAAACAACAATACTAATGTTTTAATTCAGGAAGAGTTCAGAAATCAATATATTGTGGAATAAGCATGGTTTTTCATCACAGCTTTCATGCGTCTTGGCATGCTTGCCACCAGTCTTTCACACTGCTTCTGGCGCAAAAATGTAAGCAGTTCTTCTTTGTTTGATGGCTTGTGACTATCCATCATCCTTTTGATTACATTCCAGAGGTTTTCAATGAGGTTCAGGTCTGGAGATTGGGCTGCCCATGACAGGATTTTGATGTGGTGGTCTCTTGCCAGAGCTGTGTATGAATGTATATATGTATATGTGTGTATATATATATATATATATATATATATATATATATATATATATATATATATATACACACTAGCTGAAGAGCCCGGCGTTGCCAGGGGCATAGTAAATATCTGTGGTTAGTTATAGCACCTCACTTCTCTTATTTTCCCATCACGCCTCTCATTTTCCCCATCACTCCTCTTATTTTCCCCCTCATTCCCCCCTAACACTTGTCATTTCGACCTCACATCTGTCATTTTCCGATCACTCCACTATTTTCCCTCACTCCTCTCATTTTGCACTCACACCTTTTCATTTTCACCTCACACCTCTCATTTTCCCCTCAGTATATACATGTTTGTCATCTCCCTTATATATAGTATATACCTGTATGTAATCTCCCCTGTAAATAGTATATACCTGCTGTATGTCATCTCCTGTATATTGTATATACCTATGTGTCATCTCCTCCTGTATATAGTATATACCTGTATGTCATCTCTTCTATATATACTATATACCTGTATGTCATCTCCTCCTGTATATAGTATATACCTGTATGTCATCTCCTGTACATAGTATATACCTGCTGTATGTCATGTCCCCTGTATATAGTATATACCTGCTGTATGTCATCTCCTCCTCTATATACCTATGTGTCATCTCCTCTTTTATATAGTATATACCTGTATGTCATCTCCTCCTGTATATAGTATATACGTGTATAATCTCCTCCTGTATATAGTAAATACCTGTAAGTCATCTCCTCCTGTATATAGTATATACCTGTGTGTCATCTGCTCCTGTATATAGTATATACCTGTGTGTCATCTCCTCCTGTATATAGTATGTACCTGTATGTCATCTCCTCCTGTATATAGTATATACCTGTGTGTCATCTCCTCCTGTATATAGTATATACCTGTGTGTCATCTGCTCCTGTATATAGTATATACCTGTGTGTCATCTCCTCCTGTATATAGTATGTACCTGTATGTCATCTCCTCCTGTATATAGTATATACCTGTGTGTCATCTCCCCTGTATATGGTATATACCTGTGTGTCATCTCCCCTGTATATAGTATATAGGTGTGTGTCATCTCCTCCTGTATATAGTATATACCTGTGTGTCATCTCCCCTGTATATGGTATATACCTGTGTGTCATCTCCCCTGTATATGGCATATATGTGTGTGTCATCTCCCCTGTATATAGTATATACCTGTGTGTCATCTCCTTCTGTAAACAGGGTGGCACATGTTAAGGAGCTGAAACTCCTAAACCCTTCATCCAATTTTAATGTGCATACCCTCAAATGAATGCTGAAAGTCTGAACTTCAACTGCATCTGAATTGTTTTGTTTAAAATTCATTGTGGTAATGTCTATAACCAAAATTAGAAAAATCTTGTCTCTGTCCAAATATATATGGACCTAACTGTATATATATATATATATATATATATATATATATATAATCATCTAAGGGGCATTTCCGTCTGTCAGTCTGCCTGTCAGTCTGTGTCACGGAAATCCCGCGTCGCTGATTGTGCCAGCCGGTAGGCACAGTCCGGCCGCGAATTCGCCCCTTCCTACTCTGTCAGTGCCCCCTCCAGTCAGCGCTCACACAGGGCTAATGGCTGCGTTACACCGCATTATGCCTCGGTGTAACGCAGTCCGTTAACGTTGCTATTAACCCTGTGAGACCATGCAGCATCAATAGTAAAAAGATCTAATCATTATATTCTCACCTTCCATCGCCTTTCCTGCTGCTCCTCGCGACGCATCGGGCCATGCATTGCCGTCTCACGAGATGATGACGTAGCGGTCTCGCGATACCGCTATGTCATTATCTCGCGAGACCACAATGCATTCTTGGGACTGGAGCGTCTCGAGGAGCTTCGGTAAATGCCTGGGCTGGATCTGGGGGCCGCCGTAAGGTGAGTATATAACTATTTTTTATTTTAATTCTTTTTTTTAACAGGGATATGGTGCCCACATTGCTATATACTTTGTGGGCTGTGTCAGATACTACATGGGTTGTGTTATATACTGCATACTCAGTGTTATATACTGCATGGTCAGTGTTATATACTGCATGGGCAGTGTTATACACTGCATGGGCAGTGTTATATACTGCGTCTCTGTGCTATATACTACGTGGCTGTGCTATATACTACGTGGCTGTGGTATATATTACGTGGATGTGCAATATATTACGTGGCTGTGCAATATATTACGTGGCTGTGCTATATACTACGGGGGCTGTGCTATATACTACGTGGCTGGGCAATATACTACATCGCTGTGCTCTATACTACGTGGCCTGTGTTATATACTGCATGGACTGTTATATCCTACGTCTCTGTGCTATATGCTACGTGGCTGTGCAATATATTACGTGACTGTGCAATATATTACGTGGCTGGGCAATATACTATGTGTCTGTGCTATATACTACGGGGGCTGTGCAATATACTACGTGGCTGGGCAATATACTAAGTGGGCTGTGTTATATACTATGTGGGCTGTGCTACATTTTCCTGCTGTATCTGTGCATCATGAATCGTGGTATGTGTTAAAGAGGGGGGCCCACTGAGACTCTTTCGCCCGGGGCCCTCAAAAACCTGGAGCAGGCCCTGGCTTTACTGAATGTTCGCGGCCGGGCGTGACCAATCAGCGACAGGCGCAGTCCGGCCACGAATTGGAGCTGAATTTGGAGCACGCTTCGCTAATTGGTCGCGCCCGGCCGGCCGAATCCTGTGTATAAATTGCGTTATTCTGAAAACTTCATAAATAAACTACATACATAATCTAAAATACCTGATGCGTTAGAATCGGGCCACCACATAGTGTGTGTGTGTGTGTGTGTGTGTGTGTGTGTGTGTGCGTATATATATATATATATATATATATATATATATATATATATATATATATATATATACACATACACACACACATATACATATATCATAAATAATGATGAGCGAATATACTCGTTACTCGGAGATTTCGTTTTTCTTGCCGCAGTTGAATGATTTACATCTGCTAGCCAGCATAAGTACATGTGGGGATTCCCTAGCAACCAGGCAACCCCCAAATGTACTTATGCTGGCTAACAGATGTAAATCATTCAGCTGCGGCAAGAAAAACTAAATCTCTGAGCACTAAAAAAAAAATAGTCGGAGCACACAGAGCATGCTGGAGAAATCTCGAGTAACGAGTATATTCGCTCATCATTAATTATAAACTGACAGCATAAAAGTAGTAAATCAAAAAGTACATGTGTATATTATGTATACATACATTATGACCACAAAGATGGATTTTTTAGGATTCACATATATTGCCTCTCGCAGGTGTAAGACGGTTCATTCATTGTCAATACTGGCCCTCTGAGTAAATACATGCTGACAGAGGCTTATGTTTTTATATAAACATTTATAAATGGAGGAAACCACAAACTGAAGCCCCAGTAGATTGGCTTTGGACGTCTAATATCCTGCCTTTCCTCGATCAATAAATAAAATGGTTACTCGGATGGCATTACTGCTAAGAGTTCTTCTCAGAAGCACTTACATGAAACACAAGGTCAGATGTAATATTCTAGCTGGTTGTCAGTAAGGAGATTGATGCTTGAGTCTTAGCAGTGAACTGAATACATATACCACATGCAACGTGGACTATTCACAGTATTCCCATGTAGTACAGTAAGCTCACTAATACCACTATTAAGGGACCACCGCAATCATTTTTCCCCCCAAAAGATTATCACAATAGGTCAAAAAGGTCTTATAGATGCAAATCTCACTTCCAGGATCCTCACATAGTTAAATAAAGGGGGGGGGGGGGGGACAAGTTTATTTGGATGTATTCACACATGACCGTTCTGTGGCTTTATTCTTGAAATTTTATGAACAGCCCCCAAAACTGATGTGTGTGAATATATTCTAAAGACTCAAGAAATAACCACTCATTAAAGGGAATCGGTCACCCCATTTTTGGTCTATAAGCTAAGGCCACCAGCTTCAGGGGCTTATCTACAGCATTCTGTAATGGTGTAGATAAGCCCCCGATTTATCCTGAAAGATAAGAAAAACAAGTTATATTATACTCACCCAGGGGCGTTCCCGCTGCGGTCTGGTCCGATGGGTGTTGCAGTCCGGGTCCAGCGCCTCCCATCTTCATACGATGACGTCCTTTTCTTTTCTTCCTGCCACAGCTCCTGTGCAGGCGTACTGATTTGCCCTGTTGAGGGCAGAGCAAAGTACTGTAGTGCGCAGGCGCCGGGCCCCTCTGACCTCTCCCAGCGCCTGTGACAGTGAATCTGTCAGCAGGATTTCACACCTCATAATATTTACAGTTGTGTCAGAGCGTTTGCCCCTTCCAGATTTCCTATTCTTTAGTATTTTTGTCACACTTAAATGTTTCACATCACCAAACAAATGTAAATATTACACAAAGATAACACAAGTAAACACAAAACGCAGCTTTCAAATGAAAGTCATTCTTAAGGAAAAAATAAATCCAAGTTCAACCCAAGCTCAGTTCAAATTCCCTAGCCACACAGAGGCCTAATTACTACCACACCTGTTCTCAATCAATAAATTACTTAAATAGAACCTGCCTGTCAAAGTGAAGTAGACCAAAAGTTCCTCAAAAACAGACATAATGCGGTGATCCAAAAATTCTGCAACAAATGAGAAAAAGTAATTGAGATCTATCAGTCTGGAAAAGGTTATAAAACCACTAAATGGTGGCCCGATTCTAACACATCCGGTATTCTAGAATATGTATGTAGTTTATTTATGAAGTTTTCAGAATAATGCAACTTGTACACAGGAGAACGGACTGCGCCTGTCGCCGATTGGTCACGCCCGGCCGCGAACATTCAGTGATGCCAGGGCCTGCTCCAGGTTTTTGAGGGCCCCGGATGAAAGTCTCAGTGGGCCCCCCTCTTTAACACATACCAAAATTTATGATGCACCGATACAGCAGAGAAATATAGCACAGCCAAGTAGCATACAGCCCACGTAGCATATAACACAGCCCACATAGCATATAGCATAGCCAAGTAGTATATAACAGCCCACGTAGTATATAGCACAGCCCACGTAGTATATAGCACAGCCCACATAGTATATAGCACAGCCCACATAGTATATAGCACAGCCCACATAGTATATAACACAGCCCACGTAGTATATTGCCCAGCCACGTAGTATATAGCACAGCCCCATCGTATATAGCACAGCCCACACAGTGTATAACACAGCCCACGTAGTATATAGCACAGCCCACATAGTATATTGCCCAGCCACGTAGTATATAGCACAGCCCCAGTAGTATATAGCACAGACATGTAGTATATTGCCCAGCCATGTAATATATTGCACAGCCACGTAATATATTGCACAGCCACGTAGTATATAGCACAGAGACGTAGTATATAGCACAGCCCATGCAGTATATAACACAGGCCACGTAGTATAGAGCACAGCGATGTAGTATATTGCCCAGCCACGTTATATAAACAACAGCCACGAAGTATATAGCACAGAGACGTAGTATATAACACAGGCCACATAGTATAGAGCACAGCGATGTAGTATATTGCCCAGCCACGTAATATAAACCACAGCCACGAAGTATATAGCACAGAGACGTAGTATATAACAGAGCGCATGCAGTATCTAACACAGCCCACGCAGTATATAGCAATGTGGGCACCATATCCCAGTTTAAAAAAAGAATTAAAATAAAAAATAGTTACCGTATATACTCACCTTCCGTCGGACCCCGGATACAGCCCAGGCGTTTACCGATGCTCCTCGAGACGCTCCGGTCCCAAGAATGCATTGCGGTCTCGCAAGATGATGACGTAGCGGTCTCGCGAGACCGCTACATCATCATCTCGCGAGACCACAATGCATGGACCGGAGCGTCGCAAGGAGCATCGGGAAAGGCGACGGAAGGTGAGAATATAATGATTTTTTTTTTTTTTTTAATTATTTTTAACATTAGGTCTTTTTACTATTGATGCTGCATAGGCAGCATCAATAGTAAAAAGTTCGTCACATACGGTTAATAGCAACGTTAACAGACTGTGTTACACCGCAGTATGCCGCGGTGTAATGCAGTTGGTTTAACGGACTGCTACAACACTATGTGGGTGGCGGGCGCACTGAGTGCAGGAGAGTACAGAGCGGCCATTTCGCGGCCGGACTGTGTTCGTCGCTGATTGGTCGTGACCAATTAGCGACTTGGGATTTCCGTGACAGACAGACAGAAATACAGACAGACGGAAGTGACCCTTAGACAATAATATAGTAGATTTTTAAAGCTGAGAGACTCCAGAAAGACACAGTGAGAGTCATTATCAATAAATGGCAAAAACATGGAACAGTGGTGAACCCTCCCAGGAGTCTTGGTGCTTCAGGACCTGGAAGACCTGCTGTGGTAAATGCAACTATGAATTCTGTTGTATACCAAAAAATTCTGAAAGAGAATGTCCGGCCATCTGACTTTAGGGAGTGGCCTACTCCAATCCAATTGAGATGCTGTGATATGACCTTAGAAAGGTGGTTCATGCTTGGAAACCCTCCAAATGTGGATGAATTACAATTCTGGAATGATGAGTGGGCCAAAATTCCTCCAGAGCGCTGTAAAAGCCCCCAAAATTCCCAGCTATCCCAAACACTTAATTGCTGTTGTTGCTGCTCAGGGTGGCCCAACCAGTTATTATATTAAGGGGACAATCGCTTATTCACACAGGGCCCTGCAGGTTTGGATTTTTTTTCCCTTAATAATAAAGACCTTCATTTAAAAACTGCATTTTGTGTTTGTGTTATCTTTGTCTAATATTTTAATTTTTTAATTTATTTGCTGATCTGAAACAATTAAGTGTGACAAACATACAAAAGTATAGGAAATCAGGAAGGGAGAAAACACTTTTTCACACAACTGAATATGCGATGTAGCTTTCCAGAGCCACTCCATTCCTCTATTGCAGAGAAATCAGTGGTGGAACTAATATACTGTGAACCTGAAGCCTCTGTTATTCCAGTTCTTTTACCCGCCCAGTGCTTTCACATCCTGAGTGACTGATGGATCCTTCATCTGAAGTTACACAACAGAGAGACTGTCAGTTAACCCCTTTCTGACATTAGACGTACTATCCCGTCGAGGTGGGCAGGGCCCGTATGACCACCGACGGGATAGAACGTCATATGCGATCGGCCATGGGGCTCAGCTGACTATCACAGCTGACATCCGTCACTATGTGCTAGGAGCGGTCACAGACCGCTCCTGGCACATTAACCCCCGGAACACTGCGATAAAACATGATCGCAGCGTTCCGGCGGCATAGGGAAGCATCGCGCAGGGAGGGGGCTCCCTGCGTGCTTCCCTGAGACCCTCGGAGCAACGCGATGTGATCACGTTGCTCCGAGGGTCTCCTACCTCTTTCACCCTGCAGGCACCGGAACCAAAATGGCCGCGGGGCTGCTTCCAGGTCCTGCAGGGAGGTGGCTTACAAGCGCCTGCTCAGAGCAGGCGCTGGTAAGCCTGCAGTACTGCCTGTCAGATCGCTGATCTGACACATTGCTGTGCAAAGTGTCAGATGAGCGATCTGACACTATAGTGTGATGTCCCCCCCTGGGGCAATGTAAAAAAAAATATATATTTACATATTGTAGAAAAGAAAAAGTAAAAAAAAAATAATTCCTAAATAAATGTAAAAAAAAATAAAAAAATAATATATATATATATATATATATATATATATATATATATATATATATATATATATATATTTTGTTCCAATAAATACATTTCTTTATCTAAATAAAAAAAACATTAAAAGTACACATATTTAGAATCGCCGCGTCCGTAACGACCTGACCTATAAAACTGTCCCACTAGTTAACCCCTTCAGTGAACACAGTCACAAAAAAAAAAAAACGAGGCAAAAAACAACGCTTTATTATCATACTGCAGAACAAAAAGTGGAATAACACGTGATCAAGAAAAAGGATATAAATATCCATGGTACCGCTGAAAACGTCATCTTCTCCTGCAAAAAACTAGCTGCTGAACAGCATCATCAGTGAAAAAATAAGAAAGTTATAGTCCTCAGAATAAAGCGATGCAAAAAATAATTATTTTTTCTATAAGATAGTTTTTATCGTATAAAAGCGCCAAAACATAAAAAAAGATATAAATGAGGTATCGCTGTAATTGTACTGACCCGAAGAATAAAACTGCTTTATCCATTTTACCAAACGCGGAATGGTATAAACGCCTCCCCCAAAAGAAATTCATAAATAGCTGGTGTTTGGTCATTCTGCCTCACGGAATAAAAAGCAATCAAAAAATGTCACTTGCCCGAAAATAGTTCCAATATAAATGTCAACTCGTCCCACAAAAACAAGGCCTCACATGACTCTGTGGGCCAAAATATGGCAAATTATAGCTCTCAAAATGTGGAGATGCAAAACCTATTTTTTGCAATAAAAAGCGTCTTTTAGTGTGTGACAGCTGCCAATCAAAAAAATCCCCTAAAAAACGCTATAGAAGTAAATCAAACCCCCCTTCATCAGCCCCTTAGTTAGGGAAAAATAATAAGATTTAAGAAATGTATTTATTTCCATTTTCCCATTAGGGCTAGGGTTAGGGCTAGGGTTAGGGTTGGGGCTAAAGTTAGGGTTGGGGCTAGGGTTAGAGCTAGGGCTGGGGTTAGGGTTGGGACTAGGGTTAGGGTTGGGATTAGGCTTAAGGTTGGGGCTATGGTTAGTTAGGGTTGGGGCTAAAGTCAGGGTTAGGGTTGTGGCTAAAGTTAGGGTTAAGGTTGGGGTTAAAGTTAGGGTTTGGATTACATTTACTGTTGGAATTAGGGTTGGGATTAGGGTTAGGGATGTGTCCGGGTTAGGGGTGTGGTTAGGGTTACCATTGGATTAGGGTTTCAGTTAGAATTGGGGGGTTCCACTGTTTAGGCACATCAGGGGCTTTCCAAACGCGACATGGCGTCCGATCTCAATTCCAGCTAATTCTGCGTTGAAAAAGTAAAACAGTGCTCCTTCCCTTCCGAGGTCTTCTGTGCACTCAAACAGGGGTTTACCCCAACATATGGGGTATCAGCGTACTCAAGACACATTGGACAACAACTTTTGGGGTCCAAATTCTCCTGTTACCCTTGGGAAAATACAAAACTGGGGGCTAAAATATAATTTTTGTGGAAAAAAAAAAGATTTTTTAATTTCATGGCTCTGCGTTATTAACTGTAGTGAAACAT
This sequence comes from Ranitomeya imitator, assembly GCF_032444005.1. Classification (NCBI taxonomy): domain Eukaryota; kingdom Metazoa; phylum Chordata; class Amphibia; order Anura; family Dendrobatidae; genus Ranitomeya; species Ranitomeya imitator. Next base: position 1,017,813,527 of record NC_091282.1, read on the forward strand.
TTGGGGGTTCAAAGTTCTTATAACACATCTAAATAAGTTCCTTGGGGGGTCTAGTTTCCAATATGGGGTCACTTATGGGGGGTTTCTAATGTTTGGGTACATCAGGGGCTCTGCAAATGCAACGTGACGCCTGCAGACCAATCCATCTAATTCTGCATTCCAAACGGCGCTCCTTCCCTTTCGAGCTCTGTCATGCGCCCAAACGGTGGTTCCCCCCCATATATGGGGTATCAGCGTACTCAGGACAAATTGGACAACAACGTTTGGGATCCAATTTCTCCTGTTACCCTTGGAAAAATACAAAACTGGGGGCTAAAAAACAATTTTTGTGGAAAAAAAAAGTTTTTTTATTTTCATGGCTCTGCGTTATTAACTGTAGTGAAACACTTGTTGGGTCAAAGTGCTTACCACACATCTAGATAAGTTCCTTAGGGGGTCTACTTTCCAAAATGGTGTCACTTGTGGGGGGGTTCAATGTTTAGGCACATCAGGGGCTCTCCACACGCGACATGGCGTTCTCTCTCAATTCCAGTCAATTTTGCATTGAAAAGTCAAATAGCGCTCCTTCCCTTCCAAGCTCTGCTGTTCGCCCAAACAGTGGTTTACCCCCACATATTGGATATCAGCGTACTCAGGACAAATTGGACAACAACTTTTGGTGTCCAATCTCTTCTGTTACCCTTGGGAAAATAAAAAATTGGGGGCAAAAAGATCATTTTTGTGAAAAAATATGATTTTTTATTTTTACGGATCTGCATTATAAACTTCTGTGAAGCACTTGGTGGGTCAAAGTGCTCACCACACCTCTAGATAAGTTCCTTAGGGGGTCTACTTTCCAAAATGGTGTCACTTGTGGGGGGTTTCAATGTTTAGGCACATCAGGGGGATCTCCAAACGCGACATGGTGTCCTATCTCAATTCCAGTCAACTTTGCATTGAAAAGTCAAATGGCGCTCCTTCCTTTCAGAGCTCTACTGTGCACCCAAACAGTGGTCTACCCCCATATATGGGGTATCATCGTACTCAAGACAAATTGCACAACAACTTTTGGGGTCCAATGTTTCCTGTTACCCTTGGTAAAATAAAACAAATTGGAGCTGAAGTAAATTTTTTGTGAAAGAAAATTAAATGTTCATTTGTTTTAAACATTCCAAAAATTCCTGTGAAACACCTGAAGTGTTAATAATCTTCTTGAATGTGGTTTTGAGCACCATGAGGGGTGCAGTTTTTAGAATGGTGTCACACTTGGATATTTTATATCATATAGACCCCTCAAAGTGACTTCAAATGTGATGTGGTCCCTAAAAAAAATTGTGTTGTAAAAATGAGAAATTGCTGGTCAACTTTTATCCCTTATAACTCTCTAACAAAAAAAAATTTTGGTTCCAAAATTGTGCTGATGTAAAGTAGACATGTGGGAAATGTTACTTATTAAGTATTTTGTGTGACATATCTCTGTGATTTAATTGCATAAAAATTCAAAGTTGGAAAATTGCGAAATTTTCAACATTTTCGCCAAATTTCTGTTTTTTTTTTTCACAAATAAACGCAGGTAATATCAAATAAATTTTACCACTATCATGAAGTACAATATGTCACGAGAAAACAATGTCAGAATCACTGGGATCCGTTGAAGCGTTCCAGAGTTATAATTGTTATGATCCGGTGACCTTGGAGCTGCATGAGAACTTTCACTGGAGAAAGTGGCCACTATACTGACCGCAAACCTGAACTTAACACCGCAACTAGAAGTAGCCGTGGAGTGTACCTAACACACCTAGACACCTCGTCACAGCCGGAGGACTAAATACCCCTAAAGATGGAAATCGGAATACTATCTTGCCTCAGAGAAAATCCCCAAAGTATAGACAGCCCCCCACAAATATTGGCGGTGAGTCGGAGAGGAAAAAACATACACAGGCAGAAAAAAACAGGATTTAGCACAGGAGGCCATTCTAGCTAGATAGGACAGGATAGGACAGAGTTCTGTGCGGTCAGTATTAAAACCTTTCAAAAAATCCACAGCAGAATATACAAAAAACTTCCTACATCTAACTAAAGATGTAGGAGTGTATATCTGCAACTCTAGTGAATCTTACAAACAGAGCAGGAATAAACAGAAACAAGCACACAGCTGTGTGCCACAGATACAAAAACAAAACACTTATCTTTGCTGAATTTGGCAGCTAAGCAGGTGAGGCCAGGCAGAGATCCAATACTTCCAAAGAAACATTGACAACTGGAAAGGGCTAATGAATCCTGCACACTTAAATATCCCAGTCAGAACAGCAATTAGCAGATACACCTGGCCAGGACTGTGACTCAGAGACAACTGCATTCCCACCTACCACCACTGGAGGGAACCCAAGAGCAGAATTCACAACATATAACCTCATAGAGGGACAGTGGTTAGAATTGTAAAAATTGGCCTGGTCATTAATGTGCAAACCACCCTTGGGGGTAAAGTGGTTAAGTATATAACTCCACATGTGCTAATGTCTTCTCGTGACATATTGTACTTCATGATAGTGGTAAAATTTCTTTGATATTACCTTCTTTTATTTGTGAAAAAAAAAGAAATTTGGCGAAAATTTTGAAAATGTCTCAATTTTCCACCTTTTAATTTTTATGCCCTTAAATCACAGAGATACAGTACAGACCAAAAGTTTGGACACACCTTCTCATTTAAAGATTTTTCTGTATTTTCATGATTCTGAAAATTGTAAATTCACACTGAAGGTATCCAAACTACGAATTAACACATGTAGAATTATGTGTTAGAAAAATGTGAAACAACTGAATTTATGTCTCATATTCTAGGTTCTTCAAAGTAGACACCTTTTGCTTTGATGACTGCTTTGCATACTCTTGGCATTCTCTTGATGAGCTTCAAGAGGTAGTCACCGGGAATGGTTTTCACTTCACAGGTGTGCCCTGTCAGGTTTAATAAGTGGGATTTCTTGCCTTATAAATGGGGTTGGGACCATCAGTTGTGTTGTGCAGAAGTCTGGTGGATACATAGCTGATAGTCCTACTGAATAGACTGTTAGCATTTGTATTATGGCAAGAAAAAAGCAGCTAAATAAAGAAAAACGAGTGGCTGTCATTACATTAAGAAATGAAGGTCAGTCAGCCCGAAAAATTGGGAAAACTTTGAAAGTGTCCCCAAGTGCAGTAACAAAAACCATCAAGCGCGACAAAGAAACTGGCTCACATGAGGACCGCCCAAGGAAAGGAAGACCAAGAGTCAACTCTGCTTCTGAGGATAAGTTTATCCAAGTCACCAGCCTCAGAATCGCAGGTTAACAGCAGCTCAGATTAGAGACCAGGTCAATGCCACACAGAGTTCTAGTAGCAGACACATCTCTGTTATGAAAGGCAATTCAGTATCACAATGGACATACCGGTCAGAGCACATACAGTGATCTGACAATAACCCAAAATCATAGAACAAGCTCTGAGACGTGGGAACTCTGCAGACCGCAATCCCTAATCCTCTCCAAACAACACTAGAGGCAGCCGTGGATTGCGCCTAACTCTGCCTATGCAACTCGGCACAGCCTGAGAAACTAACTAGCCTGAAGATAGAAAATAAGCCTACCTTGCCTCAGAGAAACACCCCAAAGGAAAAGGCAGCCCCCCACATATAATGACTGTGAGTTAAGATGAAAAGACAAACGTAGGGATGAAATAGATTCAGCAAAGTGAGGCCCGACTTTCTTAACAGAGCGAGGATAGGAAAGATAACTTTGCGGTCTACACAAAACCCTAAAGAAAACCATGCAAAGGGGGCAAAAAGACCCTCCGTACCGAACTAACGGCACGGAGGTACACCCTTTGCGTCCCAGAGCTTCCAGCAAAACAATTAGACAAGCTGGACAGAAAAAATAGCAAACAAATAGCAAAGAAGAACTTAGCTATGCAGAGCAGCAGGCCACAGGAATGATCCAGGGAAAAACAAGTCCAACACTGGAACATTGACAGGAAGCCAGGATCAAAGCATTAGGTGGAGTTAAGTAGAGAAGCACCTAACGACCTCACCAGATCACCTGAGGGAGGAAACTCAGAAGCCGCAGTACCACTTTCCTCCACAAACGGAAGCTCCCAGAGAGAATCAGCCGAAGTACCACTTGTGACCACAGGAGGGAGCTCTGCCACAGAATTCACAACAGTACCCCCCCCCCTTGAGGAGGGGTCACCGAGCCCTCACCAGAGCCCCCAGGCCGACCAGGATGAGCCACATGGAAGGCACGAACAAGATCGGGAGCATGGACATCAGAGGCAAAAACCCAGGAATTATCTTCCTGAGCATAACCCTTCCATTTAACCAGATACTGGAGTTTCCGTCTTGAAACACGAGAATCCAAAATCTTCTCCACAATATACTCCAATTCCCCCTCCACCAAAACCGGGGCAGGAGGATCAACAGATGGAACCATAGGTGCCACGTATCTCCGCAACAATGACCTATGGAATACGTTATGTATGGAAAAAGAATCTGGGAGGGTCAGACGAAAAGACACAGGATTAAGAACCTCAGAAATCCTATACGGACCAATGAAACAAGGTTTAAACTTAGGAGAGGAAACCTTCATAGGAATATGACGAGAAGATAACCAAACCAGATCCCCAACACGAAGTCGGGGACCCACACGGCGTCTGCGATTAGCGAAACGTTGAGCCTTCTCCTGGGACAAGGTCAAATTGTCCACTACATGAGTCCAAATCTGCTGCAACCTGTCCACCACAGTATCCACACCAGGACAGTCCGAAGACTCAACCTGTCCTGAAGAGAAACGAGGATGGAACCCAGAATTGCAGAAAAATGGCGAAACCAAGGTAGCCGAGCTGGCCCGATTATTAAGGGCGAACTCAGCCAAAGGCAAAAAGGACACCCAGTCATCCTGATCGGCAGAAACAAAGCATCTCAGATAAGTTTCCAAGGTCTGATTGGTTCGTTCGGTCTGGTCATTAGTCTGAGGATGGAAAGCCGAGGAAAAAGACAAGTCAATGCCCATCCTACCACAAAAGGCTAGCCAAAACCTCAAAACAAACTGGGAACCTCTGTCAGAAACGATATTCTCTGGAATGCCATGTAAACGAACCACATGCTGGAAGAACAATGGCACCAAATCAGAGGAGGAAGGCAATTTAGACAAGGGTACCAGATGGACCATCTTAGAAAAGCGATCACAGACCACCCAAATGACTGACATCTTTTGAGAAACGGGAAGAACTGAAATAAAATCCATAGAGATATGTGTCCAAGGCCTCTTCGGGACCGGCAAGGGCAAAAGCAACCCACTGGCACGAGAACAGCAGGGCTTAGCCCGAGCACAAATCCCACAGGACTGCACAAAAGTACGCACATCCCGCGACAGAGATGGCCACCAAAAGGATCTAGCCACTAACTCTCTGGTACCAAAGATTCCAGGATGACCAGCCAACACCGAACAATGAACCTCAGAGATAACTTTATTCGTCCACCTATCAGGGACAAACAGTCTGTCCGCTGGACAACGATCAGGTTTATTAGCCTGAAATTTTTGCAGCACCCGCCGCAAATCAGGGGAGATGGCAGACACAATTACTCCTTCCTTGAGGATACCCGCCGGCTCAGACAAACCCGGAGAGTCGGGCACAAAACTCCTAGACAGAGCATCCGCCTTCACATTTTTAGAGCCCGGAAGGTACGAAATCACAAACTCAAAACGGGCAAAAAACAGCGACCAACGAGCCTGTCTAGGATTCAAACGCTTAGCAGACTCGAGACAAGTCAAGTTCTTATGATCAGTCAATACCACCACGCGATGCTTAGCTCCTTCAAGCCAATGACGCCACTCCTCAAATGCCCACTTCATGGCCAGCAACTCTCGGTTGCCCACATCATAATTTCGCTCAGCAGGCGAAAACTTCCTGGAAAAAAAAGCGCATGGTTTCATCACTGAGCAATCAGAACCTCTCTGCGACAAAACAGCCCCTGCTCCAATCTCAGAAGCATCAACCTCGACCTGGAACGGAAGAGAAACATCTGGCTGACACAACACAGGGGCAGAAGAAAAACGACGCTTCAACTCCTGAAAAGCCTCCACAGCAGCAGAAGACCAATTGACCACATCAGCACCCTTCTTGGTCAAATCGGTCAATGGTTTGGCAATACTAGAAAAATTGCAGATGAAGCGACGATAAAAATTAGCAAAGCCCAGGAACTTTTGCAGACTTTTCAGAGATGTCGGCTGAGTCCAATCATGGATGGCTTGGACCTTAACAGGATCCATCTCGATAGTAGAAGGGGAAAAGATGAACCCCAAAAATGAAACCTTCTGCACACCAAAGAGACATTTTGATCCCTTCACAAACAAAGAATTAGCACGCAGGACCTGAAAAACCGTTCTGACCTGCTTCACATGAGACTCCCAATCATCCGAGAAGATCAAAATGTCATCCAAGTACACAATCAGGAATTTATCCAGGTACTCTCAGAAGATGTCATGCATAAAGGACTGAAACACTGATGGAGCATTGGCAAGTCCGAATGGCATCACTAGATACTCAAAATGACCCTCGGGCGTATTAAATGCAGTTTTCCATTCATCGCCTCGCCTGATTCGCACCAGATTATACGCACCACGAAGATCTATCTTGGTGAACCAACTAGCCCCCTTAATCCGAGCAAACAAATCAGATAACAATGGCAAGGGGTACTGAAATTTAACCGTGATCTTATTTAGAAGGCGGTAATCTATACAAGGTCTCAGCGAACCATCCTTCTTGGCTACAAAAAAGAACCCTGCTCCTAATGGCGACGATGACGGGCGAATATGCCCCTTCTCCAGGGATTCCTTCACATAACTGCGCATAGCGGCGTGCTCAGGCACGGATAAATTAAACAGTCGACCTTTTGGGAATTTACTACCAGGAATCAAATTGATAGCACAATCACAATCCCTATGCGGAGGTAGGGCATCGGACCTGGGCTCATCAAATACATCCCGGTAATCAGACAAGAACTCTGGAACCTCAGAAGGGGTGGATGACGAAATTGACAGAAATGGAACATCACCATGTACCCCCTGACAACCCCAGCTGGACACCGACATGGATTTCCAATCTAATACTGGATTATGGGCTTGTAGCCATGGCAACCCCAACACGACCACATCATGCAGATTATGCAATACCAGAAAGCGAATAACCTCCTGATGTGCAGGAGCCATGCACATGGTCAGCTGGGTCCAGTATTGAGGCTTATTCTTGGCCAAAGGCGTAGCATCAATTCCTCTCAAGGGAATAGGACACTGCAAGGGCTCCAAGAAAAACCCACAACGCTTAGCATATTCCAAGTCCATCAAATTCAGGGCAGCGCCTGAATCCACAAATGCCATGACAGAATACGATGACAAAGAGCAGATCAAGGTAACGGACAGAAGAAATTTTGACTGTACTGTACCAATGGTGGCAGACCTAGCGAACCGCTTAGTGCGCTTAGGACAATCAGAGATAGCATGAGTGGAATCACCACAGTAGAAACACAGCCCATTCAGACGTCTGTGTTCTTGCCGTTCAACTCTGGTCAAAGTCCTATCGCACTGCATAGGCTCAGGTTTAAGCTCAGGTAATACCGCCAAATGGTGCACAGATTTACGCTCGCGCAAGCGTCGACCGATCTGAATGGCCAAAGACATAGACTCATTAAGACCAGCAGGCATAGGAAATCCCACCATGACATCCTTAAGGGCTTCAGAGAGACCTTTTCTGAAAATAGCTGCGAGCGCACCTTCATTCCACTGAGTGAGTACGGACCACTTTCTAAATTTCTGACAATATACCTCTATTTCAACCTGACCCTGACACAGAGCCAGCAAATTTTTTTCTGCCTGATCCACTGAATTAGGCTCATCGTACAGCAACCCAAGCGCCAGGAAAAACGCATCGATATTACTCAATGCAGGATCTCCTGACGCAAGAGAAAACGCCCAGTCCTGAGGGTCGCCACGCAAAAAAGAAATGACGATCCTAACCTGTTGAACTGGGTCACCAGAGGAGCGAGGTTTCAAAGCCAGAAATAGTTTACAATTATTTTTGAAACTCAGAAATTTAGTTCTATCTCCAAAAAACAAATCTGGAATAGGAATTCTCGGTTCTAGCAAATAATTCTGAACCACAAAATCTTGAATATTTTGAACTCTTGCCGTGAGCTGATCCACACATGAAGACAGACCTTTAATGTCCATTGCTACACCTGTGTCCTGAACCACCCAAATGTCTAGGGGAAAAAAAAGGCAAAACAGTGCAAAGAAAAAAAAATGGTCTCAGAACTTCTTTTTTCCCTCTATTGAGAATCATTAGCACTTTTGGCTTCCTGTACTGTTATGAAAGGCAATTCAGTATCACAATGGACATAGCGGTCAGAGCACATACAGTGATCTGACAATAACCCAAAATCATAGAACAAGCTCTGAGACGTGGGAACTCTGCAGACCGCAATCCCTAATCCTCTCCAAACAACACTAGAGGCAGCCGTGGATTGCGCCTAACTCTGCCTATGCAACTCGGCACAGCCTGAGAAACTAACTAGCCTGAAGATAGAAAATAAGCCTACCTTGCCTCAGAGAAACACCCCAAAGGAAAAGGCAGCCCCCCACATATAATGACTGTGAGTTAAGATGAAAAGACAAACGTAGGGATGAAATAGATTCAGCAAAGTGAGGCCCGACTTTCTTAACAGAGCGAGGATAGGAAAGATAACTTTGCGGTCTACACAAAACCCTAAAGAAAACCACGCAAAGGGGGCAAAAGACCCTCCGTACCGAACTAACGGCACGGAGGTACACCCTTTGCGTCCCAGAGCTTCCAGCAAAACAATTAGACAAGCTGGACAGAAAAAAATAGCAAACAAATAGCAAAGAAGAACTTAGCTATGCAGAGCAGCAGGCCACAGGAATGATCCAGGGAAAAACAAGTCCAACACTGGAACATTGTCAGGAAGCCAGGATCAAAGCATTAGGTGGAGTTAAGTAGAGAAGCACCTAACGACCTCACCAGATCACCTGAGGGAGGAAACTCAGAAGCCGCAGTACCACTTTCCTCCACAAACGGAAGCTCCCAGAGAGAAACAGCCGAAGTACCACTTGTGACCACAGGAGGGAGCTCTGCCACAGAATTCACAACACATCTCTACAAAAACTGTTAAGAGGAGACTTTGTGCAGCAGGCCTTCATGGTAAAATAGCTGCTAGGAAACCAGTGCTAAGGACAGGCAACAAGCAGAAGAGACTTGTTTGGGCTAAAGAACACAAGGAATGGAAATTAGACCAGTGGAAATCTGTGCTTTGGTCTGATGAGTCCAAATTTGAGATCTTTGGTTCCAACCACCGTGTCTTTGTGCGACGCAGAAAAGGTGAACGGATGGACTCTACATGCTTGGTTCCCACAGTGAAGCATGGAGGAGGAGGTGTGATGGTGTGGGGGTGCTTTGCTGGTGACACTGTTGGGGATTTATTCAAAATTGAAGGCATACTGAACCAGCATGGCTACCACAGCATCTTGTAGCAGCATGCTATTCCATCCGGTTTGCGTTTAGTTAGACCATCATTTATTTTTCAACAGGACAATGACCCCAAACACACCTCCAGGCTGTGTAAGGTTTGGAGTGAGCTGGACCGCAGAGTGAAGGCAAAAGGGCCAACAAGCGCTAAGCATCTCTGGGAACTCCTTCAAGATTGTTGGAAGACTACCTCTTGAAGCTCATCAAGAGAATGCCAAGAGTGTGCAAAGCAGTCATCAAAGCAAAAGGTGGCTACTTTGAAGAACCTAGAATATAATTCCACATGTGTCAATTCATAGTTTTGATGCCTTCAGTGTGAATTTACAATTTTCATAGTCATGAAAATACAGAAAACTCTTTAAATGAGAAGGTGTGTCCAAACTTTTGGTCTGTACTGTATCTCTGTGATTTAAGGGCATAAAAATTCAAAGTTGGAAAATTGAGAAATTTTCAAAATTTTCACCAAATTTCTGTTTTTTTCACAAATAAATGAAGGTAATATCAAAGAAATGTTACCACTATTATGAAGTACAATATGTCACGAGAAGACATTGTCAGAATCATCAGGATCCGTTGAAGATTTCCAGAGTTATAACCTCATAAAGGGACAGTGGTCAGAACTGTAAAAATTGGCCCGGTCGTTAACGTGCAAACCGCCCTTGGGGGTAAAGGGGTTAAGCAGGGGGAGTTGGCGCTGGGCAGGGAATAAAGTTGGAATGACAGAGGCTTCAGCTCTTCAGCCTCATTTGCATATCAATTAAAATGCTGATTTCTAAGTGAGGAATGGACTGACTTTGTAAAGGCATTTATTGGACAAAAAGAGCTACACTGCATGCACATATAAATAGCTTGGGGAGTAGGAGTGAAATCCTGCTGACACATTCCCTTTAATAACTTACATGGAATAGTTCCCATGGTGTATACTTTAGACTGCACATCACAGACAAAGTGAACAGAACCAATAAATTGTACACTAGCAGTAAATTTCATAAATGTTAATAATAAAAGTAATTTCAATAGTTACATAATGCAAACTCACCAATAAATCCTAGCTGTGAAAACTCAAGTATGAGCCACTCATCGGAAGCTTGTTGGGTGGCAAAGTCCTTGATGGATTGGAAATAATCTGGCTTGGCAACAATGTCATCTTCTAACTGTTAAAATACAAAAAAAAATCTTTCAGAAGTACGTAACTCTGGACAGAACTAAGAAAAAAGTTCTCTCCATACCGGAGTTCCATTTTAGGAATTCATATGAAAAACGGATATGTTAGAAAACCGATAGAAACAGGAGCAGATTTTAACCTCTGATTATAATGGTGTCCATCTGGTTTCTGTTCATTTTTTAATGGAACAAAGTGCTGAATGTGATAGCTTTGTTCGGACGGATGCTATTATAGTCAATGAGGATCTTTTGCTTCCATTTACATCTGTTTTGTAATGTAATGGAGAAACAGAGCTCAAAAAACAATTGTTGATACAGCCTAATATGCACAAGGATTAGTACAACACAACAATATAATGTGATATCTGGCCAGTCTATTGTATGCAATACACTTTTAACAAACCCCCCAAAAAAAAGAGAGGCTCACCCTTCTAAAAAGATGAAACATAAAAACCAAAGCGTCCTTGGTAGATCAAAACTACATCACAACTTGAGCTCTTACTACTATCATATAGTATATAGTCCGAACACAGATGAAACAAGTTTTCTTTGTGGTTGTATGTCTGCAAGGGGCGAATAGCTTCTGTGATGCAAAACAAATACGAATACCGTAACTTTTTTATTAACAAAATTTGATTAAAAAAACATTAGCTCAAACTTTGTTTTATTTCCGGATTCTACATTTTGCATTCATTTTTCTTTATACCATCATTGGGGTAGCCATCTTCCTGAGGAAATGCTACAACAGCTGTTGTGAATTCCGCTCTTGGGCTCCCTCCGGTGGTTGTAAGTGGCACTTTTGTGAGTTCTGCTCTTGGGCTCCCTCTTGTGGTTTCAAGTGGTATGGCTGCTCCTTGGAGTTAGCTGTCATCAGCTGCCTCCACTTATCGGCTCTTCTGCTCGGCTATTTAGGTCTGGCTGTTCCTTCAGCTAGTGCCACTTGTAAATGGTTTCTGGATGGATTTACATCTCTTTGGATTTCCCTGTTTTCCTGACCAGTTCAGCAAAGCTAAGTTCTTACTTGCTCTGTTCTGTTCACAGATTGTGGACTTATCCGTTCAGTGCTTTCTATGTTTGTCCAGCTTATCAGTATGAATTAATTCTGTCTTGCTGGAAGCTCTGGGAAGCAGATTTACCCTCCACACCTTTAGTCAGGTGTGGAGATTTTTAGTAAACTCTGCGTGGATTTTTTTGGTGTTTTATACTGACCGCACAGTATTCCATCCTGTCCTATCTATCAAGCTAGACTGGCCTCCTGTGCTAGACCTGGTTTCATTCTGTGTATGTCTTTTCCCTCTCCACTCAGAGTCATTATTTGTGGGGGGCTAATCTATCCTTTGGGGATTTTCTCTGAAGCAAGATAGTTTTCCTGCTTCTATCTTTAGGGGTAGTTAGCTCTTAGGCTGTGACGAGATGCATAGGGAGAGTTAGGAGCATTCCACGGCTGCTTCTAGTGTTGTGTTGAGCTTAGGGACTGCGGTCAGTACAGTTACCACTTCCTTCAGAGCTCATTCCATGTTGCTCCTAGACCACTGCATCATAACAAACAGCATTTTCATAAATTTGCATTGTCGCATGCACCTGGACAAAAGAAAACTCAGCTAAAAAATGCCTCATGGATTTCTATAGGAGATAGTTGTGGGCATGATCACTTAAAAGTGCAGAGGTCACTGCCCAGAGAGGTGAAAGAGATGATCTGTTCCAAATGATGGACCTTTGTTATTCATCTCCAGCTTTATAACAGAGTTGTTACTTTCATTATTTTTAACCTGTAATGAGATCTAGATGTCGGCTATCCTGCCTTCAACACATAAGCTGAAAGTTGACGAGAATATTAGGCTTTTGTGATGGTTCATGCAGTTTATTGTAACTTACGGTACTAAATTTTGCACAAAACACAGCTGACCATAGGACAAATAAAGCATTTTTACTAGTTGTGTCACCACACCTATCCCTTTTTAGATGGTAACCACTTATACGCAGCACTGTGACTGGTTTCAATCATTATTATCTGTTACTCTGTAAGATGTACCTAAGGCGTAGCCAGGATTTTTGGCAATGGACAGACCTGTATATATAAGAGATACTTGGATAAATTGACACATTGTTGAAGCCTTCACATAAAAGCAAGTCTATAATTAACCCATAGAGAGCTAAACAACGTGGCTTTATTGAACAGCTAAAAAAAAAATCACACCCTACTGTATACACACAAAATGTTTCTGGATAATAGCCTACAAAACCAACATACTGTACAGAGGATACACATGGCAAGCACAAACACCATTCATACAGAGGGCACACGGATTAACACATGAAAAAACATGCAACCTATCTAAACTGAATATGTTCATACAGGTTGTAGATTGCTGAGAACAGTCCTCCCAATGTGTCTCATATCAGATGTGTTGTTGCTGAGAAATCCTCTTTTATAACTTTATATAAGTGACTTCTTCCTGGCTCCAGGACGAATGGTGCCTGGAGATAACTCTGCCTCCAGAGCTCCTTTTAAATATAAGTTGGAGTTGCCAGTATAACATAGTAATCACTATTACCATGAAACCTATCTAAACTGAATATGTTCATACAGGTTGTAGATTGCTGAGAACAGTCCTCCCAATGTGTCTCATATCAGATGTGTTGTTGCTGAGAAATCCTCTTTTATAACTTTATATAAGTGACTTCTTCCTGGCTCCAGGACGAATGGTGCCTGGAGATAACTCTGCCTCCAGAGCTCCTTTTAAATATAAGTTGGAGTTGCCAGTATAACATAGTAATCACTATTACCATTGTGATGTGTTATGGCCGCTCTCTGCTCTCCTGACAACTGACATCTGCAGGTTCCTCTCAGTTCCATCTCACAGGCAGGGTTGCAATATTGTTGCAATACAGCAGAGCTGAGAGAGAAGCAAAAATGTGTTTGAAAGCAAATTTAATTTCTCCTGTTCTGTGTACTTGTCTTACACTGATAACTCCTCCTTCATGTAAAATAAGCTCTGGAGGCAGAGTTATCTCTAGGCACCATCACCCCCTCCTCCCGGATCATGGAAGAGGTCACTTATGTAAAGTAAACTGATAAAAGGTAATTTCTCAGCGACACCACAGCTGATATGAAGCACACTGGTATATTAATAGTTTAGATAGGTCAAATGTGGTGACAGATTCCCTTTAGGTTAAAGCCTAGCCACAAAATACCTAATAACATGAATAATGCAGGTAGCACCACAGATCACTAGAATGAGGTTCAGGGGAATATGAAAACAACAGTGGACACGAATGCTCCATTAAAAGGCTAGCAGACAGAAGGATACAACCAGGTAAAGCTTAGAGTAAAGCCTGTTCAATCCAGTGATTGAGGTGGGCCCATGTTAGCTTAAATAAGGTAATAGACATGTTTTTATTTTTGGGCTTTTGGAGAAGTCTGAGAGTGACATTTGATGTTACCATATATTGAAATTTCCTGTATGCTCATGTTAGCCCATGGACTTGATAAAGCACAGGAATATACAATGCCTACCAAGACATAATTAAATGCTTTGAAGCTCAATAAAGGTATGTAATATCGTAATTTATACTACATATCACCAATACACACCATCGTTTATTCTGCCTTTCATAAAATAAATTAATAAATAAATAATGGTTGCATTTTTCTTTCAGGACTCTTGTTGGGCAGGTAGGGCAAGTGTAAGGGGGAGGGATATGAAATATAAGCAGGTGAGCAGTGGAGTACCGCTAATAGCGGCAGACCACATGACCGTGAGTTGGGGGGGTATTAGCCCGACTGATCGAACAATGAGCAGTCCTCTCCCTCCTCCATCATCTCCCTGTGCATCTGAGCTCTGACGTTTCAGTGCAGTGGGCACAATGACATTACTAACTTGCATCCAAGATGCAGAGATTCAGACCACACCCTGCAGTGACCGAAACAGTGGGGGAACAGGAAGAGGCGAGTATTTATTTTAAATTAATGATCACATTGTGGGGGCCATTCTAATATTTGGAGGGCTTCGTGGGGGGGGGGGGGCATTATAGTGCTTGGAGGGCTATTGGGGCCATTATAATGTGTGCTGGCCATTATAAAGTGTGGAGGGTTGTGTGAGATCCATAATATTGTATGGAGGGTTGTGTTGGGGCTATCATACTGTGTTGGAGTCACTGTGAGGGCATCATACTGTGGAACAACTCACTGTGGAAGTACAATACTGTGTTTAGGTGGCACATTTGTTGGCATAATGTTTATGGTGATACTAAAGTGGTATCTTAGTGAGTGGGAACACTAAGGGGCTTCATTAAGAGCAAAAAGAATGCCAAGCTGTGAGCTATACAAATGCTTGAGAAGTTCTTTCCCTGCTACATTTTACATTGCAGTTTTCTTGTTCTCATCTCATCTTACACTCAGTTTTGTGGCTGATTCCAATGCTAGTGTACCTTTGCTTTCCTGTGCTGTAGGAGGGGTTAGATACTACGAAATATGATTTTATAACCATACTAGTAAGTACAATACTGATCATGTAGCGTGAGCCCTGTATATTTTAAGAGAGCAAAATATTTTTCACATGTTACAATTTTTAGTTTTTACATATAACAATCAGTTTATACTATAATGTTAGTTGTTAGCCTGTGTCCACTGAGTCAAACATCTATAATAATATGGCTTCTTTCACATCCCATGGTAGCATCAATTGTCGTCCTTCGTTATCTCCAGGTCTGAAAGTCTAAATGCGTATTTTGCTCCTGTCTATGGTGGATTGAATTGCTAGCTTTCATTCTGATCTTTCAGCTGTGGCATTATTCGACTCCTTGGCTGGAGTCCTGGTAGACGCCCAAAGTCTCTTGGGGACATGGTTGATTGTCTGAGCCAAAAACTTAAGAACCGACACCGCGATCTCTAAATCCTTTCAAATCCCATGTTGATAAAGCCAGATGGACGCCAAACGGGGAAAGAGATTCCACTCATGAAAAAATATGATAAATCTTCCCATTTAACAGCGAGGGTAAGGTCTTTTGTGTCAGTTTTGCCTAGTATGGGATTTATGGCTTTCAATTAAAACAGATTTTACAGAGAATGACAATTTCAATCAGGTTTTTATTCTAAACATATTTCGGTGTTCAATGTGATTATCCATTGAAAAAAAAAATATTACAAGTTTCACTAAAACTAAAGCTTAGAAAATAGGTTAATATTTTACGCTTTCAGCTTTGCTGCATTGCTTTGGGGGCATGGTCATCAGAGACATCACATTTTCATTAGAAGGCAAAAAACTGAATAACTGAGTAAAGTCCCCCATACATGTTAAGCGAACATCAACCGAACTCTCTGATATCAATGGGCTGAGCTGACAGTCTGAAGGTACCGTCACACTAAGCGACACTGCAGCGATACCGACAACGATCCGGATCGCTGCAGCATCGCTGTTTGGTCGCTGGAGAGCTGTCACACAGACAGCTCTCCAGCGACCAACGATCCCGAGGTCCCCGGTAACCAGGGTAAACATCGGGTTACTAAGCGCAGGGCC
The DNA here is from genome assembly GCF_032444005.1 of Ranitomeya imitator. NCBI lineage: Eukaryota > Metazoa > Chordata > Amphibia > Anura > Dendrobatidae > Ranitomeya > Ranitomeya imitator. The sequence continues at coordinate 1,017,829,756 of NC_091282.1, forward strand.
GCGCTTAGTAACCCGATGTTTACCCTGGTTACCAGCGTAAAAAAAAAAAAAAAAAACACTACATACTTACCTTCTGCTGTCTGTCCCCGGCGCTGTGCTTTCCTGCACTGACTGTGAGCACAGCGGCCGGAAAGCAGAGCGGTGACGTCACCGCTCTGCTTTCCGGCCGCTGGGCTTACACAGGGCAGAGAAGCAGAGCGCCGAGGGACAGACAGCGGAAGGTAAGTATGTAGTGTTTGTTTTTTTTTTACTTTTACGCTGGTAACCAGGGTAAACATCGGGTTACTAAGCGCGGCCCTGCGCTTAGTAACCCGATGTTTACCCTAGTTACCAGCGAACACATCGCTGAATCGGCGTCACACACGCCGATTCAGCGATGTCAGCAGGAAGTCCAGCGATGAAATAAAGTGCTGGACTTTCTGCAGCGACCAACGACATCACAGCAGGATTCTGATCGCTGCTGTGTGTCAAACTGAACGATATCGCTAGCCAGGACGCTGCAACGTCACGGATCGCTAGCGATATCGTTTAGTGTGATGGTACCTTAATGGAGGGCCCTTACGGCTCTCCCCCAACAGATGATTATTTTGTTGTCTGTGAGAGAAGATGTCCCCCGATAAGTCTGCCAGCGGTTCTCTCAAACACAGCACAAAAGTGCTCCGTAATGTGAGTGCTCCGATGTACAGAGGAGTCAGGAGAGATAGCCAAAAAGCAAACACACTGCTAAACTGTCTATAAGCAAAAAAAAAAAACTGGAAAAATCTTTGACATTCCAATATGTCAAACCATAAAAAAAATGTAAAAGAGTATTTCTATAATTTTTTTCTATATAATTTCTTTTCTATATACATTTAATTAATTTTAGGTTCATTCATTGTGTTAAGGATTACTTATACTGTCCTCATACACGTTAGCAGGGTGTGCAATGAGACATGTAGCAAAAGCCACTGTCTTCTTTAAGAAAAGAGGCTGTAAAATTGTAACCTTCTTTTATTGATTGCAGATGTGACAGGAAAGGGTGAAAGTATAGGATGCAATAACAGGAGCATTTCAGAATTTATATCTGCACAGAGCATAAAACACAAATAGTCTACAATACAGTAACATGAGGTAATACAAACTGATGATTACCTACTTAGTACAGCGAACGCATTTATAAACATAGGATTGTAACACATAGATAGTGCTTACCAACTATGCTTAGAGCAGGCTGTTTAATTAAGGAGCATGAAGAGAGTGAATGATGTGGTTTCTCCTAAAGGTACCGTCACACTTTAGCGACGCTGCAGCGATACCGACAACGATCCGGATCGCTGCAGCGTCGCTGTTTGGTCGCTGGAGAGCTGTCACACAGACAGCTCTTCAGCGACCAACGATCCCGAGGTCCCCGGTAACCAGGGTAAACATCGGGTTACTAAGCGCAGGGCCGCGCTTAGTAACCCGATGTTTACCCTGGTTACCATCGTTAAAGTAAAAAAAACAAACGCTACATACTTACCTACCGCTGTCTGTCCCTCGGCGCTGTGCTTTCCTGCACTCACTGTGAGCACAGCGGCCAGAAAGCAGAGCGGTGACGTCACCGCTCTGCTTTCCGGCTGCCCGGCGCTCACAGCCAGACCAGAGAAGCAGAGCGCCGGGGACAGACAGCGGTAGGTAAGTATGTAGCGTTTGTTTTTTTTACTTTAACGATGGTAACCAGGGTAAACATAGGGTTACTAAGCGCGGCCCTGCGCTTAGTAACCCGATGTTTACCCTGGTTACCAGCGAAGACATCGCTGAATCGGCGTTAAACACGCCGATTCAGCGATGTCAGCGGGACCTCAACGATCAAAAAATGGCCCAGGCCATTCCGACACGAGCAGCGATCTCACAGCAGGGGCCTGATCGCTGCTACGTGTCACACATAGCGAGATCGCTACTGAGATCGCTGTTGCGTCACAAAACTTGTGACTCAGCAGCGATCTCGCTAGCGATCTCGCTATGTGTGACGGGGCCTTTAGACGCATGAGGGAACAATGGCTGCTGTTCCCTTCACAGTGTCATAATAAGACCACAAAGCAATAGGAACAATCCCACAATGCCCTAGGAACTTCCCATAACACATTGCAAATTAAACTAGAACCTATGCATTAAACGGCCAGCAGGTGGTGCTGTTACCTTACAATATGAAATATAGGAAGGATTAATACACACAAAAATACAATGTCTGTAATAACGGAGACATAAAAAAAGATTAAACTTTCTAGACATCAATTATATGGCTGGACAGAACATTACTTTTAACTAGATTAGCCAAGGTAAGACCAAAGTGGCTACAACATGTCTCACAGCCTTCTAAAAAACCTCTTGAAATTACTGACAATCATCACTGGAAATTGTAATAAAAAGGTATGTTAATTGCTCAAAGTAAATGAAGTATATTGAGAAATGCTTAGGTATGTAGGTCTCAACAAGGCCATGATATTGCAAATGAGTCATGAAGTGGCATACATTAATATTTAACATTCTAAAGGGATTTTCCTACAATTGACATTTATCAACTCTTAACGCCACAGGAAAAGGCAGGAGAGCGTGTGCCAAAAGTTGGTGATGTCTACTCGCTGGGTTACCCCATTGATCACTAGAATGGGTGGGGTGTCCCAAGACCCTGTTCCTCCTAACTGCACAAACCTATGTGAGGAAGAGTTTGAATGTAGTGGGGGGTGGGGGGGTGTCCTGTATGTGTCCTGCAGCTTACTGTCAATCAAAGGGAAGCTACCTGATAATCAAGCCAAGTAGGAAGAATCTGGAGAGGTGGTGCTCAGAAGGTGCTTTGCCTGGCTTGTTTCAAAACAGTTTTATCTGAAAAGCTTTGATGTTGCATAGACAATGGTTAAAATTCGATGCCGTGACCGTAGTAATGATCTGTTTTATTGTAAGATAACTGGTTCATAAAAATAATCCATCAAAATAATTTTCATTTCTATTCGTCAAGTGAATATGCTCAGACAGTGCACAGCATGCATTTAAGAGTTTCCAGGAAATTATGTTTCCTGTCTGAAAATCCACTCCAATGTTCTAGCCACTAGGGGTTTCACTTCTTACTTGCATTCAATTGCCTGTTGTCATGTGAAATCACTCTTTAGCAGCAGAGATGGATTACAAGAGGGAGGTCATGTCTTTGTTACTTCTCCTGGTCGCCTATCAGCCCAACTCCAGACAGGCATAGTAGAGACGTGGGGCAAGTATCTGATTGGAGTACAAGGCCGGATTGCCAAATCAGTGTGTCACGTTCCTAATATGAACTTTGATGCATGAACTGGTCGCGGGTCTCCAGATTCCACCTTGACAACCTTATGAATGCCTAAGAGGATGTGAAGTATGAATTGCGATAGATGGGGGAAAAAAGTCCGCTGGTCTATGGCCATTTCACCTGACTCATGCACGCTTCCATAAAAGGCCTTCAGGAAATGTGCATGTGACACACGAAATTGCCATAGGCCAGTGGACGTCATTCCGCTTAGAACTAATAGTCGCTATTTTTACTGACATTGGACTTTTTGCATTCATGTATTTGATCATTCATTTACGGTACTTGTGCCACTGGAAGTTAGGCTCCATTCACATGTCCCCATTCCATTTTAGGAACATTTGATTAGCAACAGACAAATGGAATATGTGCTTCTGATTGCATATCAAATGCAAAAGATAAGAGGTGGCCCACTGATTATTAGGAGATTCGTCTAATGTCAATTTTTTACGGCTGGAAAAAAAGTCTGACATGTAGAACATTTTATTCCATTCCAAAAGAATGAAGATAATAAAAAGAAAAAACAGATGGACCCTAGGACAATCAATGGGGCATATCTGCTTCTATTTGCATAATTGATGTGAAGGATCACTAAAGGTACCTTCACACTCGGCGACGCTGCAGCGATACCGACAACGATGTCGATCGCTGCAGCATCGCTGTTTGGTCGCTGGAGAGCTGTCACACAGACAGCTCTCCAGCGACCAACGATCCTGAGGTCCCCGGGTAACCAGGGTAAACATCGGGTTACTAAGCGCGGGGCCGCGCATAGTAACCCGATGTTTACCCTGGTTACCAGCGTAAAAGTAAAAAAAACAAACACTACATACTTACCTTCCGCTGTCTGTCCCCGGCGCTCTGCTTCTCTGCACTCCTCCTGCACTGGCTGTGAGCACAGCGGCCGGAAAGCAGAGCGGTGACGTCACCGCTCTGCTTTCCGGCTGACCGACGCTCACAGCCAGTGCAGGAGGAGTGCAGAGAAGCAGAGCGCCGGCGACAGACAGCTGAAGGTAAGTATGTAGTGTTTGTTTTTTTAACGTTTACGCTGGTAACCAGGGTAAACATCGGGTTACTAAGCGCGGCACTGCGCTTAGTTACCCGATGTTTACCCTGGTTACCAGTGGAGACATCGCTGGATCGGTGTCACACACGCCGATCCAGCGATGTCTGCAGGGAGTCCAGCGACGAAATAAAGTTCTGGACTTTCCTCAGCGACCAACGATCTCCCAGCAGGGGCCTGATCGTTGGTCGCTGTCACACAGAACGATTTCCTTAACGATATCGTTGCTACGTCACAAAAAGCAACGATATCGTTAACGATATCATTATGTAACATACATAGTTAGTAAGGCCGAAAAAAGACATTTGTCCATCCAGTTCAGCCTATATTCCATCATAATAAATCCCCAGATCTACGTCTTTCTACAGAACCTAATAATTGTATGATACAATATTGTTCTGCTCCAGGAAGACATCCAGGCCTCTCTTGAACCCCTCGACTGAGTTCGCCATCACCACCTCCTCAGGCAAGCAATTCCAGATTCTCACTGCCCTAACAGTATAGAATCCTCTTCTATGTTGGTGGAAAAACCTTCTCTCCTCCAGACGCAAAGAATGCCCCCTTGTGCCCGTCACCTTCCTTGGTATAAACAGATCCTCAGCGAGATATTTGTATTGTCCCCTTATATACTTATACATGGTTATTAGATCGCCCCTCAGTCGTCTTTTTTCTAGACTAAATAATCCTAATTTCGCTAATCTATCTGGGTATTGTAGTTCTCCCATCCCCTTTATTAATTTTGTTGCCCTCCTTTGTACTCTCTCTAGTTCCATTATATCCTTCCTGAGCACCGGTGCCCAAAACTGGACACAGTACTCCATGTGCGGTCTAACTAGCGATTTGTACAGAGGCAGTATAATGCTCTCATCATGTGTATCCAGACCTCTTTTAATGCACCCCATGATCCTGTTTGCCTTGGCAGCTGCTGCCTGGCACTGGCTGCTCCAGGTAAGCTTATTATTAACTAGGATCCCCAAGTCCTTCTCCCTGTCAGATTTACCCAGTGGTTTCCCATTCAGTGTGTAATGGTGATATTGATTCCTTCTTCCCATGTGTATAACCTTACATTTATCATTGTTAAACCTCATCTGCCACCTTTCAGCCCAAGTTTCCAACTTATCCAGATCCATCTGTAGCAGAATACTATCTTCTCTTGTATTGTATGTGTGACGGTACCTTTATTCCATGTCTGTTCCTAAGATATCATAGGCAAATGAAATATCCGAACAGACATATGAACATTAAGCGTTTCATCATCATCATCATCATCATCATTATTATTATTATTATTTTTTATTTATATAGCACCATTGATTCCATGGTGCTGTACATGAGAAGGGTTACATACAAATTACAGATATCACTTACAGTAAGCAAACTAACAATTACAGACTGATACAGAGGGACGAGGACCCTGCCCTTGAAGACTTACATTCTACAATTATGAATTGTAACCATATTTATAGGCAATATTGATATGTATTTGATGAAGCTGAAAGGTAAAACTAGTCGGGTCTAGCTCGCTATCCTGTGTTTCTAACCGATGTACTGTCCTGCACACTTGCAAAGCATTTATCCTGCAAGTGAAATAAAATAGTGAGGGATATCCGCTTAAATCTGGTCTCATGCCGTTCAAGAGTACATTGTGCCAAGATAAGAGGTAAACATAGAGCAGTTAGTGTACCGTCACACAGTGGCATTTTGATCGCTACGACGGCACGATTCGTGACGTTCCAGCGATATAGTTACGATCTCGCAGTGTCTGACACGCTCCTGCGATCAGGGACCCCGCTGAGAATCGTACGTCGTAGCAGATCGTTTGAAACTTTCTTTCGTCATCTAATGTCCCGCTGTGGCGGCATGATCGCATGGTGTAACAAAGGTGTGCACGATATTGTATACGATGTGCGCATAGTAACCAACGGCTTCTACATCGCACATACGTCATGAAATTATCGCTCCAGCGTCGTACATTGCAAAGTGTGACAGCAGTCTACGACGCTGGAGCGATATTGTTACGATGCTGGAGCGTCACGGATCGTGCCGTCGTAGCGATCAAAATGCCACTGTGTGACGGTACCCTTAGGGTATTGCAGCAAGAAAACAAAATTGAGACACTGATACATGTCATCGTAACCCTCCATTCAAAAACAGGGGTTGTTCCCCCACCTCCTCAAACCTATTTGTTAAATCGCCACTCCAGTTTTTTTTTTCAGTGCTGGAATGGTGCTACTAATATAACTTTCCTGTCCCTAATCCTATACTTACCAGCCGCGATCTTCAGCTGTTCCTGGAGCTACTCTTGGTGGTCTACAGCAGCTTGTTACCTGCTGAATCGCTCCAGAAGTCACAACTCAATGTAAGCCTTGAGAGGAAGAACGAGACTCTCAGACTTAAGCCGAGGAGTTCAATGCAAGAAACTCGGACGAGTCTCTCGCATCAAGTCCCGGCACTGCCGCCAGCACTCGGGACCGGCGCGTGAGGCTGCATAGAATTACATGTAGCCACAAATTTCGGTCCTGAGTGCCGGGACTTGATGCGCGAGTTTCTCGCATTGATCTCGCAAATGTGACACCGGCCTTACATTTGAGATCTTGTGACGGTTACATCTTACTTCCGGTCAGAAGTTGCGGTTGCAACAAGGAGGTATGTGACCAGAGCAGTACTGGGAAGAGTAGAAGATAGGGGCTTGTGAGTATAAGACTAGGCTTAGGGAACTTAGATTAGTAGCGCCACTCTAGCACTGAAAAAAGTAAAAATGCTGGTGTGATACTTTAATACTTTCAAGCCTGTCCCGAGCAGGTTCACCAAATATGGATGCCTTCTGAGTTTCATGGTCTCCGTAGCAGCCTCCATTGCAAGATTCATTTTCAATACATTTGATAAAAGGATGATGGCTTCTGAGAAGCCAATTCCCATCTAGTAATATGTAGCTTTAGGCATTAACTGTGACCCGGAAAGAAATGTTTAGCAATTCTGCCTCTGATATCTAGAGCAAGGAGTCTCTGTAGTAAGGAGAAATCCAGATCCACGTATATACATTATAATATATTATACATACACACACACACAGTGTATATTATAACAAACGTGAAAGTCATTGCTGAACATTTAGGCAAGCTATAAGAGAGAACATTAAATAAGATGAAATAAAAGCTGACAGCACAGAGGGGACCCTGTGACATGTAAAAAAAAATTCAAGCAGGAAGATACGGAAAAGTCATAAGTTACCTGCAAATAATATGTGCCTTTTGGCTGTGTATATAACATAAGGAAGCTGAAGTCTAGGTTTTGTTTTGTTCTCCACCTAGAAAAGGAAAAGAAATATTATTTTAACCGTTTCTGCAACCTTCCTAACTTATTTGCTACAAACTGAATTTCAACTCCATGGCTTGAGTAATAAGTTAGATGAAAGCTAGGGAAATGTATACTGTGGATAAAGGAAAGCTCTGAGAACCATCAAAATAAAAAAAAAACTTGGTGTGCATTGGCACTGCCATAGTTACTGACAGCGGTCAATCACAGGCTGAGAAGGATCATTCATTTTTGTTACTGGCTTGATTGAATGTGTGATCAGGCAGGTAGTGATGCAATGACGCTTTATATTGTGTGAATATCGACTTATATTGCATGCGACTTATTATTATTATTTATTTATATAGCACCATTGATTCCATGGTGCTGTACATGAGAAGGGGTTACATACAAGTTACAAATATCACATACAGTAAACAAACTAACAATGACGGACTGATACAGAGGGGCGAGGACCCTGCCCTTGCGGGCTTACATTCTACAGGATTATGGGGAAGGAGACAGTAGGTTGAGGGTTGCAGGAGCTCCGGTGTTGGTGAGGCGGTAGCTCCGGTGTTGGTGAGGCGGTAGCTCCGGTGCTGGTGAGGCGGTAGCTTCGATAGTGATGATGCAGCAGCGGTGTCAGTGCAGGCTGTAGGCTTTCCTGAAGAGATGAGTTTTCAGGTTCCGTCTGAAGGATCCGACTGTGGTTGATAGTCGGACGTGTTGGGGCAGAGAGTTCCAGAGGATGGGGGATATTCGGGAGAAGTCTTGGAGGCGATTGGATGAGGAGCGAATAAGTGTGGAGGAGAGAAGGAGGTCTTGGGAGGACCGGAGGTCACGTGAGGGAAGATAGCGAGAGATTAGTTCAGAGATATATGGAGGAGACAGGTTGTGGATGGCTTTGTAGGTCAGTATTAGCAATTTGAACTGGATACGCTGAGGGAATGGGAGCCAGTGAAGAGATTTGCAGAGTGGCGAAGAGGAGGAGTAGCGAGGAGAGAGATGGATTAGTCGGGCAGCAGAGTTAAGGATGGACTGGAGAGGTGCAAGGGTGTTAGCAGGGAGGCCACAGAAAAGGATGTTGCAGAAGTCAAGGCGGGAAATGATGAGGGCGTGCACAAGCATTTTAGTAGATTGGGGGTTGAGGAAAGGACGGATCCTGGAGATATTTTTGAGCTGGAGGCGACAGGAGGTGGAAAGAGCTTGGATGTGTGGTTTGAAGGACAGGGCAGAGTCGAAGGTTACTCCGAGGCAGCGGACTTCGGGTACAGGGGAAAGCATGATGTCATTGACTGCGATAGATAGGTCAAGTAAGGAAGATTTGTGGGATGGAGGAAAGATGATGAGTTCAGATTTGTCCACATTGAGTTTGAGGAAGCGAGAGGAGAAGAAGGAGGATATGGCTGATAGGCACTCTGGGATTCTGGACAGCAGAGCGGTGACGTCTGGGCCAGAGAGGTAGATCTGAGTGTCGTCAGCATAGAGATGGTACTGGAATCCATGGGACTTTATGAGTTGTCCCAAGCAAAGTGTATAGATTGAGAAGAGTAGGGGTCCTAGAACAGAGCCTTGGGGGACTCCAACAGAGAGGGGGTGGTATGAGGAGGTAGTATGGGAGTGGGAGACGCTGAATGTGCGGTTGGAAAGGTACGAGGCGATCCAGGATAGGGCGAGGTCTTTGATGCCAATGGAGGAGAGCATCTGCAGTAGGAGGCAGTGGTCAACTGTGTCGAAAGCAGAGGACAGGTCTAGAAGGAGGAGTACAGAGTATTGTCCAGTAGCTTTGGCGGTAAGTAGGTCGTTAGTGATTTTGGTCAGGGCAGTCTCAGTTGAGTGATGGGGGCGGAAACCAGATTGTAGATTGTCGTACAACAAGTTAGATGAGAGGTGGGAGGAGAGTTCAGCATGGACGTGCTGCTCCAGGAGTTTGGAAGCAAATGGGAGCAGCGATATTGGGCGATAGCTGGACATAGCAGTTGGATCGAGGGTTGGCTTTTTAAGGATAGGCGTGATTGTGGCATGTTTGAACGCAGAGGGGAAGGTGCCAGAAGTTAGTGATAGGTTGAAGAGGTGGGTTAGGGATGGGATAAGTGTGGTGGTGAGGTTGGGGAGGAGGTGGGATGGGATGGGGTCGAGCGCACAGGTGGTGAAGTGGGATTTGGAGAGGAGACAATTAAGTCCCCCTTCAGTGATGTTGGATAGGGAGGTTATGGGGTTTGGGCATTGGTCTGGTATACAAAGGGGTTGTGGTGGTTGAACAATAAAGTCTTGCCTTGTCTGGTCGATCTTATTTTTAAAGTGTGTGGCAAAGTCCTCAGCAGAGATGAGGGAGGTTGGAGGGGTCTTATTGGGAGACCAATTATTGTCTGGTGACATCATTTAAGTCTGTCACCACCAAAATTCAAAATTAACCTCTTTACCCCCAAGGGTGGTTTGCACGTTAATGACCGGGCCAATTTTACAATTCTGACCACTGTCCCTTTATGAGGTTATAACTCTGGAATGCTTCAACGGATCCCAGTGATTCTGACACTGTTTTCTCGTGACATATTGTACTTCATGATAGTGGTAAAATTTCTTTGATATTACCTGCGTTTATTTGTGAAAAAAATTAAAATTTGGCAAAAATTTTGAAAATGTTGCAATTCTCCACATTTGAATTTTTATGCCCTTAAATCACAAAGATATGTCACACAAAATACTTAATAAGTAACATTTCCCACATGTCTACTGTACATCAGCACAATTTTGGAGCCCAAATTTTTTTGTTAGGGAGTTATAAAGGTTAAAAGTTGACCAGCAATTTCTCATTTTTGCAAAATCATTTTTTTTTTTTAGGGACCACATCACATTTGAAGTCATTTTGGGGGACTTTATGATAGAAAATAACCAAGTGTGACACCATTCTAAAAACTGCACCCCTCAATGTGATCAAAACCACATTCAAGAAGTTTATTAACCCTTCAGGTGTTTCACAGGAATTTTTGGAATGCTTAAAAAAAAATGAACATTTAACTTTTTTTCACAAAAAAATTACTTCAGCTCCAATTTGTTTTATTTTACCAAGGGTAACAGGAGAAATGGGACCCCAAAAGTTGTTGCACAATTTGTCCTGAGTACGCCGATACCCCATATGTGGGGGTAAAACACTGTTTGGGTGCATGGCAGAGCACGGAAGGGAAGGAGTGCCGTTTGACTTTTCAATGCAAAATTGACTGGAATTGAGATGGGACGCCATGTCGCGTTTGGAGAGCCCCTGATGTGCCTAAACAGTGGAAACCCCCAATTCTAACTGAAACCCTAACCCAAACACACCCCTAACCCTAATCCAACCCCTAACCCTAATCGCAACCCTAACCACACCCCTAACCCTAAATCCAACCATAACCCTAACCACACCCCTAACCTTAATCCCAACCGTAAATGTAATCCAAATCCTAACCCTAGCCCCAACCGGAAAATGGAAATAAAAACATTTTTGCAATTTTTTATTTTTTCCCTAACTAAGGGGGTGATGAAGGGGGTTTGATTTACTTTTAGAGCGGGTTTTATGATTGACAGCCGTTACACACTATAAAAGACGCTTTTTATTGCAAAAAATATTTTTTGCGTTACTACATTTTGAGAGCTATAATTTTTCCATATTTTGGTTCACAGAGTCATGTGAGGCCTTGTTTTTTTGCGGGACGAGTTCACGTTTTTACTGGTAACATTTTCGGGCATAAGATAATAATACCAAAGAATTTGTGATTGCAATCATTTTCAGGAAGAAACTGAGTATTATCTGACAGGATTGCAGGGGTGTTAATACTTTTGGCCATGACTGTAGGTGGCTGTGGTGACCATATTATATAGTGGACATCATGCTACAGTACAGACCAAAAGTTTGGACACACCTTCTCATTTAAAGATTTTTCTGTATTTTCATGACTGTGAAAATTGTAAATTCACACTGAAGGCATCAAAACTATCAATTAACACATGTGGAATTATATACTTAACAAAAAAGTGTGAAACAACTGAAAATATGTCTTATATTGTAGGTTCTTCAAAGTAGCCACCTTTTGCTTTGATGACTGCTTTGCACACTCTTGGTATTCTCTTCATGAGCTTCAAGAGGTAGTCCCCAGAAATGTTCTTCCAACAATCTTAAAGGAGTTCCCAGAGATGCTTAGCACTTGTTGACCTTTTTGCCTTCACTCTGTGGTCCAGCTCAACCCAAACCATCTTGATTGGGTTCAGGCTTGGTGACTGTGGAGGGCGTAGCACACCATCACTCTCCTTCTTGGTCAAATAGCCCTTACACAGCCTGGAGGTGTGTTTGGGGTCATTGTCCTGTTGAAAAATAAATGATGGTCCAAATAAGCGCAAACCGGATGGAATAGCATGCCGATGCAAGATGCTGTGGTAGCCATGCTGGTTCAGTATGCCTTCAATTTGGAATAAATCTCCAACAGTGTCACCAGTAAAGCACCCCCTCACCATCACACCTCCTCCTCCATGCTTCACGGTGGGAACCAGGCATGTAGAGGCCATCCGTTCACCTTTTCTGCGTTGCACAAAGACACGGTAGTTGGGACCAAAGATCTCAAATTTGGACTCATCAGACCAAAGCACAGATTTCCACTAGTCTAATGAACACAAGGAATGGACTTTAGCCCAAACAAGTCTCTTCTGCTTGTTGCAAGTCCTTAGCAGTGGTTTCCTAGCAGCTATTTTACCATGAAGGCCTGCTGAACAAAGTCTCCTCTTAACAGTTGTTGTAGAGATGTGTCTGCTGCTAGAACTCTGTGTGGCATTGACCTAGTCTCTAATCTGAGCTGCTGTTAACCTGCGATTTCTGAGGCTGGTGACGCAGATAAACTTATCCTCAGAAGCAGAGGTGACTCTTGGTCTTCCTTTCCTGGGGCGGTCCTCATGTGAGCCAGTTTCTTTTTAGCGCTTGATGGTTTTTGCAACTGCACTTGGGGACACTTTCTAAGTTTCCCCAATTTTTCTTACTGACTGTCCTTAATTTCTTAAATTAATGATGGCCACTCGTTTTTCTTTACTTAGCTGCTTTTTTCTTGCCATAATACAAATTCTAACAGTCTATTCAGTAGGACTATCAGCTGTGTATCCACCAGACTTCTGCTCAACACAACTGATGGTCCCAACCCCATTTATAAGGTAAGAAATCCCACTTATTAAACCTGACAGGGAACAACTGTGAAGTGAAAACCATTTACGGTGACTACCTCTTGAAGCTCATGAAGAGAATGCCAAGAGTGTGCAAAGCAGTCATCAAAGCAAAAGGTGGCTACTTTGAAGAACCTACAATATAAGACATATTTTCAGTTGTTTCACACTTTTTTGTTAAGTATATAATTCCACATGTGTTAATTGATAGTTTTGATGCCTTCAGTGTGAATTTACATTTTTCACAGTCATGAAAATACAGAAAAATCTTTAAATGAGAAGGTGTGTCCAAACTTTTGGTCTGTACTGTATATATATCTATATATCTATATCTATATCTATATATATATATATATATATATATATATATATCTATAATATAACGCTGGGAGCGTCACTCTGTCCGAAGCCTTAATAGACTGCGCAGGCGCGACGCTCCTAGCGTTACATTATAGAAAAAATGCCGCCGAGAGCAGGGGGTCGGGAGCACGGGGACGCCGTCTACATATGTGCCCTGATTATGCAAATAATCCGCCGCCATAGTAAGTTTTTACTTACGCTATTCGTTTCGGGCGCCATTGTCTTTCTCCTCCTGGTGCGTCTTTCTCCTCCTGTGTGTCTTCAAGAAAATGGCGCCGGTAAGCGCGGACTGCGCAGGCGCCGATTCCGGCACCGGGAGGAGCAAGACAATGGCGCCGGAAAAGAATCAGGTAGTGTAAGTAACAAATTGCTGTGCCATGAGGCTGTGGCACTTCATGCCACAGCTATTTGTTAGGCTACGTTCACACTAGCGTTCTGCTAGTGTGCGTCGCGCTAGCGTCGGGCGACGCAGCGGCGACGCACGCATCATGCGCCCCTATGTTTAACATGTGGGACGCATGCGTTTTTGCTTGTTGCGTTTTCCGACACGTGCGTCTTTTTTGACGCTAGCGTCGGACCAAGAAAACGCAACAAGTAGCATTTTTCTTGCGTCCGATTTTCGTCAAAAAACGGCGCACGCGTCGAAAAACGCAGCGTTTTTGCGTGCGTTTGCACGCGTTTTTCGGTGCGTTGTGCGTCGCGTCGCCGACGCAGCGGCGCACAACGCTAGTGTGAACGTAGCCTTACTTACGTCACCTGATGGGGGCCATAAACCTTTATGGAGCAGCGTATGGGGTAAATGGATGGGAGCAGCACATGACAGAACGGGGGCGCAGGATGGGAGCAGCACATGACAGAATAGGGCAGCACATGACAGAACGGGGGTGCAGGATGGCAGCAGCACATGACAGAACGGGGGCGCAGGATGGGAGCAGCACATGACAGAATAGGGCAGCACATGACAGAACGGGGGTGCAGGATGGCAGCAGCACATGAAAGAACGGGGGTGCAGGATGGAAGCAGCACATGACAGAACGGGCTCGCAGGATGGGAGCAGCACATGTCAGAACGGGGGCGCAGGATGGCAGCAGCACCTGACAACGGGGGCGCAGGATGGGAGCAGCACATGACAGAATGGGGGTGCAGGATGGAAGCAGCACATGACAGAACGGGGGCGCAGGATGGGAGCAGCACATGACAGAACGGGGGCACAGGATGGGCGCAGCACATGACAGAATAGGGCAGCACATGACAGAACGGGGGTGCAGGATGGCAGCAGCACATGACAGAATGGGGGCGCAGGATGGGAGCAGCACATGACAGAATAGGGCACCACATGACAGAACGGGGGTGCAGGATGGAAGAAGCACATGACAGAACGGGGGTGCAGGATGGAAGCAGCACATGACAGAACAGGGGCGCAAGATGGGAGCAGCACATGACAGAACGGGGGTGCAGGATGGCAGCAGCACATGACAGAACGGGGGTGCAGGATGGAAGCAGCACATGATAGAACGGGGGTGTAGATGGAAGCAGCACATGACAGAACGGGGGTGTAGATGGAAGCAGCACATGACAGAACGGGGGTGCAGGATGGAAGCAGCACATGATAGAACGGGGGTGTAGATGGAAGCAGCACATGACAGAACGGGGGCGCAGGATGGGTGCAGCACATGACAGGATGGGGACGCAGGATGGAGCAGCTCATGACAGGATGGGGACGCAGAGGATGGAGCAGCACATGACAGGATGGGGACGCAGGATGGAGCAGCACATACCAGGATGGAGACCATATACCAATATAAATGCTTGCCACCCGGGCGTAGAACGGGCTCAATAGCTAATATATATATATATATATATATATATATATATATATATATATATATATATATATATATATATATATATATATATTGTTCCCATAAATACATTTCTTTATCTAAAAAAATAAAAACAAAAAACAATAAAAGTACACATATTTAGTATCGCCGCGTCCGTAATGACCCGACCTATAAAACTGTCCCGCTAGTTAACCCCTTCAATAAACACCGTCACAAAAAAAAGAGGCAAAAAACAACGCTTTATTATCATACCGCCGAACAAAAAGTAGAATAACACGCGATCAAAAAGACGGATATAAATAACTATGGTAAAGCTGAAAACGTCACCTTGTCCCGCAAAAAGCGAGCCACCATACAGCATCATCAGCGAAAAAATAAAAAAGTTATAGTCCTCAGAATAAAGCGATGTAAAAATAACAATTTTTTATCGTATAAAAGCGCCAAAACATAAAAAAAGATATAAATGAGGTATCGCTGTAATCGTTCTGACCCGAAGAATAAAACTGCTTTATCAATTTTACCAAACGTGGAACGGTATAAACGCCCCCCCAAAAGAAATTCATGAATAGCTGGTTTTTGGTCATTCTGCCTCACAAAATTTGGAATAAAAAGCGATCAAAAAATGTCACGTGCCCGAAAATGGTACCAATAAAAACGTCAACTCGTCCTGCAAAAAAAACAAGACCTCACAGGACTCTGTGGACTAAAGTATGGAAAAATTATAGCTCTCAAAATGTGGAGAAGCAAAAACTATTTTTTGCAATAAAATGCGTCTTTTAGTGTGTGACAGCTGCCAATCATAAAAATCCGCTAAAAAACCCGCTATAAAAGTAAATCAAACCCGTCTTCATCACACCCTTAGTTAGGGAAAATAAATAAAATTAAAAAATTTATTTATTTCCATTCTCCCATTAGGGTTAGGGTTGGGGCTAGGGTTAGAGTTAGGGTTGGGGCTAGGGTTATGGTTAGGGCTTGGGTTAGGGTTGGGGCTATGGTTGGGGTTAGGCCTACAGTTAGGGTTGGGGCTAAAGTTAGGGTTGGGGCTAAAGTTAGGGTTGGGACTAGAGGTGTGTCAGGTTTAGGGTTACGGTTGGGATTAGGGTTAAGGGTGTGTTGGAGATAGGGGTGAGGTTAGGGTTGGGATTAGGGGTGTGTTGGGGTTCATGTGTGTTGGGGTTACGGGTTTGTTGGGGTTACGGGTGTGTTGGGGTTACGGGTGTGTTGGGGTTAGGGTTGTGGATGGGATTAGGGGCATGTTCAGGTTAAGGGTGTGGTTAGGGTTATGGTTGGAGTTGGGATTAGGGTTAGGGGTGTGATTGGGTTAGGGTTTCAGTTAGAATTGGGGGTTTCCACTGTTTAGGCACATCAAGGGCTCTCCAAACGCGACATGGCGTCCGATCTCCATTCCAGCCAATTCGGCCTAGAAAAAGTAAAACCGTGCTCCTTCCCTTCCGAGCTCTCCCGTGCGCCCAAACAGGGGTTTACCCCAACATATCGGGTATCAGCATACTCGGGACAAATTGGACATCAATCCTGTTACCGTTGGGAAAATAAAAATTTGGGGGGCTAAAAAAACATTTTTGTGGGAAAAAAATTATTTTTTATTTTCACGGCTCTGTGTTATAAACAACACATCTAGATAAGTTCCTTGGGGGGTCTAGTTTCCAATATGGGGTCACCTGTGGGGGCTTTCTACTGTTTATGTACATTGGGGGCTCTGCAGACACAATGTGACGCCTGCAGACCATTCCATCTAAGTCTGCATTACAAACGGCGCTCCTTCCCTTCCGAGCTCTGCCATGAGCCCAAACGGTGGTTCCCCCCCACATATGAGGTATTAGCGTACTCAGGACAAATTGGACAACAATTTTTGGGGTCCAATTTCTCCTGTTACCCTCGGGAAAATACAAAACTGGGGGCTAAAAAATTATTTTTGTGAAAAAAAAAAGAATTTTTATTTTCACGGCTCTGCGTTATAAACTGTAGTGAAACACTTGAGGGTTCAAAGCTCTCACAACACATCTAGATAAGTTCCTTAGAGGGGTCTAGTTTCCAAAATGGTGTCACTTGTGGGGGGCTTCAATGTTTAGACACATCAGGGGCTTTCCAAACGCTACATGGTGTCCCATCCCAATTCCAGTCAATTTTGCATTGAAAAATCAAATGGCGCTCCTTCCCTTCCGAGCTCTGCCATGCGCCCAAACAGTGGTTTACCCCCACATCTGGGGTATCAGCATACTCAGGACAAATTGCACAACAACTTTTGGGGTCCAATTTATTCTCTTACCTTTGGGAAAATAAAAAATTTGGGGCGAAAAGATCATTTTTGTGAAAAAATATTTTTTATTTTTAAGACTTTACATTATAAACTTCTGTGAAGCACTTGGTGGGTCAAAGTGCTCACCACACATCTAGATAAGTTCCTTAGGGGGTCTACTTTCCAAAATGGTGTCACTTGTGAGGGGTTTCAATGTTTAGGTACATCAGGGGCTCTCCAAACGCAACATGGCGTCCCATCTCAATTCCAGTCAATTTTGCATTGAAAAGTCAAACGGCGCTCCTTCCCTGACGAGCTCTGCCATGTGCCCAAACAGTGGTTTACCCCCACATATGGGGTATCGGCGTACTCAGGATAAATTGTACAACAACTTTTGGGGTCCATTTTCTCCTGTTACCCTTGGTAAAATAAAACAAATTGGAGCTGAAGTAAATTTTTTGTGAAAAAAGTTAAATGTTCATTTTTTTTTAAACATTCCAAAAATTCCTGTGAAACACCTGAAGCGTTAATAAACTTCTTGAATGTGGTTTTAAGAACCTTGAGGGGTGCATTTTTTAGAAAGGTGTCACACTTGGTTATTTTCTATCATATAGACCCCTCAAAATGACTTAAAATGTGATGTGATCCCTAAAAAAATGGTTGTTAAAATGAGAAAGTGCTGGTCAACTTTTAACCCTTATAACTCCCTAACAAAAACAATTTGGTTCCAAAATTGTGCTGATGTAAAGTAAACATGTGGGAAATGTTATTAAGTATTTTGTGTTAAATATCTCTGGGATTTAAGGGCATATAAATTCAAAGTTGGAAAATTGCGAAATGTTCTAAATTTTCGCCAAATTTCCGTTTATTTTCATAAATAAACACAGGTAATATCAAATAAATTTTACCACTATCATAAAGTACAATATGTCACAACAAAACAGTGTCAGAATCATCAGGATCCGTTGAAGCGTTCCAAAGTTATAACCTCATAAATGGACAATGGTCAGAATTGCAAAAATTGGCCCGGTCATTAACGTGCAAACCACCCTTGGGGCTTAAGGGGTTAATCTTTCCTGTACCCTCTATCCCTTAAACAGGGTCATCCAGGGTGAGGGAGGGATAGCGGATGACAATCAGGGGCGCCACTGCACAGTTTTAGGGTGCCAACCTCAGCAGGTATGTAGGGAGACACCAGTTACACACTAAGATGAAGGGCCTCCATTCCATGTGAGTATGATTTATCTTCAGAGCTTCCATTAAACTGCTGATGTTTTCACATGCCAAAAGATCACCGTCCATGAAGAAGTATTGGACAAGATCTTTATTACGGTTTCGGAAAAAAGAAATTCAAACAGCACCCACTAGGAGATTCCAGTGCTATAGCCTGGAACCTAAGAGCTCAGCCTTATTCTTGGGCAGATCCAAATATCTAACAAGATCATGCAGTTCACTTTATGTTATAAGATAAGGTTCAATTGAGGTTGCTGACAAAGTCTGGGTCATGAGAGGAAGATGTTTCATGACACCAAGCACCCTCTTCTTCCTCACATGACTTGACTGAAAAAGTATCTGGTGCCTTTGGAACTGGCAGTTCTTCTGTATGTGGTACTGGGCATATTGCAGATGGAATGTTTGGATACTGTAAAGTCCACTTCTTCCTTGAAATGCCTTTCCTAATGGGGGTACCATCCAGAAACAGCAATTGATAGTGTCATCAGTTGGGTCTGTCCAGATCATTGGAACTGCAAAAGGCATAGATTGCCTCTGCCTATAGAACCACTGGGTAAAATGTGATGCACATCTATTGCAGCATATGTGTGGACCCCAACTCTTGTCCTGATCTCCTATTCTGCAGGCAAAATATAGGTTGTAGGCTCTCCTTATCCTAGTAGGCAACATTTGCCTTTGTGATGCAAAATTGACTTTTTCGCATATGTAACAAATACCATCTGCTTTGTTAATGTAAAAATTAGGTATATCATAAAAAACATATACAAAAATGTCAATATGGTAAAAAATCTTAAAACTGTAAACCTTCGGACTTCTTCGCACATCCTGATATTTCCGGTACTGAAAAAAACAGTACTGGTGCTATGCGTGTCAGTATGTACCATATGTGTGGCATCCGTGGGCACCATCATTATGACATCTACTGGAATAGAATGCAGAATAGAAATGACAGATGTTTAGTAGTGATGAACGAATAGCATTGTTGCTCGGGTTATCTGCGAGTATTTTGTAGTGCTTGGACATTTAGTTTTCCTCGCCTCAGCTGCATGACTTATGGCTGCTGGACAGCCAGAATATATGTGGGAATTCCCTAACAAAGAGGCATTCCTCCCATGTATTCAGCCTGGCTAGCAGCCGTAAATCATGCAGCTGAGAGACCCGAGCAACAATGCTATTCGCTCATCACTAACGTTTAGGTGTTAAACGTGTAAAGATAGAGGATAGATATTTAGATGGATAGACAGATGTAAAATACAGAATGTGTGTCGTTTAGAGCACATGTATTCAGCTAAAAAATAAAAATTTGAAAAAACGGAGAGGGGCCCACTTATTTTTAATAACCAGCTAAGGTAAAGCAGACATCTGTGAGCTGATCTTATTGTGCTGGGAAGGGCCCAATAACAATGGAGCTGCCCAGCCTATTAATATCAGCTCACAGATGCCTGCTAGCCTTTCCTGGTTATTAAAAAGGGGGGACCCTAAAAAAATAACAGAGTCCCCCCTATTTTTTTATTAACCAGCACAGGCTGCGTAAACAGCTACCAGCTCATGTTAATAGACTGGGAAGGTTCATGGATATTGGCCCCATCCTAGCATAACAAGACCAGCCCTCAGAAATGGTGCATCCATTAGATGTGCCAAGTCAGCTCGTACAGATAGCCCTAGTGCGGTAGCAATTGAGGTAATGGGTTTGTAGGACTGATGTCAGCAGCTGCCGTTGACATCAAGCCCTGGGGTTAGTAATGGAGAGATGCTAGTGAGACACCCCCATTACTAACCCCGTAGACAAAATAAATAAACACACAAAAATCATTTATTTGTAAAATCACTCCCAACAATTTCCCTCTTTCACACATTTAAAAAAAAAATAAACAATTCACATCAATCAGCCATAATCCAAAAATAGAAGTTCCACGACGATTATAGTCTACTTCATCCAATGTATGGAGCCCCGTTCAAAGAACAAAGCTCCATAAGCTGGTGCAGCAGCCACTGCCGGTTGTCACATTGTGCTCTGTGAGAACCTGGCTGCTGTGACATCAATATGTTACTGCAGGTCAAAGGCACCGGGTCACACGAGGGCAGCGCAAGAGCCAGAATGATGAGCGGTGTCGTCATCGTTCATCATTCTAGCTTTCGTGCTGTGATTCAATACATGCTGCCGGCCAATAATAGGCTGACAAGCTTATGTCGGTTTGCAAATCACTGGCAGCGCATGGCAATGATGTAATGTGCTGCCCTTCACATGCATGTTAAATGCTTCTGCACCAGCTACAGAAGATGACACCGAGCAGCGTGGACTCGGTGGAAGACGAGTAGAATAGTTTAATTTTTTTATGCATTAAAGAACATCGGATATACTTTATATACCAGGATGGGGAATGCATATACCAGAATAGGTTCAGCATGGAAGATATATATACCAGGATTGGAAACATACAGTACAGAGCAAAAGTTTGGACACACCTTCTCATTTTAAGATTTTTCTGTATTTTCATGACTATGAAAATTGTACATTCACACTGAAGGCATAGTAAATATCTGTGGTTAGTTATAGCACCTCACTTCTCTTATTTTCCCATCACGCCTCTCATTTTCCCCATCACATCTTTCATTTTCCCCCTCACATCTCTCATTTCCCCCCCTCACTCCTCTCATTCCCCCCTAACACTTGTCATTTCGACCTCACATCTGTCATTTTCCGATCACTCCACTATTTTCCCTCACTCCTCTCATTTTGCACTCACACCTTTTCATTTTCACCTCACACCTCTCATTTTCACCTCAGTATATACATGTTAGTCATTTCCCTTATATATAGTATACATCTGTATGTCATCTCCTGTATATACCTGTATGTCATCTCCCCTGTATATAGTATATACCTGTGTGTCATCTCCCCTGTATATAGTATATATCTGTGTGTCATCTCCTTCTGTATATAGTATATACCTGTATGTCATCTCCTATACATAGCATATACCTGTATGTCATCTCCTCCTATATATAGCATATACCTGTATGTCATCTCCTCCTGTATATAGTATATACCTGTAGATCATCTGCTCCTGTATATAGTATATACTTGTGTGCCATCTCCTCCTGTATATAGTATATACCTGTATGTCAACTCTCCTGTATATAGTATATACCTGTGTGTCATCTCACCGTACATAGTATATATCTGTATGTCATCTCCTCCTGTATTAGACCGCGTTCACACGTTATTTGGTCAGTATTTTTACCTCAGTATTTGTAAGCTAAATTGGCAGCCTGATAAATCCCCAGCCAACAGGAAGCCCTCCCCCCCGGCAGTATATATTAGCTCACACATACACATAATAGACAGGTCATGTGACTGACAGCTGCCGTATTTCCTATATGGTACATTTGTTGCTCTTGTAGTTTGTCTGCTTATTAATCAGATTTTTATTTTTGAAGGATAATACCAGACTTGTGTGTGTTTTAGGGCGAGTTTCTTATGTCAAGTTGTGTGTGTTGAGTTGCATGTGGCTACATGCATGTAGCGACTTTTGTGAGATGAGATTTGTGTGGTGACATGCATGTAGCAACTTTTTGTGCGTCGAGTTGCATGTGACAGGTTAGTGTAGCAAGTTGTGTGCAGCAAGTTTTGCACATGGCGAGTTTTGCGCATGGCGAGTTTTATGTGTGGTGCCTTTTGAGTATGTGCAAGTATTGTGTGAGGCAACTTTTGCATGTGTTGCAACTTTTGTGCATGTGGCAATTTTTCCGCGTGTGGCGAGTTTTCCATGAGGTGAGTTTTGCACGTGTGGCGAGTTTTGCGTGAGCCTAGTTTTGCATGTGGCGAGTTTTGCGCGCAGTGAGTTTTGAGCGGCGACTTTTGTGTTTCGACTTTTATGTGGCGAGGTTGGTGTATGTGTGGTGAAATGTGTGCTGAGGGTGGTATATGTGTTCAAGCACGTGGTAGTGTGTGGCGCATTTTGTGTGTGTGTTCATATCCCCGTGTGTGGTGAGTATCCCATGTCGGGGCCCCCACCTTAGCAACTGTACGGTATATACTCTTTGGCGCCATCGCTCTCATTCTTTAAGTCCCCCTTGTTCACATCTAGCAGCTGTCAATTTGCCTCCAACACTTTTCCTTTCACTTTTTCCCCATTATGTAGATAGGGGCAAAATTGTTTAGTGAATTGGAAAGCGCGGGGTTAAAATTTCACCTCACAACATAGCCTATGATGCTCTCGGGGTCCAGACGTGTGACTGTGCAAAATTTTGTGGCTGTAGCTGCGATGGTTCAGATGCCAATCCCGGACATACATACACACACACACACACACACACATATACACACACACACACACACATTCAGCTTTATATATTAGATTGAAGGCATACTGAGCCAGCATGGCTACCACAGCATCTTGCAGCGGCATGCTATTCCATCCGGTTTGCGTTTAGTTAGACCATCATTTATTTTTCAACAGGACAATGACCCCCAAGCACACCTCCAGGCTGTGTAAGGGCTATTTGACCAAGAAGGAGAGTGATGGGGTGCCACGACAGATGACCTGGCCTCCACAGTCACCAGACATATATATAAGACATAAATTCAGTTGTTTCACACTTTTTTGTTAAGTATATAATTCCACATGTGTTAAGTCATAGTTTTGATGCCTTCAGTGTGAATGTACAATTTTCATAGTCCTGAAAATACAGAAAAATCTTTAAATGAGAAGGCGTGTCCAAACTTTCGGTCTGTACTGTATGTATATTGTGGTGCAGTGACCAGTGTTACAGCCAGGGGACGCTGTGTGTGCACTTCAAGATGCGCTTGGAGGCATAAATGTGATGAAACAGTGACTGGCAGAGTTGTGAATGGCCGATATGTGTTGCAGTGGGAGTCTGCGTGGTAAGTCTGATGCAATGTTGTTGTTCTGGGACCTGTAATCCCTCAAGAGTTTGTATAGTTATGAAGGGAGACTTACTAGGCTAGTTATGTGAGATGGGCGGGACAAACTAGCCACACATCCACACTCCCACCCAGGGGAGTGGTTAAAAGGTATATAATGTGACCAGGGTGTGGGTCACATGTTCCTGTGTTTGGATCTGAGTGGTCCAAGTGCAAGGCCCTGGAAGCCTGTGTTGGAAATCCTGGGAATTCCTGAATAGCACATGGTTGGGCTTTGGCACTGAGTAGCCTGTGTGCTGTAGGTCCTGGACGGTCAGTGTTGGAGGTTCCTGGGAGTGGAGTCGTCCTGGAAGCACTGTGAGACCGTCGACCTGGGCGGTCCTGTTGTGGACCTTGGACTGACGTGGAGTCAACCTGTGGAGCAGGAGCCCACTCTAAAGGTAACCCCAGGTGCGGGGAAAAAAAACTGTGTGCTAACATAGGGCAGTTGCTGAACTGCGTAGTCATCTGGTGTCTGGAGAGAGATACCAGTGTGACCACTGAAGGCTATGCAAAGCCGTATGTGATATTATGATATGTCGATATAATGAACTGTTCGAGATACGGTTTATGCTGTATTTAATAAACTGAATGGACCATTATGTGTGAAAAACCGTGCCTGTATGCGTTAATCCCGTGCCAAGCGAGTGTCCAAGACACGTAGTGGGTGAAATGTGTATATATATATATACCGTATTTTCCGGCGTATAAGACGACTTTTTAACCCCTGAAAATCTTCTTAAAAGTCGGGGGTCGTCTTATACGCCAGGAATCGTCTTGTACGCCGGAACGAGATCTGAATCTGAGCATGCGCCGCCCCCAGCGGCCATTTTCCCGGAGGCCACCGCATCGCAGCAATGGAGCTGCCGGCGCCTCCGGGCTTTCAGGAGATGCCAGAGGAGCCCCAACTGACTCTGCGGGAAGATACGCCGCCGCTGCCGCCCCACAGCACAGAGCCCCGACGCTGTACCAAGAGGAACCGCCGCCCCACAGCACCCACGCGGCACAAAGAGGAGCAGCCGCCGCCGCTCCCCAGCACCCCACGCTGACGCTGGCTGCAGCTACAATGTGAGGTAATGAGGCATATTCCACTCACACTTTCCTGTGAGACGCCCCCTCCGTCATCGGGACCACTCCCCCCCAAAAAGGCGCATTAGTCACCGGCCCTATAAGACGACATACAGCGTATAAGACCACCCCCGACTTTTAAGAAGATTTTATATTTTAACTGGAAAAGTTGGGGGGTCGTCTTATACGCCGGAAAATACGTTTTTTCATAATTGCTTTGTGTGTGGAATTCTACATACTTCACTCTGTCTTTGGGATCTCCAAAGGTCTCTTTCATATTTGAGAAATCTGGATAAAATGATGATGGTGGAGATATAATTTCAAGCACACCAGACTGTATTTCAAGTGGAAAACTGCAAGAAAAAACAAATTATATTTGTAAGTTCAAGTCTAGGTCATATGGTAAACCAGATAATGGATAGTATTGTTGGCATAGAGTAGTAATAGCAGTTTAGTATCAGTAATAATGTCGGAGAGACACGTTCTGGCATGATGTCAAAACCTTTCAATGGACTAATCAACACTGTTCTAGAGCTTCATGATGCATTACAAGAAATGGTTTGCTTTTATTTCATAAGCAAAAGCAACACTGCAACTTCTGCCTTTGAGTGCTGCTTTTCTCAGGAAATACAGATAAGTCCATATATATTTGGACAGAGACAATATTTTTCTAATTTTGGTTATAGACATTACCAATGCAGGTGAAACAAGCCATCCTTAAGCTTCGAAAACAGAAAAAACCCATCCGAGAAATTGCTACAATATTTTAAGAGTGGCAAAATCTACAGTTTGGAACATCCTGAGAAAGAAAGAAAGCACTGGTGAACTCATCAATGCAAAAAGACCTGGGCACCCACGGAAGACAACAGTTGTGGATGATCGCAGAATAATCTCCATGGTGAAGAGAAACCCCTTCACAACAGCCAGCCAAGTGAACAACACTCTCCAGGAGGTCGGCGTATCAACATCCAAATCTACCATAAAGAGAAGACTGCATGAAAGTAAATACAGAGGGTTCACTGCACGGTGCAAGCCACCCATAAGCATCAAGAATAAAAAGGCTAGACTGGGCTTTGCTAAAAAAAACATCTAAAAAGCCAGCACAGTTCTGGAAGAACATTCTTTGGACAGATGAAACCAAGATCAACCTCTACCAGAATGATGGAAAGAGAAAAGTATGGCGAAGGCGTGGTACAGCTCATGATCCAAAGCATACCGCATCATCTGTAAAACACGGCGGAGGCAGTGTGATGGCTTGGGCATGCATGGCTGCCAGTGGCACTGGGTCACTAGTGTTTATTGATGATGTGACACAGGACAGAAGCAGCCGAATGAATTCTGAGGTATTCAGAGCCATACTGTGTGCTCAGATCCAGCCAAATGCAGCCAAACTGATTGGTCGTCGTTTCATACTACAGATGGACAATGACCCAAAACATAAAGCCAAAGCAACCCAGGAGTTTATTAAAGCAAAGAAGTGGAATATTCTTGAATGGCCAAGTCAGTCACCTGATCTCAACCCAATTGAGCATGCATTTAACTTGTTAACCCCTTCACGACATGCCCCATACTAGTACGGCGCATGTCGTGTCTCCCCCTTTGATGTGGGCTCTGGCGCTGAGCCCACATCAAAGTCGCGACATGTCAGCTGTTATGTTCAGCTGACATGTGCGCGCAATAGCAGCAGGTGGAATCGCGATCCACCTGTCGCTATTAACCAGTTAAATGCCGCTGTCAAACACTGACAGCAACATTTAAATACCGCTCCCGGCCGCGCGGCCGGAAGTGAGCATATCACCGACCCCGTCACATGATCGGGGGTCAGCGATGTGTCAGGATAGTGACCATAGAGGTCTTTGAGACCTCTATGGTTACTGATGCCGGCTAGCTGTGAGCAACACCCTGTGGTCGGCGCTCATAGCAAGCCTGCAATTCAGCTACATAGCAGCAATCTGATGATCGCTGCTATGTAGCAGAGCCGATCCAGTTGTGCCAGCTTCCAGCCTCCCATGGAGGCTATTGAAGCAAGGCAAAAGAAAAAAAAAATATTTTAAAAAATATGAAAAAAATAAAAAAAATATAAAAGTTTAAATCACCCCCCTTTCGCCCCATCCAAAATAAAACAATAAAAAAAAATCAAACATACACATATTTGGTATCGCCGGGTTCAGAATCGCCTGATCTATTAATAAAAAAAGTATTAACCTGATTGCTAAACAGCGTAGCGAGAAAAAAAATTGAAATGCCAGAATTACGTTTTTTTGGTCACCGCAACATTGCATTAAAATGTAATAACGGGCGATCAAAAGAACGTATCTGCACAAAAGTGGTATCATTAAAATCGTCAGTTCGGCACACAAAAAATAAGCCCTCACATGACCCGAGATAATGAAAAATGGAGACGCTACGGGTATAGGAAAATGGCGAAGTTTTTTTTTTTTTAGCAGAGTTTTGAATTTTTTTTCACCACTTAGATAAAAAATAACCTAGACATGTTAGGTGTCTATGAAGTCGTAATGACCTAGAGAATTACAATGGCAGGTCAGTTTTAGCATTTAGTGAACCTAGCAAAAAACTCAAACAATAAACAAGTGTGGGATTGCACTTTTTTTGCAATTTCACCACACCTGGGATTTTTTTCCCATTTTTCTAGTACAAGACATGGTAAAACGAATGGTGTTGTTAAAAAGTACAACTCGTCCCGCTAAAAATAAGCCCTCACATGGCCATATTGACAGAAAAATAAAAAAGTTATGGCTTTGGGAAAGAGGGGAGCGAAAAACGAAAACGCAAACACGAAAAAGGGCTGCGGCGTGAAGGGGTTAAAGACTAAACTTCAGACAGAAAGGCCCACAAACAAACAGCAACTGAAAACCACTGCAGTGAAGGCCTGGCAGAGAATCAAAAAGGAGGAAACACAGCGTCTGGTGATGTCCATGAGTTCAAGACTTCAGGCAGTCATTGCCAGCAAAGGGTTTTCAACCAAGTACTAGAAATTAACATATTATTTAAAATTATTTAATCTGTCCAATTACTTTTGGTCCCTTTAAAAAGTAGTGGCACATGTTAAAGAGCTGAAACTCCTAAACCCTTCATCCAATTTTAATGTGGATACCCTCAAATGAAAGCTGAAAGTCTGAACTTCAACTGCATCGGAATTGTTATGTTTAAAATTCATTGTGGGAATGTCTATAAACAAAATTAGAAAAATGTTGTCTCTGTCCAAATATATATGGACTTAACTGTAAGTGACAGATCGTGAAATTCGCAGAAAACTGATCGTATGACTGGACAGCTTTGCATTGTGAAACATTGTTCTAAAATAAGCTTGAGGAACAGGCAAAAGGGAACTCATTCACAAAGTGGATCCATGGCATTACTGATGTAACTGCAAGCAGACGGATCCCATTGATTATAATTATTATTGTGTCCGTATGTGTCACATTTTATCAGTTCTTAGAACGGAAGAAAGATCTGCATGCTGCGCTTTTTATTGCATTCTGAAATTGAACCAAGTTGGACATCATAATATTTAATGGTATCACTATAAAAGGAACAGAATGTAGAAATGGAAATGTAACATTAGTTTAAGGTCTGCCCACTCCCCACAACATTGCAATGTATCAACAGACTGTTACTTTTTAGGGACCAAGTGTTGGTGGCTCTCCTGGTGGTATCTGGATAATGTTGGTGCTGTTGATGGCAGAACATGAATCACCCTCTCAGTGTCTGATCACACTGTGAAAAGGTAGGTGCTGTGAGGTATATGGTATTTTTGTGTATACATCACCGCTTCTCCCAAGGAAGGGTCAGTACTGGTTAAACATTGATCGGGTGCCTGGGGGACCCCTTCTCTTTCCACTTTGGAGGGAGCTACATTGACATAGGGAGGGTAGCAAACAGGCATTCACAAAGTACATAACGGTAGTCACAAAAAATTGTGAGTGCACAGTAATTTACAGTAAAAATTCGAAGAAAATTGCAAAATGTGTATAAGATTGTATAGAAATGACTATTCAGTGTTTATCTAGCGATTTTGAACTGTGACCATAAAGAAAAGATAGAACTTTTCACGTATCCGTCACTCCACATTGTTAAAACAGAAAATCTGCAGCAGTATTTGGTTGCAAACATCAACTGCTTATGGCAATGGAAATGTTAATGGGCATTTAATTGGTTGTCTACGTAATCACCTCCAATATTGGGGCCTTGCAAATGGTTATGCCATTCTGTGTTGCATAGACTGGTAGGACAGAGCATGGTTTCATACTACACTTCTGTGTGGCTCTGATTCTGAACAGATTCATTCAGAGGTACAATATGGTGGAAGAAAGTGTTTCTACAATTTTCTACCGTCAAGTGGTAATATTTAGCATTACTTATGTCTCACCTGCTACTGTAGATGATGAAAGGCTTACTAGGAATCAACAATTACATTACTCCCAGTTTAAAGGGCTTATCAGGGACTTGGTTTTTCTTATTGGGCTAAGAACTTACAGGCAGATAGTTGCTAACTACCTGCCTGTTCTGCACTGCAATGTTCTATCCCAGTTCAGGCGGAGACTCCTCCTGCTTCTCGTGACCTCACATCAACAAATCAGGTCTTCGAAGATCTTCTGCTCTACCAACAGTGCATCACTACACTTAGGCAGCGGGAAGCTGTCAATCAAATGACATTCCGCTCTGCCCTGTCGACAGAGCAGAAGGAAAGAAGTTTCTCTGTCTACATGAAGTTCACCAGAAGGGGGATCGCCAGCAGGAGCGGTCTGTAACCACTGTGAACCGGAACAGATCATTGCAGGGCAGAAAAGCCAGTTAGATAGCAACTACCTGCCTGTAAGTTCTTAGTCTAAGGACAGAGACAGACTGCCGTATTTCTTGCGCGAGAATTGCATCGTAAACCTCGTACTGGCTGTCGGCTGTCCTGACCTGAGCTTGACAGCTGCATAGAAATTCATCATACTCTCTTGCTCAGGTCAGGAGAGGAGCCAGGCCGGGCCGTGCAGTGTGATGAGAACCTTGCACGAGTTATACGGCAGTCTGACTCAGCCCTAATAGGAAAAATACTTTAAGTCGAAGATAACCTCTTTAAGAAACAAGAAGTATTAGCGGAATAAACAAATTAAAATACTCACTTATCTTTAATGTTGTCTGCAAGTTCATTTACATACCGGGTATTCACCTTGAAAAAAAATAGAAATAGCATATGTCATAGGTTTTCATTTTAATGCAATTTGTTGGTTAAGTGCATATGTCCAAACACAGAGCAATGCAGCACAAAAATATAGATGTTCCTCCTCAGGGGTGGACATATCATTGGTGCAACCTGTGCAGACATACAAGGGTATCTTCCTCTGTCCAATGTCTGTGTTATTTTGCCCATATTAATCTTCTCCTTTTATTAGCCAGTCTCAGATATGGCTTTTTATTTGCCACCCTATCCTGAAGGCCAGCATCCCGGAGTTGCCTCTTCACTGTAGACGTTGACACTGGCGTTTTGCGTGTACTATTTAAAGAAGCTTCCACTTGAGGACCTGTGAGGCGTCGATTTCTCAAACTACAGACTCTACTATACTTGTCTGGTTGCTCAGTTGTGCAGCGGGGCCTCCCACTTCTCTTTATACTCTAGTTAGAGTCTGTTTGTGCTCTCCTCTGAAGGGAGTAGTACACATCGTTGTAGGAAATCTTCAGTTTCTTAGCAATTTCTCACATGGAATAGCCTTCACTTCTAAGAACAAGAATAGACTGTCGAGTTTCACATGAAAGTTCTTTTTTTCTGACCATTTTGAGAGTTTAATGGAACCAACAAATGTAATTCTCAACTAGCTCAAAGGAAGGTCAGGTTTATAGCTTCTCTAATCAGCCAAACTGCTTTCAGCTGTGCTAATATACTTGCACAAGTGTTTTTAAGGTTATTCTAATCATCCATTAGCCTTCTTACACAGTTAGCAAACACACAAAGTACCATAAGAACACTGGAAAGATGGTTGTTGGAAATGGGCCTCTATACACCTATGAAGATATTTCAATACAAACCAGACGTTTGCAGCTAGAATAGTCAATTACCACATTAACAGAGTATTTCTGAATCATTTAATGTTCGCTTCATTGAAAAAAAAAAAACGGTGCTTTTCTTTCAAAAACAAGGAAATTGCTAAGTGACCCTAAACTTTTACACTGTAGTGTATACATAAAGTTTGAACAGAACATGTCCTCCAGCAGGTCATAAGAGAGCTCTGGTTGACAATCCACTTTAAACTCTGCAGTTTTTTATTTTGCCTGTGCCAAGTGAAGGAGGGAAAAACAGCAGTGAAATAGGTCACTTTCAGAACTGACCTTTCTAAAAGATGCTTCAATGACAGAGCTCATTGGACTGATAAGCGGCAAGTTCAGCAGACATTAATCTGATGTATCCAGTGGCCTATAGATGTTATTGCATCTCTTGTTCTTAATGGTTTTATCGCACAGAAGTGGTGGAGATTGTGAGCAAGGAGAGTGCATTGCAGGGTTGGCAGCAGACATTTAGGGATTACCATTTACTGCTGGAGTTGATGAGTGCAGAAGAGTCTTAAGGTACCTTCACACTCAGCAACTTTACAACGAGAATGACAACGATCCGTGACGTTGCAGCGTCCTGGATAGCGATCTCGTTGTGTTTGACACGGAGCAGCGATCTGGATCCTGCTGTGATATCGCTGGTCGGAGCTAGAAGGCCAGAACTTTATTTGGACGTTAGGTCGGTGTGTATCGTCGTGTTTGACAGCAAAAGCAACGATGCCAGCAATGTTTTTACATGGAGCGTGAACGATAAGTGAGTCGCCGTTACGTCACTGGATCGCTCCTGCATCGTTCTGGAGCTGCCGTGTTTGACGACCTAAACAGCGACGCTGCAGCGATCGGCTCGTTGTCTATATCGCTGCAGCGTCGCTGAATGTGACGGTACCTTAAGCTGTACATTCTCAAGAAAGTGTGCTGAGTGCATCAAGTGCAGGATTTATCTTGGTGATCTGTAGACTGATAGTGAGGGCCCAGCTACTGAAGGTCAGAGAAATTTCTATTGTCAGACCCATTTATAAGTAACAATAGATGCGGATTGTTGAGTCTGCAGAGGGGTAAGCCTCACAACATGTCAGAGGAAAAACCTAGGACGTAAGTAGGGGCCCATACTACTGGTATCCTAAAATCGTTATAACAGAAGATGTAGAGTCAAGATCTCATAAAAACGTAAGTGATACACGGTGCATCAAAACAACTAGAAAGTGTCTGCATACTGCCAAAAGTATATAGCAAAATTGCTAGTGAATGTGTGCAAAAAGTATCTCTGGTAGAGTGTCAGTACCATATAAGGAATAATAGACCGAGATTTTAATCTAATTGTCACGTGCGTCTCAACCTTCACAAGTGTGAATTGCTGGTGGTGGCACTGTTGATTAAATGCTGTACAAGTGACCTTAGCTTTTGTCCCTGTGGACCTATCTTTGATAATATCAGCATGTGTAAATATGCAAAAAAAAACACATTTGATAAATACTGGAATATAAACTTCTTCACAACTTGGGAGTGGAGAGAAGTGAATATTTATTTCTCTTAAGTACACGTAACCGCATGGTGGCTGACACTCTGCACGCTAATTAATAGCAATGAATACTCACTGCCCTCCACGCACATAGTCTCGGTATGGAGAGCAATGAGTATTCCAGCAGCTGTGCTCTGCTTGTAAGAAGTGCATTACTTCCCTGCCATGCACTGCTTACAAGCATAAAGCAGCTGCTGGCATCGTAACAAGATGCTGTGGAAGGTAAGATGCGCAGGAAGGTAAGTAGGATGTTTTTGATGATGGCCATGCATACAATGATAGGGATAAGGAGCCATACATACAAGGACAGAGATTAGGAGCCATGCAGACCAGGATAGGGAAGAGAAGCCATGCAGACCAGGATGGGGATGTGGAGCCATGCATACCTGGATGGGGATGAGGGGCCATGCATACCAAGATGGGAATGAGGGGGCCATGCAGACCAGGATGGGGGAAGGATGCCGTGCATACCAGGATAGGGATGAAGGGACAATGCATACCTGGCTTATACTCAAATCAATACGTTTTCCCAGTTTTTTTGTGGTAAAATTAGGTGCCTTGGATTATACTCGGGTCGGATTACTTGAGTATATACGGTATATATTTATGTATGTTGTTTCTCTGTACTTAAAGGGAATCTGTCACCTAATTTTGGCCCTATAAACTGCGGCCACCGCCATCAGGGGCTTACCTACAGCATTATGTAATGCTGTAGATAAGCCCCCCCGATGTAACCTGAAATATAAGAAAAACAAGTTAGATTAGACTCACCCAAGGGGCGGTCCCGGTTCAGTTCGTGTCTGATGGGAGTTGCAGGTCCGGCGCCTCACATCTTCATACGATGTCGTCAACCTCCTTGCTTCTGTTGCGGCTCCTGCGCAGGCGTACTGATTTGCCCTGTTGAGGGCAGCGTAAAGTACTGCAGTGCACAGGCGCTGGGCCTCTCTGACCTTTCCCGGCGCCTGCGCACTGCAGTACTTTGCTCTGCCCTCAACAGGGCAGACAAAGTAGGCCTGTGCCGGAGCCGTGACAGGAAGCAAAGAAGAGGACATCATCGCATGAAGATCGGAGGCGCCGGACCCGGACCTACGACGCCCATCGGACCGGACCGCAGGACTGCCCCTGGGTGAATATAATCTAACTTATTTTTCTTATCTTTCAGGTTACATCGGGGGCTTATCTACAGCATTACAGAATGCTGTAAATAAGCCCCTGATGGCGGTGGTCGCAGTTTATAGGACCAAAATTAGGTGACAGATTCCCTTTAAATCATTATTGTCACATGACTAGAGGTGTAACCTCTAAATATAATTTACCATGATGCTTAGATATACTTTATGAATAAGGGCTTAATGCCAGAAAGGCATCAGATGAACATAATTTTGATTTAGTTTTCCTGGATATCCCATTTTAAACTGATGGAATAAAGATTTGTACATTTTATTCTTTCATATGCCAATACAATTCTCCATTTTCAGAGCAATTATCAATTCATTTTTTTTTTTACTGTAGATGCTTGGGGCACCTGGGTAGTGGAGCCTTGGGCAATAGCCCATTTAGTCTCCTTCTAGCGCCGGCTGTGCCCACCACCAATAACTGTATGCCAGGTATGTTACATGTAGTCACTTACCTCAGCTATGAAAACAACCACAACACAATCCTGTTTTTCTGCTGCAGACAACTCTGAGAAAAGGGACCTCAAAGTATCCATCAAGTAGCTCTGCTTGTCTCTCTTTACAGTAGGGATGCCAATAACTATAGACACTGCGGAGAATAGACAACATGTAATCATGTAACAGCTACCAGGATACTAATCATTTCCGTCATGTTACGGTGTTGGGTTAAAAGGGACACTTGAAACAGTAACAGGGTATTTTTGTTTAATGCAAGTATCATTTAAATCTATTTTTTCTATGTTATAGTGGCTGCACTGTGCTGTTAACCAGGAGGGGTTCAGGTCCAGAGTCGCCAAAGCACTACTCTGCAGTGTGTCGCTCCTGCATAGGCTGCGTGCACAGATCAGTGTACAGGATCAACAGTAAGTCTAGGAGTCAGTATATACAGGTGCTTCTCACAAAATTAGAATATCATAAAAAGTTAATTTATTTCAGTTAAATACAAAAAAGTGAAACTCATATTAGATATAGGTCACTCTGTTTATAATGACTCTTTCAAGTGTTAATTTCTGTTAATGTTGATGATTATGGCTTACAGCCAATGAAATCCCAAACGTGATTACTTCAGTAAATTAGAATACTTTATAACACCAGCTTCAAAAATGATCTTAAAATCCGAAATGTTGGCCTACTGAAATGTATGTTCAGTAAATGCACTCAATACTTGGTCAGGGCTCCTTTTGCATCAATTACTGCATCAATGCAGCGTGGCATGGGGGTGATCAGTTTGTGGCACAGCTGAGGTTTTATGGAAGACCAAGTTGCTTTGATAGCAGCCTCCAGCTCATCTGCATTGTTGGGTCTGGTGTCGCTCATCTTCCTCTTGACAATACCCCATAGATTCTCTATGGGGTTAATGTCAGGCAAGTTTGCTGGCCAATCAAGCACAGTGATACTGTTGTTTTTAAACCAGGTATTGGTACTTTTGGCAGTGTGGAAAGGTGCCAAGTTCTGCTGGAGAATTAAATTTCACAATCCAAAAAGCTTGTCTGCAGAGGGAAGCATGAAGTGCTCTAAAATTTCCTGGTAGACGGCTGTACTGACTTTGGTTTTGATAAAACACAGTGGACCTACTCCAGCAGATGACATGGCTCCCCAAACCATCACTGATTGTGGAAACTTCTCACTAGACCTCAAGCAGCTTGGATTGTGTGCCTCTCCA
Organism: Ranitomeya imitator; assembly: GCF_032444005.1. Taxonomy (NCBI): domain Eukaryota; kingdom Metazoa; phylum Chordata; class Amphibia; order Anura; family Dendrobatidae; genus Ranitomeya; species Ranitomeya imitator. The sequence goes on from NC_091282.1 coordinate 1,017,864,683, forward strand.
CTCCTCCTCCAGACTCTTGGACCTTGATTTCCAAATGAAATGCAAAATTTACTTTCATCTGAAAATAACACCTTGGACCACTGAGCAACAGTCCAGTTCTTTTTTCCTTGGCCCAGGTAAGACGCTTCTGGTGTTGTCTATTGGTCATCAGTGGTCTGACACAAGGAATGTGACACTTGTAGCCCATGTCCTGGATGCGTCTGTGTCTGGTGGCTCTTGAAGCAATGACTCCAGGAGCAGTCCACTCCTTCTGAATTTCCCCCAAATTTTTGAATGGCCTTTTCTTAAAGGGAACCTGTCACCCCGTTTTTTCAGATTGAGATAAAAATACTGTTAAAAAGGGCTTGCGCTGTGCGTTACAATAGTGTATGTAGTATACCCTGATTCCCCACCTATGCTGCGAAATACATTACCAAAGTCGCCGTTTTCGCCTGTCAATCAGGCTGGTCAGGTCAGGTGGGCGTGGTGACATCGCTGTTTCTTCCCCAGCTTTCCATTGGTGGCGTAGTGGTGTGCGCCTGTCCAAGTGCCGAATCCACTGCGCGCAGGTGAAGAAAAAGCGCGCGATCTGCGCTATTACCCTTGTCATCGGTGGAAGCGGCCATCTTCCTGAGGCCGCGCATGCGCAGATAGAGTGCTCTGCTGCACGGGGCTTCAGGAAAATGGCCGCGGGATGCCGCGCGTGCGCAGATGGAGATCGCGGCGGCCATTTTCCCAAAGCTGAGTTTGCATCTCGGCTTCAGGAAAATGGCCGCCGCGATCTCCATCTGCGCACGCGCGGCATCCCGCGGCCATTTTCCTGAAGCCCCGTGCAGCAGAGCACTCCATCAGCACACGCGCAGCCTCAGGAAGATGGCCGCCCCCACCGATGACAAGGGTAATAGCGCAGATCGCGCGCTTTTTCTTCACCTGCGTGCAGTGGATTCGGCACTTGGACATGCGCACACCACTACGCCACCAACGGAAAGCTGGGGAAGAAACAGCGATGTCACCACGCCCACCTGACCTGACCAGCCTGATTGACAGGCGAAAACGGCGACTTTGGTAATGTATTTCGCAGCATAGGTGGGGAATCAGGGTATACTACATACACTATTGTAACGCACAGCGCAGGCCCTATTTAACAGTATTTTTATCTCAATCTGAAAAAACGGGGTGACAGGTTCCCTTTAACAATCCTTTCAAGGCTTCAAGGCTGTGGTTCTCTCAGTTTCCTGTGCACCTTTTTCTACCACACTTTTTCCTTCCACTCAACTTTCCATTAATATGCTTGGATACAGCACTGTGTGAACAGCAAGCTTCTTTAGCAATTACCTTTTGTGACTTATTCTCCTTGTGGAGTGTGTCAATGACTGCCTTCTGGACATCTGTCAAGTCAGCAGTCTTCCCCAGGATTGTGGAGCCTACTGAAACAGACTAAGGGACCTTTTTAAACACTTAAGAAGCCTTTGCAGGTATTTTTTTGTTAATTATTATAATTTACTGAGATAATGACTTTTGGGTTTTCATTGGCTGTAAGACAATCATCAACATTAACAGAAATAAATACTTGAAATAGATCACTCTGTTTGTAATGACTATATAATATATGAGTTTCACTTTTTGTATTGAAGAAGTGAAATAAATTAACTTTTTGATGATATTTTAATTTTGTAAGAAGCATCTGTAGCTCTGTGGCAAGAGAGTTTTATGGACCAATAGATGCATACAAGTGCATTTCAAAGTCCACAAAGCCAGGTCTGGCAGTGGGTCTCCCAACCCAAACTTACAGCTTCACATGCCTATGAGGCTGTATGTTTGGGTCGGGAGTCTGGGCACTGCGTTCCGCATACAGAGGCTAAAATACCCTCATATCAACAACCCAGACTTACTATGGAGGCTTTACCTCGCTCTGTGTGTAGCTCGTACAGAAGCTGCACACTTCAGAGTGGTGTATTTATGGATGAGGATAATGGTGGTCACTCTTTATACTTCATATTCAGGTTAAGGTCACACCCAGTGCTCGCTGTGCATGCAGCACGCGTCCAGAAAGTGTCTGCTGAGCAGCCGTTTTCTAAAATGTTGCAGTGGCTGCATCAATAGATGTTTGCCTATAGTTAATGGCTGTACAGTTTTACAAAACATAATAATTTACATCAATATATATGAAAAATATGACACTATTCAATGCTATATTCTTTAGTGGCTATTTGCTCTGAATACCGATACCATTTCTGAGATTTATTGCTACAATGCTCTTTTAATATGACAACCCTTTGTTAACCAGTCGGCAACACAATTTATTAAGTCACCAGTTTCAGGAACAGTAGGTGATGATGATGTAATGAAATGTACCACTGTATAAAGAGGAATGGATGACTTTTAGGACTCCATGAAAGTTGAAAAACACAGAGGGTGCTGTAATTTTACCTAAATTTGTTGCCAATCACCTGTCCGATAACAGATCGCTAAGAAACTAGTGAGGAGAGTTTATATTCCTTCACGCAAGCCCAGTCCTCTGCATGCCGTCATATGATGCACACTGGGGTTGATTTACGCAAACTGTTCAGCAAAAATTGAAGTGATCTTCATTGTCTCACGGTGCCTGGTTACACTTGTCTGTCAACAGTAGGAGTGCAGGTATATTGTATTCCCTGTGGTCACCCTCCCCCTCAGTGATCAGGAGAAAAGCATGATCTACACGGGAGCGGACTGTATGTTCTCCCCATGTCCACATAGGTTTTCTTAGGGTACTAAGAAACATCTCAGTACCTTAGGCTAGGGTCACATTGCGTTAGTGCAACCCGTTTAGCGCTAGCGGGTTGCGCTAACGCAATGTTTTTACTGTGGCCGCGTCCCGGGGTCGCGGTAACGTCCCCGCTCTCGCAGATCCCCGATCTGCGAGAGCGGGGAACGGACCGCGGGCGCGCCTCGGACGCTGCAAGCAGCGTCCACGGCGCGCCAGAAAACACCGGCGCGTCGCTAGCGCGTGCCGAACATGGCACGCGCTAGTGCTGCGCGTTCCCATTGCCGTGAATGGGCGCGCTAACGGACGCGTTGCACGGCGTTAATTTCGCCGTGCAACGCTGTCCGTTAAGCGCGTTCCCATAACGCAATGGGAACCCAGCCTTACTCCTCAGAAAGTCACACTGTGTAATAGAGAAATTATACTGTGAGCACCACTGGGCACAGAGTGCTGAAGAATATGTTGGTGCTATACAAATACCATTTTTCCATTTTCCTTGTGTCCCTGTATAGGACTTTCTGTATGATTCTGAAACACATACCAGAGGCAGTTGTTTTTTTCTGTTTACTTGCATGATTATCTTATAAGGGTATGTTCACACGTGGAGACAGATTCTACGCACCACTCAGATAATACTTCAATTCATTTTTTCAGCAGAAATGTATAATTTAACTACAAACACATCATGATAACAAAACACCATGCATGCTATCTCAGGCTTACGCAATAAAATGAGCCGTTTGTTGTGGTTTATTGACCGTGTGTTTCCAGCAGATAACTGAAAACCAGGATCATCTAAATCCTGACTCAAAGCCTCGTGACCACAATGCCGTCATCATGGTGTGCCATTCATCTGCACTCAGCAGTAATGTACATAGTGAAGAACCTTCCTCTGACATGTAGCACCACCCTGAGTACTCAACAATTTAACTATTCAAGTACCAGGTTATAGAGTTAAAAAAATTTCTTGTGAGACCTTATTAAAAGGTGTTAAGTGGGTAAAGATTATCATTTTGACATATTTTCTCCACCTGAGAAGTGTTTTTCTTTACACTAATGTAAGGACAAGCCGGCATAAATGAATGAGCAGCAGCAGAAGGCGTCAAATATCTGTGAAGCTAACATTACTCCGAGGCCATGATTAATGGAAGCAGGACCAATGGTATGGTGGCATTATGTTACAGGGTTCACACTAAGTTTTAAATTAACCGCAGTCACCCTGTTTGTGAACTGCCATAAATAGAGATAATACCAATGTATTATCTAGGATTCATTGTTCTCAGACTAGAATTACACAAGCAGTCCTTGGTACAAACACAAAAGTGAGTCCAAGCAAAATGTTATCAGTGGAATGCCATGAAGGACAAAATCGGATGCCGGACCAGCAAATCTTATTCCTCACCCCCAATTATTAGGCTACATAATTTTCCTTTCTATTGGATTCACTTCTGGCCTCAAAAATTGCAATTCTAAATCCGGTTTTAAAGCAGATTTGTCACCAAACGCATACATGTGTAAGTACACAGAGACTGTTACCTGGAAACTGCGAATGGCTCACTAAATCAGTCTGATAACTTAGAACTGATGAGGCTAGTATACCTACGGTACTTAAAGTCTGGGCAGAATGGCTGTATGATCCTTAGAAATAAATGAGTATTTTAGGAGTCCAGCTAATAAGTACAAGAGCTCATGAGTCCAATAGATACAATCTCCACGTTCTCAGCCAGGCTCCGAGCTTCTCTTCAGACGCAGGACTAAATATACTGACATTGACACTCTGATTCGGATTTTCAAAGTAAAGGTACCTTCACACTAAACGACGCTGCAGCGATCCAGACAACAATCCGGATCGCTGCAGCGTCGCTGTTTGGTCGCTGGAGAGCTGTCACACAGACAGCTCTCCAGCGACCAACGATGCCGGTAACCAGGGTAAACATCGGGTTACTAAGCGCAGGGCCGCGCTTAGTAACCCGATGTTTACCCTGGTTACGATCGTAAAAGTAAAAAAAACAAACACTACATACTTACCTTCCGCTGTCTGTCCCCGGCGCTCTGCTTCTCTGTACTGGCTGTGAGCACAGCGGCCGGAAAGCAGAGCGGTGATGTCACCGCTCTGCTTTCCGGCCGCTGTGCTTACAGTGAGTGCAGGAAAGCACAGCGCCGGAGGACAGACAGCGGAAGGTAAGTATGAAGCGTTTGTTTTTTTTACTTTTAGGATGGTAACCAGGGTAAACATCGGGTTACTAAGCGCGGCCCTGCGCTTAGTAACCCGATGTTTACCCTGGTTACCAGCGAAGACATCGCTGAATCGGCGTCACACACGCCGATTCAGCGATGTCAGCGGGAGAGCCAGCGACCAAATAAAGTTCTGGCCTTCTAGCCCCGACCAACGACATCACAGCAGGATTCTGATTGCTGCTGCGTGTCAAACTGAACGATATCGCTAGCCAGGACGCTGCAACGTCACAGATCGCTAGCGATATCGTTTAGTGTGAAGGTACCTTAAGTACACACATCTCACCAGGTCTAAGATCTATTTAACAAGTAATGCAGGTGCAGTGTGTGTTGTAAATCAGGTTACTGATCTGGTTTTAACAATTGGTAGGAGGCTAAGGCCATGTGCACACGTACAGTATTTTTCGCGTTTTTTTCGCTATAAAAACGCGAAAAAAACACTTCCATATGCCTCCTACTATTTACAATGTATTCCGCATTTCTTGTGCAAATGTTGCTTTTTTTTCTCGCGAAAAAAATTGCATCGCGGAAAAAAAAGCAACATGTTCATTAGGGTATGTGCACACATCAGGATTTCTTGCAGAAATTTCCTGAAGAAAAACGGAAATTTTCTGCAAGAAATCCGCATTTTTTTTTTTTGGCGTTTTTTCCCCATTTTTTTTGCGGTTTTCTTAGCATTTTGCAAGCGTAATTAGCTTGCAGAATGCTAAAGTTTTCCAAGCGATCTGTAGCATCGCTTGGAAAACTGACTGACAGGTTGGTCACACTTGTCAAACATAGTGATTGACAAGTGTGACCAACTTTTTACTATAGATGCTGCCTACGCAGCATCAATAGTAAAAGATAAAATGTTTAAAAATAATAAAATTAAAAAAAAGGTTATACTCACCCGCAGACAGCAGATCTCCTCAGCGGCGTCCGTTCCTTTAGATGGTGTGTGTGTGCAGGACCTTCGATGACGTCGCGGTCACGTGAGCGGTCGCGCGACCAATCACAGGACCGCGACGTCATCGTAGGTCCTTCACACAGACCATCTATAGGAACAGAAGCGGCAGCATGCAGCGCAGAGAGGCGGGAAGACATCGAAGGTGAGAATATGACTATTTTTTATTTTAATTTTTTTTTGACCAATTATATGGTGCCCAGTCCTTGGAGGAAAGTCTCCTCTCCTCCACCCTGGGTACCAACCGCACATAATCTGCTTACTTCCCACATGGTGTGCACAGCCCCATGCGGAAAGTAAGCAGATCAATGCATTCCTAGGTGTGCGGAGTCACCGCAATTCCGCAAATTTAATGAACATGTTGGCTTTTTTTCCGCGATGCGATTTTTTTCGCAGAAAAAAAAGCAACATTTGCACAAGAAATGCGGAATATATTGTAAATAGTAGGAGGCATATGGAAGCGTTTTTTTCGCATTTTTATCACGTTTTATAGCGAAAAAACACGAAAAAAAAGCGAAAAATACTGTATGTGTGCACATGGCCTTAAATTTGCAGAATTGCGGTGACTCCGCACACCTAGGAGTGCACTGATCTGCTTACTTTCCGCATGGGGCTGTGCACACCATGCGGGAAGTAAGCAGATTATGTGCGGTTGGTACCCAGGGTGGAGGAGAGGAGACTCTCCTCCACGGACTGGGCACCATATAATTGGTAAAAAAAAAAGAATTAAAATAAAAAATAGTCATATTCTCACCTTCGATGTCTTCCCGCCTCTCTGCGCTGCATGCTGCCGCTTCTGTTCCTATAGATGGTCTGTGTGAAGGACCTGCGATGACGTCGCGGTCCTGTGATTGGTCGCGCGACCGCTCATGTGACCGCTCACGTGACCTCGACGTCATCGAAGGTCCTGCACACACACACCATCTAAAGGAACGGACGCCGCTGAGGAGATCTGCTGTCTGCCGGTGAGTATAACCTTTTTTTTAATTTTATTATTTTTAAACATTCTATCTTTTACTATTGATGCTGCATAGGCAATATCTATAGTAAAAAGTTGGTCACACTTGTCAAACACTATGTTTGACAAGTGTGACCAACCTGTCAGTCAGTTTTCCAAGCGATGCTACAGATCGCTTGGAAAACTTTAGCATTCTGCAAGCTAATTACGCTTGCAAAATGCTAAGAAAACCGCAAAAAAATGGGGGAAAAAACGCAAAAAAAAAATGCGGATTTCTTGCAGAAAATTTCCGGTTTTCTTCAGGAAATTTCTGCAAGAAATCCTGACGTGTGCACATACCCTTTGAGTAGTAGTCTGTGCTCATGTACTAGATTAAAAAAAATCTGCTTCAAGATTGAACCAACTTCTTTATCTGGAGAACCACAAGTGTTCTCCTAAAAAAACTTAGTTTAACTTCGAAACGCGTTGAGAATAAACCACATGGTCTAATCCATCATCACATCCTCTGGATTTCTTGAACCTAGCGCATCAGTGCAGACTATTATTTCTATCCTCCTACCAATTGCTCTACATGGTGGGGTCTCCCAAACTGAGGGTACCTTGATTCCTCAGTTGTGGGTTTAACACCACCAAAAGGTGTGCAATTCCTATACCTCTCATCCAAGACAAACTTCTACACCGGATAAAACCTTTATGTGCTTCGCGTCCTCCTTCTTCCTACAGATCTGCTTTTGACATACCAGTAATCCCAACTTTTCAAGTTATTTAACTAATATATTGTAGAATGAGAGCTGCCAGGCATTTCATTGTTGCTGCCTAAAGAAGCATTTTTCTAGTAACGTAATGAAGTCCCCAAATACAGGACTCCATGTCCTCGAACCTCTTTGTAGAATATTTACCTTTCTTATCTACTAGTAATAAGCGAACATGCTAGAATAACGTGCAGCTGTTAGACAGCCGCAACACATGCAGGGTTTGCCTAACAGGCAGGCATTCCCCACATGAGTTCAGGCTGTCTAACAGCTGCAGGGACTCGAACATATTATTCGAGCACGCCCAAGATGCTCGAATATCACATTCACTCATCACTAATTTCTAAATAATGAAAGGGAAGGGCAAACATGCATGTCTTTATAGGATTTAGAATGCTACAAGGGCTCATACAGCTAACCAACATGCAGGTGAAACCCAGGTCCAAATTTGGCCCGAGGCCCATCAGATTCCCAATGATGACAAGCATAAGCAACATCTATCTACGGTAATTAAATTCCTTTTATACAATTATATGGCAAAGATAATGCTCCTCAGAAGATTTCATTGAGCCATTTATAATTTATATGGAATCTGAACCGCTCATGTAGTTTCAATATAAACCTTTTCAGAAACCAATTAAAATACCTAAAGAACTGACATGAAAAGCATAGAAATACACTTTTCAAAAGCTGGGTAATTTGTTCTATGAGCACTATTATGTCATCCAGACAAATCCATAGATTAGATGAAACTGTTCATTTGCTAAAAGATTTTCTTACCTCCTGTCCTTCCATGCCCATAATGCACAATGGGCTTCAGGCTGTCTTCATGTCCCAACAAATGAGGCAGAAACATGTATATATTTGTAAACTGAATGGGGAGTTTGCTGGTCATATTCAAAACCCTCCATTTGATCTCCTCAACTGTAAGAACGAGAAAAAAAAAAGTGTGAACAAATAGTACATGGATATCTTCATCTGAGAAAGAATTACAAAAAGATAGACATACTGACGGAAATATATATAAATTTTTCTTCATTCTTCCATTCTTTACATGATTAAGCAGCAGCAGAGATTTATTCAAAGACAGCCACACAAGCATTAGAAACCGCAGTCTGACTTTATGGCTTTATTTCGTGTGCAGTCCCCATTACCCATGAGGAATTTTCAGCACAATCTGAACCTTCTCTTAGCCTTCTAGCATAAATATTAAGAGATAAACTAATTTGTTAAGAGATTTGAGCCTCTTAATAAATTTGGCAAAACGTAAATGTGGCACCCCTAGAGGTATTTGCCACAAATATAGTTACTGACACTGAATACAAATACTAAAATAGCAAGACTGCACTACCACCTCCGGCCAGAAGGGGGAGCTCCAGAGACTCCCCTTGATCCATTCTGGTCTGAGAGAAGAAATGGCAGTTGGGCTAAGGAGCTGAAAGTGAGAGGTCATACAGCTGAATTTCTAACAGCCCTATGACGGTTTCCAGGCCCAAATCACCGGCCTGAGAAGAAGAGGGATAGAGAAAAAGGACATTGTGAGAACCGGGTAGCATTAATCACTACCCAGAACAGGCGCAAAGACGGATACCGGATCCGTGGCTGTATTCATTACATATAATACAGCAACCGGAAAAACGTGAGGTGATATCAGCTTCACTAGGGTCGGACGCAGCAACAGACACAGAGTTCAGCGGTACTCCCGGAGGGGGTAAGCCGATAAAAGGACTCGGGTTGCCCGTCGAACCAGGACCCGGAGGGGACAGATTGGGCCGGCAGCCAGTTCACATACAGCAGCAGGGCCACACAGATATTGCGTACAATAAGAGGCGAAGACCCCGGCAGGGTCAAAGTAACTCAGAGTTCCCATACAGACTCCGGTGACAGGACTGGTTGTAAATCCTTTTTTGTTAAAGTAAACTGGTTAAACGTTTCAGTGCCTCAGTCTTTCATTTGGACAATAGCCATCTATCCAGGATTGGGATCATCACCGCTGGGAGAACCTGCTGCTGATCAAGTAAGTGCCTGTTCCCTCACGATACCCTTTACACTGTGCATTGCCTGAGGCCACAGCACCGGGTCAAGCCACCCGTGACATCCCCCTCAAGAGACAGACCCCATTGGTCCGGTGCTGGGTACCCCGGTCTCTCGGGCGTCACAATTGGCGTCACGAACAGGATAGAGCCAGCCCATATACTGGGTATTGTGTGCCGTGATTGGAGCCCAAAACTTTGAAAACTTGGATGAAAAATCGTGAAAATTGACTTTATTAAAGAAAATTCCATTTCCCATTAAAAACTATTGAAAGTGACTTTTCCCCATTGGTTATAATTGAGTAAAGATGGCCGCCATCCCCTGAGGTAATCACCTCATAACCGTTAGGCGCGAGACTGTTAATTGAGCTACGCCATTACCTGAGCCCCAGTCTAACTGAAAAACTTCAGAATCCGCCATTACAGAGCGCGCGGCGGGCGGGAGCAGCAGGGGGCGTGTCATTGTGGGCGGCACCAAGCTGAGCGCTCTGACGTCAGAGCAAGGGGAAAACCAATCCTGCTGCACAGCAGAACGAATCTACACTATCCCGACGGAAGCGGAGGACCGGAAGGGTCCGGATTAACTAAGGGGGCACAGTATGTCGCAGCAGCACCCGGCGGCGCTAATGCAGCTGAAAGACAGAGTGTCGATAGAGCGTCTGGTAGCGCAGCGGTGCAAGGAGTGGCGCCCATCATGCCGGTGCTGATGCCATATACCCCAGGTGGCCCGTGGCTTCCAATGTATGAAGGTAAGCCTAATACCCTTGACGATTTCAGAGAAAAGATGCTGGCCCATTTTAACATGTTCCCCGTGGGTGAAGTTCAGCGTGTTAGTCTCCTGATGATGCAGTTAAGTGGCCATGCTAAGCGAGAAGTCACAGCATGGGCAGCTGATCTAAAAGGCACTGTTGAACGCATATTTGCTGGATTAAAAGCTACATTTGAAACCACTGCCAGCAGGAAAGCTAAAATACGATTCTTTAATTGCAAACAAAAAGTTAATGAGGGCGTGAGAGACTTTGCCTTAAACCTGCAGGAAGCCCTTAAATCACTTACACTGGCTGAACCCATTTTTAACACCAGAGCGGATAAACTGCTAAGAGATCAATTTATGGAGGGACTCTACACCCCTTCTCACCGGGGGCATGTGAGCATGCTTGTTTTTAAGAACCCTGAATTGACATTTGCTCAATTAAAGGAGAGCGCTATACGTCTCCAGCTGGCAGAGGCACCTCGGGATCAGGATCCTGCGCAACCTATGGCAGAGGCACCTCAACAACAGGGAGTGCCAGTGACATCAGCTATGTCCGGGGCCATTGCTAAGCCCCTGGGGCCCAGTACTAATGAGGCTCTTCAACAAAAGCTTGACTCTTTAACTGATGTTTTTGCTTCAATGGCTAAAACCATGCAGGAGATGAGAGGACCCAAGATAGAGTTCGCAAACCATAGAGAGGATGTTCCATGGATGAGACCCCGGAGATACCCGACATGGAGAGGACGACCCCGCGACCGCTACCAACCGGATGGACAGCCCATTTGCCGCCGTTGCCAGCAGCCAGGCCACTTTGCACGAGATTGTGATTTAAACGGGAATCCCCTGTGAATGCGGGCCGCTTCGCAGGAATGAACTTTCAAGGCCCAACACCCTGGCACGACAGGTACATCGGAGGACGACCCATTATCCCTATCGTGCTGGACGGAATTCCCCTCAACGCTTTGCTGGACACAGGTTCCCAGATTTCATCTATACCGTATATCCTTTATAAGAGGTACTGGGCTGATGCAGATATTGATAAAGGGCCCTCTGATGTTGAACTAGATATATGGGCCAGTAATGGTAAGTTGGTACCGAAACTAGGATTCAGGGAGATGACCATAAAGATTGGTAAAGTAGAATTGAAGAAACAGGGTATAATTGTTGTTGATGTTGACCGGCGGAACTGTGAACCAACTGTATTGATAGGAATGAATGTGTTAGAGAACTGCTTTTCCGAAGTTATTTCTGTCTTACAGCAAATTGCTGAAACTGCCCAATCCTGCCAGCAGAGAGTTCTCCAAAGGGAAATAAAAGTATTGATGTTAAGGCAACAGGTAGAAGTTGCAGGTGGAGAAATCGGCAGTGTGAGGGTAAGTGATCCAACATCTATTGTAATCCCACCAAAAACAGAAATGCTGGTATGGTGTAGAGCAGCCATTGGTACTAAGGGACGAGATTATCAAGCCTTAATAGAACCAATGTACACCGACAGCAGGCCCACTATACTCACAGCACGAGGGGTAGTCGAGGTACACCGGGGACGAGTGCCGGTACGACTTTTGAACAGTGGAGAGGAAGAGGTCACTTTGCCAAGGTATGCTACAGTGGCAAAGCTATATACTGTTGACAACAATGCCATCACAACCATTGAGCCCTTAGAACCAACCTGTCAGGTGGAAGGCAACAGCTCAGACGGAGAATTGGAGGATTGGTGTCAACAGCTACACGTGGGCATAAATTCAACACCTACCCATCAAAAACAAGGGGTGTATAGGCTAGTGACGGAATATGAACAAGTCTTCAGTAAACACCCATTGGACTTCGGACGGATAGAAGGGGTAGAACACACAATCCCCACCAGTGACCATCCCCCAATAAAAGAAAGATATAGACCCATACCGCCCGCTCACTATCAATGTGCAAAAGATATGCTGAGGGAGATGAAACAGGCCGGGGGAATAAGAGACAGCTGTAGCCCCTGGGCGGCCCCTCTAGTGCTTGTCAAAAAAAAGGACGGAACCATGAGAATGTGCGTAGACTACCGGCGGATTAATAACATCACCCATAAAGACGCCTACCCCTTGCCTAGGATAGAAGAGTCCTTGACTGCTTTGAAATCTGCTAATTATTTTTCCACCTTAGACTTAACAAGCGGGTATTGGCAAGTCCCTGTGGCTGAGAGAGATAAGGAAAAGACGGCATTCACCACACCAATGGGTCTATGTGAATTTAATCGCATGCCATTCGGACTCTGCAACGCATCTGGTACCTTCCAGCGGCTGATGGAATGCTGCCTCGGACACAAGAACTTCGAGACCGTCCTCCTGTACCTAGATGATGTGATCGTCTACTCAAAGACTTACGAACAACACTTAATAGACCTGGCAGAAGTGTTCGAAGCCTTATCCAGGTATGGCATGAAAATCAAGCCATCCAAATGTCACCTTCTCAAGCCAAAGGTACAGTACCTGGGACACATCGTGAGTTTGGAGGGAGTAGCACCGGATCCCGAGAAAATAAGCGCCATAAGGGATCGGCCAAGACCTACCAACGCAAAAGAAGTGAGGCAATTCCTGGGATTGGTGGGTTACTATCGCAGATTTATAAAAGGATTTACCAAATTGGCAGCACCCTTGCAAGATGCCTTGGTAGGGCAGACGAAGAAACCTTCAAACCGAAACCCTCCTTTTCAGTGGAACGATGAAAGGGAAGACTCCTTTGAACAACTAAAGAAGGCACTAACCGGAGAAGAGGTTCTGGCATACCCAGATTACCATCAACCTTTCATCCTCTACACCGATGCCAGTAATGTGGGACTAGGAGCGGTGCTGTCACAAAAGCAAGAAGGTCGGGAGAAAGTCATCGCCTTTGCAAGTAGAAAGCTCCGGCCTACTGAAAGAAATCCAGAAAATTATAGCTCCTTCAAATTGGAACTACTGGCAGTAGTTTGGGCTGTGACTGAACGTTTCAAACACTATCTGGCTGCTGCAGAATTTATTGTCTATACTGACAACAATCCGTTGACCCACCTGGACACAGCCAAATTAGGTGCATTAGAACAGCGATGGATAGCCCGGTTATCTAATTACAACTTCAAGATCAAGTATCGAGCAGGTCGCAAGAATGGAAATGCCGATGCCCTATCCCGGATGCCACACTTGAGAGATGTAGAAGAAGAAACGGGGGAGCTTGAAGAAATTGAACTACCAGCCTTCCATCATCCCAAGGCAAAACATCATCAGTCAAGTACCTATCAGAAAGAACAAGAGGTGAATTTTAATCCGTTAGCACACCATAGATGGGCTGACACCCAAGACAGCAATCCGGCTGTGAAGTTGGTGAAGGAACTGCTGACTGAGCAAAGTGCATATCCCGATGAGGATGCCCCATAAGAGACGCATCAACTCTGGAAAGAGAGAGGCAAAATGTTCCTGTATCAAGGGAAGCTCTGTAGAAGGTACACCAATCCGAAAACACATGAATTGGTTTGGCAGATTATCGTGCCTAAACAAGATGTGAAGATGGTCCTCGAAGCTTACCATAATGGTGCTGGTCACTTCGGTTGGAAAAAGTTAGAAATACTTCTAAGAGAAAGATTTTATTGGGTCGGGATGAGAAAATCAATCGAACAGTGGTGCAGAAACTGTGGCCCGTGCAACCTCAGAAGAAACGATCAAAAGAACCAAAGAGCACCACTGCAGCCCATAATCACCAAACAACCACTTGAACTTGTAGCCATAGACCACGTGAAGTTGACACCAAGCCGGTCCGGCTATGTCTATGCCTTGACCATCGTGGACCATTATTCACGCTTCTTGGTAGTAGTACCCGTAAAAGATCTGACAGCAAAAACAGCAGCCAAAGCGTTCCAAACATACTTTTGTAGACCCCATGGATATCCGGAACAGGTTCTCACCGACCAAGGTACAGCCTTTGAATCAGAGATCTTCAGAGAATTCTGTAATATGTATGGTTGCAAAAAGATCCGGACGGCGGCCTATCATCCACAAACAAACGGCTTATGCGAGAAGATGAACCATATTGTAATAGAACTACTAAAGACTTTACCTGAGGCAGAAAGGAATCAATGGCCAGAGAAATTGCTTGACTTGGTGGATCTGTATAATCATGTCCCGGTGAGTTCCACCAATTGCACCCCAGCTTACCTTATGCGTGCAAGACCCGGTCAATTACCAATCGATCTAGAAATGGGAATTCTGAAACCAGACGCAGAAGTCCAAGACTCCAATTGGGATATCATACGGCAAAAGCAGTATCGCCAAGTGCAAGAGAGTGTGGAAAGAAGCCTTCAGCAAACTAGAGAAAGACAAGAGCGAACTTTCAACCAGAATGCTCTAGCGACCCCATTAAGACCGGGTGACCAAGTGCTCAAGAGAAATCGTCGAACCAATAAACTAGACAATCAGTGGGAAGCCGTACCCTACACAGTTTTACCAACAAGAATGGATAATCCTAAAATGTGTCTCATTAGCAAAAACGGGGGCTTATCATCTGTACTAGTGTCAAGAGACAATCTTAAATTATGTCCGGAAGCATTGAAAGAGACAGAAGTTGTCCAGCCAGAACCAGAAGTTATTCAACCCATGCAGGTCCAACCAGTAAAGGAAAAAGAAGAGGAAATGTATCACACCTGTATAGGAGACTTTCCCAAAACCCTACTAACATACCATGGTGCAGTAGTGGTTCCCATGGTGGCCTTTTACCCAACACCGAACCCAATACCAGAAGTCCCAAGACAGGAAGAGGCTGACCCCGTACTACAGGAGGTTCCAGGCCAGGAAGAACAAATTCCTGATCAGAGTAATCCCATTCACGGTGGACTTGCCAACTCCATAGTCATGGAATTATCTTTAGCAGAGCGGGCAGATACTACATCCGCAGTAGACAGTAGTACACCACATGGAGAGATACCGCTGTTACGTAGATCACAGCGTAGTACCCAGGGTCAATTACCGGCCAGGTATGCAGATTACCAACTATAAAACTATAGTCATTGTTATTATTCTGCAGCGTTTAAGCCCAGTGCCTACAGAGACTTGTCTGTATGAACTTCTTGCATATTCTTGAACTTTTTATCAGCCCGGAGGCACTAAATCAAAGCTCCGGAAAGACTGCTTTTTGAACTTTGCTTTTTGCTCTTTTTGAACTTTCTTTAGACGTTATATTGATAACTCCGTTGGAAAAATGGAACTAAATTCTTGGACACAAAGTGCAGTGCCTTTCCTAGTACCTTCAAGGATAGAACTGTATTAATGGACGCTATTTGAAGTGACTTTTTACAGAACTCTATTTTTGTTTCCTTGAGTGGTTTTTGTAACTTTTCATTTTTAAGACTCTGTACATATTGATTGTTATTTCAAAATGTTATCGTCCCACGGTCCCGGAGTACTGTTCTTAACTAAGGGGGAATGTGGCACCCCTAGAGGTATTTGCCACAAATATAGTTACTGACACTGAATACAAATACTAAAATAGCAAGACTGCACTACCACCTCCGGCCAGAAGGGGGAGCTCCAGAGACTCCCCTTGATCCATTCTGGTCTGAGAGAAGAAATGGCAGTTGGGCTAAGGAGCTGAAAGTGAGAGGTCATACAGCTGAATTTCTAACAGCCCTATGACGGTTTCCAGGCCCAAATCACCGGCCTGAGAAGAAGAGGGATAGAGAAAAAGGACATTGTGAGAACCGGGTAGCATTAATCACTACCCAGAACAGGCGCAAAGACGGATACCGGATCCGTGGCTGTATTCATTACATATAATACAGCACCCGGAAAAACGTGAGGTGATATCAGCTTCACTAGGGTCGGACGCAGCAACAGACACAGAGTTCAGCGGTACTCCCGGAGGGGGTAAGCCGATAAAAGGACTCGGGTTGCCCGTCGAACCAGGACCCGGAGGGGACAGATTGGGCCGGCAGCCAGTTCACATACAGCAGCAGGGCCACACAGATATTGCGTACAATAAGAGGCGAAGACCCCGGCAGGGTCAAAGTAACTCAGAGTTCCCATACAGACTCCGGTGACAGGACTGGTTGTAAATCCTTTTTTGTTAAAGTAAACTGGTTAAACGTTTCAGTGCCTCAGTCTTTCATTTGGACAATAGCCATCTATCCAGGATTGGGATCATCACCGCTGGGAGAACCTGCTGCTGATCAAGTAAGTGCCTGTTCCCTCACGATACCCTTTACACTGTGCATTACCTGAGGCCACAGCACCGGGTCAAGCCACCCGTGACATCCCCCTCAAGAGACAGACCCCATTGGTCCGGTGCTGGGTACCCCGGTCTCTCGGGCGTCACATAACCAACATACTTTAGTGTATTTTATCGGATATTGTTTAGGAGGAAAATCACCATTTCCGAGTCATCACTGTATCAATACCTGTATGATTTTCAAATGCGTTTCTCTTCTCTGCCACTGCCCGTTTAAGCTCATCTAGAACGGCGCTTAGATCTCGAGATCGCTTCTGATTTTCTTGTTCTGCGAGGAAGAGTCTTTGTTGCAAATCTAAAAACTGCTTTTCATATGAATCCATTCCATATTCTGGAAAAGAAGAGGAGGAATCTCAATAAACAAATCAAATGTTACAGAAATATTACTACTAGGTCTTTTTTTGTTACAGATTTGAAAACATTTTTTCAGAACGTAGCAAAGAATTTACTTCTTCTCAATAAGTCAAAGAATAAGAAAAACAGTACTGTTATTAAAATACACACACATCTGCCAGGTAGGCTAGGGTTAATTCCTATTGTTACAGGTCCACCTGGACAGAAGTGACTAGAACCAGCCCAAGTGCTCACTGGTCAGGCTGCTGGGTAAGATGGGCAGAGTGGGTTGTGTTGGAGCTGGAGAGAAAAGTCAGAATCTCTCTCTTACTGCTCAGGCCGTGTACGCCAAGCTGAAAGAATCAGTAGACGATAGTTGTTTCGGTACTTTGAAACCAGTGGAAATAAACAGTATTCCGCTTATGATATAAAAAGTTTGAGCACCATGTGGCCACCTGAGAGAGTTATTATATCTATCAACATCAAGAGGAAAAGTGTTGTGGAATATGGAATTCACATGAATGATAGACATGATAATGATATGCAAATGATGAAAAAAATGGAAACAACATTTTCAAAACATCAGGATGCGTCCCGGTCAACTATGAGCACCACACGCAGTAACTGCAACACCAAAAAAGGAAAAGTCAGGGAATTATTAAAATCGCCGCATCGTGTTCAGAATATGAAAATGATAAAAAATACACAGAAGATTTTCAAAAACATCTTGATTAAGTTAGCACAGAATGATAAAGATATTAAACAACAACATCACAAAATGTTACCAATGTAATAACTACGTTGTCGAAGTATTGGATGAATATGCACCCAGTCGCTGAGAAACTAAACATCAAGGAGAAGTGTGGAAACCACACAAAAACACGACCAAAATAGGGTATAATATTACTATGAAAAAATCTTTATTGATACAAAAATACATAAATATAAATACAGTAAAAGAGAACATATAAACAGATCCCTGGACTACAATGGTACAAGCAGAAAAAGTGGTGGCGACCGCTGCAACAGATCGCCACTGTACCGAAGAGGACGCACAGACCGGAAACCCGGATACAATGGTATAAATATATACTGGTGACTAGACCCATAGAAAAACTACCTGTCTGGATGGTAAATATATATAGCAACTGACTAACAAATGAGCAGCATATGCAGCAAATAAGATCACACCTAAAACTATATACCACAGTGGGTTATTTATAGTGCTGCATTAAATGGTAAATACCTGCAGAACCTGCACACAATAGAGCAAAAAAGCAACCCATGCAACAAAAGAAGTCAGAAATAAGACTATAAGCCACCCTAGATCATTGTAATCCTACATGGATTAGGCAGGGCCACATTAGCAGTGTTGCTAAACAACTCACCGGCAGAGGGAGAAGTCACCCTCTAAAAGACGATGTATGAGCACCCTTGTGTTAACATGATCATGCCAATAGCTGCATGTCAAAGGTATAACCAGACAAAGCTGCCATGTGCGCAGCTAAAAATTACCTGAACGTGGGGGCATACCAAGTGGCCGGGTCCGGTGTGCACGTCCGCCCGACGCGCGTTTCGGAGCGGAAGCTCCTCCTGACGAAGAAGCTTCCGCTCCGAAACGCGCGTCGGGCGGACGTGCACACCGGACCCGGCCACTTGGTATGCCCCCACGTTCAGGTAATTTTTAGCTGCGCACATGGCAGCTTTGTCTGGTTATACCTTTGACATGCAGCTATTGGCATGATCATGTTAACACAAGGGTGCTCATACATCGTCTTTTAGAGGGTGACTTCTCCCTCTGCCGGTGAGTTGTTTAGCAACACTGCTAATGTGGCCCTGCCTAATCCATGTAGGATTACAATGATCTAGGGTGGCTTATAGTCTTATTTCTGACTTCTTTTGTTGCATGGGTTGCTTTTTTGCTCTATTGTGTGCAGGTTCTGCAGGTATTTACCATTTAATGCAGCACTATAAATAACCCACTGTGGTATATAGTTTTAGGTGTGATCTTATTTGCTGCATATGCTGCTCATTTGTTAGTCAGTTGCTATATATATTTACCATCCAGACAGGTAGTTTTTCTATGGGTCTAGTCACCAGTATATATTTATACCATTGTATCCGGGTTTCCGGTCTGTGCGTCCTCTTCGGTACAGTGGCGATCTGTTGCAGCGGTCGCCACCACTTTTTCTGCTTGTACCATTGTAGTCCAGGGATCTGTTTATATGTTCTCTTTTACTGTATTTATATTTATGTATTTTTGTATCAATAAAGATTTTTTCATAGTAATATTATACCCTATTTTGGACGTGTTTTTGTGTGGTTTCCACACTTCTCCTTGATGTTAAGTTAGCACAGAGTATGAGCTCCACATGCAGAAATATACGCACTTCCATGTTTTTGGAATGCCATAAATGAGGTTCTTAATGGTTGTCTGAGGAATGTTCTGCAACGCTGAATGCACTTGGGCATACAAGTTATCAAGATCCGCTGCTGGCAGCTCCCTTTGCAATTGCCTACCAATGATATTGTAGATGTGTTCGCTGGGAGGCAAGTCTGGAGATATGAGACGTAATGTTGAGAAACAGCTCCTAGGACACTTTCACGTGAGGTCAATGTAACACCTCTAGATGCACATCTGGCATGCAGCTCAATGTAATGTAAATGCCTACTGATGGTTTATGGAGACAGGCTTTAGGCCATGTTCACACAATCCTTTTTTTAATGCGGAACCGCCGCGATTTTGCCGCTGCGGGTCCGCAGCTGTTTTCCATGCAGGGTACATTACAATGTACCCTATGGAAAACAGGAACTGCTGTGCCCACATTGCGGAAAATCCCGAAAAAAGCCACGCTGAATAGCTGCGGTAAAAAAGAAGTACCATGTCACTTCTTTTTGCGGAACTGCAGTGGTTCTGCACCCATTGACCTCCATTGTGAGGTCAAACCCGCAGTAAAACCCGCAGACGAAAAAAATATCTGCGGGTTTTCTGCGGTTTGTGGTGCAGAACCGCTGCAGCAGGAAGTGCGTGGGCGGAGTGTGGCTGCCCCCCGTGCCCCAATCCCACCCCCCATGCTCCGATGCCACCCCCGTGCTCCGACGCCCCCCCCCCCCCCGTGCCCTAATCTCCCCCCCTTATACTTACCGGGCCTCCCGGTGTCCGTCCGGCCGTCTTCTCCCTGGGCACCGCCATCTTCCAAAATGGCGGGCGCATGCGCAGTGCGCCCGCCGAATCTGCCGGCCGGCAGATTCGTTCCAGGCACATTTTGATCACTGTGATAACCTCACAGTGATCAAAATAAAAAAAGGTAAATGCCCCCCCCCCTTTATCACCCCCATAGGTAGTAACAATAATAAAATAAAGGATTTTTTTTTTCCCCACTACAGTTAGAACTAGGGTTAGGGTTAGGGGTAGGGTTAGGGGTAGGGTTAGGGTTAGGGGTAGGGTTAGGGGTAGGGTTAGACTTAGGGGTAGGGTTAGGGGTAGGGGTAGGGTTAGGGCTAGGGTTAGGGGTAGGGTTAGGGGTAGGGTTTGGGGTAGGGTTAGGGGTAGGGTTAGGGTATTTTCAGCCATTTTAACCCTAAAAAAACTTCCTAGAAAATACACAGACTCTGCAGAGAAAACTGCATAAAAAACTGCACTAAAAACCGCATCAAAAAACGCATCAAAAAACGCACCAAAAAGCACCAAAAAACGCACCTGCGTTTTCTGCCAAGAGCTGCGGTTTTTAGTGCAGAAAAAACAGCAGGGAAATCAGGAACGTGTGAACATGGCCTTAGGCTTTTGAGGCTTTATGTTTGGGATGTGACTTTTGTATAATTTAAATTACAGTGCAGAATGGATCATTACACACCAAGACTATGTCGGCAATGCAATGAACATGCCTTCATAAGGGAATGTTACACCAGTCTTACTCCCGGGATTATTTTGTAGGATGGCATAATGTATTGTAGCCACACCCTTCTATTATTCGCTCCAGGTACACTAACAGCTCAGTGTTACAATGACTTGGTCATAGAACTAGTGGTACGGCCCTATAGCCAAAGTGTCCCAGGAGCCATTTTTACAACATAAGAGCTCCAAGTAATGTTGCTTGTTCTACTGCAAGCAGACTGCATGGAGTAAATGAGCTACCATGGCCTGCAAAGCCTCCAGACTTGTCTCTCATCAAGCACACCTGAAATGTCATTGATCAGCAATTATAAAGGGATCTGCCAGCAGTGTAGCCGAATATTCCTCAGACAACCATTAATACCAGCACTGACAGCAACCGAGGCATGTATGTGCTTGTATGGTGCTAATAATTTATATTGAATACGTTAAGATGTTTGGAATGCTTTGTTTCTAGTTTTGTATAATTTGCATACCATTAACATGTCTATCAATCCTGTGAATTCTGGAAATCTATGCCTTTTCCTTCCTACTGTTGCTGTTTCAATGTTGAGGCGTATATCTATCTATCAATCCATTTTTAGTAATTTATCCCAATGTTTCCTCTACCTGCCTTAAAGGAACACTGCACACAAATAATGGAGCATGTTCTTCTTAATGACCCATTTAGTTGAGACAATAAGCTGGTAATGAGTGATTATAGGAACACTTGTTAGTAGTAGCTAGTCTAAACAGGCCAGAAAACACCCAACAAATGGGCAGAATGTTCGTTCGCTGCATGCAATGATTTTTAAGCTGGCATAACAAATCAGATTTACAGGCACATCATCTTGTTTAAGGGGGATGAGGTGCAGCAAATAACATGGCATTCTATGGGAACAGAAAGATTGTTCTGTCCATGTGGAATGCTTGTTGGGCAGTCTATCAGGCCAGTAAATGAGTGACAATCGATTTTCATGCAGTCTATCAGCAGTTGTTGAACGGCTTGGATCAATCAATTTACAGAGACCATAACACCTGAGAAGAGTAAACATCACACATTTTTGGTTGCGTTTTCTGCATCATGCATTCCCCAAGGAGGGCCAGCCATTTATATAACAAAGGATGTTTTGATTAGAATGTGAAGGTTACAGCATTGTATATTTACAAGAAAAAAAATAAAAAAAGGCTTTAGGATTGGGAATTTATCATTCTGGTTTATACTAAAAATGGTACACAAAAGTAGAAAAGTAGAACATTTGTGTGTTTAAAATGTAACTTTTGACACCGATACCCAGGGCCGGCTCCAGGTTTTCGAGGGCCCCGGGCAAAAGAGTCTCAGTGGGCCCACCCCTTTAACACATACCCCGATTTATGATGCACAAATACGGCAGAGAAATGTATAGTACAATGCCAGATTTCACTTCTTACATGAGTGACAGCTATTGTAGATTCTGCAGTGTATATATACAGGAGGAAAGGTGCTGTGCAGTGTATATATACAGGAGAGGTGCTTTTCTGTTTTGAGTTTTTCTATGAAACAAAGACTTTTCCACATAAACGTTTGGTTTTGCGGCCCCAACAGATCTGTGCTACAAAGTAACAGGCGGCTCGGGCATTAATGAGGGACCTGATGCTGAATCCTTTCCACAAACCCTAATGACCCAATTAGTGCCCTGTCATTAGAAGCTCATTAAACGCCTCCCTGTCCTGAGCAGTCATATACAGTATGGGGGGGATCCTGCAGCCCACCCCCTGACTGCTCCATACCATACACTGCCCTCTGTCGCTCTCACTATTATCCTGTGCATTTCTCCTTCATCGTTACCCCATGTTACACTTGTCACCCCCCACTACAGAGTAGCAGGGCAGCCAATGTCACCCCCTCCCGGACCCTAATGGCAGCAGGAAATGTCTGCTCCTCTATTGGGTTGGAACCTGATTTAATCAAGGAATAATGTGGATTTGTTGCCGGTGGCTGCAGGGGAAGGGTTAAGTGATGCCATGTCCTTGGTGGGAGCAGTGGCAGCTGCTGGGACCTGGACAGAGACAACCAATGTTGCTGTGACTGCACAGTGTGACCTGGAGGAGAGAAGCTGAGACTCCGGGGCAGAAATCACCCACATGCCAGCACTGGGCAGAGTCCCTCCAGTCACCAGCCTGGGGCCACGGGGCCCCAACCTACAGCCCACAGCTCAGATTTATCCATGGCAGCAGCTCCCCTTCCTCTTGGCATCTGGTTAACCCCATTTATGCGGGTCGGATTGTTATCTTTAAGGTTCAGCAATAACCTTCATACAGATGGGAAGGGGTTAAGCTTCTTCCTACCCCACTGGTGCAGGTTTGGTGCAGCATGCATGTATTCTGGGTGAGCTGGGCGGCTACAGGCTGCACCCCACCAGCTGCTCCTCCAGACATCACCCACATTTTTAGGCAGTGGAGAAAGACAGCAGCAGACTGAGCCACAATTGCAACCACTGCTGGATACCATAGCACTCACTCAGGCACTAGTAGGACGGAGCTCCGGAATCTGCCTGATAAACTTCAGCACTGTCTGCAGCCACCCAGGGGGGAGAGCAGAGAACGTGCTCTCTCCGCCCACAATGTCACACTGGCTGCCTTCTGTTAACCCCTGTGTGTGCCTGCCTGGCTGCACTGACTGAGTGAGAAGATCCTTGTGTCAGAGCTGGCACATAGGGGTTAAGAGAACGCAGCCAGCAGTGACTTTGTGGGGGGAGAGAGCATGTTATCTCCTGCTCTGCTCTCCCAGCTGTATCTATGACAGCATGAGTGGGCCCCCCCCCTCTCCCCAGGGCCCCGGCATTTGCGCGCTGTGCCGGGTGCTGACGCCGGCCCTGCCGATACCAGCACAGACATGTTTCTGAAAGTAGGCAGAGTGTGTAGATAGGAGAGTGGACCAATAAAGGCACCACAAACAGGAGTGTAAGTCAGGGGCAGGCATTCAATTGGTGAAACTTGTGCAGCCACATAGGGGGCCATTTCCACCTCCAAAGCAGGTGGAGTTGTGCATTAAGATGAGCTATTGGGCTGGGAAGGGCTCATATACTGTTCTTGCACAGCGACCCTTTCCTATGTGCGTCTGCCAGTGGTCTAAGTAATAGCCAAAATGTACTAAAGCCCATTACTGGAGTATATTTCCTGAAACTGGATCACGGGTGGCCCATAAGACTAGCAAAATTGTAAGCAAAGTTCTCAGCTTTTTGTTTTAGATCATATAGAAGGTGAGTTTGGTGTGACCCAAAGCCGGAGAAAGGCTTTGCTTGGCAGCATGGGTGATGTGTTTTACCTGGGTCACTCCCCATGCTGGTGGGATGTTGCAGTGGTGGTATTCACCAAACAGGGCTATGCCTAACCACTGAGAGGTTCGCTAAACTGATCAAAATGTTAACTAAAAACCTTGTGTTCAGTTTTAGAAATTTTGCTAAGTACATGAGTGTATAATATTTGGATGTGCGGTGGCTCAGTGGTTAGCACTACAGTCTTGCAGTGCTGGGGTCCTGGGTTCAAATCCCACCAAGGATAACATCTGCAAGGAGTTTGTATGTTCTCCCCGTGTTTGTGTGGGTTTCCTCCAGGTTCTTCGGTTTCCTCCCGCATTCCAAAGACATACTGATAGGGAATTTAGATTGTGAGCCCCAATAGTGATAGTGATGATGTCTGTAAAGTGCTGTGGAATAAATGGCGTCATATAAGAGAGTGAAATAAATAAATATATATTATATCTTGTTCAAGAGATCTGGCATAATCTACAGTGACAATGACTGTTCAAACAAGTAGGATAAGGGCTATGGTTTAGAAATGTAGGGCTGTAGAAAAAAATTAGGCCTTGCATATCACAAAAAAGCTGCACAAACTGTTTGAATACCCAAATGAGAAAAAAACAGCGGTTTTTAAACTATTAAAAAAAGAAAATGAAAATGAGCCTAGTTAGGAATGGGGGAAAATATCCTTGTCTTGAAATGGTTAAACAGTTTAAAACAAAGTACAATGCGGATCACAGATAACAAAACTACATTTCTTAAATGGTAGGTCATTGTCTGATTACTTTCCCTTTAATGCCTTTTACAGGAGGGACTGATCGATTGTATGACTGTTTACACCGGGCAATAATCAGAAACGAACAGCCCTTAGATCTAACAATAGACAATAGACAATAAAATCGTAAAAATTTGTCGGCAGCTTATCTTCTTGTATAAAGAAAGGATGTGCTGCCCCAATCAATGTAGACGATCATGTGCGCTTTTAGCTGTTAATACAAACCGCTCACAATGATTGAAAGCTGTAAATTCTAAGCAACCATTCAGTTTCGCACTCTCTTGCATGTGTATAGTGCACGTTCTTATATGCTAAACATCTGACCTCATGACGATAATTTTAGGCAATTTTTTTAAATAGATTTTAAAGGAACCAAACAATTGCAATTGAAAAATCTGACTTCTGAATATGAAAAGAACGGTGGGACACACACACAGTGTTAAGTGCCTTCCAGTTTCCCATTACAGCAATCCATAAACATAATGGTTTCAATGTAATCCTCTGTGAGAAGAGCTCATTAGTGTCCAGCTAATGTTTTCTGCCTGGCCGTATATAGTACTCTAGAGATATCCTCCCAACCAGAAATGCTTCACACTGCATTAGGTTTCAGCAAACAGAAAAAAAACTTTCCAAAAAACAAATTTTATCTTAAATTGGAGGTCCAATTCCATAAATAAGGGGAGTGCAATGTGAGCAATTACCATAACTACTTTACCTGGATCTTACCTTTTACAAGAAATTTAATTTAGGTAGAGCCCCTTTGACAATGTCTTTAGAAATGTTTCCTTTATTCTTAAAACAAATGTATCCTTAGTTACATATAGCCTATAATGGATGACAAAGGTAGTAGTACTAGAGTAGACCAGCAGTGTCGTACATCAGGGGTATCAAACTGCATTCCTGGAGGGCTGCAAACAGGTCATCTTTTCAGGATTTCCTTGTACTGCACAGGTGATAATTTAATCACCTACACAAATAATGAGTTGGTGATTAAATTATCACCTGTGCAGTACAAGGAAATCCTGAAAACATGACCTGTTTGCAGCCCTCCAGGAATGCAGTTTGACACCCCTGTCGTACATGGTGAGCCTATAGATTGCAGATATACACATACTCGTGTATGACAACTGTGTTGGTTCACCAAATCACATCCTGCTAGGAAAGGAAAGTAATGCCAGGACTGGCATAAAAAGAAGCAAAAGTCGCAAAATCGTTGCTAATTTTTTTGTTCTGCAAAAATTTTAGAAAAGGTGTTTTACATCAGAATTCTGCCGAAAACACCTTATTGAATCGGGCCCATAGTATTTCAATCAGCCAGTTTTTCACAATATAAAAAGATCCACATGTTCCCATTTTGGACTTGAGGGTGTAGACTTTCAGAATATAATACTATATCTTAATAATAATCATATTAGGTGTTATTATTAGAGGTGAGCAAAAAGATTTGTGGTAGCCAGCTCAGACTTCTGGTCTAGTCCCTTGTTGAATGCGAACTTCACTTCTGTGGCCGATATCCTCGTCTCTTCTGGGCTTCTCTGTAACTTTCTTAACCCCGTGATGCACAACATTATGTTGGGATTAAATTGGGTATTGTGAATCTTTTTACTCATCTCTAATT
Source organism: Ranitomeya imitator (assembly GCF_032444005.1). Taxonomy (NCBI): domain Eukaryota; kingdom Metazoa; phylum Chordata; class Amphibia; order Anura; family Dendrobatidae; genus Ranitomeya; species Ranitomeya imitator. The sequence goes on from NC_091282.1 coordinate 1,017,891,195, forward strand.
ATTTTGCTTACATATAGCACCAACATATTCCGCGGCGCTTTACAGATACTGACATCATTTTGTTCTCACTGGGTTTCACAAAATAAATTCCCTACCAGAATGTCTTTGGAGTTTGTGACGAAACCCGAGTACCTGGAGGAAACCCACGCAAACTAGGGGAGAACATACCATCTTTGAAGGATTGGATATTCGCTATAGTTGTGTTTTCCTTGCTTGCCTACAATGTGTTTTAGAGTTATCTCATCAGAAACTTTGTTTATATGCCCTGGCAGGTCATACAAATGTCATCATGGTTGTTACCTAGTTAACAACATTCCAATTTTAGCCAGGATGGATTAAAATTCCAAAAAGTATCTCACACTCTGGTTATTATTAAAGGGGTGACCACTACTCGAAAAATTCCTTCTTAACCCCTTTACTCCCAAGGGTGGTTTGCACGTTAATGAACGGGCCAATTTTTACAATTCTGACCACTGTCCCTTTATGAGGTTATAACTCTGGAACGCTTAAACGGATCCCGGTGATTCTGACAATGTTTTCACGTGACATATTGTACTTCATGATAGTGATAAAAAAAATTTATATTACCTGCGTTTATTTGTGAAAAAAACGGAAATTTGGCAAAAATTTTGAAAATGTCGCAATTATCCAAATTTGAATTTTTATGCAAATAAATCACAGAGATATGTCACACAAAATACTTAATAAGTAACATTTCCCACATGTCTATTTTACATCAGCACAATTTTGGAACCAAAATTTTTTTTTTGTTAGGGAGTTATAAGGGTTAAAAGTTGACCAGCAATTTCTCATTTTTACAACACCATTTTTTTTTTTAAGAAACCACATCTCATTTGAAGTCATTTTGAGGGGTCTATATGATTGAAAATACCCAAGTGTGACACCATTCTAAAAACTGCACCCCTCAAGGTGCTCAAAATCACATTCATGAAGTTTATTAACCCTTCAGGTGTTTCACAGGAATTTTGGGAATGTTTAAATAAAAATGAACATTTAACTTTTTTTTCACAATAAATTTACTTCAGCTCCAATTTGTTTTATTTTACCAAGGGTAACAGGAGAAAATGGACCCCAAAATGTGTTGTACAATTTGTCTTGAGTACACCGATACCCCATATGTGGGGGTAAACCACTGTTTGGGCACATGGCAGAGCTCGGAAGCGAAGGAGCGCCATTTGACTTTTCAATGCAAAAATGACTGGAATGGAGATGGGACGCCATGTTGCATCTGGAGAGCCCATGATGTGCCTAAACATTGAAACCCCCAAGTGACCCCCCCATTTTGAAAAGTAGACCCCTTAAGGAACTTATCTAGAAGTTTATAATGAAGATCTGTAAAAATAAAAAATCATATTTTTTCACAAAAATGATCTTTTCGCCCCCAATTTTTTATTTTCCCATGGGTAAGAGAAGAAATTGGACCCCGAAAGTTGTTGTACAATTTGTCGTGAGTACGCTGATACCCCATATGTGGGGGTAAATCACTATTTGGGTGCTTGGCAGAGCTCTGAAGGGAAGGAGCGCCATTTGACTTTTCAATGCAAAATTGACTGGAATTGAGATGGGACGCCATGTTGTGTTTGGAGAGCCACTGATGTGCCTAAACATTGAAACCCCCCACAAGTGACCCCATTTTGGAAAGTAGACACCCTAAGGAACTTATCTAGATGTGTGGTGAGCACTTTGACCCACCAAATGCTTCACAGAAGTTTATAGTGCAGAGCCGTGAAAATAAAAATTCTTTTTTATTCCCACAAAAATTATTTTTTAGCCTCCAGTTTTGTATTTTCCCAAGGGTAGCAGGAGAAATTGGCCCCAAAAGTTGTTGTCCAATTTTTCCCGAGTACGCTGATACCCCATATGTGGGTGGGGGACCACCGTTTGGGCGCATGGGAGAGCTCGGAAGGGAAGGAGCGCCGTTTGGAATGCAGACTTAGATGGAATGGTCTGCAGGCGTCACATTGCGTTTGCAGAGCCCCTAATGTAGCTAAACAGTAGAAACCCCCCACAAGTGACCCCATATTGGAAATTAGACCCCCCAAGGAACTTATCTAGATGTGTTTTGATAACTTTGAACCCCCAAGTGTTTCAGTACAGTTTATAATGGAGAGCCGTGAAAATAAAAAATTATTTTTTTCCCACAAAAATTATTTTTTAGCCCACAGTTTTGTATTTTCCCAAGGGTAACAGGAGAAATTGGACCCCAATGTTGTTGTCCAATGTGTCCTGAGTATGCTGATACCCCATATGTTGGGGTAAACCCCTGTTTGGGCGCATGGGAGAGCTCGGAAGGGAAGGAGCACTGTTTTACTTTTTCAATGCAGAATTGGCTGGAATTGAGATCGGACGCCATGTCGCGTTTGGAGAGCCCCTGATGTGCCTAAACAGTGAAACCCCCCCAATTCTAACTGAAACCCTAATCCAAACACACCCCTAACCCTAATCTCAACGGTAACCCTAACCACACCCCTAACCCTGACACCCCCCTAACCCTAATCCCAACCGTAAATGTAATCCAAATCCTAACCCTAACCCTAACTTTAGCCCTAACCCTAGCCCCAACCCTAGCTCCAACCCTAACGGGAAAATGGAAATACATTTTTTTTATTTTTCCCTACCTAAGGAGGTGATGAAGGGGTGTTTGATTTACTATTTATAGCGGGTTTTCTAGCGGATTTTTATGATTGGCAGCAGTCACACACTAAAAGATGCTTTTTATTGCAAAAAAAATATTTTTTGCATTACAACATTTTGAGAGCTATAATTTTTCCATATTTTGGTCCACAGAGTCATGTGAGGTCTTCTTTTTTGCGGGACGAGTTGACGTTTTTATTGGTAACATTTTCGGGCATGTGAAATTTTTTCATTGCTTTTTATTCCGATTTTTGTGAGGCAGAATGACCAAAAACCAGCTATTCATGAATTTATTTTTTTGGGGGGGCGTTTATACCGTTCCGCGTTTGGTAAAATGGATAAAGCAGTTTTATTCTTCGGGTCAGTACGATTACAGCGATACCTCATTTATATTTTTTTATGTTTTGGCGCTTTTATACGATAAAAACTTTTATAGAAAAAATTATTATTTCTGCATCGCTTTATTCTGAGGACTAACTTTTTTAGTTTTTCGCTGATGATGCTGTATGGCAGCTCGTTTTTTGCGGGACAAGATGACGTTTTCAGTGGTACCGTGGTTATTTATATCTGTCTTTTTGATTGCGTGTTATTCCACTTTTTGTTCGGCGGTATGATAAAGCGTTGTTTTTTGCCTTTTTTTTTACGGTGTTCACTGAAGGGGTTAACTAGTTGGACAGTTTTATAGGTTGGGTCGTTAAGGACGCGGAGATACTAAATGTGTACTTTTATTGTTTTTTTTAAATTTAGATAAAGGAATGTATTTATTGGAACAATATATATTTTTTTAAATTATTTATTTAGGGATTTTTTTATTTTTTTTTACACATGGAATTTTTTTTTTTTTTTTACTTTGTCCCAGTCGGGGTCATTACAGTAAAGTGACAGATCGCTGATCTCACACTTTGCTGTGCACTGTGTCAGATCAGCGAACTGACGTGCACAGCTCCAGGCTTACAGGTGCCTGCTCTGAGCAGGCGCTTGTAAGCCACCTCCCTGCAAAACCCGGATGCAGCCCCACGGCCATTTTGGATCCGGGCCTGCTGGAGGAAGATAGGAGACCCTCGGAGCAACGCGATCACATTGCGTTGCTCCAAGGGTCTCAGGGAAGCCCGCAGGGAGCCCCCTCCCTGCGCGATGCTTCCCTATACCACTGGAACACTGCGATCATGTTTGATTGCAGTGTGCCGAGGGTTAATGTGCCGAGGGTGGTCTGTGACCGCTCCTGGCACATAGCTGACACCCGGCCGCGATCGGCCGCGCTCCCCCCGTGAACGCGGCTGATCATGCTGGACGTACTATTCCGTCCTTGGGAAGTGAGGCCCACCCCACATGGACGGAATAGTACGTCCAATGGCAGAAAGGGGTTAATCCCCGTTCCCACGGGTAAAACAATAACACCTCCCACTCCCCTCAGGTGCCAGCTCTGTATCCAGCAGCGGTGTCAATGGCTCTCCCAGGGCTAGTGTGACATTGTTATGTCACGCAATCACTGCAGCCAATCAGCACTGACTTCACTCTCCTATGGATGAAATTAACATCTGGAGGAAATGAGAGCAGCTACAGCTCCGACTACCTCCAGGAGTCCAATTTGAGGGGAGAGTGAAGCCCACGTCACGCGAATCCTGGGAGAGCCAGTGCCAACACCGGTAAAATGATGCTGGAGGTGAGTAGAAGGCGTTGCTATTTTATAAGGGGGAACAGAGTCATTCAGAACGGGTTGCTCACGTAATGGATGATCCCTTTCATTTAATCTGTTTCATATAATACAATGCTTCATGTAAAATCAGCCCCTCTGCAGCCCCCGTAACATTGACAAGTAATTCCTGGGACATTAGCCTATGAAGAGGATTTTCAGTTGCAGTGTTTACCAAAGATACAGTTTTGGGTTGGTCTCCCCCAATGATATCTTTTATGTACCAGCTTCTGATACCAAACAGTTTGGAACTGACAATGGTCCACCCGTAGATTTCGGCAGAATTATTTAGATTTGCAGATTTGGTGGATGGAAACACCTTGTAGGTTCTCTCGTTTGAGGTTATAAAATCTAAATTTGCTGTAACTAATAGAGAGTTCTGTCAGTTCATGTAGATTAAACACCTGGTGTCTTCACTATATGGCTCATTGACGGTCTCCCAACCAACAGAATTTGAGAGGCTTTGTAAGAAAGGCACGTTTGATTGCCCTTCATTGGAGACAGACTACTCTCTTATCAGAAGGTTTTGCATAGAACAGCAGACATCCGAAGGATAGAGCATATGACAGCCTTATTGAATGCAAGTTTGGACAGATTTGAGACCGTCTGGGCTCCCTGGGACTATTTTAGGGCCCAAAACATCAGGAGCATGTTGGTTTTTGAACAGGTCTCTTCTTCCCTTCCTTTCCCTGGGTGTATGCCCTGTCTTATTTAGTATTGTAGTTTTATAAGAATTGTAATAGGTGTATGGGGATGGAGTCATCTTAACTTGACATCATTTAGAACTGCTGTTGGACTTAGTCTTTTTCTGTTCTATTGCACAATATGTTTTGAGTTCATTCTAATTGTACCCCATTCTTTCTGATTCCTCTAATTTGTAAACTAAATTGTGATTGTTTTGTTTTATTTCTGATTGTAAAATTTTATAAAAATTACAGTTATTAAAAGAAAATGTTAAACAAGTCTCGGCACGTCTAGTGATAGCTGCAGGTGGAAAGAATTTTGTCAGTTATTTCTTTGGTTTTGTCAAGAATTTGGGGCTTTGATGTTGCTGTATAAAAATTATATTTTGGCCACATTTTTTTTCTATTGCGTCTTTGACATGGATTGTGAATGCAATAGTCTGGTCAGTACATGTAGGATTGATAGTATGAGAAGATTTTATCCACCTTCAGTCACATCGGCCCAATGCCAAACACAAGACACAATGTGCACTTGCAGGGTACTGCCATTCATTTATTATTTGGAGATATGCATACAATGCTTTATTATTCGGGTGATCAGGTTACATCAGCACGACTTTCTGCCAAGCTACTCGTAAAAGGCTGCATTCCCTGCCAACAAAGTCAGAACGTCTTCATCAGAATGGGAAACCTGCAGAATGGAGTAAGAGTTATGAAAGAAATGTGTTCTGTGTAATCTTTAACCGATGAATACGATTTGTTTTGCCACCTGCCTTGAATTCTAAATTCTGTTTTCAGGTAAAGAAAGAAATAAAAAGCAGAGTCCTGTGCTACCCGCAGACTTTCTAAAGAACCTGTGGCTATATTCATCATATTTAGGTACATTGAAAGGTCAGCTGCATTATACGTTGCATGCTAATCAGGATTGCTGACCCCACAAAACTAGCTACATGAATCTTTAGTCATATGTAGCTAGTTTTGTGTGGTCAGCAATCCTGATTAGCCTGCAGCGTTTAATGTAGTAGACCGGATGGGAAACATTGGACGTTTTTATATTTTAATATTTTCTAAAGCTGAAGTCTCATATATCGATTGAGATGCACTGAAAGCCACATCTGAGGATCGCTGAAAACGTACAGGCTAGTGATTGGCTGTGCAACATTTACAGGTAAAACCTTTATTTTACGTGTTTCACCTGTAATTACCACATAATCAATCACTTTACCTCAAAACTACAGCAAATCACAGTAGTTTTAATATACCTGCAGTTTTAATATAGATTAACACACCACAACCACTACACACAACCACAACGGAAAAAAAATACATTTAAATTATGGAATTTTTAAAGGTCATTACAAAGAGGCCACTGACGACACAATCTTACGTCACAAGACAACTGCGAAGTGAATTCCCAACATAGGCTTTTTCACACAGCAGTGAATTATTTTTCTTTCACCTCTTTTTCATCAGTCAGATTCGTTTCTTATGCGGTTTTCAGGAGATTTCTCAAGTCTCTTGTAGTAACCAGTCAGTGAAAACAGAACATGGACGCAATCAGTGTGATGGCTTTTCCCCACTGACCCATTCACATGAATGGGCATGTTTGTTTTTTTCTGACAAAACACACCAAAGTAGCAGGTGACCAATTTTTTTATGCAGACTGTCAGAAAAGTGACAGGCATGGAGAGGACTATAGCCCCACAGAAAAGCGGACAGCACACGGATGACACGGACAGTGAAGAAAGATTAAAGGGTTTGTCGTGTCTTCTACCTTCGGGAGTACACCACTCCGCTTGCCTCCTGACTTCCCGCTTGCCAGGGTCGGTGCCCTCCTACTGAATGACAGATTGCACTAGCGGCCTTACTGAACCACTGATCTGGACTCTGCACTCTTCTGTATACAGAGGCACCGCTGCCTTTACAGTTTTGGAGGAGTACAGGGCTGCTGAAACCTGCCAGGTCCAGTAATTTGGCCAGCTTCAGAGCGGCGTTTATAAACGCCATAGAAAAGTGTAAACGTTGCACTCATTGCCCATGATACAGGCCACCACTGATGGACTGCAAAGGTGGCAGATAACCTAGGCAATGAGCAGTAGGCAATAGAATTTTAAAAAATCTCAATTATTTAGAATGGAGCCGATGGTTAATAAGCGGTAAATTGCTACGTTGTTTGCTTTTACAAGAACTTTGTCATTTTACCAATTTAAAAAGATGAGACAACTAGTGATGAGCGAGCGTGCGCCACTTGAGTGAGCATCGGGGTGCTCGGGAACGCATTGAGAATCGCAGTTCTGAGATGGAGTTGAAACTTGCGTAAAGGATTGTACAGCCATTCTCACACGGTTTCCCAAAGGAAACAGCAGCTTTATGAAGAGACAGGAACACATGGGCTACTTGCACAGTGAACAAGTCTGTATGATCATGTTCACACACCACCAAGAAACCTGAAGACACAAAAGAGAATAGTAAAACCAAAAACACTCAGTTTGAAAAAATGTTGCAGTAATCCGCAAGTGCTAGTAAAAGATGTAAAAAACAGGGTATTTGGTTGATACGTTTTTTGCAAAAAATGTATACTAAGCTGCTCTACCAATCTTCACGGTATACCCTTATCAGAGCAGTCCTAACTAATGTATGCAATCCCTATCTGATGTATTTAAAAACCTGATCATCTGTATATAACCTGTGTGAACAGGGTTCAGAGAGGAAAAATCCATGTGTGCATACAGGGTAGAACAGCTTTTGTGCAGATAGCCCAAGAGGAGTGGTGGAACTCCCCAGTCTTGTAGACACAAGAGAACAATTATGGAAACAGGAACACATGGGCTACTTGCACAGTGAACAAGTCTGTATGATCATGTTTTTTTTTTCAAACTGAGTGTTTTTGGTTTTACTATTCTCTTTTGTGTCTTCAGCTTTATGAAGAGCTCTACATAGTAATGTATGAAGTTTATGGTGTGAAATCTGGGGGTGACGGTTTAAAGTTCAAAAACTTTTCTCAGCATATATTCAATTGTTAACGTGAAGGACTGCTTCCTTCGTGGATAGTTTTAAAAGCTGGGAATTGATGTCCAGCAATGACAGCAGGTCACAACGAAGGTCTTTAATATGATTGATAGGAGTGTGAATGCACGCACTGTGGACTTCTATTTGCCATGTGATGATAGAAGCATGAGAAGAGGTTTAAGAGAAAGGTCAGATGACTGGGTTTGTGTGTTCACTGTCCATGTTATCCTACATATTACTGTGAACACCGATATGTTAGAAGGTAGGTAATCTGACCCTTCAGTAAGGTGCGTTGTGAGTCATTTTCTGCTTTACGTCATGGCTACTGTGAATAACTATAGAGTACACACTGAAAAGTGACAAAGTGCTGTATTGTATTATTCAGGTGTTCCTATATGTCAGCGCTGCAGGCAAAGTTTAGCAACAAAATGCAGAGCAAAGCATTTATAGGACACAAGACAGTTTTCAAACTTTTGCAGATCCGATTAAATGTGTCATTTCAATAAAGAGGTGTGTAAGCCCTAAGCACTTTTCTGGTCATATACTATTGTTCTCTATTAGAGTAGTATAGAATTATGATGCCAAGCTTAACAATGACTAGTGCTTGCTACACAACCAGCAGTGCTTACACAAAGCAGTCAATTGGGTCACTGCTTCCAATTTTTGGTCACAATGGAGTTTTAATAAATTTCCCACTATATGCTGACACGTTATTGTGCTTGCCTGGTGTCACAAGCCTAAATATTGTGGGTGCTGATTTGCCCCTATGTTCCATTTTAATGGAAACAACGAGAAAAAAAAAGGATACCACTCAATAATGCACACCACCGCAATTATAATAATATGAAAAAAAATCCACTTTATTGATACACAACATTAAAACATAATTAAAAATGACCGCACAACTGTCGCCATCCCAAGTGCATAGCATAGACCTCAATATATAACCCAATATAGAATAATACTTATATATAAATACATATGCAAAAGTGTACAATATCCTGTCTAGATGAAAGAGGGGCAAAAACATAATACAGTTTACCCAGTAAGTGCCAAGACTAAAGGTACCGTCACATTTAGCAACGCTGCAGCGATCTAGACAACGATCCCGATCGCTGCAGCGTCGCTGTGTGGTCGCTGGAGAGCTGTCACACAGACTCCAGGGACCAACTATGCGAAGTCCCCTAGTAACCAGGGTAAACATCGGGTTACTAAGCGCAGGGCCGCGCTTAGTAACCCGATGTTTACCCTGGTTACCAGCGTAAACGTTAAAAAAAAAAAAACACTACATACTTACATTCCGGTGTCTGTCCCCCGGCGCTGTGCTTCTCTGCACTGACTGTGAGCGCCAGCCGGAAAGCACAGCAATGACGTCACCGCTGTGCTCTGCTTTCCGGCCGGCGCTTACACAGTGCAGAGAAGCACAGCGCCGGGGGACAGACACCGGAATGTAAGTATGTAGTGTTTTTTTTTTTTGACGTTTACGCTGGTAACCAGGGTAAACATCGGGTTACTAAGCGCAGCCCTGCACTTAGCAACCCGATGTTTACCCTGGTTACCAGTGAAGACATCGCTGAATCGGCGTTACACACGCCGATTCAGCGATGTCTGCGGGAGTCCAGCGACGAAATAAAGTTCTGGACTTTCTGCTCCGACCAACGATGTCACAGCAGGATCCTGATCGCTGCTGCGTGTCAAACACAACAATATCGCTAGCCAGGACGCTGCAACGTCACGGATCGCTAGCGATATCGTTCAGTGTGAAGGTACCTTAAGGCAAAAGCTCAAAATAACCTATGCAATGACTAATGAGCCAATCCCCCTACACATTTAACATGGACCGTCTGTCCATGTTATAGACTCAAAATGAAAGGAGAAGACAGTATTACCCGATATGATCAAATTGCCTGTAAGGAAACAGGATTCAGAGGTCCCAGGATGGGAGACAGGACATTGTAGGTGCCCCATGAGCCATTTAGGGAGGGACAGATCCAATACACTTTTTCTTGAAAGTAGGAGCATGTCACTTCTTTTGTGCGGATCTGCAGCGTTTATGCACCCTTCCATTAGAGAAATCCACAGGGGTAAAAAAGGCATGAAATCAGCACAAAATCCGCAAGAAAAACAAAACAAATCTGCACCTGCGTTTTCTGCCAGGAGATGCAGATTTTGTGCAGAAAATTCTGCACCCAAATCTGCAACGTGTGCACATAGCCGATCACCCAGCAGAAAGAATCTTTCAGCCCTGTTTAGAGGGTGCCTGTTAACAGCCTGGCTTCCCTCAGCAGTGTATCTCAGATATTTTTATTATTTTTTTATGTTGAGCAGACTAGCCCAGAAAAGTTTTGACCATGGCCTTAGGATGCAGTTACACTATGTACTCAATCCCACCCCACCACCCTCCATTATACCAGTTATTCTAGTTACAATTACGGTATATTACAACTTAGCTGCTCATAGGCACAGCAGTATATACGTCTGTGTGCGCGACTTGAACTCCTTAGGCTCTTTCTCACCTTTCACACAACGATGCTGGCAGCAGTGGCAATTACTTTCTTGCTCAGACTGGAAGCTGTATTTTCATTGTCAATTGCACTTCTTTACAAGACACAAGGCACCATAATTCTACCAAAGTCACCGTATCATTATTAGGTCAAGTTCAGGTGACTGTATTTACAGTTAGTGAGTGTAATGGACCTACATTAGTGTATGTGCAAGTCTACATGAGCACAGCATGAACTATTCTGTTTTGCAGGAAAAACGGCAAGCAGCTCATGATACCATCCAAAATGTGGAGGAGCGCGCAGAGATGAACAAGTCTGAAGTTTGCCTGAATGTGTCCAAAGAGGTCAACATTGGTCTGAACTTTGCCTTAAGGTACCGTCACACTCAGCGACGCTGCAGCGATATAGACAACGAGCCGATCGCTAGAGCGTCGCCATTTAGGTCGCTGTAGAGGCGTGAAACACAGCAACTCCAGAACGATGCAGGAGCGATCCAGTGACGTAACGGCGACTCACTTCTCGTTCTCGCTGGTTGTTAGCTCCATGTAAAACATTGCTGGCGTCGTTGCTTTTGATGTCAAACACGACGATACACGCCGACCTGATGACGAAATAAAGTTCTGGACTTCTAGCTCCGACCAGCGATGGCACAGCGGGATCCAGATCGCTGCTGCGTGTCAAACACAACGAGATCACTATCCAGGACGCTGCAACGTCACGGATTGTTGTCGTTCTCGTTACAAAGTTGCTGAGTGTGACGGTACCTTTACTGAGCAGCTACAATCTCGCACCTAATCAACTACATATCAGACTATTCATCAAAAGTATCTAATGAAGAAAGTAGTGTAAAAAAAACAGCAAGTGTCATGGGGCAGTCTGACCGTCAGAACTGGATTACAGTATCAGAAACTAGTGGGGGGAAAAAAACATCACACACCTGACATTTGCAAATTTGGTGGGAATTCACAGTTGAGTTGCAGAAAATTTTTTCGACTTTACACTTACTATTGAGGCTATGTGCACACGTCAGGATATTCTAGCAGAAATTTCCTGACAAAAACATACATTTCTGCCAGAAATCCGCGTTTTTGACGCGGGTTTTTTGTGCGTTTTTCCCCAAATGCATAGAATAGCGGGAAAAATGCAGGAAATCCGCAAAATTAATGAACATGCTGCTTTTTTTACCGCAATGCGTTTTTTTGCGGAAAAAACGCATCATGTGCACAAAAATTGCAGAATGCATTCTAAAGGATAGGATACATATGTCTGCAGTTTGTAATGCGTGTTTATCGCGAAATAAGGCTCGGCTGACATTTATCCTGCGCTCTGAACTGAGCACTTGAACAGGGGTTTCCAAGTAAATCTCTGACATACGTGATTCAGATGGAACCCCTTGCGGATGATTCCCTATAATAAGGCAGATGGAGTCACTGTGGACACTGTCTGACCTATGATCTGGTGGTGTCAGTCTGTTTCGGCGTGCATAAAACTGACAACGCCCACAGTTTTGTGCACCTCTGAAAAGTAGGACAAGGCTGAACAGAGACCAGACAAAGTCCAGAGTAAAGCTGATGCCTCATTATAGCGAATGGATCCCTTGGGGGTTTCACCTGAATCACGTCACTTGGAGATTAAGATGTAAACCTCGATGTAAGTGCTCAGCGGATAAATGTGATCCCAAATGTTAAGTAAAATGTTCCTAACAAAAGCTTCAAATCAATTAACAAAAAAAGCAGTCCCTATTCAGATCGATCACCTGCCAATACAAATATAGGGGACTTCCACGTTACTGGTAGTACAAACTCTCCAGAAAGGCAAAATGGCTCTTTGCCGCCCCTAAATCCAAAATGCCCCTCTCCTGTCACGATCCATGTTTGGATCAGTGGCAGATCTGGCCTCTAAGATTAAACCTTTTTTCCTCTCAGGCTATCGGGGGTTAATTAATAAACAAGCACCACACCAATTGCAGGTGAAAAAGAGGCATAGGCAAATATAAAAAAAACTGTATATACTTTATTAAACACTAATATAAAACAAGAAAAGGAAATTCATAAAATACTGATGGCAGACAGAACAGGAAAAAATGAATGAAGCTGCAAAAAAACTGCACCACGCTTCTGCTATTCACAGTAAATTTTAAAACCTGCATAGTGACTCATATTAATCTATATATGCAGGGTATACTGCTAGACAAGCGATTTCCCATAATAGTATTGTTACAGAACCCCCAGCACCAAGAATATGTTATGCAGTATATATTATGTATAATAGGTTCCATGTGAAATGCATCAGTCCACAGGCTGCGCCCCTGGTCAGAGGGGACAAGATATTCTCCTTCTGACCTCCCCCACCTTTGTAATTCCCACAGTAAATATCAGCAGGCTCCGGCCCCCTGTGGCTATTGTAATGTATGTCTGGCCTGTTTTTTCTATTGGCCTGCCCTGTGTATCTGTGTTATATATTCTGTGTGCTGTGAATAAAGTGTGTTCTTTAAGACTGGAAATACGTGGAGTAGCAGTCAGCTTTTATATGCTCTAACGTAATCAAGGAATTCCAGCCAACGTCCTTCATTCAGAATCCAGCAAAAGCAGAGTGGAACTCCTGAAACACGGGGGGTGCTGAAAGAGGTACTACAGCTGTTGTGAATTCTGCTTTTGGGTTCCCTCCAGTGGTTGTAGGTGGTAATGCAGTTGTCCCTGAGTTGCAGTCCTGGTCAGGTGTTTCTGCTGATTGCAGTTCTGACTGGGGTATTTAGGTGTGCAGGATTCATTAGTCCTTGCCAGTTGTTGTTTGTTTCTGTGGCACACATGCTGTGCGCTTAATAATTCTGTGCTATTCATTTGTTTTCTCTTGTCCAGCTTAGACTGTGTCAGTGTTTTCTCAGTCTTGTTGGATTCTCTGCAGTTGCAGATATACGCTCCACATCTTTAGTTAGATGGTGGAGTTTTTTGTATGTTCTGCTGTGGATATTTTTGGAAGGATTTTAATACTTAGTATTCTGTCCTATCCTTTCCTATTTTAGCTAGAGTGGCCTCTTTTGCTAAATCCTGTTTCCTGCCTGCGTGTGTCTTTTCCTCTACTACTCAAAGTCAATATTTGTGGGGGGCTGCCTATCCTTTGGGGTTCTGCTCTGAGGCAAGGTAGAATTCCTATTTCCATCTATAGGGGTATTTAGTCCTCCGGCTGTGTCGAGATGTCTAGGATTTGTTAGGCACACCCCACGGCTACTTCTAGTTGCGGTGTTAAGTTCAGGATTTGCGGTCAGTATAGTTTACACCAACTCCAGAGAAAGTTCCATGCGGCTCCAAGGTCACCGGATCATAACAGTACAACTGGCCAATAATGAGTTAAATGTATCTCAGAAGAAGGGAAGAAAAGTGTTGAGCCTTTTTTTTTTCCGCACTCTGTTTTGTCTTCTCTTCCCTATTTTTCTCTGGGTGGCTGAGGAGTCTTGTGCTAGCATGGATATTCAGGAATTAGCTTCTCGTGTGGACCAGCTTGCTGCTAGGGTACAGGGTATTTCTGATTATATTGTTCAGACTCCTGTTTTAGAGCCGAAGATTACTACTCCTGATATGTTTTTTGGTGACAGGTCCAAATTTTTAAGTTTTAAAAACAACTGTAAACTGTTTTTTGCTCTGAGACCTCGATCCTCCGGTGATTCCATTCAGCAGGTTAAAATCATCATCTCCCTGCTGCGTGGCGATCCACAGGATTGGGCATTTTCCCTGGAATCTGGGAATCTGGCTTTGCTTAATGTAGACTCCTTTTTTCAGGCTTTAGGATTATTATATGATGAAACTAATTCTGTGGATCAAGCGGAGAAGACCTTGTTGGCCCTGTCTCAGGGTCAAGAGGCGGCAGAATTGTATTGTCAGAAATTTAGAAAATGGTCTGTGTTGACTAAATGGAATGATGATGCTTTGGCGGCAATTTTCAGAAAGGGTCTTTCTGAATCCGTTAAAGATGTTATGGTGGGGTTTCCCACGCCTTTCGGTCTGAGTGATTCTATGTCTCTGGCCATTCAGATTGACCGGCGCTTGCGGGAGCGCAGAACTGTGCGCGCTGTGGCGTTGTCCTCAGAGCAAATTCCTGAGCCAATGCAGTGTGATAGAATTCTGTCTAGAACGGAACGACAAGGTTTCAGATGTCAGAATAGGTTGTGTTATTATTGTGGCGACGCTTCTCATGACATTTCTGTCTGCCCTAAGCGGACAAAGAGGATCACCAGTTCATTTACCATCAGTACTGTACAACCTAAATTTCTGTTATATGTGTCCTTGATCTGCTCATTGTCATCATTTTCTGTCATGGCGTTTGTGGATTCAGGCGCCGCCTGAAACTTAATGGACTTTGAGTTTGCCAGGCGTTGTGGTTTTCCCTTGCAGCCTTTGCAGAACCCTATTCCTTTAAGGGGCATTGATGCTACACCCTTGGCTAAAAATAAGCCCCAGTTTTGGACACAGGTGACCATGCGCATGGCGCCAGCCCATCAGGAAGATTGTCGATTTCTGGTGTTGCATAATTTGCATGATGTTATTGTGCTGGATTTTCCGTGGTTGCAGGAACATAATCCTGTGTTGGACTGGAAGTCTATGTCTGTGACTAGTTGGGGTTGTCGGGGTATTCATAATGATGTTCCTTTGATGTCAATCTCCTCTTCTTCCTCTTCTGAAATTCCTAAGTTTTTGTCTGATTTTCAGGATGTATTCGATGAGCCCAAGTCCAGTTCCCTTCCACCGTACAGGGACTGTGATTGTGCTATTGACTTGATTCCAGGCTGTAAGTTTCCTAAGGGCCGACTTTTCAACCTGTCTGTGCCTGAACATACCGCCATGCGAAATTATATTAAAGAGTCTTTGGCGAAAGGGCATATTCGGCCATCTTCTTCACCGTTGGGAGCGGGATTATTTTTTGTTGCTAAGAAGGATGGCTCCTTGACACCCTGTATTGATTATCGCCTCTTGAATAAAATCACGGTCAAGTTTCAATACCCTTTACCTTTGCTTTTTGATTTGTTTGCTAGGATTAAGGGGGCTAGTTGGTTTACTAAGATTGACCTTCGGGGGGCATATAATCTTGTTCGTATTAAGCAGGGTGATGAATGGAAAACTGCGTTTAATACGCCCGAAGGTCATTTTGAATATCTTGTGATGCCATTTGGGCTCTCTAATGCTCCATCTGTTTTTCAGTCCTTCATGCATGATATCTTCCGGACTTATCTTGATAAATTCTTGATTGTATATTTGGACGATATTTTGATTTTTTCCGATGATTAGGAGTCTCATGTGCAACAGGTCAGGATGGTATTTCAGATCCTCCTTGACAATGCGTTGTTTGTGAAGGGGTCTAAGTGTTTTTTTTGGAATGCAGAAGGTTTCTTTTTTGGGCTTCATTTTTTCTCCCTCATCTATGGAGATGGATTCGGTTAAGGTTCAGGCCATTCATGATTGGATTCAACCCACATCCGGGAAGAGCCTTCAGAAATTTTTGGGTTTTGCAAGTTTTTATCGCCGTTTCATTGCTAACTTCTCTAGCGTGGTTAAACCCTTGACCGATTTGACGAAGAAGGGCACTGATGTGGTGAATTGGCCCTCTGCGGCTGTCGCTGCCTTTCAGGAGCTTAAACGTCGATTTACTTCTGCTCCGGTGTTGCGCCAACCGGATGTTTCTCTTCCGTTTCAAGTTGAGATTGACGCTTCCGAGATTGGGGCAGGGGCCGTTTTGTCTCAGAGGAATCCTGTTGGTTCCTTGATGAAACCGTGAGCCTTCTTTTCCTGTAAGTTTTCGCCTGCTGAACGCAATTATGATGTCGGCAATCGGGAGTTGTTGGCTATGAAGTGGGCGTTTGAGGAGTGGCGACATTGGCTTGAGGGAGCTAAGCACCGTATTGTGGTCTTGACCGATCATAAGAATCTGATTTACCTCGAGTCTGCCAAACGGCTGAATCCTAGACAGGCTCGATGGTCCTTGTTTTTTTCCAGTTTTGATTTCGTAGTTTCGTATCTTCCGGGTTCTAAGAATATTAAGGCTGATGCCCTCTCTAGGAGTTTTTTGCCTGATTCTCCTGAGGTCCTTGAACCAGTCGGCATTCTGAAAGAAGGGGTGGTCCTTTCTGCCATTTCCCCTGATTTACGACAGGTTCTTCAGGAATTTCAGGCTGACAGACCTGACCGCTGTCCAGTGGGGAAGCTGTTTGTTCCTGACAGATGGACTAGTAGAGTGATTTCTGAGGTTCATTGTTCTGTGTTGGCTGGTCATCCTGGTATTTTTGGTACCTTTGCCTAAATTGCCTTCCTCTTCAGATTTGGTTCCGTTGTTTTTTCAGCATGTGGTTCGTCTGCATGGTATTCCGGAGAATATTGTGTCCGACAGAGGTTCCCAGTTTGTTTCTAGGTTTTGGCGGGCCTTTTGTGCTAGGCTGGGTATTGATTTGTCTTTTTCTTCTGCATTTCATCCTCAGACAAATGGCCAGACCGAGCGAACTAATCAGACTTTGGAAACTTATTTGAGATGCTTTGTGTCTGCTGATCAGGATGATTGGGTGGCCTTCTTGCCATTGGCCGAGTTTGCCCTTAATAATCGGGCTAGTTCGGCTACTGTGGTTTCGCCTTTTTTTTGTAATTTTGGTTTTCATCCTCGTTTTTCTTCTGGGCAGGTTGAGCCTTCTGACTGTCCTGGTGTGGATTCTGTGATTGACAGGTTGCAGCAGATTTGGGCTCATGTGGTGGACAATTTGGTGTTGTCTCAGGAGGAGGCTCAACGTTTTGCTAACCGTCGTCGGTGTGTTGGTTCCCGGCTTCGGGTTGGGGATCTGGTCTGGTTGTCTTCCCGTCATGTTCCTATGAAGGTTTCTTCCCCTAAGTTTAAGCCTCGGTTTATTGGTCCTTATAGGATTTCTGAGATTATTAATCCGGTGTCTTTTCTATTGGCGCTTCCGGCTTCTTTTGCTATCCATAATGTCTTCCATAGATCTTTATTGCGGAAATATGTGGTGCCCGTTGTTCCCTCTGTTGATCCTCCGGCCCCTGTGTTGGTTGATGGGGAGTTGGAGTATGTGGTTGAGAAGATTTTGCATTCTCGTTTTTCGAGGCGGAGGCTTCAGTACCTTGTCAAATGGAAGGGTTATGGCCAGGAGGATAATTCTTGGGTTTTTGCCTCTGATGTCCATGCTGCCGATTTGGTCCGTGCCTTTCATCTGGCTCGTCCTGATCATCCTGGGGGCCCTCGTGAGGGTTCGGTGACCCCTCCTCAAGGGGGGGGGTACTGTTGTGAATTCTGCTTTTGGGTTCCCTCCAGTGGTTGTAGGTGGTAATGCAGTTGTCCCTGAGTTGTAGTCCTGGTCAAGTGTTTCTGTTGATTGCATTTCTGACTGGGGTATTTAGGTGTGCAGGATTCATTAGTCCTTGCCAGTTGTCCATGGTTCTGGGAGGTTTTGGATCTTTGTCTGGTTCCTCCTGTCTTGCTGCCAATTCAGCAAAGATAAGTGTCTGGTTTTTGTTTCTGTGGCACACATGCTGTGTGCTTAATAATTCTGTGCTATTCATTTGTTTTCTGTTGTCCAGCTTAGACTGTGTCAGTGTTTTCTCAGTCTTGTTGGATTCTCTGGAGTTGCAGATATACGCTCCACATCTTTAGTTAAATGGTGGAGTTTTCTGTATGTTCTGCTGTGGATATTTTTGGAAGGATTTTAATACTGACCGCTTAGTATTCTGTCCTATCCTTTCCTATTTTAGCTAGAGTGGCCTCTTTTGCTAAATCCTGTTTCCTGCCTGCGTGTGTCTTTTCCTCTACTACTCACAGTCAATATTTGTGGGGGGCTGCCTATCCTTTGGGGTTCTGCTCTGAGGCAAGGTAGAATTCCTATTTCCATCTATAGGGGTATTTAGTCCTCCGGCTGTGTCAAGGTGTCTAGGATTTGTTAGGCACACCCCACGGCTACTTCTAGTTGCGGTGTTAAGTTCAGGATTTGCGGTCAATACAGTTTACACCAACTCCAGAGAAAGTTCCATGCGGCTCCAAGGTCACCGGATCATAACATACAGCACAGTAGACCCCGTTACAAGTATAATGTGCTATAATTCATTAGGGAAATAGTCTATGTGTACGTATTACTAAAAAATTGTGTGTATGTGTATATATATATATATATATATATATATATATATATATATATATATATATATATATATATATATATATATATACGCACAGATGATTGGCCTCGGGGAGACCAAAACATCCAACACTGCGGAGACACCATCACGTGTTTCTCAACGCAGTGATTCCAGAACACTGCCCCATCCCTTATGGGAAATATGCAGATGCATGTAAAGAAGCTGCGGAGACACCATCACGTGTTTCTCGACGCAAGCAGTGAATAGCCAGGCCTTTCCCCGGGAAGGAACAACCACGGGAAGGGCAGCATCCTATGAAGGAAAGCCACCTATGCCAAGCATGGTATCCATCCACAGACAGCTGTTTCAGGGTTTTTGCCCCTCATCAGTGTGGAGTAGGAATCTGGCTATTAGGAGCAGTGCCTAGTAAAAAGGCTATAAAGGCACAGATTATTGGCCTCGGGGAGACCAAAACATCCAACACTGCGGAGACACCATCACGTGTTTCTCAACGCAGTGATTCCAGAACACTGCCCCCATCCCTTATGGGAAATATGCAGATGCATGTAAAGAAGCTGCGGAGACACCATCACGTGTTTCTCGACGCAAGCAGTGAATAGCCAGGCAGGGAAAGAACAACCACGGGAAGGGCAGCATCCTATGAAGGAAAGGCACCTATGCCAAGCATGGTATCCATCCACAGACAGCTGTTTCGGGGTTTTTGCCCCTCATCCAGGGCCGGCATCAGCACCGGGCACAGCGGGCAAATGCCGGGGCCCTGGGGAGAGGGGGGGGGCCCACTCATGCTGTCATAGATACAGCTGGGAGAGCAGAGCAGGAGATAACATGCTCTCTCCCCCCACAAAGTCATGCTGGCTGCGTTCTCTTAACCCCTATGTGCCAGCTCTGACACAAGCATCTTCTCACTCAGTCAGTGCAGCCAGGCAGGCACACATAGGGGTTAACAGAAGGCAGCCAGTGTGACATTGTGGGCGGAGAGAGCTGGTTCTCTGCTCTCCCCCCTGGGTGGCTGCAGACAGTGCTGAAGTTTATCAGGCAGATTCCGAGGAGCTCCGTCCTACCAGTGCCTGAGTGAGTGTTATGGTATCCATCAGTGGTTGAAGTTGTGACTCAGTCTGCTGCTGTCTTTCTCCGCTGCCTAAAAATGTGGGTGATGTCTGGAGGAGCAGCTGGTGGGGTGCAGCCTGTAGCCGCCCAGCTCACCTAGAATACATGCATGCTGCACCAAACCTGCACCAGTGGGGTAGGAAGAAGCTTAACCCCTTCCCATCTGTATGAAGGTTATTGCTGAACCTTAAAGATAACAATCCGACCCGCATAAATGGGGTTAACCAGATGCCAGGAGGAAGGGGAGCTGCTGCCATGGATAAAACTGAGCTGTGGGCTGTACATTGGGGCCCCGTGGCCCCAGGCTGGTGACTGGAGGGACTCTGCCCAGTGCTGGCATGTGGGTGATTTCTGCGTCTCAGCTTCTCTCCTCCACATCACACTGTGCAGTCACAGCAACATTGGTTGTGTCTGTCCAGGTCCCAGCAGCTGCCACTGCTCCCACCAAGGACATGGCATCACTTAACCCTTCCCCTGCAGCCACCGGCAACAAATCCACATTATTCCTTGATTAAATCAGGTTCCAACCCAATAGAGGAGCAGACATTTCCTGCTGCCATTAGGGTCCGGGAGGGGGTGACATTGGCTGCCCTGCTACTCTGTAGTGGGGGGTGACAAGTGTAACATGGGGTAACGATGACAGAGAAATGCACAGGATAATAGTGAGCACGACAGAGGGCAGTGTATGGTATGGAGCAGTCAGGGGGTGGGCTGCAGGATCCCCCCATACTGTACATGACTGCTCGGGACAGGGAGGCGTTTAATGAGCTTCTAATGACAGGGCACTAATTGGGTCATTAGGGTTTGTGGAAAGGATTCAGCATCAGGTCCCTCATTAATGCCCGAGCCGCCTGTTACTTTGTAGCACAGATCTGTTGGGGCCGCAAAACCAAACAACGTTGTTTATGTAGAAAAGTCTTTGTTTCATAGAAAAACTCAAAACAGAAAAGCACCTCTACTGTATATATACACTGCAGAATCTACAAAAGCTGTCCCTCATGTAAGAAGTGAAATCTGGCATTGTACTATACGTTTCTCTGCCGTATCTGTGCATCATAAATCGGGGTATGTGTTAAAGGGGGGGCCCACTGAGACTCTTTCGCCCGGGGCCCTCGAAAACCTGGAGCCGGCCATGCCCTCATCAGTGTGAAGTAGGAATCTGGCTATTAGGAGCAGTGCCAAGTAAAAAGGCTATAAAGGCACAGATGATTGGCCTCGGGGAGACCAAAACATCCAACACTGCGGAGACACCATCACGTGTTTCTCAACGCAGTGATTCCAGAACACTGCCCCCATCCCTTATGGGAAATATGCAGATGCATGTAAAGAAGCTGCGGAGACACCATCACGTGTTTCTCGACGCAAGCAGTGAATAGCCAGGCCTTTCCCCGGGAAGGAACAACCACGGGAAGGGCAGCATCCTATGAAGGAAAGCCACCTATGCCAAGCATGGTATCCATCCCCGAAACAGCTGTCTGTGGATGGATACTAGATTGTGGCCCGATTCTAACGCATCGGGTATTCTAGAATATGCATGTCCCCGTAGTATATGGACAATGATGATTCCAGAATTCGCAGCAGACTGTGCCCGTCGCTGATTGGTCGAGGCAACCTTTATGACATCATCGTCGCCATGGCAACCATTATGACATCTACGTCGATACTGTGCCCGTCGCTGATTGGTCGAGGCGAATTCGCAGCAGACTGTGCCCGTCGCTGATTGGTCGAGGCAACCTTTATGACATCATCATAGCCATGCTGTGCCCGTCGCTGATTGCGGCCTCGACCAATCAGAGACGTGGGATTTCCAGGACAGACAGACAGACAGAAAGACAGACAGACAGACAGAAAGACAGACGGAAAAACCCTTAGACAATTATATATATAGATCAGGAGGACTGATCAATATAGAAGTGTCAGGAGGACTGATCAATATAAAAGTGTCAGGAGGACTGATCAATATAAAAGTGTCAGGAGGACTGATCAATATAAAAGTGTCAGGAGGACTGATCAATATAGAAGTGTCAGGAGGACTGATCAATATTGAAGTGTCAGGAGGACTGATCAATATAGAAGTGTCAGGAGGACTGATCAATATAGAAGTGTCAGGAGGACTGATCAATATAGAAGTGTCAGGAGGACTGATCAATATGGAAGTGTCAGGAGGACTGATCAATATAGAAGTGTCAGGAGGACTGATCAATATAGAGGTGTCAGGAGGACTGATCAATATAGAATGTCAGGAGGACTGATCAATATAGAGGTGTCAGGAGGACTGATCAATATAGAAGTGTCAGGAGGACTGATCAATATAGAATGTCAGGAGGACTGATCAATACAGAAGTGTCAGGAGGACTGATCAATATAGAGGTGTCAGGAGGACTGATCAATATAGAAGTGTCAGGAGGACTGATCAATATAGAAGTGTCAGGAGGACTGATCAATATAGAAGTGTCAGGAGGACTGATCAATACAGAAGTGTCAGGAGGACTGATCAATATAGAGGTATCAGGAGGACTGATCAATATAGAATGTCAGGAGGACTGATCAATATAGAAGTGTCAGGAGGACTGATCAATATAGAGGTGTCAGGAGGACTGATCAATATAGAAGTGTCAGGAGGACTGATCAATATAGAGGTATCAGGAGGACTGATCAATATAGAAGTGTCAGGAGGACTGATCAATATAGAAGTGTCAGGAGGACTGATCAATATAGAAGTGTCAGGAAGACTGATCAATATAGAAGTGTCAGGAGGACTGATCAATATAGAGGTATCAGGAGGACTGATCAATATAGAAGTGTCAGGAGGACTGATCAATATAGAAGTGTCAGGAGGACTGATCAATACAGAAGTGTCAGGAGTACTGATCAATATAGAAGTGTCAGGAGGACTGATCAATATAGAAGTGTCAGGAGGACTGATCAATACAGAAGTGTCAGGAGGACTGATCAATACAGAAGTGTCAGGAGTACTGATTAATATAGAAGTGTCAGGAGGACTGATCAATATAGAAGTGTCAGGAGGACTGATCAATATAGAAGTGTCAGGAGGACTGATCAATATAGAAGTGTCAGGAGGACTGATCAATATAGAAGTGTCAGGAGGATTTATCAATATAGAGGTGTCAGGAGGACTGATCAATATAGAATGTCAGGAGGACTGATCAATACAGAAGTGTCAGGAGGACTGATCAATACAGAAGTGTCAGGAGGACTGATCGATACAGAAGTGTCAGGAGGACTGATCGATATAGAGGTATCAGGAGGACTGATCAATATAGAATGTCAGGAGGACTGATCAATATAGAAGTGTCAGGAGGACTGATCAATATAGAAGTGTCAGGAGGACTGATCAATATAGAAGTGTCAGGAGGACTGATCAATATAGAAGTGTCAGGAGGACTGATCAATATAGAGGTATCAGGAGGACTGATCAATATAGAGGTATCAGGAGGACTGATCAATATAGAAGTGTCAGGAGGACTGATCAATATAGAAGTGTCAGGAGGACTGATCAATACAGAAGTGTCAGGAGGACTGATCAATACAGAAGTGTCAGGAGGACTGATCAATATAGAAGTGTCAATCAGAGACGCGGGATTTCTACGTCGATGCTGTGTCGGTCTCTGATTGGTCGAGGCCTGGCGGCCTCGACCAATCAGAGAGCCGGGATTTGCAGGACAGACAGACAGACAGCCAGACGGAAAAACCCTTAGACAATTATATATATAGATATATATATATATATAGATATAGATATATATATATATACCGTATATACTCGAGTATAAGCCGACCCGAGTATAAGCCGACCCCCCTAATTTTGCCACAAAAAACTGGGAAAACTTATTGACTCGAGTATAAGCCTAGGGTGGAAATGCAGCATTTACCGGTGAATTTCAAAAATAAAAATAGATCATTATTTCCCCATAGCTGTGCCATATAGTGCTCTACACCGTTCATTGTGCCCCATAGCTGTGCCATATACGGTGCGTTGCACCGTTCATTGTGCCCCATTGCTGTGCCATATACAGTGCTCTGCACCGTTCATTGTGCCCCATTGCTGTGCCATATACGGTGCTCTGCACCGTTCATTGTGCCCCATTGCTGTGCCATATACGGTGCTCTGCACCGTTCATTGTGCCCCATTGCTGTGCCATATACAGTGCTCTGCACCGTTCATTGTGCCCCATTGCTGTGCCATATACGGTGCTCTGCACCGTTCATTGTGCCCCATTGCTGTGCCATATACGGTGCTCTGCACCGTTCATTGTGCCCCATTGCTGTGCCATATACAGTGCTCTGCACCGTTCATTGTGCCCCATATCTGTGCCCATATACGGTGCTCTGCTCCGTTCATTGTGCCCCATTGCTGTGCCATATACGGTGCTCTGCACCGTTCATTGTGCCCCATATCTGTGCCCATATACGGTGCTCTGCACCGTTCATTGTGCCCCATTGCTGTGCCATATACGGTGCTCTGCTCCGTTCATTGTGCCCCATTGCTGTGCCATATACGGTGCTCTGCACCGTTCATTGTGCCCCATTGCTGTGCCATATACGGTGCTCTGCACCGTTCATTGTGCCCCATAGAAATCTCTGCCGCCGCTGCTGCAATAAAAAAAAAAACCACATACTCACCTCCCTTGATTGCAGCTCCCGGCATCTCGTTCCGGCGCCTCCATCTTCCCGGCGTCTCTGCTCTGACTGATCAGGCAGAGGGCGCCGCGCACACTGTATGCGTCATCGCGCCCTCTGCCTGAACAGTCAGAGCGCAGACGCCGGGAAGATGGAGGCGCCGGCCGGGAAGATGGAGCGGCGCCCGGCGGCTGGAACGAGGACAGGTGAATATGCTATACTTACCTAGTCCTGGCGATCCTCGCGCTGTCCCTCTGCCTGGTCTTCGGTGCCGCAGCTCTTCCTGTCAGCGGTCACCGGCACCGCTGATTAGAGGAATGAATAGGCGGCTCCGCCCCTATGGGAGGTGGAGCCGCTTATTCATATCTCTAATGAGCGGTCCCACGTGACCGCTGAAGAGGGGAAGAAGCTGCAGCACAGAAGCCCGTGGGACGGCAGGGACAGCGCGAGGATCGCTGGGACTAGGTAAGTATACCTCAGCGCCCTCACCCCCTCACCCGCCGACCCTGCCACCCACATTGACTCGAGTATAAGCCGAGAGGGGCACTTTCAGCCCAAAAATTTGGGCTGAAAATCTCGGCTTATACTCGAGTATATACGGTATATATATATATATATATATATATACACATACATACATACATATACATACACGTTATTTAATAGACTATCCAAGTTTTTAATTCCCAAGGCGGTATATCCACATACAAAAAGCTACTGAAAGGTGCCTAGTGCAGAAAAAAAACTAATGTCCTGTCACACAAAATGTATTTTGTCTATTTGAGGAAGCCACAATGGCGAAACGCCGCTGTCGGGGTTACTGATGGACACTCAGGACAGGATACACATTTATGTAAGTTAAATGGGACTTCAGCTGCTTTAGGTATATTTACATCAGTGCATTTGTCTGTACCAAATACATTTTGTGTGACAGGGCACCTGTTTTTTTCTGCACTAGGCACCTTTCAGTAGCTTTTTGTATGTGGATATACCGCCTTGGGAATTAAAAACTTGGATAGTCTATTAAATAACGTTTATATATATACAATTTTTTAGTAATGCATACACATAGACTATTTCCCTAATGAATTATAGCACATTATACTATTATGGGAAATCGCTTGTCTAGCAGTATACCCTGCATATATAAATATATGAGTCATTATGCAGGTTTTAAAATTTACTGTGAATAGCAGAAGTGTAGTGCAGTTTTTTGCTGCTTTATTTATTCATTTTTTCCTGTTCTGTCTGCCATCAGTATTTTATGAATTTCCTTGTCTTGTTTTATATTAGTGTTTAATAAAGTATATACAGTTTTTTTTATATTTGCCTATGCCTCTTATTCACCTGCAATTGGTGTGGTGCTTGTTTACCAATATTGCCTTTGGAGGTGGCTAGTACACTATTGGATTTTGGTTATGTATATCGGGGGTTAATGCAGTTGTTTCCCGATGGTCGCTGGTGTAATTACATTGCTGCCTAGTCTGCTGATGTGGGTGGTGACCACTCCCACTTTTCTTTAAAAGGCCACCTGATGCATCAGCTGACTGTTGGTTATACAGGTCCTTTTAGGAGACCAACCTGGCTGAAGACTGGAGGTTGCTGGTTCAGTGGTTCTTCAGCTGAATACGGATATCTGGTGCCTTACTCTGCTGTACGGTGCATTGCAGCATAGAAAGCCAAGTATGGTGTTTATTGTTGCTTTATCCCTTTGGTGTTTTTAACTTCCCCTGTGTTGTATTAGTGCATCGTCGGACCAGTGTCTCACCTGCCAGTTCCCTACTTAGGGATAAGAGCAGGGTAAGTGAGGGACTAGGTATCCTGCTCGGCAACGGGTTGAAAAAACCCGTATAGTGACACTAGTAAGAGCAGGGCACATCCTCAGGTGAGTGCAGGAGGTGTCCATTCCCTGTTCCCTACCGACAGGGCCCACCGTTGTTAAAGTGTCCCCGGTGTACCCTTTTGTGTTTCACCGTTTTGTGACCGTCCACTCGTCGGGTCACGCTAAGGCTAGTTTCACACTATCGTTTTGCTGAGCTGCAGACTTCCTCTGTGAAGCCCTACCCATGGCCGCACGTCTGCCGCTCAGCTCCACCCACTTCCGCATGCGGCCTGTGTACCTATCTTTAACATTAGGTATGCAGGTCGTGCGGATGTATGCAGATGCCTCCGCATGCATCGTTTTGACGCTGCGGAGAAAAAATTCAAACCAGCTGTGCTCAATGTGGGTCACCGCATCATCAAAACGAAGCATGCGGAGGCATCCGCATACATCGGCATGACCTGCGAACCTAATGTTAAAGATAGGTACGCAGGCTTCATGCAAATGTAGGCGGAGCTGAGCGACGGAGGTGCAGCCATGGGCGGGACTTCACGGAGGAAGTCCGCAGCCCTCCGCAGCTCAGCAAAACGCTAGTGTGAAACTAGCCTAAGACAGTCACATCGTGACATCTCCCTTCTGAGCACCACAGTGTGCCTAAACCACATTTAGCGTCCACATGTTTGGCATTTCTGTAGCGAGTGCCCACCTAATTTACAGGTGCATGTCTCCAGAAGCATGAGATGGTCACTACCATGTACTGATCACCACCACACACTGGGCACTACAACTCAGTTTGTAATTTCCACTCAGCAACATCCACTGCCGCTTGTTTCTGGGAAATATCCATGGAGTCAAAAGTGTCAATACACCTGTACACTGTGCTCCAAATTAATATGCAAATTGGATTTAAGTGTCAAAGATTTAATTGTTTTGTTTTTCAAATAAACTTGTGGATGGTATTGTGTCTCAGGGCTCAATAGATAACTGAAATCAATCTTGAACACATGTGATAATTAGTTTTCCAGGTGATTCTAATTAAAGGAAAACAACTTAAAAATGATGTTCCACATTATTAAGCAGGCCAAAGGTTTCAAGCAATATGAGAAATAAAAAGGATCTCTCTGCTGCTGAAAAGCGTTAAATAGTGCAATGCCTTTTGACAAGGTATGAAAAAATTAGATACTTCACAAAAACTTTGTGATCATCATACTGTGAAGAGATTTGTGACTGAAACAGAGCACAGACAGAGTTCATGCAGATAAAGGCATAATGAGGAAGGTTTCTGCCAGACAAATTAACTGGATTAAGAGAACAGCTGCCAAAATACCATTAAAAAGCAGCAGTTATTTGAAGCTGCTGGTACCTCTGGAGTCCCTCGAACCTCAAGGTGTATGATCCTTCAAAGGCTTGCTGTGGTGCATAAACCTACTATTCGGCCACCCCTAAACAGTGTTCACGAGCAGAAATGGTTGCAGTGGGCCCAGACATACATGAAGACTAATTTTCAAACAGTCTTGTTTACGGATGAGTGTCGAGCAACTCTGGATGGTCCAGATGGATGGAGTAGTGGATGGTTGGAGGATGGCCACCATGTCGCAACAAGGCTGCGACGTCAGCAAGGAGCTGGAGAAATCATGTTTTGGGCCGGAATCATGGGGAAACAGCTGGTGAGGCCCTTTAAGATTCCTGAAGATGTGAAAATGACCTTTGTAAAGTAAATAGGGTTTCTGACTGACAACTTTCTTCCATGGTCTAAAAGCAGAAAAGTGCCTTCAGGAGTAAAATCATCTTCATGCATGACAATGCCCCATCTCATGCTGCAAAGAATACCTCTGAGTCATTGACTGCTATGGGCATAAAAGGAGATAAACTCTGGGTGTGGCCACCATCTTCCCCTGACCTCAACCCTACAGAAAACCTTTGGAGTATCATCCAGCACAAGATCTATGAGGTGGGAGCCAGTTCACATCAAAATAGCAGCTCTGGGAAGCTATTTTGACTTCATGCAAAGACGTACAAGCAGAAACTCTCCAAAAACTCAAGAATGCAAGAATTCTGAAGGTGATATCAAAGAAGGGTCCTATGTTAACATGTAGCTTGGCCTGTTAGGCTATGTTCACACATAGCGTCGGGTCCCTGCGGGTTCTCCCGCAGCGGATTTGATAAATCTGCAGGGCAAACCCGCTGCGGTTATCCCTGCAGATTTATCACGTTTTGTCCTGCGGGTTCCGCTGCGGGATTTTACTCCTACTATTAATGCTGCATATGCAGCATCAATAGTAATGTTAAAAATAATAAAATAATGATATACTCACCCTCTGACGTCCCAATCTCCTCGGCGCTGCAGGCGGCGGTCCGGTTCCAAAGATGCTGTGCGAGAAGGACCTTCGTGACGTCACGGTCATGTGACCGCGACGTCACCGCAGGTCCTGGTCGCATAGCAAACCTGAGACCGGCCGCGTGCAGTGCTGAGAGGTGAGTATAGCTTATTTTTTATTTTAATTCTTTTTTTTTTTTACCCACAAATATGGTTCCCGGGGCCTGGAGAAGAGTCTCCTCTCCTCCAACCCGGGTACCACCCGCACATTATCCACTTACTTCCCGCATGGTGGACACAGCCCCATGCGGGAAGTAAGCAGATCAATGCATTCGTATGGGTGCAGAATCGCTGCAATTCTGCACAAAGAAGTGACATGCTGCGGGTTGTAAACCGCGGTGTTCCCGCGTGTTTTTTCCCGCAGCATGTGCACAGCAGTTTGCGGTTTCCATAGGGTTTACAGGTTACTGTAAACGCTATGGAAACTGCTGCGCAGCTGCAAAATCGCCGCGGTTCTGCGGTAAAAACCGCAAAGTGTGAACATGGCCTTAGGATGTTTTGGAGTTAAATAGCTTTTTTTGTTCAGTGAATACGACCTACTCATGCTGCAAATTCCACAAATGAGCATTTTCAGTTCTTTAAAACATATCAAATGATTAGAAATTCTACTGTGCCTAATAATTTGGAACAGTGCATTTTGAGTTTTTATTCATTTTAGAGATTATACTGTTATCATTGGGAGGTTTCTTCAATAAAATTCAATGTATACTCTAACGTGTGATGACTTTTATTAGACTGACTGTCATTTGCACAGACCATTTAGGAAAATCCGAGAAAAATGTCATCTGCATAATAATTTGGATACTAGTGTAGACAAATTCCCAAAAGGGGTATAGTTTCCAAAATGGGGTCACTTGAAGGGGGATTCTGCTCTTCTAGCAATTAGATGCTCTGTATATGGAAGTTTCAGAAGTGAAGGACAGCATCCAATCCAGGTGAAGAAATAAACACTTTATTGTGCCATAGGTGCTTTTTTTTTTTTTTTTGAAGAAATAAACACTTTATTGTGCCATATTTCTTCACCTGGATTGGATGCTGTCCTTCACTTCTGAAACTTTGGTATGTACTCCTCCACTTGGATCCTGTGGAGTTAGGACGAGCAACCATTTTATACTACAGAGTGCTGTCTGCCGCGATTTTGCTGTTTGGGCTCTGTATATGGAGTCCGCAAACTATTCTAGGAAAATCTCCGCTCCTGGAAGCAAACAGCGCTCCTTCCCTCCCAAGTCTCGCCGTATGGCTTAGCAGTACTTTACAGCCACATATGGGGTATTTCTACATTCAGCAGAAATGGTGGGACACATTTTGGTGTCATTTTTATCCATTTCCCAGTGTGAAAATGTAAAATCAGGGGCTAAAAATACGTACGCTACTCACCTGGTAGCAGTGTTTTTTCAGGAGCCATGACAGCACAACGAGAGAGGGGATCCGCCCTTCAGGGACAGGAAACCTACAGACATAAAAGGGCGGTACCTCTCTCCCACGTCAGTTGGTTCCAGAGCATGAGAGGACCACCAAGGTTAATAACACAGATGCAGCATATAAACCAATACATTTTATTATGTAAGTGAACAAGCAATTATAAGGAAAACCGAAAGGGTGTTGAATCATCCAAAAAATAGGGTAGGGAATCTAAGGGTGCTGTCATGGCTCCTGAAAAAACACTGCTACCAGGTGAGTAGCGTACGTATTTATTCAGTCGCCATGACAGCACAACGAGAGACTTTCGGAGAAAACAAGGAAGACTAGGGGGGGATAATAGCCTCCAGCACCCTTCTCCCAAACGTAAGGTCTGAGGAACTACCCAGATCTAATCTGTAGTGTTTAAGAAAGGTAGAAGGAGAAGACCATGTGGCCGCCTTACATATATCTTCGATCGATACTTCTGACCTCTCCGCCCAGGAAGATGCTACAGCCCGTGTGGAGTGTGCCTTTATACCATCTGGAACTTCTTTGCAACCTGCTGTATAAGCGAGAGAGATCGCCTCCCTGATCCATCTAGCTAGAGAGTTTTTAGATACTCTAAGACCTTTCCTCACCCCTTGATAGGCTACAAACAGAGAGTTATCTTTTTTCCAGGCATCTGAAACTGTAATATATCTAAGGAGGCATCTTCTTACATCTAAGCAATGATATTTACGTTCTTTATCGTTAGCAGGGTTGGAGCAAAATGAGGGTAGGACTACCTCCTGTACCCTGTGGAATTTTGACGCAACTTTCGGAAGATAGAGGGGATCGGGTTTCAAGATTACTCTATCCTCCCTGAACTGTATGTATGGTGGATGTCTGGAAAGTGCCTGCAGATCACTAACCCTTCTAGCAGATGTGAGTGCAACCAAGAGGGCTGTTTTGATTGAAAGGATTTTTATAGGAATGGTATCGATAGGCTCGAATGGGGCTTGCGTTAGGGCTGAGAGAACCAGATTCAGATCCCATGGGACTAACCTTTGTTTGATGATTGGTCTGGACCTAGTGACTGCTTTGAAAAATCTGGATATCCAGTGATTACTGGCTAAGTTAAGATTGTATAGTGCCCCCAGAGCCGACACTTGTACTTGATGGCCAAGCTCATCTCTAGTCCTTTCTGTAAAAATTCAAGAATCTGGTTTATACATGGTTTCTGGTCAATTTGAGCCCCTGAACATGATAGAAATTTTCTCCACACTCTAACATAGATGCTCGTTGTAGAGGGTTTCCTACTTTTAAGGAGTGTATTTACTAAATTCTGAGAGAATCCCTTCCCCCTCAGTAAAGACCTTTCAAGTTCCATGCCGCTAGGTGTAAGTTGGCTACTCGTGGATGGAGGATTGGGCCTTGGGAGAGTAGATCTGGCAGTTCTGGGAGAATCCATGGTTGGCAGACAGACATCTTCCTCAGCCAAGGAAACCATGGCCTCTTGGGCCAGAATAGGGCTATCAAGATTACCTGGGCCCTGTCCTCCCGAATCTTCCTCAGAACTAATGGTATTAGGTTTAGAGGGGGAAAGGTATATGCGAGACTGAAGCGCCAAGATATTAGTAGAGCGTCCACCGCATATGGGTTGTCTTTTGGATTTAGGGAGCAGAACTGGTGCAATTTTTTGTTCCCCCTGCTGGCAAAAAGGTCTATCTCTGGACAACCCCATAACTGAATGATCTGCTTGAAGACGGCTGGATTTAGCAACCACTCTCCCTGTCTGAGTCTGTTGCGGCTTAAGTAGTCGGCTTTGGTATTGATACTTCCTCTTATATGAAGTGCCGTCAGAGAGAGAAGATGTTCTTTGGCCACCTGAAAAATATGATTTGCGACCTTCATCAATGAACTGGATCGTGTACCACCTTGACGATTAATGTAGGCCACAGTTACCCGATTGTCCGATAATAGTCTGACGTGTCGACCCTGTAGGGGTACAAGAAATTTATTTAAGGCATGTTTTACAGCCAACAGCTCTTTTAGATTGGAGGAGGAGTCCTCTTCAGACTGAGGCCATAGCCCCTGAACCCAATCCTCCCCTAAGTGAGCCCCCCATCCCTTAGGGCTAGCATCCGTAGTCAAAACTCTAGAAACATGATTTATCCAAGGGACCCCCCTATGTAGATTTGAAGCGTGAGTCCACCAAACAAGTGAATGTGTAGTCTCCGCAGAAAGTGGAAATTTACTATCAAGGTGAGCCCCTAGACGACGGGAATTGTGTAAAACGTCCCATTGTAGTGTCCTTGTGTGGAACTGGGCCCAGAGGACCGCCGGGATGCAAGACGTAAGAGTGCCCAAGAGAGACATTGCACTTCTAACTGACACTAAGGGATTGCCAATCGCGCTGGTGACCAGCTGTTGAACCTTAGCTACCTTTGCGTCCGGCAGGCGAAACTCCTGCCGACTAGAGTCTACAATAAATCCCAGAAACTCTTGTATTTTTAGGGGCTGAAGACGTGACTTTTTGAGATTGATTATCCAGCCCAAGTCGTTCAAAGCTCTCATCACTTTTTCTAGCTGGTCCTTGCAATGTGATTCTGAGTGACCTACAATTAGTAAATCATCTAGGTATGGGATTACTAATATGTCTTGTTCATGTAAGTGTGCCATAACCTCCACCATGATTTTTGTGAACACCCTGGGTGCAACTGCGACTCCGAAGGGAAGTGCCTGATATTGAAAATGTTCTATCGTGCCAGCTAGTGAAACCGCCACCCTAAGAAACTTTTGATGATCTACATGTATTGGAACATGGTAGTAGGCGTCTTTGAGATCTCAGACAACCATAAAACAATGGTTAAAGAGTAACTTTATTGCTGTTTTAACCGACTCCATCTTGAAGGAGGGAACCAACAAAAAATTGTTCAGGCCTTTCAAATTAATAATAGTGCGATATGAACCGTCAGGTTTTTTGATCAGGAATAGAGGGGAATAAAACCCCCTACCTTCCTCTCCCGTAGGGACTCTGACCAAAACTTTCTTTTGTTGAAGTTCCCGGACCTCAGACTCCAGCGCCAACTGCTCTGTAGAGGAGGAACGAACAGGTGTCAACATAAACTTGTCCCGAGGAATATGGTGGAAGTCAAACTTTAGGCCTTTTTCCACGATGCCTACAATCCATGGGCTACTCGTGATCCGTACCCAGGCCGGGTAGAAGGCCGAAAGCCAGTCATTGCGGTTTCTTAAATTCTCGTGAAGGATTAAACATAAATCCTTTACCCCTTCTTCTGTTGCTGTCGTATCTGGTAGATTCCCTGTTAGAATCTCTATACGGCCTTCTACGGCTAGACCATCCTCTATTGTAGTCCCATCTGTAAAAGGGTCTTCCTAGGAAAGGGAAGCGTTTTTTATTATCCCCTGCTTTTTCCAATAATTCATCTAGGACCGGTCCGAATAAGTGAGCTCCTTCACAGGGGATGCTACATAACTTTGTTCTGG
The DNA here is from genome assembly GCF_032444005.1 of Ranitomeya imitator. Taxonomy (NCBI): domain Eukaryota; kingdom Metazoa; phylum Chordata; class Amphibia; order Anura; family Dendrobatidae; genus Ranitomeya; species Ranitomeya imitator. Next base: position 1,017,924,714 of record NC_091282.1, read on the forward strand.
CCTGTAAGTCCCCTGGCCAGCATTTTATCCATAGCGCTCTCCGGGCTGCGTTAGATAACGCTGAGGACCTGGCGGCCAACCTGACCGAGTCTGCTGATGCGTCCGAAAGGAAAGCTGCCGCATCCTGGATTATAGGCATAGAGGATAATATTTCAGTTCTGGGAACCTTATCCTTGAGCTGATCTTCGAGGTGTCCTAACCATACCATCAAGGACCGGGCTGTACAGGTGGCTGCTATAGCTGGTCTCAAGGACCCAGCCGAAGTCTCCCAAGCTCCTTTAAGAAAAGTATCAGCTTTCCTGTCTAATGGGTCCTTTAGGTTCCCCAAGTCGTCAAAGGGGAGAGATGTTTTTTTTGCATGCTTTGGCGACTGCCGCATCCAGCTTCGGGACCTTATCCCATGAGGATGAAGCCTCCTCCTCAAAGGGATATCTTCTTTTAAATGCAGGCGGAAGTGACCCCTTTCTCTCGGGTTTCTTCCATTCTTTTGAAATTAGTGATTTAATCTTGTTAACCACTGGAAAGGCTCTACAGGACTTCCGCTCAATACCTTTGAACATAACATCCTGAATGGAGCATTCTGATTGGGTGTCCTCTATCCCCATTGTACTGTTAACTGCTTTAACAAGATGGTTAACCCTATCCAAGGACAAACAGGCCCGACTAGACTCCAGATCTTCAGAGGAGGAGGAAGACGGGAGGGACCCAGAGCTCAGCTCACCCGAGCGAATTTACATCAGATAAAGGGGAACCAACTGACGTGGGAGAGAGGTACCGCCCTTTTATGTCTGTAGGTTTCCTGTCCCTGAAGGGCGGATCCCCTCTCTCGTTGTGCTGTCATGGCGACTGAATAAATTACATTTTTACCACAAAATTTTGTATTTTTTTTTATTCACAACACAATGGTATAAAATTCTGTGACCCATCTGTGGTGTCAATATGATCAGTGCACCCCTAGATGAAGTCAATGAGAGGTGTAGTTTATAAAATGGGGTCTCTTATGGGGGGGGGGTGGGGTTCTGCCATTTTGGCACCTCAGGTTCCCTGCTAATGTGACATGGCACCCTCAAACCAGTCCAGCAAAATCTGAACTCCAATATGGTGCACCTTCCCTTATGAGCTGTGCACTTTGCCGTAAATGTTGTTTTTGACCACATATGGAGTATTGCCTACTGAGGGGTCTAGTTTCCAAAATGAGGGAACTTGAGGTCACTCACTCCCTGACGAAGAGACAGCGAAACACACGGAGTGGTGTGAGGGGGTAGTGGTGTGTCATTCCTGGTTGGTACGGAGTCACTATTATGTACTTTCTTCATTGAATTCTTTCCTATGGACCTCCTATTATGGTGGACTGCTGTTCATTCAGCTTAAAAATTTTGTTATTGCACTATGCACTTTTTCCAGTTATTAATATAAACTATTAGCATGGATTCACCTCACGTGTTTGTTATATATTTAAGTTAAATATCTGACTTATATTGACATACTTATCATATAACTTTTACATCATTAAGGCTATAATGGTATTTACATCAATTAATTACTGCCCTATTTATTATGATTTAATGTATTTTACCAATAGCAAATAAGTACAGCAGCCTCCATAATTGTGTTTCTCACCATGGATGTTTCATTTATATAAAGGATTTGTTAATTGCCAATTAAGTTGACAAATCCTGCACCCTGCATACATTATTCTTTTATATTTTGTTTTGTTAAACCCCCCTTGTGTAATTATGTTTTATTATTTAACTTGTGCAATCATGTTTTAATATTGACTAACAAAGGATTATATCTTGTGTGTATATTGGTTTATATAAGCTTGGCGTTGTTGACTGTTTATGCTCATCAGGGGCTCTCCAAATGCAACATGACACCTGTAGACCATTTTATCAAAGTCTGCATTACAAAAGGTCACTCGTTTTCTGAGCCCTGTTGTGTGCCCAAATAGTTTACTCCCACATGGGGAATCGGCATACTCAGGAGAAATTGCAGGACAAATTTTGGGTTCCATTTTCTCCTGTTACTTTTGTGAAAATAAAACATTTGGAGATAAACTAACATATTTGTGGGAAAAAATATTCTAAGTTATAAACTTCTGTAAAGCACCTGGAGGTTCAAGATGCTCAACACATGTAGATAAGTTCCCTGAGGGGTCTAGTTTCCAAAAAGGTTTCACTTGTGGAGGAGCTCTCCAAACGCGACATGAAGCAAAGTATTCCACCAAATTTTGCATTCAAGGAGTCAACTGGCGCTCCTTCCCTTCTGAGCCCTGCTGTGCACCCAAACAATTTTCCCCCACATACGGTTTATCAGCATGCTCAGGAGAAATTGAACGACAGATTTTGGGGTCCTTTATTCGGGTTACCCATGTGAAAATTAAAAAAAATTTAGTCTAAAGTAAATTTTTTGTGAAAAAAAGTAATATATCAATTTTTTCCTTCCACATTCCATTAATTCCTGTGAAGCACCTGAAGGGTTAATAAACTTCTTGAATGTGGTTTTGAGCAACTTGAGGGGTGCATTTTTAGAATGGTGTCACTTTTGGGTGTTTTCTGTCATATAGACCCCTCAAATTCACTTCAAGTGTGAAGTGGTCCCTAAAAAAAATGGATTTCTAAATTTTGTTGGAAAAATGAAAAATCGCTTGTCAACTTTAAACCCTTATAACTTCCTAACAAAAAAATTATGTTTTCCCGACCCCCCTTTATATCAAAGTGTCTTTGGCGTGCTCGAATAATATCTTCGTGTCCCCACGGATGCATGATTATACTCTGAGAACACCCGAGCGGGATCAGATAATTTATCTGAGCACGTTCGCTCATCACCACTATTAAAATCCCTTTGCCATCTCTTCAGATTAAGCTTTGGTTTTGGCAATCAAAGTCAAGATTCTGTATTAACAAGCACAAAAAAAGCAGTACAATCTGTCTATACTATTAAACCAAACTGATGAGGCAAGGACACTTAATATGAAAATTCAAGGCAGAATGGCAGCATAAACCATTTTTTAAAGTTTTGCAGATCTGCGAATCTCTAGCTAGACATTCATTGGAATATTTCAATAAACTATCAAAAGGAAATATGTTAAATATATATACTACTAGATGGTGGCCCGATTCTAACACATCGGGTATTCTAGAATATGCATGTCCACGTAGTATATTGCCCAGCGACGTAGTATATTGCCCAGCCACGTAGTATATTGCCGTCACGTAGTATATTGCCCAGCCACGTAGTATATTGCCCAGCCACGTAGTATATTGCCCAGCCACGTAGTATATTGCCCAGCCACGTAGTATATTGCCCAGCCACGTAGTATATTGCCCAGCCACGTAGTATATTGCAGTCACGTAGTATATTGCCCAGCCACGTAGTATATTGCCCAGCCACGTAGTATATTGCCCAGCCACGTAGTATATTGCCCAGCCATGTAGTATATTGCTCAGCCACGTAGTATATAGCAGGTTTTTTGTTTTTTTTAAATTATTTTTAACATGACATTTTTACTATTGATGCTGCATAGGCAGCATCAATAGTAAATAGTTGGGGACACACAGGGTTAATAGAAGCGGTAACGGAGTGCGTTACACAGCTGGCCGTTACCGCAGCCATTAACCCTGTGTGAGTGGAGGGAATTACGGAGTGGGCGCCGGGCAGTGAGTGTAGGGGAGGGACTAATCGGACTGTGGCCGTCGCTGATTGGTCGCGGCAGCCATGACAGGCAGCTGCCGAGACCAATCAGCGAACGAATAACCGTGACAGAAGGACAGACAGACAGACGGAAGTACCCCTTAGACAATTATGTATATAGATATAATTGTCTAATGGTCACTTCCGTCTTTCTGTCTGTCTTTCTGCCTGTAACGGAAATCCCAAGTCGCTGATTGATTGGTCGTGGCTGTTTTGCCGCGTCCAATCAGCGACGGGTACAGTCCGACGGCAAAATGGCCACTCCTTACTCCCCACAGTCATCGCTCACACAGGGTTAATGGCAGCGTTAGCGGACCGCGTTATGCCGCGGTGTAACGCACTCAGTTAACGCTGCTATTAACCCTCTGTGACCAACTTTTTACTATTGACGCTGAGTCAATAGTAAAAATTATATTATATATATATATATATATATATATATATATATATATATATATATATATATATATATATATATATATATATATATATATATTAGATGGTAGCCCGATTCTAACGCATCGGATATTCTAGAATTTGTATGTAGTTTATTTATGAAGATTTTAGAATACATTGAATACACAGGATTCGGCCAACCGCGACCAATTAGCGAAGCGTGGTTCAAATCCCGCGCCAATTCGCTGCCGGACTGCGCCTGTCGCTGATTGTTCGCGGCCGGTCACGTAGTATATAGCACAGCCACATAGTATATAGCACAGCCACGTAGTATATTGCACAGCCCACGTAGTATATTGCACAGCCCACGTAGTATATTGCACAGCCCACGTAGTATATTGCACAGCCCACGTAGTATATTGCACAGCCCACGTAGTATATTGCACAGCCCACATAGTATATTGCACAGCCCACGTAGTATATTGCACAGCCCACGTAGTATATTGCACAGCCCACGTAGTATATTGCACAGCCCACGTAGTATATTGCACAGCCCACGTAGTACATTGCACAGCCCACGTAGTATATTGCACAGCCCACGTAGTATATTGCACAGCCCACGTAGTATATTGCACAGCCCACGCAGTATATTGCACAGCCCACGCAGTATATTGCACAGCCCACGTAGTATATTGCACAGCCCACGTAGTATATTGCACAGCCCACGTAGTATATTGCACAGCCCACGTAGTATATTGCACAGCCCACGTAGTATATTGCACAGCCCACGTAGTATATTGCACAGCCCACGTAGTATATTGCACAGCCCACGTAGTATATTGCACAGCCCACGCAGTATATTGCACAGCCCACGTAGTATATTGCAGTGTGGGCATCATGTCCCTGTTAAAAAAAGAATTAAAATAAAAAATAGTTATATACTCACCTTCCGTTGGCCCCCGGATCCAGGCAAAGCGTTTACCGATGCTCCTCGCGCGCTCCGGTCCCAAGAGTGCATTGCGGTCTTGCAAGATGATGACATAGCGGTCTCGCGAGACTGCTACGACATCATGTCGCAAGATCGCAATGCATAGAGTGGTCACCGGAGCGTCGCGAGGAGCGGGAAAGGCCTGTTCTGGATCCGAGGGGCCGAAGGACGGTGAGTATATAACTATTTTTTATTTTTTTTTATTATTTTTAACATTAGATCTTTTTACTATTGATGCTGCATAGACAGCTTCAATAATAAAAAGTTGATCACACAAGGTTAATAGCAGCGTTAACGGAGTGCGTTACACCGCAGCATAACGCGGTCTGCTAACGCTGCCATTAACCCTGTGTGAGCGCTGACTGCAGGGAGTAAGGAGCGGCCATTTTCCGCCGGACTATGCCCGTCGCTGATTGGTTGTGGGTGTTTTGCCGCGACCAGTCAGCAACTTGGGATTTCCGTTACAGACAGACAGAAAGACTGAAGTGACCCTTAGACAATTATATAGTACTAGATGGTGGCCCAATTCTAACGCATCGGGTATTCTAGAATATGCATGCCCACGTAGTATATTGCACAGCCCACGTAGTATGTTGCACAGCCCACGTAGTATATTGCACAGCCCACGTAGTATATTGCACAGCCCACGTAGTATATTGCACAGCCCAATAGTATATTGCCCAGCCACATAGTATATTGCCCAGCCACATAGTATATTGCCCAGCCACATAGTATATTGCCCAGCCACATAGTATATTGCCCAGCCACATAGTATATTGCCCAGCCACATAGTATATTGCCCAGCCACATAGTATATTGCCCAGCCACATAGTATATTGCCCAGCCACATAGTATATTGCCCAGCCACATAGTATATTGCCCAGCCACATAGTATATTGCCCAGCCACATAGTATATTGCCCAGCCACATAGTATATTGCCCAGCCACATAGTATATTGCCCAGCCACATAGTATATTGCCCAGCCACATAGTATATTGCCCAGCCACATAGTATATTGCCCAGCCACATAGTATATTGCCCAGCCACATAGTATATTGCCCAGCCACATAGTATATTGCCCAGCCACATAGTATATTGCCCAGCCACATAGTATATTGCCCAGCCACATAGTATATTGCGCAGCCACATAGTATATTGCGCAGCCACATAGTATATTGCGCAGCCACATAGTATATTGCGCAGCCACATAGTATATTGCGCAGCCACATAGTATATTGCGCAGCCACATAGTATATTGCGCAGCCACATAGTATATTGCGCAGCCACATAGTATATTGCGCAGCCACATAGTATATTGCGCAGCCACATAGTATATTGCGCAGCCACATAGTATATTGCACAGAGCCACGTAGTATACAGCATAGAGCCACGTAGTATACAGCATAGAGCCACGTAGCCAGGTTTGTCACAGGTGAAAAAATTAAAAATAAACATATACTCACCTTTCCGAAGGCCCCTTGTAGTCCACGGCAGCTTGCAGTCCCAGGGTTGGTATCAGAGCGCAGGACCTGTGATGACGTCGCGGTCACATGGCCGTGACGTCACGGCAGGTCCTTGTCGCGCAGGGCCTGTAATGACGTCGCGGTCACATGACCATGACGTCATGGCAGGTCCTTCTGCCATACCATCTTTGCCACCAGAAACTGCAGCGGAAGATGGCGGCTGGCGGGAGCGGCTCAGCAGACTACAGAGGGTGAGTATAGCAGGTTTTTTTTTTTTTTTTAATTATTTTTAACATTACATTTTTTACTATTGATGCCGCATAGGCATCGTCAATAGTAAAAAGTTGGGGACACACAGGGTTAATAGCGGCGGTAACGGAGTGCATTACCCATGGCATAACGCGGTCCGTTACCGCCGGCATTAACCCTGTGTTAGCGGTGACCGGACGGGAGTATGCGGGCGACAGGCACTGACTGCGAGGAGTAAGGAGCTTCCATTTTCTTCCGGACTGTGCCCGTCACTGATTGGTCGCGGCAGCCATGACAGGCAGCTGGCAAGACCAATCAGTGAATGAATAACCGTGACAGAAGGACAGACAGACGGAAGGGACCCTTAGACAATTATATATATATATATATATATATATATATATATATATATATATATATATATATATATATATATATATATATATATATATATATATATCTATATATATATAATATATACAGCCCGACAGGGATTTTCTTAGTAAGTAGACCAGCCCCATCAGGTCTAAAAAGTATATTTGAAAATGTATACAATCTTTAAAAAAAAAAAAAAACAAGAGCAGATGGTGAGGATAAATTTCAAACTGGTAGGTTTATGAAAAAAAAAAAATAATGGTAAATGTCAAGCAAAGAGATTTCTCTATTTTTCACCATCACAGATATCTCACAGATCACCTTATAAATGCATCTCCAAAATTTAGTTGAGAGACTACAATAAAATTAAATACAATCCGATCCCTAAAGTATCTTCTGTAACCTTATAGTTGTGTATAAAGTGCACAAACTCACTAAGGTCATGCAAGAAACAAAATTACTGGAAAAAAAGAAACCTCTTGAATTGGCCAGATATCCAACCGGTAAATTATTCATTCTTAACGGAGAACAATCCAGGTCTGACAAAAGTTTCCTATGGGGATACAGTAACGTATAAGGGGGATATGCATTGTAGAAGACCGCCTTACGTTACATGAGCTTCAGCCTGAAACAGAGAGAAAGATTCTCCAGATAAGTGTCAATGGCTGAATACTCGAAACTCTCTTGTGACAAATCTCTATCTCCCAATGCAATCTACTCCCTGCTGGGAAGATAGAAAAAGAACTAAAATTGGTTTCAGCAACAAAAAGGTTTTGTTAGGAAAAAATTATTCTCAGTTTCCAAAAGAAGAAGAAGAAAAAAAACAAAAAAACAAAAACTAAAACCTGGAGTGGCGGCGGCAATGCTCCAATAGCAAATTTTACAGCATATTAACGACAAACCCAACAGAAAATGATAAAAAGTACTCTGCCAGATGATGTTCACCCCAGCTAGATTAGAACAATGGCTGTGCTTCTGAATGAAACCATTGATTTTACCATATAGTGTACTGGAAAACGGGAAAAAATCCAAGTGCAATTCCACAATTGTTTTGTTCTTATTTACCATGGCCTGGCAATATGATTCTTCAGGTCAGTACGAGCACGCAGACACCAAAAAATGTATAATTTATTTTTTAAGTGGTGAAAAAGAAATTTGCATGAAAAAAGTTTTTTTTTTCGTTTGTCGCCATTTTCCGAGACCTGTAATACTTTCATTTTTTTGTGATCTGGGTAAGGGCTTATTTTTTGCACTCTAAGCTGATGTTTTTATTCATATTATTTTGGGGTAGATACAATGTTTTGATCGTCTTTTATTGCTATGTTGCAGTAATTTAAAAAAAAAAAAAAAAAACATAGTCCTGGCGTTTTTATTTTTTTCTCGTTACGCTGGTGACCGATTGGATTAATTTATTTTATATTTTGATATATCGGACATTTCTGAATGCAGTGATACCAAATAGGTGGGCATATTTAAAAAATGGTTTGTTTGTTTTTTACTTTAGTTATTAGTCCCCTTAGGAAACCTGAAGCAGCGATTCTCCGATCGCTCGTACTGTACATTGCAGGGCTTTAGCCCTGCTGTGTATAGCAGAAATGATGATCTCCTAGAAACACTGGCTTGAACCAGGGATTCAAGCTTCAGGAGGCTAATTTGCATATTCCAGGTGCCTTCTGGGAGAAGCGAAGTCTCCCTAAGCTAGAAGATCGTTGGGTACAGCCGGGACCAGCTGCTTCGAAAGCATCACCAAACCAGGGATTCAAGCTTCAGGAGGCTAATTTGCATATTCCAGGTGCCTTCTGGGAGAAGCGAAGTCTCCCTAAGCTAGAAGATCGTTGGGTACAGCCGGGACCAGCTGCTTCGAAAGCATCACCAAACCAGGGATTCAAGCTTCAGGAGGCTAATTTGCATATTCCAGGTGCCTTCTGGGAGAAGCGAAGTCTCCCTAAGCTAGAAGATCGTTGGGTACAGCCGGGACCAGCTGCTTCGAAAGCATCACCAAACCGCGCGCCGAATTTTTGCCTGTAGGACATTATTGCAAGAGAGCTTGGCTGAGTAGATTACACAAGAAGGAAAACACACAGCAAGTCAGCAGGATCTAGGAGCAACATGGCAGATGTGACAACCTACATGGTGAGCTGCAGCATGTGCTACATGTTCACAGATCGACCAGAAGAAGAATCCAATTTCACCTGTCAGAAGTGTAGACTAGTGGCCCTTTTAGAAGAAAAGGTGCGGGGTCTGGAAGAAAGAATAGCAACTTTGAAACTCATCAAAGAGAATGAAGACTTTCTAGACAGAACAGAAGCATCTCTACTGGTCACAGAAGGTGCAAAAAGTGTCAGAGAACCTCCAAAAGCAGATGAGTGGAAGCATGTGACCAAAAGAAGCAAGAAGACCATGGAGAAATCACCAACCACACAACTGAAGAACCGATATCAAATCTTTGTAGAGGATGAAGATGGCACACCTAAGAATGAAGCAATACCAGCAAGCAAAAAAGAAAAGGGCACACAGCAACAAGTGACAGCAAAAAGTACAGCCAAGAAGCAACGAAGAGTGGTGGTGGTGGGAGACTCACTACTGAGAGGCACCGAAGCAGCCATCTGCAGACCAGACATAACTGCAAGAGAAGTATGCTGCCTTCCAGGTGCGATGATCAAGGATGTGACCGATAGGATACCAAAGCTCTTCAGCTCCAAGGACGTCCACCCATTTCTTCTGATACATGTTGGCACCAATGACACGGCAAGGAAGGACCTACCGACAATCTGCAAGGACTTTGAAGAGTTGGGGAAGAAGGTAAAGGAACTGGATGCACAGGTAGTTTTTTCTTCTATCCTTCCAGTAGACGGGCATGGCACCAGGAGATGGAACAGGATCCTTGATGCAAACAACTGGCTAAGACGATGGTGCAGACAACAAGGATTTGGATTCCTGGACCACGGTGTGAATTACTGGTATGATGGACTCCTCGCCAGAGACGGACTACACCTCAACAAACCTGGGAAACACACATTCGCCAGAAGACTCGCTACACTCATCAGGAGGGCGTTAAACTAGAAGAAGAGGGGACGGGAAGAAAAACATTAGACTCGAACAAAGACGACCCAGGAAAACATACTCAGAAGGGAGGTAAGAACATTTCTAAAACAATCCACAGTGAGGAGATTGGAACAAAACAAAATCCTCTAAACTGCATGCTCGCAAACGCCAGAAGCCTGACAAACAAGATGGAAGAACTAGAAGCAGAAATATCTACAGGTAACTTTGACATAGTGGGAATAACCGAGACATGGTTAGATGAAAGCTATGACTGGGCAGTTAACTTACAGGGTTACAGTCTGTTTAGAAAGGATCGTAAAAATCGGAGAGGAGGAGGGGTTTGTCTCTATGTAAAGTCTTGTCTAAAGTCCACTTTAAGGGAGGATATTAGCGAAGGAAATGAGGATGTCGAGTCCATATGGGTCGAAATTCATGGAGGGAAAAATGGTAACAAAATTCTCATTGGGGTCTGTTACAAACCCCCAAATATAACAGAAACCATGGAAAGTCTACTTCTAAAGCAGATAGATGAAGCTGCAACCCATAATGAGGTCCTGGTTATGGGGGACTTTAACTACCCGGATATTAACTGGGAAACAGAAACCTGTGAAACCCATAAAGGCAACAGGTTTCTGCTAATAACCATGAAAAATTATCTTTCACAATTGGTGCAGAATCCAACCAGAGGAGCAGCACTTTTAGACCTAATACTATCTAATAGACCTGACAGAATAACAAATCTGCAGGTGGTTGGGCATTTAGGAAATAGCGACCACAATATTGTGCAGTTTCACCTGTCTTTCACTAGGGGGACTTGTCAGGGAGTCACAAAAACATTGAACTTTAGGAAGGCAAAGTTTGAACAGCTTAGAGATGCCCTTAATCTGGTAGACTGGGACAATATCCTCAGAAATGAGAATACAGATAATAAATGGGAAATGTTTAAGAACATCCTAAATAGGCAGTGTAAGCGGTTTATACCTTGTGGGAATAAAAGGACTAGAAATAGGAAAAACCCAATGTGGCTAAACAAAGAAGTAAGACAGGCAATTAACAGTAAAAAGAAAGCATTTGCACTACTAAAGCAGGATGGCACCATTGAAGCTCTAAAAAACTATAGGGAGAAAAATACTTTATCTAAAAAACTAATTAAAGCTGCCAAAAAGGAAACAGAGAAGCACATTGCTAAGGAGAGTAAAACTAATCCCAAACTGTTCTTCAACTATATCAATAGTAAAAGAATAAAAACTGAAAATGTAGGCCCCTTAAAAAATAGTGAGGAAAGAATGGTTGTAAATGACGAGGAAAAAGCTAACATATTAAACACCTTCTTCTCCACGGTATTCACGGTGGAAAATGAAATGCTAGGTGAAATCCCAAGAAACAATGAAAACCCTATATTAAGGGTCACCAATCTAACCCAAGAAGAGGTGCGAAACCGGCTAAATAAGATTAAAATAGATAAATCTCCGGGTCCGGATGGCATACACCCACGAGTACTAAGAGAACTAAGTAATGTAATAGATAAACCATTATTTCTTATTTTTAGTGACTCTATAGCGACAGGGTCTGTTCCGCAGGACTGGCGCATAGCAAATGTGGTGCCAATATTCAAAAAGGGCTCTAAAAGTGAACCTGGAAATTATAGGCCAGTAAGTCTAACCTCTATTGTTGGTAAAATATTTGAAGGGTTTCTGAGGGATGTTATTCTGGATTATCTCAATGAGAATAACTGTTTAACTCCATATCAGCATGGGTTTATGAGAAATCGCTCCTGTCAAACCAATCTAATCAGTTTTTATGAAGAGGTAAGCTATAGACTGGACCACGGTGAGTCATTGGACGTGGTATATCTCGATTTTTCCAAAGCGTTTGATACCGTGCCGCACAAGAGGTTGGTACACAAAATGTGAATGCTTGGTCTGGGGGAAAATGTGTGTAAATGGGTTAGTAACTGGCTTAGTGATAGAAAGCAGAGGGTGGTTATAAATGGTATAGTCTCTAACTGGGTCGCTGTGACCAGTGGGGTACCGCAGGGGTCAGTATTGGGACCTGTTCTCTTCAACATATTCATTAATGATCTGGTAGAAGGTTTACACAGTAAAATATCGATATTTGCAGATGATACAAAACTATGTAAAGCAGTTAATACAAGAGAAGATAGTATTCTGCTACAGATGGATCTGGATAAGTTGGAAACTTGGGCTGAAAGGTGGCAGATGAGGTTTAACAATGATAAATGTAAGGTTATACACATGGGAAGAGGGAATCAATATCACCATTACACACTGAACGGGAAACCACTGGGTAAATCTGACAGGGAGAAGGACTTGGGGATCCTAGTTAATGATAAACTTACCTGGAGCAGCCAGTGCCAGGCAGCAGCTGCCAAGGCAAACAGGATCATGGGGTGCATTAAAAGAGGTCTGGATACACATGATGAGAGCATTATACTGCCTCTGTACAAATCCCTAGTTAGACCGCACATGGAGTACTGTGTCCAGTTTTGGGCACCGGTGCTCAGGAAGGATATAATGGAACTAGAGAGAGTACAAAGGAGGGCAACAAAATTAATAAAGGGGATGGGAGAACTACAATACCCAGATAGATTAGCGAAATTAGGATTATTTAGTCTAGAAAAAAGACGACTGAGGGGCGATCTAATAACCATGTATAAGTATATAAGGGGACAATACAAATATCTCGCTGAGGATCTGTTTATACCAAGGAAGGTGACGGGCACAAGGGGGCATTCTTTGCGTCTGGAGGAGAGAAGGTTTTTCCACCAACATAGAAGAGGATTCTTTACTGTTAGGGCAGTGAGAATCTGGAATTGCTTGCCTGAGGAGGTGGTGATGGCGAACTCAGTCGAGGGGTTCAAGAGAGGCCTGGATGTCTTCCTGGAGCAGAACAATATTGTATCATACAATTATTAGGTTCTGTAGAAGGACGTAGATCTGGGGATTTATTATGATGGAATATAGGCTGAACTGGATGGACAAATGTCTTTTTTCGGCCTTACTAACTATGTTACTATGTTACTATGTATGAGTCCGCGTTCACAGAAGTATTGGAGTGACAGGAAGAGGGGTCTGCTGCAGAACCCCGGCTGTCATGACAACCAGCCACACCTCCAGATAACGTGACAGGGGCGCCGCTCCAATCCACCCTTGGCTGTTAAAGGCACATGACAGCTGTCATGTGCGGAGAAAGATGCGGGTTCAGCGCTGGAGCCGCATCAAAGTCAAGGACACATACAGCTTTGGCAAAAATTAAGAGACCACTGCAAAATGTTCAGTTTGTCTGATTTTTCTCTTTATAGGTTTATTTTTGAGTAAAATGTAAATTATTCTTTTATTCTCTGGAGCTCGGCCACAGTGATCTTCGGGTTCTTCTTTACCTCTCTCACGAAGGCTCTTCTCCCAGGATTGCTCAGTTTGGCTGGACAGCCAGGTCTAGGAAGACTTCTGGTGGTCCCAAACTTCCTCCACTTAAGGACTATGGAGGCCACTGTGCTCTTAGGCACCTTGAGTACTGAAGAAATTCTTTTATAACCTTGGCCAGATCTGTGCCTTGCCACAATTCTGTCTCTGAGCTCCTTGGCCAGTTCCTTTGACCTCATGATTCTCATTTGGTCTGACATGCACTGTGAGCTGTGAGGTCTTATATAGACAGGTGTCGGCCTTTCCAAATCAAGTTCTATCAGTTTAATTAAACACAGCTGGACTCCAATGAAGGACAAGAACCTTCTCAAGGAGGATCACAAGGAAATGGACAGCAAGTGACTTAAATATGAGTGTCTGAGCAAAGGGTCTGAATAATTATGACCATATAATATTTCAGTTTTTCTTTTTTATTAAATTTGCTAAAATTTCTACATTTCTGTTTTTCTTTCAGGCAAGATGGGGTGCAGAGTGTACATGAATGTGAAAAAAAATGAACTTTTTTGAATTTACCAAATGGCTGCAATGAAACAGAGTGAAAAATGTAAAGGGGTCTGAATACTTTCCGTACCCACTGTATATAGAAGAGCTACCCCTTCGTTGTAATCCTGTCTGAGATGATAATGAAACTGCTGAAAACTCTTCTGCACAAAGCATGACAATGCTTTTTCTAAATTTTCCAATTTATATACTAAAGATTATTCAACCACTAGTGAATAAACAATGCACATCAGAGCTGTAGTGTGACTACTAAAGCAAAACTTTATAAGCTGCTCTTTATCTGCCGCTTCTAGACTTTTTCATCCTCATCGTTATGATGCACATGTGCTTCTCGTTGAATTTGTGAATCACCATGCGGACACTCTTAGGGTATGTTTCCACGGTCAGGAAACAGTCAGGATTTGCTGCGAATTGGACGTTGCGTACATCTGCAGCGTTCAGATATTACAGCATAGTGGAGGGGATTTTATAATATCCCGTCTCCACTATGCGTGTAGGGCCGCATCCGGCAGCCCTGCGTCTTTCCAGACCGCATTATGTCTATTTATCTTTATTCTTTGGGTTGGTGCGATTACAGCAATGCCAGATTTATATTTGGGTTTTATGTTTGGCTGCTGTCACACACTAAAAGATTATTTTTATTGGAAAAAAAGGTTTTTGCATCACCACATTTTGAGAGCTATAATTTTTCTATATTATATTTTGGCCCACAGAGTCATATGAGGGCTTGTTGTTTGCTGGACGAGTTGACTTTTTATTGGTACCATTTTCGGGAACATGATATTTTCATGTGCCCTGATCAAGAAAAATGTGCGGTGCACATACCCCACCACATGGCACTGCTCGTATAACAAAGTAAAGCACCAGGCAAGGTTGTAGTGAAGTTTTAATTTGCATGAAACCGCTAATTTCAGGAAATTGCACTTTTATCCTCCGCAGATCGATTCTTTGAGCTATAGTGCTATTTCAACACATGGCATACAAGAGCTAACTAGATAGAACTACAGATTTTTATGTTACTGCGACAGCTACCTGTGCATGCATCTATAGCGCAGCTGCCAATGTTATGCAGTGCCACTTGTCACTGGATTTGTTAGAATTTCACTGTTAAAAAAAAAAGCACAGCTTGTCTATGGATGAAGTAGGGAATAGTCAGGGGTTCATTAAATGTTGTGACTATCTGAAGTGTATGGCAACCTTTACAGACTGTAGTGTTATAAAGCTAGGCATCAATAAGCGTACCCAAAACTAATAATGCCAATTATGTTCATGGACGCACCAATTTGCCATCAACTATATTTCAATGGGAACTACAAGTATCATCTCTCCCACCTCTATTAGAATGACAAGGATCAGACAAGTCACATCTTAAACTATCAAAACCCATACACAGTAATGGAGCCATACGGAAGACATGTTCTTCTAATCTCTCCTTCAAGAGGCAATAGATACATCATTACCATGGATTACATGTGCTTTTCAGTGAAGAACTCTGATGAGATTTGGCATGGCATCAATCTAACAGGATTTCAGCAGACTTAATTTCCTGATAAGATTATAGCTTTCCCTTGTATATCTGTTGTGCATACACAGATTTTCCACAGCACTAAACCTCCTCGATGGTTTCATCACACTTCTCTTGCTATCTTCTGACATGCCTCATATTCACGTTCCACTGGGACACAACCCTACATGACAAATACTCCACGGAAATGGCTCCACGATGATGCAATGGTCACAATGACCACCAAGGCATTTACATTTACTGTTCTACAGCTACTTTGCAAGACAGATTATTTGCAGATTATTGAAAGTGAAAACTGTGACATTTAATTAACTGCTCATATCTGTCCTGACGTCTGCATTTTTTTTAGTGACCACATCACATTTGAAGTCATTTTGAGGGGTCTATATGATAGAAAATAACCAAGTGTGACACCATTCTAAAAACTGCACCCCTTAAGGTGCTCAACACCACATTCAAGAAGTTTATTAACCCTTCTGGTGCTTCACAGGAATTTTTGGAATGTTTAAAAAAAAATTGAACATTTAATTTTTTTTTCAGAAAAAATTTACTTCAGCTCCAATTTGTTTTATTTTACCAAGGGTAACAGGAGAAAATGGACCCCAAAAGTTGTTGTACAATTTGTCCTGAGTACCCCGATACCCGATATGTGGGGGTAAACCACTGTTTAGGTGCATGGCAGAGCTTGGAAGGGAATGAGCGCTATCTGACTTTTCAATGCAAAATTGGCTGTAATCGAGATGGGACGCCATGTTGCGTTGGGGAGCCCCTGATGTGCCTAAACATTGAAATCCCCCACAAGTGACACCATTTTGGAAAGTAGACCCCCTAAGGAACTTATCTAGATGTGTGGTGAGCACTTTGACCCACCAAGTGCTTCACAGAAGTTTATAATGTAGAGTCGTAAAAATAAAATATAATATTTTTTCACAAAAATGAACTTTTCGCCCCCAATTTTTCATTTTATCAAGGGTACCAGAAGAACTTGTACCCCAAGAGTTGTTGTGCAATTTGTCCTGAGTACGCTGATACCCCATATGTGGGGGTAAACCACTGTTTGGGTGCATGGAAGAGCTCGGAAGGGAAGGAGTGCAGTTTGACTTTTCAATGCAAAATTGGCTGGAATTGAGATGGGACGCCATGTTGCGTTTGGAGAGCCCTTGATGTGCCTAAACATTGAAACTCCCCACAAGTGACCCCATATTAGAAACAAGACCCCCCCCAAGGAACTTCTCTAAATGTGTTGTGAGAACTTTGAACCCCCCAAGTGTTTCACTACAGTTAACGCAGAGCCGTGAAAATGGTTGTCTAGCCCCCAAAATGTTTATTTTCCCAAGGGTAACAAGAGAAATTGGATCCCAGAAGTTGTTGTCCAATTTGTCCTGAGTACGCTGATACTCCTGTTTGGGCACACAGGAGAGCTCGGAAGGAAAGGAGCACCGTTTTACTTTTTCAACGCAGAATTGGCTGGAATTGAGATCGGACGCAATGTCGCGTTTGGAGAGCCCTGATGTGCCTAAACAGTGTAAACCCCCAATTCTAACTGAAACCCTGACCCAAATACACTCCTAACCCTAATCCCAACCGCACCCCTAACCACACCTCTAACCCTGACACACCCCTAACCCTAATCCCAACCGTAAATGTAATCCAAACCCTAATGGGAAAATGGAAATAAATACATTTTTTTTATTTTTCCCTAACTAAGGGGGTGATGAAGGGGGGTTTGATTTACTTTTATAGTGGGTTTTTTAGCGGATTTTTATGACTGGCAGCCGTCACACACTAAAAGACGCTTTTTATTGCAAAAAATATTTTTTTGCGTTACCACATTTTGGTCACATTTTATACATACATTATAACATCATGTTATAAGGTCAGATTCCTGATCTGACACTTTGCAGCGATCTGACATACAGGGCTGCAGGCTTACCAGCGCTTGCTCTGAGCAGGAGCTTGGTAAGCCACCTCCATGCAGGACCCGGATGCAGCCCCGCAGCCACTTTGGATCTGGGGCCTGCAGGGAGGAGACGCTCAGTACAAGGTGAGCACATCGCCTTGTACTGAGGGTCTCAGGGAAGCACGCAGGGAGCCCCCTCCCTGAGCAATGCTTCCCTATGCCCCCAAAACGCTGCAATCATGTTTGATCGCAGTGTGTCGGGGGTTAATGTTCCGGGGGCGGTCCGTGACCGCTCCTGGCATAGTGCTGGATGTCAGCTTCGATAGGCGATAGTCAGCTGACACCCGGACGCGCTCCCTCTGTGATCGCTATGACGTACTATCCCGTCCCTGGGAATTAAGTCCCAGGTCACCTTGACGGGATAGTACGTCATATGGGATTAAGCTACATAGGAGCGATCTGATGATCGCTGCTATGTAGCAGAGCCGATCAGGCTATGCCAGCTTCTAGCCTCCCATGGAGGCTATTGAAGCATGGCAAAAGAAAAAAAAAAAAAGTTAAAAAATATGAAATAAGAAAAAAAACATAACTTCAAATCACCCGCATTTCACCCCATTCAAAGTAAAACAAAAATCAAATCAAATATATACATATTTGGTATCTCCGCGTTCAGAATCGCTCGATCTATCAATAAAACAAAGGATCAACCTGATCGCTAAACGGCGTATTGAGAAAAAAAATCAAAACGCCAAAATTATGGTTTTTTGGTCGCCGCGACATTGCGCTAAAATGCAATAACGGGCGATCAAAAGAACGTATCTGCACCAAAATGGTATCACTAAAAACGTCAGCTCGGGACGCAAAAAAATAAGCCCTCACCCGACCCCAGATCACGAAAAATGGAGACACTACGGGTATCGGAAAATGACGCAATTTCGCAATTTTTTTTTTTTTTTTTTTTTAAGCAAACTTTGGAATTTTTTTTCACCACTTAGATAAAAAAAAAAATAACCTAGACATGTTTGGTGTCTATGAACTCGTAATGACCTGGAGAATCATAATGGCAGGCCAGTTTTAGCATTTAGTGAAGCTAGCAAAAAAGCCAACCAAAAAACACGCATGGGATTGCACTTTTTTTGCAATTTCACTTGGAATTTTTTTCCCACTTTCTACTACACGACATGGTAAAACCAATGATGTCGTGCAAAAGTACATCTCGTCCCGCAAAAAAATAAGCCCTCACATGGCCATGTTGATGGAAAAATAAAGTTATGGCTCTTGGAAGGAAGGGAGCGAAAAACGAACATGGAAAAAACGGAAAATCCCAAGGTCATGAAGGGGTTAAACAAGCTAGCCAAGTTAATATACATAAAAACAAATGTAAATTTGTGTACTAGATTCAGATTAATTTGCATGTAGCTGAATAATTAGGCTGCCGTCACACTAGCAGTATTTGGTCAGTATTTTACATCAGTATTTCTCAGCCAAAGGCCAGCTTCACACTTGCGAGTTTTATGGACGTAAGAGCGCAGAAACTACGTCCATAAAACTCGCAAAACATACGGCACAATTATTCTCTATGCCCCTGCTCCTATCTGCCGTATTAAACTGATCAGTATTATACGGCTTTCTACGGCCGTAGAAAATCGCAGCATGCTGCGTTTGTCACCGTATTGCGCAAATAAAACGTCAATGAAAGTCTATGGAAGCCCCAAAAATACGGATCACACACGGACCAGCAGTGTGACTTGCGAGAAATACGCAGCGGTGTTAGCTAGAAAAGCCGGTAATTCATTGCGGTGTACAGTAAAATCACACTGACAGCTTCCAGTAGAATAAATGTGTACACATAGAATAGGTATATATAATAGGTATATAATAGGTGAGATATATATATATATATTTTAATATTTCTTCCAGCGCTAGACAGCTTTAAAGCCGGTAATTCAATTACCAGCAGAGGGCGCCGCTTATGATCTCGAGCCAGGGAGCTTTCTAGGAAAGTTCCCACGATCTAGGAACAGCCAGCAGAGGGCGCCTCACCGCAAATGCAGGTAAATATAGGTCATTGACCTACTTTACCTTCATTCTCCGGGGTTTTCCAGACATGAGCAATGTTGCATTAGCAAAGCTCGTGCCTGCAAAATATTTTAACCCCTTCAGATGGATTTACATCGTTGGACTTTACAGATCTGCGGAAGGTAAGGATATTGTTGGTTTATTATGTTTTTTTTGTTACAGAACGAGGGTCTTCAGTGATTGGATTGGGCGTTCAATAAAATATTAAAACAACCTTTGTTTTTATTTCATTAAAATAATTTTTAATAATGTGTTTGTGTATTTTTTTAACCCTTTACTAGTATTGGATTAATAATGGATAGGTGTCATAATTGACGCCTCTCCATTATTAATTTGGCTTAATGTCACCTTACAATAGCAAGGTGGCATTAACCCTTCATTACCCCATATCTCGCCGCTACACGGGAATGGGAAGAGAGTGGCCAAGTGCCAGAATAGGCGCATCTCCCAGATGTGCCTTTTCTGGGGTGGCTGGGGGCAGATGTTTTTAGCCAGGGGGAGGGGGCAATAACCGTGGACCCTCTCCAGGCTATTAATATCTGCCCTCAGTCACTGGCTTTACTACTCTGGCGGAGAAAATTGTGCGGGAGCCCACGCCAATTTTTTCCGCCATTTAACCCCTTAATTTACTAGCTAGAACGGCCAAATTTTGAATATACACACTACTAACATTAGTAGTGTGGAATATGCAAAAAAATGGTGATATGAGATTGTTTACTGTATGTAAACCATGTCTCATTTCATGTCGGGTTTAGGAAGGAGAAAGCAAAAGCCGGTAATTGAATTACCGGCTTTCTGCTATATCGCGCTGGATGAAATATTAATATATATACACATATATGTGTCTACTGACATATATATATATATATATATGTTATTTTTTACACATGGATCCCTTGTATAGCCGTATGTCGGTTTTGCAAGCCTGCGATAAAAACACGCAGTACGGATGACATACGGATTACATACGGAGGATGCCATGCGCAAAAAACGCTGAAACACCCTGCCTACGGAGGAGCTACGGACCACTATTTTCGGGACTTTTCAGCGTATTACGGCCATAATATACGGACCGTATTTTCATATGCTGAGTGTGAAGCCGGCCAAAACCAGGAGTGGAACAATTAGAGGAAAAGTATAATAGAAACATATGCACCACTTCTGTATTTATCACCCACTCCTGGTTTTGGCTTACAAATACTGATGTAAAATACTGACCAAAGACTGCTAGTGTGACGGCAGCCTTAATGTTATTAGTGGGTCTTTGCCAGCCCAGTCCGACACTGCTTCAGGGAGTTTAGCTGGACAAGTATTTTTACTCCATCACTGAACTGCATAGCTCATGTCGTTGTGATACAAGACAAGAGCCTGTGTGCTTCCTGACAAGCTAATAATGGCAGATAATGACAGTGCCATGCTACACAGCACGTGGCAACACACAAGATCAGAACAGAAAGTCACAAATGTAATGCCAATTTACTGAAATAATAAGTTTGGATTACAATGCACACGATTAGTGGATAAACTGTTGGTTTCTTTATTTGAGACTTGCTTCATAACCAGGTGTTGTTAGAAATGTTACATTACAAAAAAAAATTTTTCATCTTTACGTTAAAAGGAACACCAAGTATAGAAAATACAGATGACACATTTCAGCACTCCCTTTAGTTCCCATTTCACCTTTTATTACAAAACTGGTCATACACCTTTAATAGCTGTTGCCCAAAAACTCGTTGGACCAGCAGCTATTGCTCCCGACTCACCCTATCAGACGAATGCTTGTATGTCAGAACAAAATGCAATATTATATTGTAAGTATCTAAGCATCAAAGAAGAAAAAGATGATGTGTTAGGATCACCTACTGGGTCTATCAGTATAGATGCCCCCTTATGGGTCCAATGTGAAAGGAATCACATAGTGACTCAAGGACTGTGATAAGAACTGGGGTAAAACAAAATGCTGGCAGAATAGTGGCTCAGTGGTTAGCAATGTGGCTTTGCAGATTCGGGGTCCTGGGTTCAAATCCCAAGGAGTTTGCATGTCCTCCCCGTGTTGGCGTGGGTTTCCTCCAGGTTCTCCGGTTTCCTCCCACATTCCAAAGACATACTGATAGGGAATCAAGTTTGTGAGCCCCAATGGGGACAGTGATGAGGATGTCTGTAAAGTGCTGCTGTATTTATGACGCTCTATAAGTGAGTATAAATAAAATACAAATCACGTCATAAACATGGCTCACTAGAAGAAAAAAACATGGCAGACCAGTAATAAACAGCTGCTCTATTTTCCCTAAGTCAGGAAAAGTCAGGAGGTGGAAAAATCCATAAATTAGTGTCACATGAGCGATGATTCTCTTATGCTAGTGGAACTTGGCTGAAACTCCATCAGAGATTGATCGAGTATCATCTTAGTATGATCGGATTCTCTCGCATGAGAAAAATCACAGCACAGGCGCGAAGAAGATGGAGAACTTCATTTCTCCATCTTTTCCATTGTCTGTGTCCACGTAAATTGCAGAGCGGCACTGCCCCATAGTATAACATTGGTCCGAGTGCTAGCCAATAAAACACAATCTAGCACTCGGCTGATATACTGTATATGATCATGTGAGCGAGCCCTAAAACAGAACAACATTAATGTAAAGGTTTTTCCAGTTTTAGAAATCCTCTCTTCCTTGGCTGTAGTTTAATAAAACAAAACAAAAACAACACTCACACATAATGCGTTATACTTGCCCTCCTCTGGTGCAGCGCAGAGTTTCCACCGTTCCTACCAGGCTCTGACTGTCTGTAGCTCTGAGGTCCCGATGACAGTGTACAGCCAGTAATTCAGATCAGCGGTTCTGGCAGAGCAGAGATCATAAGCCTTCAGAACCGCTAAGCTCTGCAGCACTGAGGACATGATGTTGGTGCTGGATAACAACAGACACCAGGAGATGCAGTGGAGACTCAGAGCTGGACCTGGTGAGGGTGAGTAAATAGAAGTTTGTTTTTTTAAAAAGGAAACTGCGCCAGGGAAATGGACCAACTCCGGAAAAGTTATGAAATGTCATATAAATGTCTGCTCTGTTCCTGATCTAAGGATCTCGGCATTTAGTGGAGATGAGTCTGTGCTGCACTTTATGTACATGCTCAGTAGCTAGCACCAATTGTGGGCATTGTTGCGCGGTGTCAGCTCTCACACAGAGCTGACACCTTCCCCTCGATTGCGGTGCTCACTTTGAGACTCCGCGATCGGTGCACTGTACCTGTACTGCTGTTTGCGGGAACTTCCGCAGGGCAGTACGTATACGGTGCATGTCAGGAAGGGATTAATGGAAAGTTGAGTGGAAGGAAAACGTGTAAAAAAAAAGTGCACAAGCAACCGAGATAACCGCAGACTTGAAAGGATTGTTAAGAAAAGGCCATTCAAAAATTTGGAAGAGCTTCACGAGGACTGGACTGGTGCTGGAGTCATTGCTTTAGAAGCCATCACACATGGGAGGTGGAGCCACATATTCATCACTGTAATGTGCGGCACCATGTGACCGCTCATACAGAAAGAGCTGCGACGCTGAGAGGATGGAAGCATCGAGGGAGCTGGGTAAGTATTTTAATGCCAGCGGGCGGGCGTACAGGGGGAGGGAGGCGGGAGCTGACCGGGAACTTTATTTTAAACACACACAAAAAAAACCCTGATTTTTCATTCCTTCTCTCCAGCGAACACTGCTGGGAAGAAGGAATGAATTCTGGATTCAGCACCCAAAGCAGGGGACAGCGCTTAACTCTAGCGCTGTCTGCTGCACGGTGCGTGTGGTACCCAGTCGGCACACGGACAGCATCCGTGTGCGGTATGTGTTTACACGGACCCATTGACTTTAATGGGTGCGTGTGATACGTGCACTCCCACAAACACTGACATGTCTCCGTGTTTCTCAAATGGACACACGGTCTGTGAAAACACACTGACATGTGCAGAGACACATTGATTTTAATGTGTCTACGTGAGTCAGTGTCTCCAGTATGTGAGGAAACTGTCACCTCACGTACTGGCGCTACTGACGTGTGAAACCGGCCGTAGGAGAAGGCACCCTTCCAATATGAGAGATCGGGAGGAGTGCTCCAAAATTCCAGATGAGAGGTTTAAGAAACTTGTTGATGGTTATAGGAAGAGATTGATTGCAGTTATTTATTTATTCCATAGGGTATAGATTAATTAGAGGATGTCAACAATTTTGATTGGCTCATTTTTGGGGTTGTGTGTGAAATTATTTCCAATTTGCCTTTTTGTCCTGTTCCAATACACACAAAGGAATTAAACATGTGTATAACAAAACCGGTAATTGCAATCATTTTCTGGGAGAAATACTTCAATTTCTGGGACAATTTAAAGGGTGGCAGCACTTATGGCCATGACTGTAAAATCTACATAATATTTCGTATCTTTACAGCGCAGTCAGAGCACAGAAGGAGAATGTCTATCGCGTTGGGTACCTGTCAAGTAAAATTTCAGCTCTGCTACCTAGATTATAAATAAAGACAGGAACTGCTAAGAGTTTCCAAGGACATTTTCTCCACTTCTAGATGGAAAACAAACAAACAAATCAGAAACAAAGCAGGTTTCATATTCAGCTGCTGTTTTAATAACATCCTACTATTGTTTAGCGCCTTATATTGGACAAGGCACAATAGAAAATTCATGAGCCACACAGGCAAAAAGAAAGGGGGTAACAGCAGCGGTGTGCCAAATCACTGGAATAATTTCATACATAATTTAGGAGAAATTCAAGCACTGGAGGCAGAAGTAAAGGGCCAATTCTTCACTGCATGTCTTACGGTTTTTGGCATGAAGACCGCTCAGTTAGTAACTTTATGATTTGCAAAAATTCACACACAATTTTCAGCTTTTTTCCAGTTGCCTTTTGTGGGTCTAGTCAGTAAGTTTACTCAATTTTCAGTGAAATGCCGATATAAAAAATAAATAAATTTGGACTTTGTTTCTCATACTGAGCAAAAAAAAAAAAAAAAAATAGCAAGAGACATCCATTTTCAATCCAAGCCACAGATCAAACCTGCACATTCACACCAATGGGTCCATGAAAATTATATAAATTAAGCATACCCTAATAGTATCATATGTAACACATGGACTGCAGCTAAGGTTTAGGCAAGATAGCAAGATTTTTTAAGAATATAGACTGAAAATGGATGAAAACTGGATCCAGCAAACAAATGAAAAACATCTCTTTTTGCTTGGAAACAAAGAAAAGCAGACAGCTAAGGCTTCATTCAGACATGTGTGAAGAGCTGTTATCAGTGTTGGCAGGAACTGCTCGATCGCGGAGCTGCTCCGTCTTCTGATAATGGGCGCCTCCTATTCAAACCAATAGGAGGAAGACGTGCAGTGCCAAGCCTTGGCCGCTATCAGAGGACGGAGCAGCTCCGCAATCAAGCAGTACTGGCCGGCGGAAGCCGATACTGAGAAAAGCTGGGAGTGCCCAACCCGGACTGATCAGATATTGATGGCCCATCCTGAGTAGGTCCTCCATGAAAAAGTAGTGGACAACCTCTTTATCTATCTTTTCTTGTACTCATAAAATTATGGACAGTTGTTCAGAGGTTTGTTGTTTTTTTTTATCACTGTGTCAATTCTTAACCTCAGTGACTTATCACACATGAAAAAGAAAAAAAATAAACTGCAAAGCGTCATTTATCCATTACAATTTTTAGCACGGACTGTACACAGATGCCATCTGTGTTCTGTGCTTGATTTATGACTTTTGATCAAAAACACACATGGTCCGCAATAAACACGGAGATGTGAAGAGTGCCTTTGACTTTAATGGGTTCATGATAATCATGGATACATCACAGAATTTGTGATTCACAGGTGTTTGAATGAGGCTTTAGGCAGATCCCAGGTAATATGTGAAGGCAGCTTTGCAGTTATTTCTACTGTATTTAGCATGAAGTCTGATACATTTGATGCATCTTTAAATTTAACATTTCTGTATAAAGTAGTTTCTTCAATTTTCACGTCACACCCTATAATATAAATAAAAAAATTAATTTATAATTATACCCTATAATATAAATAATAAAATGAAAAAGAAAAAGTCTCACAAAAGGACATGCCACAAAAATCCATAAACATAATACATCATAAATTATAACGAGGTATAACAACAGTCGGATCCATTTGCATACTATATAATAATTTATAATAAATAGTATCTTGGTATACCGGTTTATAAGTACTATTTAAGCAAACCGCAAAAACCCAATGCGCGTTTCACTGCCCCCGGAAGAAGCCAGCTGTGAAACACTCATAATTTCCAGGTAGCTATATCACATATACCCCATCATCTTGCATGTACAGTACCTACCGTATATTCCCCTTCCACCATTGCGTTTTCCTATGCATGTATTGCCTTAAAGGGACTGCTGATGACAACTAGGTTTTTGCTGCTTGCTTAAATTGTACTTATAGACCGGTATACCAAGGTACTATTTATTATAAATTATGCAAATGAATTTGACTGTTAATATACACTCCCTGACAGAAGTTATGTCGCTTATCCATGTTATGTAAATAAAAGCTTATAACCTGACGTTAAATTCATCCATTGGTTGTATAAATTATTCTTTTGAAAGCTGAAACCCTCCGAAATGTGGTTTAGGTTAAGAAAATAAATTGGCATCAATGCAGAAATATTGATCAGTTAATGGACACAGAATGGACACAGAATGGTCAGATTTTGGCAAGACAAAACTTTTGTCGCCTTGTCACATAATGCACCCAATTCTAGTTTACATCCTCACCTGTGCTCAGTAAATGATTGGTTAATTAGTGTGCGTGTGTATAAAAAGAAACCCAGCACCCCAGACCTTCACTTGAACTGCAACTTGAGCTCTGACAACATGCCAAAAATCCACCCTGTGACAAAAGCCTGGGTTATCAAGAGGCTGAAGACCAGATCCACTGCAGAGGTGGCTGGCACCTTTAATGTGTCTCAGCCTCAAGTACAAAGAATTAAAAAAATTTGAAGAGACTGGAGATGTGTTTGACAAGCCCAGGTCCGGCAGACCCCACAAGACAACTGCTCAGGAGGAACGTTTGTTGGTTAGAAAATCTTCCACTGAAGCAGAGCTCCAACAGGCCTGGTCATCTCAAGTCCCTGTGTCAACTAGATCAGTTTGTAGGATTCTGTCTCGAAATGGCCTCCATGGTCAAATCAGTGCCCAGAAGCCAGCACTAAACAAAAGGCAAATTAAAAACCGTGTGGCATTTGCAAAGTCCCACAGCCTGATAAAGAGATGGACGCTGGAAAAGTGGCAGAAGGTGGATTTTTTTGATGAATCTTCAGTAGAATTACACAACAGCCACGCAAATACTGCAGGAGACATAATGGAGCCCGTATGGATCCAAAATACACCCAGAAAACAGTTAAATTTGGTGGTGGAAAGATCATGGTCTGGGGTTACATTCAGTATGGGGGGTGTGTGAAACATTTGCAAGGTGGAAGGCAATATCAATAGTCTAAAATATCAAGAAGTATTAGCTACCTCTTATATTCCAAATCATAAAAGGGGTCAAATTCTGCAGCAGGATGGTGCTCCATCTCATCCATCCATCTCTACAACAAAGTTCCTCCAGGCAAAAAAGATCAAGGTGCTCAAGGACTGGCCAGCCAAGTCACCAGACATGAACAATGAGAATGTTTGGGGTAGGATGAAAGAGGAAGTTGGAAGACAAAACCAAAGAATCTAGATGAACTCTGGGAGGCATGTAAGACTGCATTCTTTGCTATTCCTGATGACTTCATTAATAAATTGTATGAATCATTGTTGAACCGCATGGATGCAGTCCTTCAAGCCCATGGAAGTCACACAAAATATTAAATATGACTCTAATAGCACCACAACTTCATTCACCAATGTTAAGCAACATATACTTGTATTTGTATTTTAAGCTAATTATTTGTTTGAATATCACATTACTTTCTGTGGGCTACAAAACTTTTGTCTTGCCAAATCTGACCATTCTGTGTCCATTAACTGATCAATATTTCTGCATTGATGCCAATTTATGTTCTTAACCTAAACTGCATTTTGGAGGGTTTCAGCTTTCAAAAGAATAATTTATACAACCAATGGATGAATTTAACGTCAGGTTATAAGCTTTTATTTACATAACATGGATAAGCGACATAACTTCTGTCAGGGGGTGTTGTTGTGAATTCTGTGGCAGAGCTCCCTCCTGTGGTCACAAGTGGTACTTCGGCTGATTCTCTCTGTGAGCTTCCGTTGGTGGAGGAAAGTGGTACTGCGGCTTCTGAGTTTCCTTCCTCAGGTGTTGTGGTGAAGTCGTTAGGTGCTGCTCTATTTAACTCCACCTAGTGCTTTGATCCTGGCCTCCAGTCAATGTTCTAGTATTGGACCTGTTTCCTCCTGGATCGTTCCTGTGGCCTGCTGCTCTGCATAGCTAAGTTCCTCTTTGCTATTTGTTTGCTGTTTTTTTCTGTCCAGCTTGTCAATTTGTTTTTTTTCTGCTTGCTGGAAGCTCTGGAACGCAGTGGGTGTACCTCCGTGCCATTAGTTCGGTACGGAGGGTCTTTTTGCCCCCTTTGCGTGGTTTTTATAGGGTTTTGTGTTGACCGCAAAGTTACCTTTCCTATCCTCGCTCTGTTCAGAAAGTTGGGCCTCACTTTGCTAAATCTATTTCATCTCTACGTTTGTCTTTTCATCTTAACTCACAGTCATTATATGTGGGGGCTGCCTTTTCCTTTGGGGTATTTCTCTGAGGCAAGGTAGGCTTATTTTCTATCTTCAGGCTAGCTAGTTTCTCAGGCCGTGCCGAGTTGCATAGGGAGCGTTAGGCGCAATCCACGGCTGCCTTTAGTGTGGTTGGAGAGGATTAGGGATTGCGGTCAACAGAGTTCCCACGTCTCAGAGCTCGTTCTTGTTTTTTGGGTTATTGCCAGGTCACTGTATGTGCGCTGACCTCTATGTCCATTGTGGTACTGAATTACCTTTCATAACAGTACTGGGGGCCAAAGTACTAATGATTCTCAATAGAGGGAAAAAATAAGTTCTGAGACCATTTTTTTTTCTCTGCACTGTGTTTTGCCTTTTTTTTCCCCTAGACATTTGGGTGGTTGAGGACACAGGTGTAGCAATGGACATTAAAGGTCTGTCTTCATGTGTGGATCAGCTCACGGCAAGAGTACAAAGTATTCAAGACTTTGTGGTTCAGAATTCTATGTTAGAACCGAGAATTCCTATTCCTGATTTGTTTTTTGGAGATAGAACTAAATTTCTGAGTTTCAAAAATAATTGTAAACTATTTCTGGCTTTGAAACCTCGCTCCTCTGGTGACCCAGTTCAACAAGTTAGGATCGTTATTTCTTTTTTACGTGGCGACCCTCAGGACTGGGCATTTTCTCTTGCGTCAGGAGATCCTGCATTAAGTAATATCGATGCGTTTTTCCTGGCGCTCGGATTGCTGTACGATGAGCCTAATTCAGTGGATCAGGCAGAGAAGAATTTGCTGGCTCTGTGTCAGGGTCAGGATGAAATAGAGGTATATTGTCAGAAATTTAGAAAGTGGTCCGTACTCACTCAGTGGAATGAAGGTGCGCTCGCAGCTATTTTCAGAAAAGGTCTCTCTGAAGCCCTTAAGGATGTCATGGTGGGATTTCCTATGCCTGCTGGTCTGAATGAGTCTATGTCTTTGGCCATTCAGATCGGTCGACGCTTGCGCGAGCGTAAATCTGTGCACCATTTGGCGGTATTACCTGAGCTTAAACCTGAGCCTATGCAGTGCGATAGGACTTTGACCAGAGTTGAACGGCAAGAACACAGACGTCTGAATGGGCTGTGTTTCTACTGTGGCGATTCCAC
The DNA here is from genome assembly GCF_032444005.1 of Ranitomeya imitator. Lineage (NCBI taxonomy): Eukaryota > Metazoa > Chordata > Amphibia > Anura > Dendrobatidae > Ranitomeya > Ranitomeya imitator. Next base: position 1,017,954,251 of record NC_091282.1, read on the forward strand.
TCATGCTATCTCTCATTGTCCTAAGCGCACTAAGCGGTTCGCTAGGTCTGCCACCATTGGTACGGTACAGTCAAAATTTCTTCTGTCCGTTACCTTGATCTGCTCTTTGTCATCGTATTCTATCATGGAATTTGTGGACTCAGGCGCTGCTCTGAATTTGATGGACTTGGAGTATGCTAGGCGTTGTGGGTTTTTCTTGGAGCCCTTGCAGTGTCCTATTCCATTGAGAGGAATTGATGCTACGCCTTTGGCCAAGAATAAGCCTCAGTACTGGACCTAGCTGACCATGTGCATGGCTCCTGCACATCAGGAGGTTATTCGCTTTCCGGTGTTGCATAATCTGCATGATGTGGTCGTGTTGGGGTTGCCATGGCTACAAGTCCATAATCCAGTATTAGATTGGAAATCCATGTCTGTGTCCAGCTGGGGTTGTCAAGGTGTACATGGTGATGTCCCATTTCTGACTATTTCGTCATCCACCCCTTCTGAGGTTCCTGAGTTCTTGTCTGATTACCGGGATTTATTTGATGAGCCCAAGTCCGATACCCTACCTCCGCATAGGGATTGTGATTGTGCTATCGATTTGATTCCTGGTAGTAAATTCCCAAAAGGTCGACTGTTTAATTTGTCTATGCCTGAGCATGCCGCTATGCGGAGTTATGTGAAGGAGTCTTTGGAGAAGGGGCATATTCGCCCGTCATCGTCGCCATTAGGAGCAGGGTTCTTTTTTGTCGCCAAGAAGGATGGTTCACTGAGACCTTGTATAGATTACCGCCTTCTAAATAAGATCACGGTTAAATTTCAGTACCCCTTACCATTGTTATCTGATTTGTTTGCTCGGATTAAGGGGGCTAGTTGGTTCACCAAGATAGATCTTCGTGGTGCGTATAATCTTGTGCGTATTAAGCGAGGCGATGAATGGAAAACTGCATTTAATACGCCCGAGGGCCATTTTGAGTATCTAGTAATGCCATTCGGACTTGCCAATGCTCCATCAGTGTTTCAGTCCTTTATGCATGACATCTTCCGAGAGTACCTGGATAAATTCCTGATTGTGTACTTAGATGACATTTTGATCTTCTCGGATGATTGGGAGTCTCATGTGAAGCAGGTCAGAATGGTGTTTCAGGTCCTGCATGCAAATTCTTTGTTTGTGAAGGGATCAAAGTGTCTCTTTGGTGTTCAGAAGGTTTCATTTTTGGGGTTCATCTTTTCCCCTTCTACTATCGAGATGGACCCTGTTAAGGTCCAAGCCATCCATAATTGGACTCAGCCGACATCTCTGAAAAGTCTGCAAAAGTTCCTGGGCTTTGCTAATTTTTATCGACGCTTCATCTGCAATTTTTCTAGTATTGTTAAACCATTGACCGATTTGACCAAGAAAGGTGCTGATGTGGTCAATTGGTCTTCTGCTGCTGTGGAAGCTTTTCAAGAGTTGAAGCGTCGTTTTTCTTCTGCCCCTGTGTTGTGTCAACCAGATGTTTCGCTGTCATGATTCCAATGGCAGGGAATCACAAAAGGACAAGCACCAACGAGCTCTAGGGTGATGGAACCTGAGCTGACCGCGACCCTAAACCTGAATACACAAATAACAATAGCCGGGGAACGTGCCTACGTTGATCCTAGACGTCTCGCACCAGCCGAAGATCTAACTTCCCCTATTAGAAGAAACACAGACCTCTCTTGCCTCCAGAGAAATACCCCACAGAAATAGCAGCCCCCCACATATAATGACGGTGAAATGAGAGGAAGGCACATACACAGCATGAAATCAGATTCAGCAAAATGAGGCCCGCTAAAACTAGATAGCAGAGGATACAAAAGTAAACTGCGCGGTCAGCAAAAAACCATCCTGTAATTACTTGAACTCATGTTCCAACTCATGGAACATGAGGAGCAATTACAGCCCGCTAGAGCAACCAGCAGCAAAGAAACAATTATATGCAAGCTGGACAAGACAAAAATAAATCAAAACGTGGAACAAGAAAATCAAAAACTTAGCTTGTCCTGAAGATTACTGAAGCCAGAAGCTGAGGTAACAAAACACTCTGATAACCTTGATAGCCGGCGGGGAAATGACAAGAAAGCCCGGTTAAATAGGAAACTCCCAAATCCTAATAGAACAGGTGGACACCAGAGACAGCAGAACACAAATCACCCAGTACCATCAGTAACCACCAGAGGGAGCCCAAAAACAGAACTCACAACAGTACCCCCCCTTGAGGAGGGGTCACCGAACCCTCACGAGAACCACCAGGGCGACCAGGATGAGCCCTATGAAAAGCGCGGACCAAATCATCAGCATGAACATCAGAGGCAACCACCCAAGAATTATCCTCCTGACCATAACCCTTCCACTTGACCAAATATTGGAGTTTCAGTCTGGAAACACAAGAATCCAAGATCTTCTCCACAACATACTCCAATTCTCCCTCCACCAGCACCGGAGCAGGAGGCTCAGGCGAAGGAACAACAGGTACCTCATACCTCCGCAACAACGACCGATGGAACACATTATGAATAGCAAACGATGCCGGGAGATCCAAACGAAACGACACAGGGTTAAGAATTTCCAAGATCCTATAAGGACCGATGAACCGAGGCTTGAACTTAGGAGAAGAGACCTTCATAGGAACAAAACGAGAAGACAACCACACCAAGTCCCCAACAAGAAGTCGAGGACCCACGCGGCGATGGCGATTAGCAAACTGCTGAGCCTTCTCCTGGGACAACTTCAAATTGTCCACCACATGACTCCAAATCCGATGCAACCTATCCACCACCATGTCCACTCCAGGACAATCAGAAGGCTCCACCTGACCAGAGGAAAAACGAGGATGAAACCCCGAATTACAAAAGAAAGGAGAAACCAAGGTAGCAGAACTAGCCCGATTATTAAGGGCAAACTCGGCCAGCGGCAAAAGGTAACCCAGTCATCCTGATCAGCAGAAACAAAACACCTCAAATAAGTTTCCAAGGTCTGATTAGTTCGTTCCGTCTGGCCATTCGTCTGAGGGTGGAATGCAGACGAAAAGGACAAATCAATGCCCATCTTAGCACAGAACGTCCGCCAAAATCTAGACACAAACTGGGATCCCCTGTCAGAAACGATGTTCTCCGGAATCCCATGCAAACGAACCACGTTCTGGAAAAACAGAGGGACCAACTCAGAGGAGGAAGGCAACTTAGGCAAGGGTACAAGATGAACCATTTTAGAAAAGCGGTCACACACAACCCAGATGACGGACATTTTTTGAGAGACAGGGAGATCCGAAATAAAGTCCATGGAAGTGTGCGTCCAAGGCCTCTTCGGGATAGGCAAAGATGACAACAATCCACTGGCTCGAGAACAGCAAGGCTTAGCCCGAGCACAAACCTCACAAGACTGCACAAAAGAACGCACACCCCTAGACAAGGAAGGCCACCAAAAAGACCTGGCCACCAAGTCTCTAGTACCAAATATTCCAGGATGACCTGCCAACGCAGAAGAATGGACCTCAGAGATGACTCTACTGGTCCAGCTATCCGGAACAAACAGTCTCTCAGGCGGACAACGATCAGGTTTACCCGCCTGAAACTCCTGCAAAGCACGTCGCAAGTCTGGGAAGACGGCCGACAAAATCACCCCATCCCTAAGGATGCCAGTGGGCTCAGAATTTCCAGGGGAGTCAGGCACAAAACTCCTAGAAAGAGCATCTGCCTTCACATTCTTTGAACCTGGCAGGCATGAAACCACAAAACTGAAACGAGAGAAAAACAGTGACCAACGAGCCTGTCTAGGATTCAGACGCCTGGCAGACTCAAGGTAAATCAGATTTTTGTGATCAGTCAAGACCACCACACGATGTCTAGCACCCTCCAGCCAATGACGCCACTCCTCAAATGCCCACTTCATGGCCAAAAGTTCCCGATTACCCACATCATAATTCCGCTCAGCGGGCGAAAATTTTCTAGAAAAGAACGCACATGGCTTCATCACCGAGCAATCGGAGCTTCTCTGTGACAAAACCGCCCCCGCTCCAATCTCGGAAGCATCAACCTCAACTTGGAAAGGAAGCGAAACATCAGGCTGACGCAACACAGGAGCAGAAGAAAACCGGCGTTTAAGTTCCTGAAAGGCCTCCACAGCCGCAGGAGACCAATCAGCAACATCAGCACCCTTCTTAGTCAAATCCGTCAAAGGCTTAACAACACTAGAAAAATTAGTTATAAAACGACGATAGAAATTAGCAAAGCCCAAGAACTTCTGCAAACTCTTAAGAGATGCAGGCTGCGTCCAGTCACAAATAGACCGAACCTTGACGGGATCCATCTCAATAGTAGAAGGGGAAAAAATATACCCCAAGAAAGAAATCTTCTGGACTCCAAAGAGACACTTTGAGCCCTTTACAAACAAGGAATTAGCCCGCAGGACCTGAAACACCTTCCTGACCTGCTGAACATGAGACTCCCAGTCATCAGAAAAAAACAAAATATCATCCAAATACACAATCATAAATTTATCCAGATATTCACGGAAAATATCGTGCATAAAGGACTGGAAGACTGAAGGAGCATTAGAAAGTCCGAAAGGCATTACCAAATACTCAAAATGGCCCTCAGGCGTATTAAATGCGGTTTTCCACTCATCACCTTGCTTTATTCGTATAAGATTATACGCACCCCGGAGATCAATCTTAGTGAACCATTTAGCCCCCTTAATGCGAGCAAACAAATCAGTCAACAAAGGCAAAGGATACTGATATTTTACGGTAATCTTATTCAAAAGACGATAATCTATACAAGGTCTCAAGGACCCATCTTTCTTGGCCACGAAAAAAAAAACCTGCTCCCAAAGGGGACGAAGATGGACGGATATGTCCCTTTTCCAAGGACTCCTTAACATAATCCCGCATAGCAGTATGCTCTGGCACTGACAGATTGAACAAACGACCTTTAGGAAATTTACTACCAGGAATTAAATCTATCGCAATCCCTGTGAGGAGGAAGCGAACTGAGCTTAGGCTCCTCAAAAACATCCCGATAATCCGACAAAAATACAGGAACCTCAGAAGGAGTACATGAAGCGATAGAAATCGGAGGTGCATCATCATGAACCCCCTGACATCCCCAGCTTAACACAGACATTGTTTTCCAGTCAAGGACTGGATTATGAGTTTGTAACCATGGCAGACCAAGTACTAGAACATCATGTAAATTATACAACACCAGGAAGCGAATCACCTCCTGATGAACGGGAGTCATACGCATGGTCACTTGTGTCCAGTACTGAGGTTTATTCATAGCTAAAGGTGTAGAGTCAATTCCCTTCAAAGGAATAGGGACTTCCAGAGGCTCAAGACTAAACCCACATCGCTTGGCAAATGACCAATCCATAAGACTCAGGGCAGCGCCTGAATCTACATAGGCATCGACGGAAATGGATGATAATGAGCAAATCAGAGTCACAGACAGAATGAACTTAGACTGTAACGTACTAATGGCAACAGACTTATCAACCTTTTTTGTGCGTTTAGAGCATGCTGATATAACATGAGCTGAATCACCACAATAAAAGCACAACCCATTTTTCCGCCTATAGTTTTGCCGTTCACTTCTAGACTGAACTCTATCACATTGCATTGTCTCAAGAGCCTGTTCAGAAGACACCGCCAAATGGTGCACAGGTTTGCGCTCCCGTAAACGCCGATAAATCTGAATAGCCATAGTCATAGACTCATTCAGACCCGTAGGCGCAGGGAACCCACCATAACATCTTTAATGGCCTCAGAAAGGCCATCTCTGAACTTTGCAGCCAGGGCGCACTCATTCCACTGAGTAAGCACTGACCATTTCCGAAATTTTTGACAATATATTTCTGCTTCATCTTGCCCCTGAGAGAGAGCTAATAAAGCTTTTTCAGCCTGAATCTCTTGGTTAGGTTCCTCATAGAGCAAACCCAATGCCAGAAAAAACGCATCCACATTAAGCAACGCAGGATCCCCTGGTGCCAATGCAAATACCCAATTTTGAGGGTCACCCCGCAGGAAAGATATAATAATCTTAACCTGCTGAGCAGGGTCTCCAGAAGAGCGAGATTTCAAAGAAAGGAACAGCTTGCAATTGTTCCTAAAATTCAGAAAACTAGATCTATCTCCAGCAAAGAACTCTGGAATAGGAATTCTAGGTTCAGACATAGGAGCATGTACAACAAAATCTTGTATATTTTGAACCTTAGCAGCAAGATTATTCAAGCTGGAAGCTAAACTCTGGACGTCCATGATAAACAGCTAAGGTCAGAGCCATTCAAGGATTAAGAGGAGGAAAAAATAAAAAATAAAAAAAATAAAAAATCATCCAGGCTGCAATTAGGGCTAGGCAGCAACCTCAGAGGAGAAAAAAAAAAAAAAAACTTCCTCAGACTACTTTTCCTCCTACTTCAGCCCAAACATTTTAGGCCGGCTATACTGTCATGATTCCAATGGCAGGGAATCACAAAAGGACAAGCACCAACGAGCTCTAGGGTGATGGAACCTGAGCTGACCGCGACCCTAAACCTGAATACACAAATAACAATAGCCGGGGAACGTGCCTACGTTGATCCTAGACGTCTCGCACCAGCCGAAGATCTAACTTCCCCTATTAGAAGAAACACAGACCTCTCTTGCCTCCAGAGAAATACCCCACAGAAATAGCAGCCCCCCACATATAATGACGGTGAAATGAGAGGAAGGCACATACACAGTATGAAATCAGATTCAGCAAAATGAGGCCCGCTAAAACTAGATAGCAGAGGATACAAAAGTAAACTGCGCGGTCAGCAAAAAACCCTTCAAAAAACCATCCTGTAATTACTTGAACTCATGTTCCAACTCATGGAACATGAGGAGCAATTACAGCCCGCTAGAGCAACCAGCAGCAAAGAAACAATTATATGCAAGCTGGACAAGACAAAAATAAATCAAAACGTGGAACAAGAAAATCAAAAACTTAGCTTGTCCTGAAGATTACTGAAGCCAGAAGCTGAGGTAACAAAACACTCTGATAACCTTGATAGCCGGCGGGGAAATGACAAGAAAGCCCGGTTAAATAGAAAACTCCCAAATCCTAATAGAACAGGTGGACACCAGAGACAGCAGAACACAAATCACCCAGTACCATCAGTAACCACCAGAAGGAGCCCAAAAACAGAACTCACAACATTTCGCTTCCGTTCCAGGTCGAGGTTGATGCTTCAGAGATTGGAGCAGGGGCTGTTTTGTCGCAGAGAAGTTCTGATTGCTCGGTGATAAAACCATGCGCCTTCTTTTCCAGGAAGTTTTCGCCTGCTGAGCGAAATTATGATGTGGGCAATCGAGAGTTGCTGGCCGTGAAGTGGGCATTCGAGGAGTGGCGTCATTGGCTTGAAGGAGCTAAGCATCGCGTGGTGGTCTTGACTGATCATAAGAACTTGACTTATCTCGAGTCCGCCAAGCGGCTGAATCCTAGACAAGCTCGTTGGTCGTTGTTTTTTGCCCGTTTTGACTTTGTGATTTCATACCTTCCTGGCTCTAAAAATGTGAAGGCGGATGCTCTGTCTAGGAGTTTTGTGCCCGACTCTCCGGGTGTATCTGAGCCGGCGGGTATCCTCAAAGAGGGAGTAATTGTGTCTGCCATCTCCCCTGATTTGCGGCGAGTGCTGCAAAAATTTCAGGCTAATAAACCTGATCGTTGCCCAGCGGAGAAACTGTTTGTCCCTGATAGGTGGACGAATAAAGTTATCTCTGAGGTTCATTGTTCGGTGTTGGCTGGTCATCCTGGAATCTTTGGTACCAGAGAGTTAGTGGCTAGATCCTTTTGGTGGCCATCTCTGTCGCGGGATGTGCGTACTTTTGTGCAGTCCTGTGGGATTTGTGCTCGGGCTAAGCCCTGCTGTTCTCGTGCCAGTGGGTTGCTTTTGCCCTTGCCGGTCCCGAAGAGGCCTTGGACACATATCTCTATGGATATTATTTCAGATCTTCCCGTCTCTCAAAAGATGTCAGTCATTTCGGTGGTCTGTGATCGCTTCTCTAAGATGGTCCATTTGGTACCCTTGTCTAAATTGCCTTCCTCCTCTGATTTGGTGCCATTGTTTTTCCAGCATGTGGTTCGTTTACATGGCATTCCAGAAAATATCGTTTCTGACAGAGGTTCCCAATTTGTTTCGAGGTTTTGGCGAGCCTTTTGTGGTAGGATGGGCATTGACTTGTCTTTTTCCTCGGCTTTCCATCCTCACACTAATGGCCAGACCGAACGAACCAATCAGAACTTGGAAACATATCTGAGATGCTTTGTTTCTGCCGATCAGGATGACTGGGTGTCCTTTTTGCCTTTGGCTGAGTTCGCCCTTAATAATCGGGCCAGCTCGGCTACCTTGGTTTCACCGTTTTTCTGCAACTCTGGGTTCCATCCTCGTTTCTCTTCAGGGCAGGTTGAGTCTTCGGACTGTCCTGGTGTGGATACTGTGGTGGACAGGTTGCAGCAGATTTGGACTCATGTAGTGGACAATTTGACTTTGTCCCAGGAGAAGGCTCAACGTTTCGCTAATCGCAGACGCTGTGTGGGTCCCCGACTTCGGGTTGGGGACTTGGTTTGGTTATCTTCTCGTCATATTCCTATGAAGGTTTCCTCTCCTAAGTTTAAACCTCATTTTATTGGTCCTTATAGGATTTCTGAGGTTCTTAATCCTGTGTCTTTTCGTCTGACCCTTCCAGATTCTTTTTCCATACATAACGTATTCCATAGGTCATTGTTGCGGAGATACGTGGCACCTATGGTTCCTTCTGTTGATCCTCCTGCCCCGGTTTTGGTGGAGGGGGAGTTGGAGTATATTGTGGAGAAGATTTTGGATTCTCGTGTTTCAAGGCGGAAACTCCAGTATCTGGTTAAGTGGAAGGGTTATGCTCAGGAAGATAATTCCTGGGTCTTTGCCTCTGATGTCCATGCTCCCGATCTTGTTCGTGCCTTTCATATGGCTCATCCTGGTCGTCCTGGGAGCTCTGGTGAGGGTTCGGTGACCCCTCCTCAAGGGGGGGGGGTACTGTTGTGAATTCTGTGGCAGAGCTCCCTCCTGTGGTCACAAGTGGTACTTCGGCTGATTCTCTCTGTGAGCTTCCGTTGGTGGAGGAAAGTGGTACTGCGGCTTCTGAGTTTCCTTCCTCAGGTGATGTGGTGAAGTCGTTAGGTGCTGCTCTATTTAACTCCACCTAGTGCTTTGATCCTGGCCTCCAGTCAATGTTCTAGTATTGGACCTGTTTCCTCCTGGATCGTTCCTGTGGCCTGCTGCTCTGCATAGCCAAGTTCCTCTTTGCTATTTGTTTGCTGTTTTTTTTGTCCAGCTTGTCAATTTGTTTTTTTCTGCTTGCTGGAAGCTCTGGGACGCAGAGGGTGTACCTCCGTGCCGTTAGTTCGGTACGGAGGGTCTTTTTGCCCCCTTTGCGTGGTTTTTATAGGGTTTTGTGTTGACCGCAAAGTTACCTTTCCTATCCTCGCTCTGTTCAGAAAGTTGGGCCTCACTTTGCTAAATCTATTTCATCTCTACGTTTGTCTTTTCATCTTAACTCACAGTCATTATATGTGGGGGCTGCCTTTTCCTTTGGGGTATTTCTCTGAGGCAAGGTAGGCTTATTTTCTATCTTCAGGCTAGCTAGTTTCTCAGGCCGTGCCGAGTTGCATAGGGAGCGTTAGGCGCAATCCACGGCTGCCTTTAGTGTGGTTGGAGAGGATTAGGGATTGCGGTCAACAGAGTTCCCACGTCTCAGAGCTCGTTCTTGTTTTTTGGGTTATTGCCAGGTCACTGTATGTGCGCTGACCTCTATGTCCATTGTGGTACTGAATTACCTTTCATAACAGGGTGTACCTTGTTTTAATTTATGATGTATTATGTTTATGAATTTTTGTGGCGCCTCCTTTTGTGAGACATTTTCTGCATTTTTCTATTGTTGTTATTTTCAAGGGATTATTAATAATTATATATTTTACACACTCTGGATCTCTTCACACTTCTACTGAAGATTGTCAGTAGAATGGTGATTATATGATTGTGTTTGAAGTGCAAGTTCTACAGGAATTTGACATTTTTTTTGCTAATTTTAGATAATTAAAAATCCTGAGAAAATATACTGCAGGCTAGAACAAGAGTCGCAGTTCCTCTGGCTTCAGCACCTTCCAGCATTTTTTCTGGCATAGTGCCTCACCTCCGCTTGCTAAAAATCATTTGCATTCTTAAAAGTATAGTTTGTTTGTGTAGTCAGGTAACAAGTTTGTTGAGTGTTACCAATGACGACCAGCAAAACTGGGAATTCAGCTCTGGACCACAATGCAGGTTTACAACCCAGAATCAGTACAGTACAATCTTTTCACACAGTTACTTATCAGTGGTTTTTATACACTATTTATATATATTTACTATACAAACAATATGTTGTGTTCAAAGGTGAACCTTCACCTTAACAAGAGATAACGTATACAAAAGTGTTACCTGTATGCGCATGGTTCAACTTTAAGAATTTACAAATGGGTTTCAAATGGAGCATTTCTCGCAGTGTTTTTGGAGACCGTTGCATTCACATCAAAACGATGCATGCCAACAGGTACCGTATTTTTCGGACTACAAGACGCACTTTTTCCCCCCCAAAAAAGGGGGGAAAATGGGGGGTGCGTCTAATAGTCGCAATGCAGGCTTACCGTGGCGGCAGAGGTGCGGTGGCAGAGGTGCAGCGGCAGAGGTGGCGCAGTAAGCGGGGTCCCTTTCTCCGGTGAGGTGATGCAGCAGCCCGGTATGCAGCAGAGCCGGGTGAATCCTGTTGTTATCGGTGGTGGCGGCCATTTTCCTGAGGCCGCGCGTGCGCAGATGGAGCGCTCTGCTTCCCGGGGCTTCAGGAAAATGGCCGCCGCGATCTCCATCTGCGCACGCGCGGCCTCCCGTGGCCATTTTCCTGAAGCCCCGGGAAGCAGAGCGCTTCATCTGCACACGCGCGGCCTCAGGAAGATGGCCGCGCCCACCGATAACAACAGGATTCACCCGTCTCTCCTGCTTACCGGGCTGCTGCATCACCATACCGGGGAAAGGGACCCCGCTTACTGCGCCTCCTCTGCCGCTGCACCTCTGCCACCGCACCTCTGCCGCCACGGTAAGCCTGCATTGCCTGCACAGTAAGCCTGGGACCCCTCTCACGCCATACCTCTCACTGCACCTCCTCATCCCAGCACCTCCTCATCCCAGCACCTCCTCATCCCAGCACCTCCTCATCCCAGCACCTCCTCATCCCAGCACCTCCTCATCCCAGCACCTTCTCATCCCAGCACCACCCCACCTCTGCCGACACCTTGCCTCCTGTGACCCTGCTCTGCCACCGCCAGCCCTCAGGTAAGATACTGTAAATTCGGACAATAAGACGGACCCCCATCTTATAAAAAATCTTTTTTCTGCAATTTTCACCCCAAATTTGGGGTGCGTCTTATGGTCCGGTGCATCTTATAGTCCGAAAAATACGCATTGTTTTTATAGACATTTTTTTCTTCAATGGCTTCCAATAGAACTTCTGAAATTCATGGAAAACCACTTTTTGAAAATGCCAAATAAAAAGTCACTAAAAGTGCGTGCAAAAGACTAACAAAGTACTTACTAAAATTTTGATCTGCTAGGTTTTTTACATGCATTTTAAAAAGGTGACTAAATAAAAGTAAGAAGCCTAAGGGCTCATGCAGGCATCCACGAAATTTGGTCCGAGCACATACCACAATGCTTGACCTGTCCAAGGGTTACCTATCTTGAACTGGACAGCCTTGACGGTAACGCTGTGGATGCCCTCCACCTGGACTTTTCAAATGCATTTGATACAACATAAAAGGTTGGTACATAAAAGGAGAGCAATGAGACTAGAGGAACATATGTGTGACCGAGTTAACAAATGGCTCAGTGCTAGGAAACAAAGGGTGGTTATTAATGGAACACACTGACTGGGTCACAGTAAACAGTGGGGTACCACAGGGGTCAGTATTGAGCCCTCTTCATTTTAACATACGGTATTTATTAATAACCCAGGGCATACACAGTAGAATTTTAATATTTGCAGATGATACTAAACACTCCAAGGTAATGAACACAGGATTATAATATTACAAATTATTTACACACGCTGGAGGTTTGGGCTGAAAAAATGGAAATTGAAGTTTAATGTAGATAAATGTAAGGTCATGCACTTGGGCTGAGGAAATAATAAGGTGCTAAACTGTAAAGCACTGGGTGAAACAGTCACTGAAAAATTCTTGGGTGTGTGGGTGGATGGCAAATTAAACGTTACTCATCAGTGCCAGGCAGCTGCTGCCAAGGCAAATAAACAAATAATTGGATGCATTAAAAGAGGCATAGATACTCATAACAAGAACATAGTTTTGCCTCTATACAAGTCACTAATGCAGTCACACTTAGAATACTGTGTACAAAAGAAAAACATAGCTGAACTATAGCAGGTGCAGAGAAAAGCAACTGAGGTTATTAAGGGAACTTGTGGACAGAAACGCAAGAAAGGTTATCAAACTTGGGATTATTCAATTTGTAAAAATGAAGGCTTAGGGGCAATCTTATTACAATGTACAAATATATGAAGGGACTGTACAGAAGACATCTTTCTACTGATCTTTTTACAATGAAGTCTGCCACAGTGACAAAAGTGCATCATCTACAGTGGAATGTAAAAGTTTGGGCACCCCTGGTCAAAATGAAAATGGGCCAATGCAAAAGTTTGGGCACCCTGCATGGTTAGTACCTAGCAACACCCCTTTTGCAAGTATCACCACTTGTAAACGTTTTTAGTAGCCAGCCAAGAGTCTTTCAATTCTTATTTGAGGGATTTTCATCTATTCTTCCTTGGAAAATTCTTCCAGTTCTGTGAGATTCCTGGGTCGTCTTGCATGCACTGCTATTTTGAGGTCTAGCCACAGATTTTCAATGATGTTGAGATCAGGCGACTGTGAGAGTTATTGTAAAACCTTTAGCTTGTGCCTTTTCAGGTAGTCTCTTGTGGATTTTGACGTGTTTGGGACCATTATCCATTTGTAGAAGCCATTCTGTTTTCAACATCAGCGTCTTTACAGATGGTGTTATGTTTCCGTCAAGAATTTGTTGAAATTACATTGATTCCATTCTTCCCTTTACCTGTGAAATGTTCATGCCATTGGCTGCGATGAAACTCTAAAGCATGATTAATCCACCCTCATGCTTAATAGTCGGCAAGATGTTCTTTACCTGAAATTCTGTGCCCCTTTTTCCCCACATATACTTTTGATCATTGTGGCCAAAAGAGTTCTATTTTAACCTTATCAGCCAGAGGACTTGTCTCCAACATGCATCAGGCTTGTTTAGATGTTCTTTTGCATACTTCTGGCACCAAATTTTCTGGTGAGGACGTAGGAGAGGTTTTCTTCTGATGACTCTTCCATGAAGGCCATATTTGTGCAGGTGTCTCTGAACAGTAGAACAATGTACCACAACTCCAGAGTCTGTTAAATATTTCTGAAGGTATTTTGCAGTCAAGCGGGAGTTCTAATTTGCCTGTCTAGCAGTCCTGCCAGCAGCTCTAATTGAAATTTTGCTTGGTCTTCCAGACCTTATCTTGACCTTCACTGTTCCTGTTAATTGCCATTTCATAATTACATTTCAAACTGAGGAAAGGGCAACTTGAAAACGCTTTGCTATCATCTTATGGCTTTATCCTGCTTTGTGGGCCTCCACCATTTTCAAAATGCTAAGCAGCTACTTAGAAGAACCGTGGCTGCAGTTTTTGGCACAAGGTTAGAGGAGGATGGGTTTTTATAAAGCTGGGAAATTTGCATCACCTGGCCTTACTCAATGATAATAGTGAAATAAAAACAAAACCCTAACAAACTAATTAAGGATTGTTACCTTGTTCAAAGTTTTCTGAGCACACAAATCTGAATTGGTGCCCAAACTTTTGCATTGGCCCATTATCCTTTCTGTAATTTTTAAAATGTAAAAAAAATATAATATTTTTCTAAAATACATAAGGAAATGTGTCATTTTTAGCTTTAGGCCTTTTAGATGTTTATTTGGAGTGATTATATTTGGTCCGCAACACTGATGTCTATGTGGGGCCCAATATTCTGTATGTAGAACTATGTGGTGTCCATTATTCATAGGGTCATAATTCGTTAAGGTTCATCATACCATCTGTGTGTAGGGTACTGTGGAGAAATTCACTGTGGGGGTATCAATGCTGCGTTTAAGGGGGGGGGGGGCACTTTTGCTGGCATCATACTTTATTCTCTGTATCAGTTATTAATTCAAGATTTTTTATTCTTTTGTTATTACATTTAAATTAGGACACTGGGTCATTTGCTTATTACTACTTTTACATAACAGATTATATTATTCCAGTATGCCCCACTTGTGATTATGTGCCAATTTTATTCTAAAATCTATTAGCTATAATGTACTTTATTCGTGGGACAACCCCTTTAAGTTTATTTCCATATGATAGGTTTCCTCATTACGGTATAATTGATAAGGAAAAGCTTCCTCAATTGTAGACTTTTTTTAATAAATAAAAAGGTTAGCCAGTGACCATATCCAAGTTTTTAATTTTGTCCCTCTGTGGGGAAAAAAAGTTTAATCAAATCACAGATGCAAATCCTTTACTGTTAAATGTGAGACTATGGGACGCTCTGCTACATGATAATGTGTAATGGTTGATTCACTACATAAGTACCTGGAGGGCCTGGATGCCTTTCACAAAATAAATATTCATGCAGGTTATGGGCACTAGATTCTTTGATGGGACGTTGATCCTGGAAACTTGTCTGATTGCCATATGTAAAGTAGGGACGGAATTTTGTCCCTAATAAGGGGCAATTAGCAACTCCTTTCTTCTGGATCAACATGTTAGATTATAGGTTGATCGACATCAACTTTGTCTACCTTCAACCTTAAAAACTATGAAACTATATGTGCCCAGAAGGCTCTCGCGTTCGGTTTGGAAGACCCAATGACAGTCTATGCATTGCGGTCTGTGCTTGGACCAAATTTCACGGATATCTTCAAGAGTCCTAAGTATGTACAACTGAGAAAGCAAGACTGTTTTCTAAGGCTCCTTTCACACTAGCGTCGGAATCTCCCCGTCGCAATGCGTCGGGGAGAGATTCCGAAGCTAGCTTTTGCTGCATTGCACAATGGGTGCAGCGAATGCATTTTTCCGGCGCATCCGCTGCCCCATTGTAAGGTGCGGGGAGGTGGGGGCGGAGTTCCGGCCACGCATGCGCGGTCGGAAAAAGCGGTCCGTCGGGAGAAAAAAACGTTACATGTTGGGTTTTTTTCTCCCGACGGTCCGCCAAAGCACGACGCATCCGTCGCAAGACGGATGCGAAGTGTGCCAATCAGTCGCAAATGCGTCGTCAATAGAAGTCTATGGGGAAAAAACGCATCCTGCAAGCACTTTTGCAGGATGCGTTTTTTCTGCAAAACGACGCATTGTGACGGATTTAAAAAAACGCTAGTGTGAAAGTACCCTAACATGTGTCATCCATTTTTTATCCATTTTTTTTCTCATCCATTTTTAAATATTGAAGGAGGTAAACTTTTTTGAGCAATTGACTGTTAGCAATGGATCCATTAATAATGGAACACTGAAGTAAAAAGAGTGTCTTCTGTTTTTCATCCATTTTTAACTGATCCCCACAGACTTTAATGGAGAAGTCTACAACATGAAGGCATATAGAATATGCTCTTGTATCGGGCACATAGACCAGTTTTTAAAACAGAAGCGTGTATGGATCAGTGAAACTTTATGCTTCCATATGTATAGATGTACAGCACAAGGAAGTGTACAACTGATGGGGTAGCAGTCTAAGGGGGAATTCCCACACTGTAGGTTTGTTGGTTTTTCTGAGAAATTTCTGCAACTTAAAAATGATTCCATTCATCTGAATGAAGTATTTCTTAGATCAATAAGATTAGTTTCAAAACTTTCCACAACACAAGCTGCAAACACGCAGTACTGATTCTTGGAACGACTTGATGTGCATCATGTATTCAGTCTTTATGAGCATCTTTTCACCCCTTTAGGATTCGAAGGTGAAGCAGCTAAATGTAATCTCACCAATCTGCTCACTAGCTAAGATATAGTTAAAGAGGACTTGAAAAACACAAAGAAAACCACCGCCAGCATTTTCCTTAAGCATCATTTTTTGGGGGGTCCCCATACACTCTCCAGGTAAGGCTAAGCAAACAGCTGTGACCTGTTAATAGCCTGGGAACCTTTTGGGATATTGCCCCTTTTCACATTAATATCAGTCTCCAGCGGTGGGCTTTCCCTCTGCTGGTTATGAAAATAGCACTGGATCCTACACCATTTTTCTAATTGAATTCTTCATTTTACACAGGGGGTGCTGAATACAACTCCCATCATTGGCACCTGGTCACGCTGATCTCAAGGAGAACAAGCAACAATGACGGCTTTTTGGCTTCAGTATCCGGGGCCTGGGATCAGCGCAAACTTTACTGCTTTTCCAAGGCACCGGTACGTGTCACAAGGATGGTAAACACAGACAGCAAAGGACACGCGGATCTCACTAGTACGTGTGAAGGGGGCCTAATAATGGAACAGGCTGCCACGATAGGTGGCGAGCTCTCCTTCAATGGAAGTCTTGATACAGAGGCTGAACAGTATCTGTCGGAGATGGTTTAGTGAATCCTTCATCTAGCAGGGGGTTGGACACGAAGACCAAGGATGTCCCTTCCAACATTCTATGAAAAGCCTTCATTGGCATTCGTTTTATTAGGTGTGAGTTTCTGCACATCCCAACAACTAGTCTGGCGAGGAAAATATGAAACCATTTACACTATTTAAGAGTTGCTAAAACTATTGTATCTGCAATCTTTTTATATGCCAACAAGTGACACCTTGTTACTGACTTGTATACCAGTGAGGACCAAACCCAAAAGACTTCTCTACCAACACTAATCACCCTTATAAATATAAAGTCACAACAGCCAAGAACCTTACAGCAGGAGTCAGTAACCCAAACCTCTAACTCCAACCCCACAGCACTGATCCCTGCTGAGCATGTACATAAAGGGTACCACAGATTCATCTCAACTAATAGCCGAGATCCTTAGATGCCCTGTGGAGCGGCAGTGCCCAGGCTGAGGACTAATGCCCTGTAGAGCGGCAGTGCCCAGGCTGAGGACTAATGCCCTGTAGAGCGGCAGTGCCCAGGCTGAGGACTAATGCCCTGTAGAGCGGCAGTGCCCAGGCTGAGGACTAATGCTCTGTGGAGCGGCAGTGCCCAGGCTGAGGACTAATGCTCTGTGGAGCGGCAGTGCCCAGGCTGAGGACTAATGCCCTGTAGAGCGGCAGTGCCCAGGCTGAGGACTAATGCCCTGTAGAGCGGCAGTGCCCAGGCTGAGGACTAATGCCCTGTAGAGCGGCAGTGCCCAGGCTGAGGACTAATGCTCTGTGGAGCGGCAGTGCCCAGGCTGAGGACTAATGCCCTGTAGAGCGGCAGTGCCCAGGCTGAGGACTAATGCTCTGTGGAGCGGCAGTGCCCAGGCTGAGGACTAATGCCCTGTGAAGCGGCAGTGCCCAGGCTGAGGACTAATGCCCTGTGAAGCGGCAGTGCCCAGGCTGAGGACTAATGCCCTGTGGAGCGGCAGTGCCCAGGCTGAGGACTAATGCCCTGTGAAGCGGCAGTGCCCAGGCTGAGGACTAATGCTCTATACAGTGGCAGTGCCCAGGCTGAGGACTAACGCTCTGTGGAGCGGCAGTGCCCAGGCTGAGGACTAATGCCCTGTGGAGCGGCAGTGCTCAGGCTGAGGACTAATGCTCTATACAGTGGCAGTGCCCAGGCTGAGGACTAATGCCCTGTAGAGCGGCAGTGCCCAGGCTGAGGACTAATGCCCTGTAGAGCGGCAGTGCCCAGGCTGAGGACTAATGCTCTGTGGAGCGGCAGTGCCCAGGCTGAGGACTAATGCCCTGTAGAGCAGCAGTGCCCAGGCTGAGGACTAATGCCCTGTAGAGCGGCAGTGCCCAGGCTGAGGACTAATGCCCTGTAGAGCGGCAGTGCCCAGGCTGAGGACTAATGCTCTGTGGAGCGGCAGTGCCCAGGCTGAGGACTAATGCCCTGTGGAGCGGCAGTGCTCAGGCTGAGGACTAATGCCCTGTAGAGCGGCAGTGCCCAGGCTGAGGACTAATGCCCTGTGGAGCGGCAGTGCCCAGGCTGAGGACTAATGCCCTGTGGAGCGGCAGTGCCCAGGCTGAAGACTAATGCTCTGTGGAGCGGCAGTGCCCAGGCTGAGGACTAATGCCCTGTGGAGCGGCAGTGCCCAGGCTGAGGACTAATGCCCTGTGGAGCGGCAGTGCCCAGGCTGAAGACTAATGCTCTGTGGAGCGGCAGTGCCCAGGCTGAAGACTAATGCTCTGTGCAGTGGCAGTGCCCAGGCTGAGGACTAATGCCCTGTGGAGCGGCAGTGCCCAGGCTGAGGACTAATGCCCTGTGGAGCGGCAGTGCCCAGGCTGAAGACTAATGCTCTGTGGAGCGGCAGTGCCCAGGCTGAAGACTAATGCTCTGTGGAGCGGCAGTGCCCAGGCTGAAGACTAATGCCCTGTGGAGCGGCAGTGCCCAGGCTGAAGACTAATGCTCTGTGGAGCGGCAGTGCCCAGGCTGAAGACTAATGCCCTGTAGAGCGGCAGTGCCCAGGCTGAAGACTAATGCTCTGTGGAGCGGCAGTGCCCAGGCTGAAGACTAATGCCCTGTAGAGCGGCAGTGCCCAGGCTGAAGACTAATGCCCTGTAGAGCGGCAGTGCCCAGGCTGAAGACTAATGCTCTGTGGAGCGGCAGTGCTCAGGCTGAGGACTAATGCCCTGTAGAGAGGACTAATGCCCTGTAGAGCGGCAGTGCCCATGCCCTGTGAGAGCACACATCACACCACCTCCATGCACGCTTCCATCTAGCATACTGGATTTCCTAACAGTGGACACCGCAGGCAGAGGGCAGCAGGGAACCAGCAGGTGCGGTGTATCCGCCGACATGACATAAGGGCGCTGAGGAGCCGCGCTCCCTGCCCCGCAGACCTTACCTTTGTCTCTGTACCAGGCTGTGTACCATGACAGGGAGAAGACAGCGGCCAAGCAGCATATTGTCAGCAGACTGCCATTCCTGCACCTCATCTCACATAGCAGCCGGTCCTCTGCACGGAGCTCCTTGGTCGCACCTGCACGGCGGCGCTGTATGTACCGGAGGCAGCCCCCTCCGCAGTCACAGGTGGGCGGGCAGTGATCAGCCGGTGTGAGTGTGCCGGCTTCTCTTCCCGATGGGTGTGCTCCTCCTCTGAGCGGACTCCGTCCCCGGCCGCTGCCTCAGTGTAATGGTCTCCCGCAGACACTGGCTGCCGGCCCCTCCCTGACTTCCTCTCTGTGCTCGGAGGTAATGCAATCCTGCGTCTAAGGCTCCATTCACACATTACCGGCGGCGGCAAGTAAGGTGACGGCTGTTCCCCGGAGCACCGCTGACACCTGGGACACCGACATCTCAGGTGACGGCTGTTCCCCGGAGCACTGCTGGCACCAGGGACACCGACAGCTCAGGTGACTGCTGTTCCCTGGAGCACCGCCGACACCGACAGCTCAGGTGACGGCTGTTCCCCGGAGCACCGTTGACACCAGGGACACCGACAGCTCAGGTGACGGCTGTTCCCCGGGGCACCGCTGACACCTGGGACACCGACATCTCAGGTGACGGCTGTTCCCCGGAGCACTGCTGACACCAGCGACACCGACAGCTCAGGTGACGGCTGTTCCCCGGAGCACTGCTGGCACCAGGGACACCGACAGCTCAGGTGACGGCTGTTCCCTGGAGCACCGTTGACACCAGGGACACCGACAGCTCAGGTGACGGCTGTTCCCCGGGGCACCGCTGACACCTGGGACACCGACAGCTCAGGTGACGGCTGTTCCCCGGAGCACTGCTGACACCAGGGACACCGACAGCTCAGGTGACGGCTGTTCCCCGGAGCACCGCTGACACCAGAGACACCGACAGCTCAGGTGACGGCTGTTCCCTGGGGCACCGCTGACACCAGGGACACCGACAGCTCAGGTGACGGCTGTTCCCCGGAGCACTGCTGGCACCAGGGACACCGACAGCTCAGGTGACGGCTGTTCCCGGGAGCACTGCTGGCACCAGGGACACCGACAGCTCAGGTGACTGCTGTTCCCTGGAGCACCGCCAACACCAGGGACACCGACAGCTCAGGTGACGGCTGTTCCCCAGAGCACCGCTGACACCAGGGACACTGACAGCTCAGGTGATGGCTGTTCCCCGGAGCACCGCTGACACCAGGGACACCGACAGCTCAGGTGACGGCTGTTCCCCGGAGCACCGCTGACACCAGCGACACCGACAGCTCAGGTGACGGCTGTTCCCCGGAGCACCGCTGACACCAGGGACACCGACAGCTCAGGTGACGGCTGTTCCCCGGCGCACCGCTGACACCAGGGACACCGACAGCTCAGGTGACGGCTGTTCCCCGGAGCACTGCTGACACCAGCGACACCGACAGCTCAGGTGACGGCTGTTCCCCGGAGCACTGCTGACACCAGGGACACCGACAGCTCAGGTGACGGCTGTTCCCCGGAGCACTGCTGACACCAGGGACACCGACAGCTCAGGTGACGGCTGTTCCCCGGAGCACTGCTGGCACCAGGGACACCGACAGCTCAGGTGACTGCTGTTCCCTGGAGCACCGCCGACACCGACAGCTCAGGTGACGGCTGTTCCCCGGAGCACCGTTGACACCAGGGACACCGACAGCTCAGGTGACGGCTGTTCCCCGGGGCACCGCTGACACCTGGGACACCGACATCTCAGGTGACGGCTGTTCCCCGGAGCACTGCTGACACCAGCGACACCGACAGCTCAGGTGACGGCTGTTCCCCGAAGCACTGCTGGCACCAGGGACACCGACAGCTCAGGTGACGGCTGTTCCCTGGAGCACCGTTGACACCAGGGACACCGACAGCTCAGGTGACGGCTGTTCCCCGGGGCACCGCTGACACCTGGGACACCGACAGCTCAGGTGACGGCTGTTCCCCGGAGCACTGCTGACACCAGGGACACCGACAGCTCAGGTGACGGCTGTTCCCCGGAGCACCGCTGACACCAGAGACACCGACAGCTCAGGTGACGGCTGTTCCCTGGGGCACCGCTGACACCAGGGACACCGACAGCTCAGGTGACGGCTGTTCCCGGAGCACCGCTGACATCAGGGACACCGACAGCTCAGGTGACGGCTTTTCCCGGAGCATCGCTGACACCAGGGACGCCGACAGCTCAGGTGACGGCTGTTCCCTGGAGCCTTATGACACCAGGGACACCGACAGCTCAGGTGACGGCTGTTCCCGGAGCACCGCTGACACCAGAGACACCGACAGCTCAGGTGACGGCTGTTCCCCGGAGCACCGCTGACACCAGGGACACCAACAGCTCAGGTGACGGCTGTTCCCCGGAGCACCGCTGACACCAGGGACACCGACAGCTCAGGTGACGGCTGTTCCCCGGAGCACTGCTGACACCAGGGACACCGACAGCTCAGGTGACGGCTGTTCCCCGGAGCACCGCTGACACCAGGGACACCGACAGCTCAGGTGACGGCTGTTCCCCGGAGCAACGCTGACACCAGGGACACCGACAGCTCAGGTGACGGCTGTTCCCCGGAGCACCGCCGACAACAGAGACACCGACAGCTCAGGTGACGGCTGTTCCCCGGAGCACCGCTGACACCAGGGACACCGACAGCTCAGGTGACAGCTGTTCCCCAGAGCACCGCTGACACCAGGGACACCGACAGCTCAGGTGACGGCTGTTCCCCGGAGCACCGCTGACACCAGGGACACCGACAGCTCAGGTGACGGCTGTTCCCCGGAGCACCGTTGACACCAGGGACACCGACAGCTCAGGTGACGGCTGTTCCCCAGAGCACCGTTGACACCAGGGACACCGACAGCTCAGGTGACGGCTGTTCCCCGGGGCACCGCTGACACCTGGGACACCGACAGCTCAGGTGACGGCTGTTCCCCGGAGCACTGCTGACACCAGGGACACCGACAGCTCAGGTGATGGCTGTTCCCCGGAGCACCGCTGACACCAGAGACACCGACAGCTCAGGTGACGGCTGTTCCCTGGGGCACCGCTGACACCAGGGACACCGACAGCTCAGGTGACGGCTGTTCCCGGAGCACCGCTGACATCAGGGACACCGACAGCTCAGATAACGGCTTTTCCCGGAGCATCGCTGACACCAGGGACGCCGACAGCTCAGGTGACGGCTGTTCCCTGGAGCCTTATGACACCAGGGACACCGACAGCTCAGGTGACGGCTGTTCCCCGGAGCACCGCTGACACCAGGGACACCGACAGCTCAGGTGACGGCTGTTCCCCGGAGCACCGCTGACACCAGGGACACCGACAGCTCAGGTGACGGCTGTTCCCCGGAGCACTTCTGACACCAGAGACACCGACAGCTCAGGTGACGGCTGTTCCCCGGAGCACTGCTGACACCAGGGACACCGACAGCTCAGGTGACGGCTGTTCCTCGGAGCACTGCTGACACCTGGGACACCAACAGCTCAGGTGACGGCTGTTTCCCAGAGCACTGCTGACACCAGGGACACCGACAGCTCAGGTGACGGCTGTTCCCCGAAGCACCGCTGACACCAGGGACACCGACAGCTCAGGTGACGGCTGTTCCCCGGAGCACCGCTGACACCAGGGACACCGACAGCTCAGGTGACGGCTGTTCCCCGGAGCACTGCTGACACCTGAGACACCGACAGCTCAGGTGACGGCTGTTCCCCGGAGCACTGCTGACACCAGGGACACCGTCTCCAGACGGGTGAGGACCGCGCTCAGGACCACCTGCAGGGACCGTGCTCTCTGACTCCACGATCCAGGCTCTCCGCTTCTGCTCAGGGAATGGGGCAAAGCTTCTGTAACCCCTTAATTGTTTTTGTTGGGGGATGAGCTGAAAACAAAACAATCTGACACATTTTTCTTTATTTTTCTTTTATTTCACTATGTGCAATAATGTCTTCATTTTGCACAACATATTTCATGATTCCAGGCAGATCTGTTCTCACCAGTGTGACTAGTATATAAAATACCGCAATCATATGTAGCGGATCCTGCCAGGGTTTAGGTACTCCATCTGCCCCAATAGTGTCCTCGGGATTCTGGTAGGAAGAAGTAATTATCACCTATGAATAGGACGGGTGATAACTTATAGACCGGTGAGGCTGAGACCCCCACAGACCACCAGAGCAGGGCACTATTATCCCCACTAGAATGGAGTGGCAGTGCACATAGTCCTCCGCCGCTCCATTCAGTCCCAATGGAAGTGCATATAGCCCTCCGCCGCTCCATTCAGTCCGTATGAAAGTATACATAGCCCTCCACCACTCCATTCAGTCCCTATGGAGGTATACATAGTCGTCCGCGGCTCCATTCAGTCCCTATGGAAGTATACATAGACCTCTGCCGCTCTATTCAGTCCCTATAGAAGTGCGCATAGTCCTCTGCCGCTCCATTCAGTCCCTATGGAAGTGCGCATAGTCCTCTGCCGCTCCATTCAGTCCCTATGGAAGTATATATAGCCCTCTGCCGCTCCATTCAGTCCCTATGGAAGTATACATAGCCCTTTGCCACTCCATTCAGTCCCTACGGAAGTGCACATAGTCCTCTGCCGCTCTATTCATTCCATATGGAAGAGCACATAGTCCTCCGCCGCTCCATTCAGTCCCTATTGAAGTGCACATAGTCCTCCGCCACTCTATTCAGTCCCTATGGAATTATACATAGTTCTCCGCCGCTCCATTCAGTCCCTATGGAAGTATACATAGTCCTCCACCACTCCATTCAGTCCCTATGGAAGTATACATAGTCCTTCGCCGCTTCATTCAGTCCCTATGGAAGTGCACATAGTCCTCCGCCGCTCCATTCAGTCCCTATGGAAGTGCACATAGTCCTCCGCCGCTCTATTCAGTCCCTATGGAAGTGCCGGAGTGCCATCTGCACTCTGTTCTGGTGATCTATTGGGGTCCCAGTAGTCAGACCCCCACCAGTTCATAACATATACTTTCTTCAAACTAAAATACTCATTTTATACTATGTGCACACGTAGAATGGTCCACTGCGGATTTTTCTGCAGCGGATTTGATAAATCTGCAGGGCAAAAACGCTGCTTTTTTTGCGGAATTTACTGCGGTTTAATAACTGCGGTTTTCTATTGGAGCAGTTGTAAGACCGCTGCGGAATCCGCAGAAAGAATTGACATGCTGCAGAATGTAAACCGCTGCGTTTCCGCGCGTTTTTTTTCCGCAGCATGTGCACAGCGTTTTCTGTTTCCCATAGGTTTACATTGCACTGTAAACTCATGGGAAACTGCTGCAGACCCGCAGCTGCGGAAACGCTGCGTATTTGCAGCAAAATCCGCAGCGTGTGCACAGAGCCTATACGTTTTTTAACAGGATTTTTGGTACATCTTTAATGATAAACGATGATATATCAATATGCTGTTTATTTACACATTTCTGCTTCAGAAACCCACTATAAAAACTCACACAGAAACAGTGAATTTACAGAATATACGAGACCTTATTTAAATATGCGTTAAGAAAGATTGTGACATGCATTACAGTCCATTTTCTCACTGAAATGAATAGGATGCTTTGTTACAAGCAGATTTACATAGTTACATAGCTATTAAGGTTGAAGGAAAACTTTAAGTCCATCTAGTTCAACCCATAGCCTAACCTAACATGCCCTGTTGATCCAGAGGAAGGCAAAAAAAAACCATGTGGCAAAGAGTAAGCTCCACCTTGGGGAAAAAAATTCCTTCCCGACTCCACATACGACAATCAGACTAGTTCCCTGGATCAACGCCCTATCAAGGAATCTAGTGTATATACCCTGTAACATTACACTTTTCCAGAAATGTATCCAGTCCCCTCTTAAATTTAAGTAATGAATCACTCATTACAACATCATACGGCAGAGAGTTCCATAGTCTCACTGCTCTTACAGTAAAGAATCCGCATCTGTTATTATGCTTAAACCTTTTTTCCTCCAAATTTAGAGGATGCCCCCTTGTCCCTGTCTCAGGTCTATGATTAAAAAGATCATCAGAAAGGTCTTTGTACTGTCCCCTCATATATTTATACATTAAAATAAGATCACCCCTTAGTCTTCCTTTTTCCAAACTAAATAGCCCCAAGTGTAATAACCTATCTTGGTATTGCAGACCCCCCAGTCCTCTAATAACCTTGGTCGCTCTTTGCACCCGCTCCAGTTCAGCTATGTCTTTCTTATACACCGGAGACCAGAACTGTGCACAGTATTCTAAGTGTGGTCAAACTAGTGACTTGTATATGTGCCCCCTGTCTCACATAGCAGCACGGCTGAATGACATCATCATTCAGCGCCATGGCTGTGCGAGACAGGCAGCTGCCGGTGATGGTACGGCTTCAGGATACCGTGAGGTGAGGTGTGTGTGTGTGTGTGTATGTGTATGCAGAGAGGTGAATGGTGCTGTGTGTGTGTGTAGGTCGACGAGAGGGCAATGATGTGGGTGATGGGGCAGAAGGCAACGATAGGGTTGACAGAGTGGGCAATGATGGGGCAGAAGGCAATGATTGGGTTGATGGAGAGGGCAATTATGGGGGTGATGCGGCAGAAGGCGATGATTGGGTTGACGGAGAGGGCAATGATGGGGGTGATGGGGCTGAAGGCAATGATTGGGTTGACGGAGAGGGCAATGATAGGGGTGGTGGGGAGAAAGCAATGATGGGGTGGTGGAAAGGGCAATAATGGGGGTGGTGGGGAGGAGGAAATGATGGAGGTGGTGTAATGGGCAATGATGGGGGTGGTGAATGGGCAATAATGGGGTGGTGGGGAGGAGACAATAATGGAGGTTGTGGAATGGGTAATGATGGGGGTGGTGGGGAGAAGACAATGATGATGGCGGTGGAAAGTACAATGCTGAGGGTGGTGGGGGAGGCGAAAATGATGGCGGAATGGGTAATGATGGGGTGGTGGGGGAGAAGGCAATGATGTGTCAGTGGAAAGGACGATGGGGGGTGGGAAGGAGGCAATGATGGAGGTGGTGGAATGGGCAATAATGGGGTGGCAGGGAGAAAGAAATTATGGAGGTGGTGAAGATGGCAATCATGGGGGTGGGAGAGAGGGCAATAATGGGATGTGGGGGGAGGAGGACAATGAGGGGTGTGGGGGATTGGGATGGGAGGAAGGGGGATTTATAATGGATTTAGGAACAGAGGGAAGTGGAGGAAGACGTTACTATCAATAATTATGTCTAACACAGTCCATTAGTATAAAGTGTACTCACTTATTATGTATAGCACAGTCCCTTAGTATGTAGTGTACTAACTAATGTATAGCACAGTCTCTTAGTGTACAGTGTACTCACTTATGATGTATAACACCCTCCTTAGTTACATAGTTTCCTCTTTTGTTATGTATAACACTGTCCCTTATTATGTACCATCTTCTCTAGTTATATATGATGCCCTCCCTTATTATACAGCTTCCTCTGCTGTTATGTACAGTGCTGTCTCTTACATAGTGTATTCTTGTTATTCACAGCGCCCCCTTTTATTACATAGTCCCCTCTTGTTAGATATAACATGACTACTGATGGAGGAGCTGGTGACCAGACTACTAGTCCATCAGCTCCTCCTTTAGAAAAGAAGCTTTCCCATGCTCCATCAGCCATTATTGCATTATACAGCTAACAAGACAGGACGGTATGTGTTGTGAATTCTGTGGCAGAGCTCCCTCCTGTGGTCACAAGTGGTACTTCGGCTGATTCTCTCTGGGAGCTTCCGTTTGTGGAGGAAAGTGGTACTGCGGCTTCTGAGTTTCCTCCCTCAGGTGATCTGGTGAGGTCGTTAGGTGCTTCTCTACTTAACTCCACCTAATGCTTTGATCCATGCTTCCTGTCAATGTTCCAGTGTTGGACTTGTTTTTCCCTGGATCATTCCTGTGGCCTGCTGCTCTGCATAGCTAAGTTCTTCTTTGCTATTTGTTTGCTATTTTTTCTGTCCAGCTTGTCTAATTGTTTTGCTGGAAGCTCTGGGACGCAAAGGGTGTACCTCCGTGCCGTTAGTTCGGTACGGAGGGTCTTTTTGCCCCCTTTGCGTGGTTTTCTTTAGGGTTTTGTGTAGACCGCAAAGTTATCTTTCCTATCCTCGCTCTGTTAAGAAAGTCGGGCCTCACTTTGCTGAATCTATTTCATCCCTACGTTTGTCTTTTCATCTTAACTCAGTCATTATATGTGGGGGGTTGCCCTTTCCTTTGGGGTATTTCTCTGAGGCAAGGTAGGCTTATTTTCTATCTTCAGGCTAGTTAGTTTCTCAGGCTGTGCCGAGTTGCATAGGCAGAGTTAGGCGCAATCCACGGCTGCCTCTAGTGTTGTTTGGAGAGGATTAGGGATTGCGGTCTGCAGAGTTCCCACGTCTCAGAGCTCGTTCTATTATTTTGGGTTATTGTCAGATCACTGTATGTGCTCTGACCGCTATGTCCATTGTGATACTGAATTGCCTATCACAACAGGTATGTAACAAAAAACAGGGCTCTATAAAATCCAATATGTTAGGGACTGTATACTAAGGGACGGCAATATGCATAATAAAGTTGACCATGTAATATAATATATACATGTATGTGTGTGTATATATATATATATATATATATATATATATATATATATATACAGTATATATATATATATATATACTGGTAGAAAAAAAGGAACAGCACGGCGCTTCACTTATCTGCGGGTGCAAAGCCTTCAGGTAGCCCGTCCAGCAGCCAACCTTAGTCCATAGGTTCAAGTAAAAAGCAGGCAGCACTCCATATTATCCTGGTTATCTGTGCAGAGTTTATTCAGACCCACATGTCTTCACAACGTTTCGGCTCGACTGAGCCTTTCTCAAGCAGTGGGTAAGCCATTATTGTGCATATAAATACATTCTCAGCTATAATCAGCCTCAATTAACCATTAGTGAAACAGTATGTGCACTCGTAATTTACATATAATAGATACTCATTAATATTATAAGGTGCTACAGTGCATCTCATATTGCCTTTTGTGCTGGTGCTACTATGTGTCATAATCCTTTCACACTTCTTACTTGCGGAGTTGTTTGCTGGCAATGGAGGACATCTTCCTGTTGTTCGGCGTTCTCTAAGCGCAACTGCGCATGTCCGCTACGTCACATCACTGTGCCAGACCGCGGACCAATCCTTAACATCGGCGCCTGCGCCTTAGCGCTACATGCCGCCATCTTGGTAGTGGCTTCTCATACTAGAAGGTCAATTTCTCATATTGATTGCTGCGCCTGCGCATCCTCTGCCAAACGGCACCTGGCTCCACTCTTTACTTGTCAATGCTGCTTCCAGACCATATGGGGCCGTAACAAGCTTATAACAGTATATTACTTTCACAGTATATCCTCATATAGTAGAGCTTATTCTTGTCTCTATGTATTAAAGCCCTATGGACCTTTTCAACACTTATGTTCGCCCTGACACTCCGGACTTAACCTAGTAATAGCCAATATCCGGAGGTCATACAGTCACATACCCAGCAGCGAGTTAACCCTCTCAGGTCAGCTCGCCCTAAGGATAGGCTGTAAAAAGCGAAAGCGTCTATGTCCCGGCATATAGACTCTACTGAGGTAATAATTAAAGAAAAACTATAATATAATATTTACGCTGCTTTTATTAATCAATCCATGGTCTGACACAGTAGGCAACAAAAAGAAAAACATATGTATAACTATAACTATCTTTAAAGATGTGGATTTTTCTATGTGTCCTCCATGTCCGCACACATTTCTCCTGTGATATTTTGTTCTCATCAGAATATCAGATGAAATCTAGATAAAATTGAAAAATAAATATTAAAAACAAGTAATCACATTACTGACTCCTTAGGACCTAAACATATCGTACAACAGAGTTCATGAATATTATTAAATGATTGTATGCAATTTAAAGTCAGCATTAAGTCCTCCCGGTCTTAAAGTACCGAGTTCATAAATCCACTTTAATTCTTTTTTCTTGAGCATCTGCTCCCTATCGCCTCCTCTTCTCTGTATTGGAACAGTGTCTATGATTTTGCATTTAAGATCCTTCTCAGTATGTTTACAATCAGCAAAATGCTTAGGGACAGGAAGGTCCACTCGGTTTTTTCTTATACTATACCTATGCTGGTTCATTCTCGTTTTGAACTCACATGTTGTTTCTCCAACGTACCATAACTTACACGGGCACATGAGCACATATATAACGTGGTCCGAGCTGCACGTAAGGAACTGTTTTATATCATATACTTTTCCCGTTTTTGGATGTACGAATGTAGATCCCTTGACCATGTACGCACAATTGACGCAATTAAGACAAGGGAAACATCCATTTCTTTTAATACCTGTAAGATATCTCTGGGTATCTCTTCTTTTAGGGCCAATATCAGATCGGATAACCATGTCTTTAATGTTCCTACTTCTCTTGTAGGAGTATAGTGGTGGCAGTTTAAATTCAGGTATCTTTGGTAAACATCTCCCTAACATAGTCCAATGTTTTTTTATGATAGAGATATCTTACGTTATATATGTGCTCATGTGCCCGTGTAAGTTATGGTACGTTGGAGAAACAACATGTGAGTTCAAAACGAGAATGAACCAGCATAGGTATAGTATAAGAAAAAACCGAGTGGACCTTCCTGTCCCTAAGCATTTTGCTGATTGTAAACATACTGAGAAGGATCTTAAATGCAAAATCATAGACACTGTTCCAATACAGAGAAGAGGAGGCGATAGGGAGCAGATGCTCAAGAAAAAAGAATTAAAGTGGATTTATGAACTCGGTACTTTAAGACCGGGAGGACTTAATGCTGACTTTAAATTGCATACAATCATTTAATAATATTCATGAACTCTGTTGTACGATATGTTTAGGTCCTAAGGAGTCAGTAATGTGATTACTTGTTTTTAATATTTATTTTAAAATTTTATCTAGATTTCATCTGATATTCTGATGAGAACAAAATATCACCGGAGAAATGTGTGCGGACATGGAGGACACATAGAAAAATCCACATCTTTAAAGATAGTTATAGTTATACATATGTTTTTCTTTTTGTTGCCTACTGTGTCAGACCATGGATTGATTAATAAAAGCAGCGTAAATATTATATTATAGTTTTTCTTTAATTATTACCTCAGTAGAGTCTATATGCCGGGACATAGACGCTTTCGCTTTTTACAGCCTATCCTTAGGGCGAGCTGACCTGAGAGGGTTAACTCGCTGCTGGGTATGTGACTGTATGACCTCCGGATATTGGCTATTACTAGGTTAAGTCCGGAGTGTCAGGGCGAACATAAGTTTTGAAAAGGTCCATAGGGCTTTAATACATAGAGACAAGAATAAGCTCTACTATATGAGGATATACTGTGAAAGTAATATACTGTTATAAGCTTGTTACGGCCCCATATGGTCTGGAAGCAGCATTGACAAGTAAAGAGTGGAGCCAGGTGCCGTTTGGCAGAGGATGCGCAGGCGCAGCAATCAATATGAGAAATTGACCTTCTAGTATGAGAAGCCACTACCAAGATGGCGGCATGTAGCGCTAAGGCGCAGGCGCCGATGTTAAGGATTGGTCCGCGATCTGGCACAGTGATGTGACGTAGCGGACATGCGCAGTTGCGCTTAGAGAACGCCGAACAACAGGAAGATGTCCTCCATTGCCAGCAAACAACTCCGCAAGTAAGAAGTGTGAAAGGATTATGACACATAGTAGCACCAGCACAAAAGGCAATATGAGATGCACTGTAGCACCTTATGATATTAATGAGTATCTTTTATATGTAAATTACGAGTGCACATACTGTTTCACTAATGGTTAAAGGGAACCTGTCACCCCGTTTTTTGAGATTGAGCTATAAATACTGTTAAATAGGGCCTGCACTGTGTGTTACTGTAGTGTATGTAGTGTACCCTGATTCCCCATGTATGCTGAGAAATACATTACCAAAGTCGCCGTTTTCGCCTGTCAATCAGGCTGGTCTGGTCAGGTGGGCGTGTTCACAGCGCTCTTTTCTTCCCCAGCTTTCCGTTGGTGGCGTAGTGGTGTGCGCATGTCCAGAGTTCCGACTTCCCTGCGCCCACGTGAAGACACAGCGCGCGATCTGCGCTGTAATCCCTTGCATCGGTGGGGGCGGCCATCTTCCTGGGGCCGCGCGTGCGCAGATGGAGTGCTCTGCTGCACGGGGCTTCAGGAAAATGGCCGCGGGATGCCGCGCGTGCGCATTAGAGATCGCGGCGGCCATTTTCCCAAAGCCGAGTTTGCATCTCGGCTTTGGGAAAATGGCCGCCGCGATCTCTAATGCGCACGCGCGGCATCCCGCGGCCATTTTCCTGAAGCCCCGTGCAGCAGAGCACTCCATCTGCGCACGCGCGGCCCCAGGAAGATGGCCGCCCCCACCGATGCAAGGGATTACAGCGCAGATCGCGCGCTGTGTCTTCACGTGGGCGCAGGGAAGTCGGAACTCTGGACATGCGCACACCACTACGCCACCAACGGAAAGCTGGGGAAGAAAAGAGCGCTGTGAACACGCCCACCTGACCAGACCAGCCTGATTGACAGGCGAAAAAGGCGACTTTGGTAATGTATTTCTCAGCATACATGGGGAATCAGGGTACACTACATACACTATAGTAACGCACAGCGCAGGCCCTATTTAACAGTATTTATAGCTCAATCTCAAAAAACGGGGTGACAGTTTCCCTTTAATTGAGGCTGATTATAGCTGAGAATGTATATATATGCACAATAATGGCTTACCCACTGCTTGAGAAAGGCTCAGTCGAGCCGAAACGTTGTGAAGACATGTGGGTCTGAATAAACTCTGCACAGATAACCAGGATAATATGGAGTGCTGCCTGCTTTTTACTTGAACCTATATATATATACTGTATATATAGACACTGCTCAAAAATATAAGGGGAACACTAAAATCCCATATCCTAGATATCATTGAATAAAATATTCCAGTTGTAAATCTTTATTCATTACATAGTGGAATGTGTTGAGAACAATAAAACCTAAAAATAATCAATGTAAATCACACCTAATATCCCACGGAGGTCTGGATTCGGATTGATGCTCAAAATCAAAGTGGAAAATTAAGTTACAGGCTGATCCAACTTCAGTGGAAATGCCTCAAGACATGGAAATGATGCTCAGCAGTGTGTGTGGCCTCCATGTGCCTGTATGATCTCCGTACAATGCCTAGGCATGCTCCTGCTGATGCGGCGGATGGTCTCCTGAGGGATCTCCTCCCAGATCTGGACTAAAGCAACTCCTGGACAGTCTCTGGTGCAATGTGACGTTGGTGGATGGTGCGAGACATGATGTCCCAGATGTGTTCAATTGGATTCAGGTCTGGGGAACAGGAGGGTCAGTCCATAGCTTTAATGCCTTAATTTTGCCGGAACTGCTGACACACTCCAGCCACATGAGGTCTGGCATTGTCCTGCATTAGGAGAAACCCAGGGCCAAAGGCACCAGCATAAAGTCTCACAAGGGGTCTGAGGATCTCATCTCGGTACATAATGGCAGTCAGGCTACCTCTGGCGAGCACATGGAGGGCTGTATGGCCCACCAAAGTAATGCCACCCCACACCATTACTGACCCACTGCCAAACCAGTCATGCTAAAGGATGCTGCAGGCAGCAGATCACTCTCCACAGCATCTTTAGACTCTGTCACGTCTGTCACATGTGCTCAGTGTGAACCTGCTTTCATCTGTGAAGAGCACAGGGCGCCACTGGTGAATTTGCCAATTTTGGTGTTCTGTGGCAAATGCCAAGCATCATGCACGGTGTTGGGCTGTGAGCACAAACCCCATCTGTGGACCTCAGACACTCAGACCATCCTCATGGTGTCGGATTCTAACCGTTTGTGCAAATGCATTCACATTTGTGGCCTGCTGGAGGTCATTTTGCAGGGCTCTGGCAGTGCTCCTCCTGTTCTTCCTTGCACAAAGGCTGATGTAGCGGTCCTGCTGCTGGCTTGTTGCCCTCCTACCGCCCCCTCCACATCTCCTGGTGTACTGGCCTGTCTCCTGATAGCGCTTCCGGCCTCTGGACACTACACTGACAGACACAGCAAACCTTCTTGCCACAGTTTGCATTGATGTACCATCCTGGAGGAGCTGCACTACCTGTGCCACTTGTGTGGGTTGTAGAGTCCGTCTCATGCTACCACGAGTGTGAAAGCACAACCAACATTCAAAAGTGACCAAAATATCAGCCAGAAGCATTGGTACTGAGATGTGGTCTGTGGTCCCCACCTGCAGAACCACTCCTTTATTGAGAGTGTCTTGATAATTGCCAATAATTTCCATCTGTTGTCTATTCCATTTGCACAACAGCATGTGAAATTGATTGTCAAACAGTGTTGCTTCCTAAGTGGACAGTTTGATTTCACAGAAGTTTAATTTACTTGGAGTTACGGTATATTCTGTTGTTTAAGTGTTCCCTTTATTTTTTTGAGCAGTGTATATAGCCACACACACATACATGTACAGTGCCTTACGAAAGCATTCGGCCCCCTGGAACTTTTCAACTGTAACAACCCTGCCGGCATCACTGCATGGCCTTCCATTCCCCACCTGCCTGTTACATCTACTCACTCACCCAGTGCCATGCTGTGAGATCTGTCTGCTGCTGGTTCCATGCCATGTGCTTCATGGCGGCCTGCTCTGTGTACACTTCCTGGCTGTGGGCATAGGGGGGCGGCGCCAGCCACTCCGGATTCTTATTGAGACTGTGTGCACCTCCCTAAGGTGCTTCTGGCCAATAGCCTTGAGGCCTCTGATACTTAAGGCATCCTCACCCATTGGAGGATGCCTGAGCAAACTATTCCCCTCAGTTAGCATTTGCTACTGAGCTGCCAGGTCGTGTGTTTCCTGTCTCTGAGGGCTGCACTATTGCAGGCCTTCATCTGTGTTCTGTTTGTGTATCCGTGTCCGTTCCTGTCTGTACTCTGGTCTATGTCCGTCCCTGCTCCTTCTTTGTCATTAGTCATTTCCCACTCAGCTGTGTGTACCTCTGCCTTATCTTTCTGCTCTGTTCGCCACTGACTGTGGCTCTGCTTCTCTCTGCTCAGTTTTACCACAACCTGTGGCTCTGTGTCTCTCAGCTTTTCTCTCAGCTCTGCTCTGACCTTGCTCCGCTCTCTGTGGCTTTGCTCTACGGCTTCTCTCCTTGCGGTTCCGCCTGGCACCGCTCCTTGCGGTTCCAGCGTCTTCGCTCTTGGCTCTGCCTCCAGCGTCCCCGCTCTTGGCTCTGCCTCCAGCGTCCCCGCTCTTGGCTCCGCCTCCAGCGTGCCCGCTCTTGGCTCCGCCTCCAGCGTCCCCGCTCTTGGCTCCGCCTCCAGCGTCCCCGCTCTTGGCTCCGCCTCCAGCGTCCCCGCTCTTGGCTCCGCCTCCAGCGTCTCCGCTCTTGGCTCCGCCTCCAGCGTCTCCGCTCTTGGCTCCGCCTCCAGCGTCTCCGCTCTTGGCTCCGCCTCCACTCTTGGCTCCGCCTCCAGCGTCTCTGCTCTTGGCTCCGCCTCCTGCGGCTCCGTCCTTGGCTCTGCCTTCTCCTTCTCTACTCTTTGCTCTTCCTTCTCCTTCTCTGCTCATAGCTCCACCTTCTACTTGTACTCCGCCTCCTGCGATTCAGCTTTTCTTCCACTCTTGCTCTATCTTAATTCTGCAACTTTCCCTACAGGTCTCTACCTGTTCCTTTATATTCTCCAGTCTGAACAGGTTCTTACCTGTTTCCACACATCCATCTGAATACCAGTTCCTACCAGAGTATCAGTCCTGTCTGCCAGTGCCAGCCGTGCCCGCCTGTCTGCCTGAGTGCCAGCCGCGCCCGTCTGCCTGCCTGTATCTCCGTCAAGCCAGTCCGCCCGTCAGGGCCTCTGCCATACCCGTCTGTCAGCCAGTGTCACAGCCGTGCCTGCCTGCCCGTGTCTTGTCCCCGGTGGGATCAGCATCCACAGTCCGACTCCTCCCTGGAGTGGTACCTGGTAGCTTCCTATTGCACAAGTCTGACCTCACCATCAGAGGCTCCAGCGAACACCTAGGAAGCTACTTAGTTACGCCCCTTCCAGGGAAGTCCGGTCTGTGGTCCAGTGGGGCCACACCCCCAGGTGCCCGCGCCAACCAGTCTCAGAGCGAGCGTTACATCAACCGTTTCACACATATCATGCTTCAAACATAAAGATACCAAATGTTAATTTGTGGTGAAGAATCAACAACAAGTGGAACAATTGTGAAGTTGAGCGAAATTTATTGGTTATTTTAAATTTTTGTGGAAATTCAAAAACTGAAAAGTGGGGTGTGCAATATTATTCAGCCCCTTTAACTTAATACTTTGTTGCGCCACCTTTTTGCTGCAGTTACAGCTGTGGGAAAAGAGTGAAAAGTTCCAGGGGGCCGAATACTTTTGCAAGGCACTGTATATATTACATAGTCTCCTTAATTATGTACTAGATGGTGGCCCGATTCTAATGCATCGGGTATTGTAGAATATGTATGTAGTTTATGAAGATTTAAGAATAATGCAATGAATACACAGGATTTTCTGGGTAAAATATATATATTATCAGTGAAGCGGTGTTTAAATCCCGCACCAATATCACTGATTGGTCGCGTCCGGCCGGGCCCGACGAATCAGCGAAGTGTGGTTCAAATCCCGGGCCAATTCATGGCCGGACTGTGCCTGTCGCTGACTGATCGTGGGCAGCTGGCAAGACCAATCAGCGACGTAGGATTTTCGTTACAGACAAACAGACAGAATTAGATGATTATATAGTAGACTAGATGGTAGCCCGATTCTAACGCATCGGGTATTCTAGAATATGTATGTAGTTTATTTATGAAGATTTTAGAATAATACATTGAATTCACAGGATTCGGCCAACCGCGACCAATTAGTGAAGCGTGGTTGAAATCCCGTGCCAATTCGCGGCCGGACTGCGCCTGTCGCTGATTGAGACCGGCCGGCCACGTAGTATATAGCACAGCCATGTAGTATATAACAGCCTACGTAGTAAATAGCACAGCCACGTAGTATATAGCACAGCCCACATAGTATATAGCACAGCCCACAGAGTATATAGCACAGCCACGTAGTATATAACACAGCCCACGGAGCATTTAGCACAGCCCACGGAGTGTATAACAGCCCACATAGTAAATAGCACAGCCACGTAGTACATTGCACAGCCACATAGTACATAGCACAGTCACGTAGTATATAGCACAGCCCACGGAGTATATAGCACAGCCACGGAGTATATAGCACAGCCCACGGAGTATATAGCACAGCTCACGGAGTATATAGCACAGGCCACGGAATATATAGCACAGCCAAGTAGTATATAACACAGCCCACAGAGTATGTAGCACAGACCACGGACTGTATAACAGCCCACATAGCATATAATAGAGATAGCAAAGGCATGCACTCTGGTCAGTGTAGATTGGTGCAGGCTGAACCACGGTAACTTCACAAATCAGTAAACAACAGCCGCACTCGATATTTGGTTTTTTTCATATGCAATAAAGTAATTTATTATTTTCACCACAGTGGTATTGCGAAGCTGGGGTCACCACAATCATATATCAAGGTACTGAGGTAACGTTTCGGCCCTGTTGTGGGCCTTTGTCAAACCTCACTTGTTGTAGAAAGAAAAAAGTGGAGGGTACCCCGAAGTTGCGGGACAGATAATAATATGAGGCAGGATCCAGGGGAAAACGTATAGTGAAAATGCGGAAAGAAGGTAGGTCAGGAAAGGGGAAACAAATTCCCAGTATGCGCTGCGGATCCGGTGTGCTGGTGTGCCTGCACACATCACCACTGTGGTGAAAATAATAAATTACTTTATTGCATATGAAAAAACCAAATATCGAGTGCGGCTGTTGTTTACTGATTCACATAGCATATAACACAGCCACGTAGTTTATAACAGCCCACGTAGCATATAACACAGCTCACGTAGTATATAACAGCCCACGCACGCAGTATATAACACAGCCCACGTAGTATATAACAGCCCACGTAGTGCATAACACAGCCCACGTAGTATATAGCACAGCCCACGTATTATATAGCACAGCCCATGTAGTATATAACAGCTCATGTAGTGTAGAACACAGCCACATAGTATATAGCACAGCCACATAGGATATTGCACAGCCCAAGTAGTATATAGCACAGCCACATAGGATATTGCACAGCCCACGTAGTATACAGGTCCTTCTCAAAAAATTAGCATATAGTGTTAAATTTCATTATTTACCATAATGTAATGATTACAATTAAACTTTCATATATTATAGATTCATTATCCACCAACTGAAATTTGTCAGGTCTTTTATTGTTTTAATACTGATGATTTTGGCATACAACTCCTGATAACCCAAAAAACCTGTCTCAATAAATTAGCATATCAAGAAAAGGTTCTCTAAACGACCTATTACCCTAATCTTCTGAATCAACTAATTAACTCTAAACACATTCAAAAGATACCTGAGGCTTTTATAAACTCCCTGCCTGGTTCATTACTCAAAACCCCCATCATGGGTAAGACTAGCGACCTGACAGATGTCAAGAAGGCCATCATTGACACCCTCAAGCAAGAGGGTAAGACCCAGAAAGAAATTTCTCAACAAATAGGCTGTTCCCAGAGTGCTGTATCAAGGCACCTCAATGGTAAGTCTGTTGGAAGGAAACAATGTGGCAGAAAACGCTGTACAACGAGAAGAGGAGACCGGACCCTGAGGAAGATTGTGGAGAAGGACCGATTCCAGACCTTGGGGAACCTGAGGAAGCAGTGGACTGAGTCTGGTGTGGAAACATCCAGAGCCACCGT
The DNA here is from genome assembly GCF_032444005.1 of Ranitomeya imitator. Taxonomy (NCBI): domain Eukaryota; kingdom Metazoa; phylum Chordata; class Amphibia; order Anura; family Dendrobatidae; genus Ranitomeya; species Ranitomeya imitator. The sequence goes on from NC_091282.1 coordinate 1,017,992,268, forward strand.
GCACAGGCGTGTGCAGGAAATGGGCTACAGGTGCCGCATTCCCCAGGTAAAGCCACTTTTGAGCTACAGAGAAGCAGCACTGGACTGTTGCTAAGTGGTCCCAAGTACTTTTTTCTGATGAAAGCAAATTTTGCATGTCATTCGCAAATCAAGGTGCCAGAGTCTGGAGGAAGACTGGGGAGAAGGAAATGCCAAAATGCCTGAAGTCCAGTGTCAAGTACCCACAGTCAGTGATGGTGTGGGGTGCCATGTCAGCTGCTGGTGTTGGTCCACTGTGTTTCATCAAGGGCAGGGTCAATGCAGCTAGCTATCAGGAGATTTTGGAGCACTTCATGCTTCCATCGGCTGAAATGCTTTATGGAGATGAAGATTTCATTTTTCAGCACGACCTGGCACCTGCTCACAGTGCCAAAACCACTGGTAAATGGTTTACTGACCATGGTATTACTGTGCTCAATTGGCCTGCCAACTCTCTTGACCTGAACCCCATAGAGAATCTGTGGGATATTGTGAAGAGAAAGTTGAGAGACGCAAGACCCAACACTCTGGATGAGCTTAAGACCGCTATTGAAGCATCCTGGGCCTCCATAACATCTCAGCAGTGTCACAGGCTGATTGCCTCCATGCCACGCCGCATTGAAGCAGTCATTTCTGCCAAAGGATTCCCGACCAAGTATTGAGTGCATAACTGAACATTATTATTTGTTGGTTTTTTTGTTTGTTATTAAAAAACACTTTTATTTGATTGGATGGGTGAAATATGCTAATTTATTGAGACAGGTTTTTTGGGTTATCAGGAGTTGTATGCCAAAATCATCAGTATTAAAACAATAAAAGACCTGACAAATTTCAGTTGGTGGATAATGAATCTATAATATATGAAAGTTTAATTGTAATCATTACATTATGGTAAATCATGAAATTTAACACTATATGCTAATTTTTTGAGAAGGACCTGTATAGCACAGCCACGTAGGATATTGCACAGCCACTTAGTATATTGCACAGCCCACGTAGGATATTGCACAGCTCACGTAGTATATTGCACAGCCCACGTAGTATATTGCACAGTCCACGCAGTATATTACACAGCCCACGTAGTATATTGCACAGCCCACATAGTATATTGCACAGCCCACGTAGTATATTGCACAGCCCACGTTGTATATAGCAATGTGGGCATCATATCCCTGTTAAAAAAAAAAAGAATTAAAATAAAAAATAGTCATATACTCACCTTCCGTTGGCCCCCGGATCCAGGCGAAGCGTTTACCGATGCTCCTCGTGCGCTCCGGTTCCAAGAATGCATTGCGGTCTCGCGAGATGATGACGTAGTGGTAGCGCTACGTCATCATCTCGCGAGACCGCAATGCATGGCCCGAAGCATCGCGAGGAACGGGAAAGGCGCCGGAAGGTGAGAATAGCACGATTTTTTTTTTTTATTATTTTTAACATTAGATCTTTTTACTATTGATAGTGCATAGGCAGCATCAATAGTACAAAGTTTGTCACAGAGGGCTAATAGCAGCATTAACAGACTGCGTTACACCACGTTATGCTGCGGTGTAACGCAGTTGGTTTAAAGGACTGCTACAACGCTATGTGGGTGGCGGGCGCTGACTGGGGGGGAGTATGGAGGGGGCACTGAGTGCAGGGGAGTAGGGAGCAGCCATTTCGCGGTCGGACTGTGCCCGTCGCTGATTGACCGCGACCAATCGGCGACTTGGGATTTACATATCATTTAGAGTAAGGCGCACAACTGCAATAAATGTAGTCGGAGGGAGGTGCAAAAAGCCAGTAGTAAATAACAATGTGACAAAAAAAGAGAAAGAAAAGGACTACCGTAATGCCTGCACACTACACCAGACAAATATAATATGAAGCAATAATAAACTTTATTAGACACATCATAACAAAGTCATAAAACATAAGTAAAACAAACAGGAGCCCCACTCATAGACCCCCCACCATATATAATATATAGTACGTAGGATGCCAGAAAAATAAATAGCATAAATACAAAGAAAATGTATTATGTACTAAAGAGTATGTATGAAGTATCCAATGCACCCAAGAAACTATAAGAGTATAATAAAAGGATTGAGACCCCAAGCAAACCCTGAGTATGTTGGAAGCAGGATATAACCTACTGCAAGAACAATCAAAGAAATACCACGGAAAAACTAACCCAATAATAAGCATAGACCAAGCCTGGTCATAGCTGTGAACACAGCCCGTGTTAAATAGAATAAGAGCCAACCAAGGCTATAAGTAGGCCAAATGATGATTTTAAATCAGAGGGTTGTAAGGTAAAATAATATACCCAGATGTAAGAAGGAAACTTGCCAGGGTAACATGGAGCGTCCAACCAAATGGGGGAAAAAAAAGGAGATGGAAACCTGAGTGAGGCGCCGCTGGACTGACCCAACGCATATCGCCGTAACCAGTACGGCTTCATCAGGGGAAGTGTGACTTGGGATTTCCATGACAGACAGTCAGAAAGACAGACAGAAAGACAGAAGTGACCCTTAGACAATTATATAGTAGACATTGCCGTCCCTTATTATACAGTACTAGCTATTGAACCCGTTCTACGCCTGGGTGGCGAGCATTTATATTGGCATATGGTCTCCATCCATCTATGTGCTGCTTCCATCCTGCGCCCTAATCTTGTCATGTGCTGCTACCATCTTGCACCCTCTTGCAATATCCATTCTGCCTCCTCACCACCACCTGAGCTGCCGCCTCACCACCACCTGAGCTGCCGCCTCACCACCACCAGAGCTGCCGCACCCCCGATCTTCTGTCTCTTCCCCATTATCCCATAGAATGTAAGTCCATGAGGACAGGGTCCTCACCCCTCTGTACCAGTCTGTCATTGTAAATTTGATTACTGTAAACGATATATCTATAACTCTGTACATAACCCCTTTTTCATGTACAGCACCATGGAATTAATGATTTCTCATATTGCAGATATCGATTAATCATATTGCAGATGTCAAGGTTTCAATTTTATTCAACTTTCAGTGACCTACATGGACATTTAGACAGCTTAGGAGGATTGTTTCAACTGACAGATTCTCTTTAACCCCTTTCTGACCTCAGACGGGATAGTACGTCCGAGGTCAGATCCCCTGCTTTGATGCACGGCTCCGCGGTGAGCCCGCATCAAAGCCGGGAAATGTCAGCTGTTTTGAACAGCTGACATGTGCCCGTAATAGGCGCGGGCAGAATCGCGTTCTGCCCGCACCTATTAACTAGTTAAATGCCGCTGTCTATCGCAGACCGGCATTTAACTACCATTTCCCGGAAATGACTTCATCGCCGACCCCCGTCACATGATCGGGGGTCAGCGATGCTTCAGAATAGTAACCATAGAGGTCCTTGAGACCTCTATGGTTACTGATCCTCGGCAGCTGTGAGCGCCACCTTGTGGTCGGTGCTCACAGCACACCTGCAATTCTGCTACATAGCACTTTTTTTGCAATTTCACCGCACTTGGAATTTTTTTCCTGTTTTCTAGTACACGACATGCTAAAACCAATGGTGTCTTTCAAAAGTACAACTCGTCCCGCAAAAAATAAGCCCTCACATGGCCAAATTGACGGAAAAATAAAAAAGTTATGGCTCTGGGAAGGAGAGGAGTGAAAAACGAACTCGGAAAAAGGTAAAATCCCAAGGTCATGAAGGGGTTAATCACAAAATTTAATTACCCAAAAAACAGTGTGATTTATTCTGCTGATAGTACCTTTAAAAATTCCCATGCAGTGATTAGTCATTCATTTATCATATTTATTGGCTGAAATTCTCATCCTTTCATATGATTAATCACTTTTTTTTCTTGAATACTAAACACAGGAAGTACACAAAAATATACAAAATGCCCCAGTAATTCCTTCCATAATCTCAGGAATTGCATCATAGTACAATTAGAAATGAGAAATAAGTAAAGAGGTGTCTCACAAGCTCAACCATTTTTTCATCATTGCCTGGGTGTCTGGCTGCAAGGTAACTGGCTACAGCAGAAGCCTCTCTATTGTGTCCTGTCTGCAGTAGGACAAAAAGGCCAAACCATGTTCAGGCACAGGGGGTAGAGCTTAAATCAGACACCAGACAAAGATGCAACTCAAAAGCAGATTAATCCATGCTTTCTGCAGGTTTTCTACAAAACTGTTTCAGAATCGTGCAGAAAATCCTACATATTAAGATCTCAATCAGATGTCACTTTTTTATTAATTGAAACACACTGATTTGTTGCACAGTGTGCTAGATCTGTTTTTCATTTATTTTTGGTCCGTGTGACAGTTCATACCATGAGTGAGGCATCTGTTGTATTCGTATGTAAATAGAAATTCCAGGTTTGTCCTACACATTGAACAGTAAAAAGCGGACAGCAATTGGATCCAAGTTCTTCACGGCCCCCTTAAAGGGACACTGTCACCTGAATTTGGAGGGAACAATCTTCAGCCATGGAGGTGGGGTTTTGGGGTTTTTGATTCACCCTTTCCTTACTCGCTGGCTGCATGCTTTCTGCAATATTGGATTGAAGTTCATTCTCTGTCCTCCGTAGTACATGCCTGCACAAGGCAATCTTGCCTTGCACAGGCGTGTACTATGGAGGACAGAGAATGAACTTCAATCCAATATTGCAGCCAGCATGCAGCCAGCGGGTAAGGAAAGGGTGAATCAAAAACCCCGCCTCCATGGCTGAAGATTGTTCCCTCCAAATTCAGGTGACAGTGTCCCTTTAACTTGCATTGTTAATCAATAGACCAATCATACCATTCACATCTAGTAAAATGCATTGGTGCAAAATGGAAAATGATTAGACAATTGACCAATCATGATGCACACATCTAGTTTCAGCTGACAGAAGTTCGGCTAAAATGTATAAACGATGGTCTGTTGAAATAGTCAAAATTGACCAACTCTTATTCTATGTGTTTGGACACTTTTCCACAGTCCACTTTTGTTTTTTGGTTTTTGATGGGCGAACAGGTGCCTACAGCATCATTTGGAATGTCAGATATGATGAAAACCTAACTTGGGATCCTAAGGTTGAATTCAGACGGTCATGAATTCCATTCGGTGTAGGGTCCATGACGTGAGTCTCCAGAGTAGACAGCTGCCTTATATACTGTGAGGAGTTGATACTCTTAGCTGCTCCTCAAGGTAGACACAGGACCACATTTGGTTGAAGACTCTGGGTGGTTTATTGCTTCATAAACCAGAAACCCAAAATTGTGACAGGAAAAACAGCCTTTCTGGCACAAAAGACAGTAAAAAGTTCATACACGTACTGTCCAGTACTTCTTGGACAACAACTATGGCCGCTCCCACAGGAGCTTCAGTATGGAGACTTCCTTTCTCCACACAACACAGACAGAGAAAATAAAACTGGCTGGACATTTAACTCCCTCAAGCCACACCATGGAGGTGGAGATATGGTGGGCAGGTGTTCCACCCATCTCTGACCTACCCACCATAAAAGGCATACCCATATAGCGACAGGATTGCACTCAGCACGTATCAAAAAAAACACTTATGGCTTTCACATCATCTACGACACCAGTGACCCTGTCACAATACGTCTGTCTTTTGTACTTCAAAAAGATGCATGTGAGTGTAAAAACGCCTTGTGCTAGGTATTCAGCATTAAAGCAATATCTGTCACTGATATCCTTGCCTTCATGGTGTCTTCTTGCACAGTGTTCCATTTGAGTACAAAAATGTTTATGAGGCTGTTGTTCTCCGGTTGGGAGACCCTCGGCCAGTCCATATGTCACAGTCCATACACAGACCAGGTTTAACTGATGTCTATATTTGGCCTAAGGCTATTATATGATTCCCATAAATAAATGTTTGGAAATTGTTTCTTTGGTTTGTTCTGTACAAATTGAGTCCCATTTTAGTGTTACTATATGCCTCTCTTATGGAGCCATACTGCATCCCACCTACTATGAACAAAAACAGGTCATAGTCGCAAGTATGTGACATCAGGTGCCTACCATTCATGAGCCAGGCTGACATATGAGCCTGCTTTTGTTAGTTCTACCTATGTTATATTTGCAGAACAGGTTTTTGCATTAGAATAAGGCTTAGACAGATAGGAGCAGGTATTTATAACATGCTTGACCACTTTCTGAATCAACAGGTGCTATTTATGTGCTTCAAGTAGTCCTGTTGCTCTTTAAAGGGAACCTGTCACCTCCAAAATCGAAGATGAGCTAAGCCCACCAGCATCAGGGGCTTATCTACAGCATTCAGTGTCCTGAAAGATGAGAAAAAGGGGTTAGATTATACTCACCTGGGTGGGCGGTCCGATCCGATGGGTGTCGTGGTCCAGTCCGGGGCCTTCTATCTTCATAGGATGACGTCCTCTTCCTGTATTCACGCTGTGGCTCCGGCGCAGGCGTACTTTGTCTGCCCTGTTGAGGGCAGAGCAAACTACTGCAGTGCGCAGGTGCCAGGTCTCTGACCTTTCCCGCGCCTGCGCACTGCAGTACTTTAGTACTTTGCTCTGCTCTCAACAGGGCAGACAAAGTACGCCTGCGCCGGAGCCGCAGCGTGAAGATAAGAAGAGGACGTCATCGTAAGAAGATGTGAGCCCCCGAACCCCAGCGGGACCGCCCCTGGGTGAGTATAATCTAACCTCTTTTTCTCATCTTTCAGGTTACATCGGGGGCTTATCTACAGCATTACAGAATGCTGTAGATAAGCCACTGATGCTGGTGGGCTTAGCTCATCTTCGATTTTGGGGGTGACAGGTTCCCTTTAAATATGCACACACCCTTCGGAAGCCATTAATATAGCTTTCCCATTATGCAAAACCTCTCCCATTACTAGAAAACATCCTGAATTTCCATACTTATATCACTCTTGTCATTTGTACTTTAGATAGATGATGATCCTTTACATGTTCTCAGCTATTGCTTTGTTTAAACCACACAAAAAAAAGCTAGATCAGACTTTATAACGCTGAGCTCCTATGTGAAAAAAACATTAAATATGCATCAACCTATCCTAATATATGTATCAGGATAATTGCTTCCAATTGTCTCATATACTGATGCCAAATAACAGGTAAATATGACATGCATTTACAATCATGTAAATGAATGCCATAGCAGAAACAATCACAGATCACAAAGTATACCTCATCAAAATAAATCTCCTCAAATGCATGACTGGAGGTTTTTGTTCATATTTTACCGCTGGAGTGGTGCTTCAAATCCAAATCCCCTGCCCCCGGTCATATTCACCTTCTGGCGCCTTCATCTGTTATCACCGCTGCTCCCATCTGTCTCCTGCAGTTTGTGACCTGCCGTCTGCTTCAATGTGTCATAGAGCAAGCAAGTGGTCACAACTCAATACCAGTCTATGAGAGCCTTGCTCTTGGTCTCAAAGCCTTGCACTGAGAGCTTGTGACCTAACTTTTAACTTCCAGCCAGTTACAAGTTGTGATAACAAGATGGCACCGCACGAGCACAGCAGGACAGAAAAGAGGTGAAGACACTTGAGGGTGAGTATAAAAGTAGGGGCAGGGACCTTAGGTATAAAGCACCAATCCATCGCTGAAAAAAATGCTGAAGTGGTGCTTAAAAGGGAACCTTACAGCAGATACATGCTAACCAAACTACAGGCAGCATGTATCAGGCATTGTGTGATGACAGCTATGTATGTTGACTCTGCAATGCTGTGACATTTCAGAGTAAAACAGTCTTTAACCCCTTAATCCCATTTGACGTACTATCCCGTCAAGGTGACCTGGGACTTAATTCCCAGTGACGGGATAGTACGTCCAGTGCGATCAGCCACGCTCATGTGGGGAGCGCGGCCGATCGCGGACGGGTGTCATCTGACTATCGCAGCTGACATCTGGCACTCACAGACCGCCCCTAACACATTAACCCCCGGCACACTGCGATCAAACATCGCAGTGTTCCGTCGGAATAGTGAAGCATCGCACAGGGAGGGGGCTCCCTGCGTGCTTCCCTGAGACCCACAGAGCAACGCGATGTGATTGTGTTGCTCCGAGGGTCTCCTACCTCCTCCACCCTGCAGGCCCGGATCCAAAATGGCAGCGGGGCTGCATCCGGATACTGCAGTGAACACCGTAAAAAAAAACAAAAAAAACCCAACCCTTTATTATCATACCGCCAAACAAAAAGTGGAATAGCACGCGATCAAAAAGACAGACGTAAATAACTGTGGTACCACTCAAAACGTCATCTTGTCCTGGAAAAAAACGAGCCGTCATACAGCATCATCAGAGAAAAAATAAAAAAGTTATAGTCATCAGAATAAAGCGATGCAAAAATAATTCTTTTTTCTATAAAAGTTTTTATCGTATAAAAGCGCCAAAACATAAAAAAAAATCGAAATGAGGTATCGCTGTAATCGTACTGACCTGAAGAATAAAACTGCTTTATCCATTTTAACAAACGCAGAACAGTATAGCTGTTTTTTTGGCATACTGCCTCACAAAAATCGGAATAAAAAGCGATCAAAAAATGTCACGTGCCCGAAAATTTTACCAATAAAACCGTCAACTCGTCCCGCAAAAAAAACAAGACCTCATATGACTCTGTGGACCAAAATATGGAAAAATTATAGCTCTCAAAATGTGGTAACGCAAAAAATATTTTTTGCAATAAGAAGCGTCTTTTAGTGTGTGACAGCTGCCAATCATAAAAATCAGCTAATAAACCCGCTATAAAAGTAAATCAAACCCCCCCCCCCTTCATCAGCCTCTTAGGGAAAAATAAAAAAAAATAAAAAAATGTATTTATTTCCACTCTCCCGTTAGGGTTAGGGCTAGGGTTAGGGTTTGGATTACATTTACAGTTGGGATTAGGGTTTGGGGTGTGTCAGGGTTAGGGGTGTGGTTAGGGTTGGGGTTAGGGGTGTGTTTGGGATTAGGGGTGTGTTTGGGTTAGGGTTTCAGTTAGAATTGGGGGTTTCCTGTTATGATCCGGTGACCTTGGAGCAGCATGAAAACTTTCACTGGAGTAGGTGGTAACTATACTGACCGCAAATCCTGATCTTAACACCGCAACTAGAAGTAGCCGTGGGGTGTACCTAAAACCCTAGACACCTCATCACAGCCGGAGGAATAAATACCCCTATAGATGGAAATAGGAATTCTACCTTGCCTCAGGGCAGAACTCCAAAGGATAGGCAGCCCCCCACAAATATTGGCTGTGAGTAGGAGAGGAAAGACACACACAGGCAGAAAACAGGATTTAGCACAAGAGGCTACTCTAGCTAAAATAGGAAAGGATAGGACAGAGTACTGTGCGGTCAGTATTAAAACCCTTCCAAAAATATCCACAGCAGATTATACAAAAAATTCCTCCATCTAACTAAAGACGTGGAACGTATATCTGCAACTCCAGAGACTCCAACACTCAGAGCAGGAATACAATCAAAAACAAGCACACAGCTTGTGTGCCATAGAAAAAGAAACACACTTATCTTTGCTGAATTGGCAGCTAAGCAGGAGAAGCCAGACAGAGGTCCAACACTTCCCAAGAAACATTGACAACTGGCAAGGACTAATGAGTCCTGCAAACCTAAATACCCCAGTCAGAATTGCAATCAGCAGATACACCTGTCCAGGACTGCAGCCCAGGGACAACTGCATTACCACCTACAACCATCGGAGGGAGCCCAAAAGCAGAATTCACAACAGTACCCCCCCTTGAGGAGCGGTCACCGAACCCTCACCAGAGCCCCCAGGCCGATCAGGATGAGCCAGATGAAAGGCACGAACCAAATCAGCGGCATAGACATCAGAGGCAAAAACCCAAGAATTATCCTCCTGACTATAACCCTTCCATTTGACAAGGTACTGAAGCTTCCGCCTCGAAAAACGGGAATCCAAAATCTTCTCAACAACATATTCCAACTCCCCATCAACCAACACAGGGGCCGGAGGATCAACAGAGGGAACAACGGGCTCCACATATTTCCGCAATAAAGATCTATGGAAGACATTATGGATCGCAAAAGAGGCCGGAAGCGCCAGTCGAAAAGACACCGGATTAATAATCTCAGAAATCCTGTAAGGACCAATAAACCGAGGCTTAAACTTAGGATAAGAAACCTTCATAGGAACATGACGGGAAGACAACCAGACCAGATCCCCAACCCGAAGCCGGGAACCAACACACCGACGACGGTTAGCAAAACGTTGAGCCTCCTCCTGAGACACCAAATTGTCCACCACATGAGCCCAAATCTGCTGCAACCTGTCAACCACAGAATCCACACCAGGACAGTCAGAAGGCTCAACCTGCCCAGAAGAAAAACGAGGATGAAAACCAAAATTACAAAAGAAAGGCGAAACCAAGGTAGCCGAACTAGCCCGATTATTAAGGGCAAACTCGGCCAATGACAAGAAAGCCACCCAATCATCCTGATCAGCAGACACAAAGCATCTCAAATAAGTCTCCAAAGTCTGATTAGTTCGCTCGGTCTGACCATTTGTCTGAGGATGAAACGCAGAAGAAAAAGACAAATCAATGCCCAGCCTAGCACAAAAGGCCTGCCAAAACCTAGAAACAAACTGGAAACCTCTGTCGGACACAATATTCTCCGGAATACCATGCAAACGGACCACATGCTGAAAAAACAGCGGAACCAAATCCGAAGAGGAAGGCAATTTAGGCAAAGGCACCAAATTAACCATCTTAGAGAACCGGTCACAAACAACCCAGATAACCGACATCCTCTGGGAAACCGGAAGATCAGAAATAAAATCCATAGAAATATGCGTCCAGGGCCTCTCAGGGACCGGCAATGGCAAAAGCAACCCACTAGCACGGGAGCAACAAGGCTTGGCCCACGCACAAGTCCCACAGGACTGCACAAAAGAACGCACATCATGCGACAAAGAAGGCCACCAAAAGGACCTACCAACCAAGTCTCTGGTACCAAAATGCCAGGATGACCAGCCAACACGGAACAGTGAACCTCAGAAATCACTCTACTAGTCCATCTGTCAGGAACAAACAGTTTCCCCACAGGACAGCGGTCAGGTTTGTCAGCCTGAAATTCCTGAAGAACCCGTCGTAAATCAGGGGAAATGGCAGAAAGGACCACCCCTTCTTTCAGAATACCGACCGGTTCTAAGACCTCAGGAGAATCAGGCAAAAAACTCCTAGAGAGGGCATCAGCCTTAATGTTCTTAGAACCCGGAAGGTATGAGACCACGAAATCAAAACGGGAAAAAAACAAGGACCATCGAGCCTGTCTAGGATTCAGCCATTTGGCAGACTCGAGGTAAATCAAATTCTTATGATCGGTCAAGACCACAATACGGTACTTAGCTCCCTCAAGCCAATGTCGCCACTCCTCAAACGCCCACTTCATAGCCAACAACTCCCGATTGCCGACATCATAATTGCGTTCAGCAGGCGAAAACTTACGGGAAAAGAAGGCACACGGTTTCATTAAGTAACCAACAGGATCCCTCTGAGACAAAACGGCCCCTGCCCCAATCTCAGAAGCGTCAACCTCAACCTGAAACGGAAGAGAAACATCCGGTTGGCGCAACACCGGAGCAGAAGTAAATCGACGTTTAAGCTCCTGAAAGGCAGAGACAGCCGCAGAGGACCAATTCGCCACATCAGCGCCTTTCTTCGTCAATATCGGTCAAGGGTTTAACCACGCTGGAAAAATTAGCAATGAAACGGCGATAAAAATTTGCAAAACCCCAACATTTCTGAAGGCTCTTCACGGATGTGGGCTGAATCCAATCATGAATGGCCTGAACCTTAACCAGATCCATCTCTATAGACGAGGGAGAAAAAATAAAGCCCAAAAAAAAACCTTCTACACCCCAAAGAGACACTTAAACCCTTTCACAAACAGGGCATTGTCACGAAGGATCTGAAATACCATCCTGACCTGTCCCACATGAGACTCCCAATCATCGGAAAAAATCAAAATATCGTCCAAATATACAATCAAGAACTTATCAATATAAGTCCGAAAAATATCATGCATGAAGGACTGAAAAACAGATGGAGCATTAGTGAGCCCGAATGGCATCACAAGGTATTCAAAATGGCCTTCGGGCGTGTTAAATGCAGTTTTCCATTCATCACCCTGCTTAATACGAACAAGATTATATGCCCCCCGAAGGTCAATCTTCGTAAACCAACTAGCTCCCTTAATCCTAGCAAACAAATCAGAAAGCAAAGGTAAAGGGTATTGAAACTTGACCGTGATTTTATTCAAGAGGCGATAATCAATACAGCGTCTCAATGAACCATCTTTTTTAGCAACAAAAAAGAACCCCGCTCCCAACGGTGAAGAAGATGGCCGAATATGCCCTTTCTCCAAAGACTCCTTAATATAGCTCCGCATGGCGGTATGTTAAGGCACAGACAGGTTGAAAAGTCGACCCTTAGGAAACTTACAGTCTGGAATCAAGTCAATAGCACAATCGCAGTCCCTGTGCGGTGGAAGGAAACTGGACTTGGGCTCATTGAATACATCCTGAAAATCAGACAAAAACTTAGGAATTTCAGAAGAGGAAGAAGAGGAGATTGACATCAAAGGAACATCATTATGAACCCCCTGACAACCCAAACTAGTCACAGACATGGACTTCCAATCCAACACAGGATTATGTACCTGCAACCACGGAAAACCCAGCAGGATAGCATCATGCAAATAATGCAACACCAGAAATCGACAATCTTCCTGATGGGCTGGCGCGATGCGCATGGTCACCTGTGTCCAAAACTGGGGCTTATTTTTAGCCAAGGGTGTAGCATCAATGCCCCTTAAAGGAATAGGGTTCTGCAAAGGCTGCAAGGGAAAACCACAACGCCCAATCCTGCGGGTCGCCATGCAGCAGGGAGATGACGATTTTAACCTGCTGAATAGAATCACCGGAGGATCGAGGTCTCAAAGCAAAAAAACAGTTTACAGTTGTTTTTAAAACTCAAAAATTTGGACCTGTCACCAAAAAACAAATCAGGAGTAGGAATCTTCGGTTCTAAAGCAGGAGTCTGAACAATATAATCAGAAATACCCTGTACCCTAGCAGCAAGCTGGTCTACACGAGAAGCTAATTCCTGAACATTCATGCTAGCACAAGGCTCCTCAGCCACCCAGAGATAAAGAGGGAAGAGAAGATAAAGCAGACTGAAGAAAAAAAAAAAATGACTCAACACCTTTCTTCCCTTCTTCTGAGATGCATTTAACTCATTATAGGCCAGTTGTACTGTTATTATCAGGTGGCCTTGGAGCAGCATGAAAACTTTCACTGGAGTAGGTGGTATCATGATATGTACTTTTGCCCTGTCCTGTATTTGAATAATACGCCATTTGATGTATGTAACTGTTCTCTGGTGTCTATTAGCTGTAATTTAGGTATTTTCTTGGGCTGGGAGTTCACCTGTAACAATATGTCTCCTTCCCCCAATACTTGCAACCCTCAGCTCTAATGTAATTAACCCCTTCATGACCCAGCCTATTTTGACCTTAAAGACCTTGCCGTTTTTTGCAATTCTGACCAGTGTCCCTTTATGAGGTAATAACTCAGGAACGATTCAACGGATCCTAGCGGTTCTGAGATTGTTTTTTCGTGACATATTGGGCTTCATGTTAGTGGTAAATTTAGGTCAATAAATTCTTTGTGATAAAAACGGAAATTTGGCGAAAATTTTGAAAATTTCGCAATTTTCACATTTTGAATTTTTATTCTGTTAAACCAGAGAGTTATGTGACACAAAATAGTTTATAAATAACATTTCCCACATGTATACTTTACATCAGCACAATTTTGGAAACAAAATTTTTTTTTGCTAGGAAGTTATAAGGGTTAAAATTTTGACCAGCGATTTCTCATTTTTACAACGAAATTTACAAAACCATTTTTTTAGGGACCACCTCACATTTGAAGTCAGTTTGAGGGGTCTATATGGCTGAAAATACCCAAAAGTGACACCATTCTAAAAACTGCACCCCTCAAGGTACTCAAAACCACATTCAAGAGGTTTATTAACCCTTCAGGTGCTTCACAGCAGCAGAAGCAACATGGAAGGAAAAAATGAACATTTAACTTTTTAGTCACAAAAATTATCTTTTAGCAACAATTTTTTTATTTTCCCAATGGTAAAAGGAGAAACTGAACCAAGAAAGTTGTTGTCCAATTTGTCCTGAGTACGCTGATACCTCATATGTGGGGGTAAACCACTGTTTGGGCGCACGGCAGGGCTTGGAAGGGAAGGAGCGCCATTTGACTTTTTGAATAAAAAATTGGCTCCACTCTTTAGCGGACACCATGTCACGTTTGGAGAGCCCCCGTGTGCCTAAAAATTGGAGCTCCCCCACAAGTGACCCCATTTTGGAAACTAGACGCCCCAAGGAACTTATCTAGATGCATAGTTAGCACTTTGAACCCCCAGGTGCTTCACAAATTGATCCGTAAAAATGAAAAAGTACTTTTTTTTCACAAAAAAATTCTTTTAGCCTCAATTTTTTCATTTTCACATGGGCAACAGTATAAAATGGATCCTAAAATTTGTTGGGCAATTTCTCCTGAGTACACCAATACCTCACATGTGGGGGTAAACCACTGTTTGGGCACATGGTAAGGCTCGGAAGGGAAGGAGCGCCATTTGACTTTTTGAATGAAAAATTATTTCCATCGTTAGCGGACACCATGTCGCGTTTGGAGAGACCCTGTGTGCCTAAACATTGGCGCTCCCCCACAAGTGACCCCATTTTGGAAACTAGACCCCCCAAGGAACTTATCTAGATGCCTAGTGAGCACTTTAAACCCTCAGGTGCTTCACAAATTGATCTGTAAAAATGAAAAAGTACTTTTTTTTCACACAAAAAATTCTTTTCGCCTCAATTTTTTCATTTTCACATGGGCAATAGGATAAAATGGATCATAAAATTTGTTGGGCAATTTCTCCCAAGTACGCGGATACCTCATATGTGGGGGTAAACCACTGTTTGGGCACACGGCAGGGCTCGGGAGGGAAGGCGTGCCATTTGACTTTTTGAATGGAAAATTAGCTCCAATTGTTAGCGGACACCATGTCGCGTTTGGAGAGCCCCTGTGTGCCTAAACATTGGAAATCCCCCACAAGTGACCCCATTTTGGAAACTAGACCCCCCAAGGAACTTATCTAGATGCATATTGAGCACTTTAAACCCCCAGGTGCTTCACAGAAGTTTATAACGCAGAGCCATGAAAATAAAAAATAATTTTTCTTTCCTCAAAAATGATTTAGCCTGGAATTTCCTATTTTGCCAAGGGTAATAGGAGAAATTGGACCCCAATTGTTGTTGTCCAGTTTGTTCTGAGTACGCTGATACCCCATATGTGGGGGTAAACCACTGTTTAGGCACACGGCAGGGCTCGGAAGGGAAGGCACGCCATTTGGCTTTTTAAATGGAAAATTAGCTCCAATCATTAGCGGACACCATGTCACGTTTGGAGAGCCCCTGTGTGCCTAAACATTGGAGATCCCCCAGAAATGACCCCATTTTGGAAACTAGACCCCCAAAGGAACTAATCTAGATGTGCGGTGAGGACTTTGAACCCCCAAGTGCTTCACAGAAGTTTATAACGCAGAGCCATGAAAATAAAAATAAAAAATTATTTTCTCAAAAATGATCTTTTAGCCTGCAATTTTTTATTTTCCCAAGGGTAACAGGAGAAATTTGATGCCAAAAGTTGTTGTCCAGTTTCTCCTGAGTACGCTGATACCCCATATGTGGGGGTAAACCACTGTTTGGGCACATGCCGGGGCTCGGAAGTGAAGTAGTGACGTTTTGAAATGCAGACTTTGATGGAATGCTCTGCGGGCATCACATTGCGTTTGCAGAGCCCCTGATGTGGCTAAACAGTAGAAACCCCCCACAAGTGACCCCATTTTGGAAACTAGACCCCAAAAGGAACTTATGTAGATGTGTGGTGAGAAATTTGAACCCCCAAGTGCTTCACAGAAGTTTATAATGCAGAGCCGTGAAAATAATAAATACGTTTTCTTTCCTCAAAAATAATTATTTAGCCCAGAATTTTTTATTTTCCCAAGGGTTACAGGAGAAATTGGACCCCAAAAGTTGTTGTCCAGTTTCTCCTGAGTACGCTGATACCCCATATGTGGGGGTAAACCACTGTTTGGGCACACGTCGGGGCTCAGAAGGGAAGTAGTGACTTTTGAAATGCAGAATTTGATGGAATGGTCTGCGGGCGTCACGTTGCGTTTGCAGAGCCCCTGGTGTTCCTAAACAGTAGAAACCCCCCACAAGTGACCCAAATTTAGAAACTAGACCCCCCAAGGAACTTATCTAGATATGTGGTGAGCACTTTGAACCCCCAAGTGCTTCACAGACGTTTACAACGCAGAGCCGTGAAAATAAAAAATCATTTTTCTTTCCTCAAAAATGATGTTTTAGCAAGCATTTTTTTATTTTCACAAGGGTAACAGGATAAATTGGACCCCAGTAATTGTTGCGCAGTTTATCCTGTGTATGCTGGTACCCCATATGTGGGGGTAAACCACTGTTTGGGCACACGTCGGGGCTCGGAATTGAGGGAGCACCATTTGACTTTTTGAATACGAGATTGGCTGGAATCAATGGTGGCGCCATGTTGCGTTTGGAGACCCCTGATGTGCCTAAACAGTGGAAACCCCTCAATTCTACCTCCAGCACTAACCCCAACACACCCCTAACCCTAATCCCAACTGTAGCCATAACCCTAATCACAACCCTAACCACAACCCTAATTACAACCCTAACCCTAAGGCTATGTGCCCACGTTGCGGATTCGTGTGAGATTTTTCAGCATCATTTTTGAAAAATCCGCGGGTAAAAGGCACTGCGTTTTACCGGCGGATTTTCCGCAGATTTCCAGTGTTTTTTGTGCGGATTTCACCTGCGGATTCCTATTGAGGAACCGGTGTAAAACGCTGCGGAATCCGCACAAAGAATTGACATGCTGCGGAAAATACAACGTAGCGTTTCAGCGCGGTATTTTCCGCACCATGGGCACAGCGGATCTGGTTTTCCATAGGTTTACATGGTACTGTAAACCTGATGGAACACTGCTGCGAATCCGCAGCGGCCAATCCGCAGTGTGGGCACATAGCCTAATTCTAAAGGTATGTGCACACGCTGCGGATCCGCAGCAGTTTCCCATGAGTTTACAGTTCAATGCAAACCCATGGGAAACAAAAATTAGTATTTCCAGCCATGGCCGATGATATTGCAGCATCGGCCATGGCTGGATTGTAATATTTCACCAGTTATAATAGGTGAAATATTACAAATCGCTCTGATTGGCTGTTGAAAGTGAAACTGCCAATCAGAGCGATCGTAGCCACGGGGGGGTGAAGCCACCCCCCCTGGGCTAAAATACCACTCCCCCTGTCCCTGCAGATCGGGTGAAATGGGAGTTAACCCTTTCACCCGATCTGCAGGGACGCGATCTTTCCATGACGCCACATAGGCGTCATGGGTCGGATTGGCACCGACTTTCATGACGCCTACGTGGCGTCATGGGTCGGGAAGGGGTTAAGCTTTGTCAACATCACTAGTGGAGGAATAGCCATTCTTCCTCACAGCATGTGTCTAGTCAAATGTACATACTACATAGATTAAGTGGAGCCCACCAGTCTAGAATCTTCTGGTGGACCCAACCATTGAATAGAAGGTGTGACCCCTACCCCCTTCATGGGCGGATCCCAAGAGCTCAGACAATCCATTCTTATTTTGAGATCAGATGTGAGTTGATCCTTGAAGGAGAAGGAGTGGGGATTCTTAGCTGAGGCAAGACCCCACGCCCATCTAGGACTGTGGAAGCGAACGGGGCGAGACTTGAGCTGAGGACATATCTCGTCGTTCGTGAGATTGTTTTGGGATCCCTTGGACTAATTGTGGACTATTGCTTTGTTACCTGGCACAAGGATTATCGGGTGGTGCCCACGAACCTGTTCCATTGGACTAATTGTGGACTCTGTAGATCTACCTGCATGTGTTGTTCCAGCGTTCTTGATAATAAATCTGTTGAATCATCCCTCGGCCTGTTGTCCCTTCTTGCTCTGCCGTACACCCCGTCACAAACTGGTGGCATGCAGTGGGATCAGAGCAGAAGGAATGGAGGACAATGGCCCAACATCGGGAACCAACACCGCAGAGTACAAGAACTGGACTTTGGGGAGCCTACAATCAAAGGCCCGTGAAGTAGGAGTCCGTTTTAAGGGACTCTCCAAGGAGCAGCTTATTGAGGCTTTGGAAGGAGTTCGCCTGCAAGATGACGCTGAGGAAGGACCCTCACAGCAAATGGAGGAAAGACTGCAGCCGGTGGTAAATACCCAAAAAAGTCAGTGGGTTGTGTGGTACGAGGAGGAGTTGGCATTGCTGGGAGAAGAGGCCACCATAGACGATAAGAGGGAGGCCATTCACAGAGCCGAGGAGAGGGAGGCCATTCACAGAGCCGAGGAGAGGGAGGCCATTCACAGAGCCGAGGAGAGGAAGGCCATTCACAGAGCCGAGGACAGAAACTTCAGACAAAGACCCACAAACAAACAGCAACTGAAAACCACCGCAGTGGAGGCCTGGCAGAGCATCAAAAAGGAGGAAACACTGTGTCTGGTGATGTCCATGAGTTCAAGACTTCAGGCAGTCATTGCCAACATAGGGTTTTCAACCAAGTACTAGAAATGAACATTTTATTTATAATTATTTAATCTGTCCAATTACTTTTGGTCTCTTTAAAAACAGGGTGGCACATGTTAAGGAGCTGAAACTCCTAAACCCTTAATCCAATTTTAATGTGGATACCCTCAAATGAAAGCTGCAAGTCTGAACTTCAACTGCATCTGAATTGTTTTGTTTAAAATTCATTGTGGTAATGTCTGTAACCAAAATTAGAAAAATGTTGTCTCTGTCCAAATATATATGGACCTAACTGTATATTGTCAGAAATTTAGAAAGTGGTCCGTACTCACTCAATGGAATGGAGGTGCGCTCGCAGCTATTTTCAGAAAGGGTCTTTCTGAAGCCCTTAAGGATGTCATGGTGGGATTTCCTATGCCTGCTGGTCTGAATGAGTCTATGTCTTTGGCCATTCAGATCGGTCGACGCTTGCGCGAGCGTAAATCTGTGCACCATTTGGCGGTATTATCTGAGCATAAACCTGAGCCTATGCAGTGCGATAGGACTTTGACCAGAGTTGAACGGCAAGAACACAGACGTCAGAATGGGCTGTGTTTCTACTGTGGTGATTCCACTCATGCTATCTCTGATTGTCCTAAGCGCACTAAGCGGTTCGCTAGGTCTGCCACCATTGGTACGGTACAGTCAAAATTTCTTTTGTCCGTTACCTTGATCTGCTCTTTGTCATCTTATTCTGTCATGGCATTTGTGGATTCAGGCGCTGCCCTGAATTTGATGGACTTGGAGTATGCTAGGCGTTGTGGGTTTTTCTTGGAGCCCTTGCAGTGTCCTATTCCATTAAGAGGAATTGATGCTACACCTTTGGCCAAGAATAAGCCTCAGTACTGGACCCAGCTGACCATGTGCATGGCTCCTGCACATCAGGAGGTTATTCGCTTTCTGGTGTTGCATAATCTGCATGATGTGGTCGTGTTGGGGTTGCCATGGCTACAAGTCCATAATCCAGTATTAGATTGGAAATCCATGTCTGTGTCCAGCTGGGGTTGTCAGGGGGTACATGGTGATGTTCCATTTCTGTCTATTTCGTCATCCACCCCTTCTGAGGTTCCAGAGTTCTTGTCTGATTACCGGGATGTATTTGATGAGCCCAAGTCCGATACCCTACCTCCGCATAGGGATTGTGATTGTGCTATCGATTTGATTCCTGGTAGTAAATTCCCAAAAGGTCGACTGTTTAATTTATCTGTGCCTGAGCACGCCGCTATGCGGAGTTACGTGAAGGAGTCCTTGGAGAAGTGGCATATTCGTCCGTCATCGTCGCCATTAGGAGCGGGATTCTTTTTTGTGGCCAAGAAGGATGGTTCGCTGAGACCTTGTATAGATTACCGCCTTCTAAATAAGATCACGGTTAAATTTCAGTACCCCTTGCCGCTGTTATCTGATTTGTTTGCTCGGATTAAGGGGGCTAGTTGGTTCACCAAGATAGATCTTCGTGGTGCGTATAATCTTGTGCGTATTAAGCGAGGCAATGAATGGAAAACTGCATTTAATACGCCCGAGGTCCCCGGCAATTTTAAAGTGTGCTGCACAGTTTCAAAGTCAAACATACGTAGTGTGATGGGACTGTGGGCACCTACCCGATCCCTCGAACTAGGCGTGCCCTTGTCTATCCCTGTCCCCCTGATTACCCTGGATGTTTGAGACGCCGGGGGCTCATAAATAGCTATGATCCTAACTTAACTCTTATCTGATCCCTTTCCCATCCAGGGAGATGAGGGGCCAAAGTGTATAGGAAAACACTAACCAAACAGACAAGGATAAAAGAAAACTACAATCATACAAATACACTCACAAAATAACAGAGTGAGAACTCCACTTGGAATCTCTAGAAAAACTCTCCAACCGCCAACTCCAAGCACTGAACTTTCTCCTTCAACAACAAACTGTGAAATAGAACTATCACTGGCAGCCCCCAAGTGCCAGTGGCAAGCATATATACCAGGGGGGAGTGGCCAACACAGAACAGCTGAGATGATTCAGGATGAATAGCGTCAGGAGATCAACTGAGCTGATTAACTCTTGCCATGACAGAGCAAGGAAACCCTGCACTGTTTAATAGGATCAGGGACGGACTGGGACTGATATTCAGCCCTGGCATCTGAGATCACACAGGCCCATGCTGTCCTCGCCCCCGAGCACCAAATGGGGATATATTACTAATATTACCCTGCCTGGAGGAAAGATTTACTATAAGACCAATATTTCTAATATTACCTATATCATCGCTAAATAAGATTCAATAATTATAATATAAAAATAATAACATTCCAATATTACAGACAAATACCAGCAAACTACAACCAAATATCACCAGCATATACAGTGTTAATAATACCACCATACTGATCGTTAAAGGTGTTGAGGTTAAAGTGTGTAACTTCAGACTTCTGAGTCCGAGCATATCTAGTGAGATGAAAATCTCATATTTGCAGTCACATAATCAAGAGCGCAACCGCAGTACGTGAGAGGGTTGTAATTGCACCCAGCCCTGGAGCCTAGGGGCCCCAAAAGTCTCTTTGGCTTACCGTATTTTTCGGACTATAAGACGCACCGGACTATAAGGCACACCCAGGTTTTAGAGGTGGAAAATAGGGAAAAAAATATTTGAAGCAAAAAAAGTGGTAAAATATTTAATAACATACTATTATATATAATAACACCACATATAATAGTATGCTATTATGTTGGAAGCTTCGGGACCAGTGTGGTGTCTGTACAGTACTATATGAAGATGCTGGAGGGTGAGTATAAGAATGGGGGCACAGGGCTTATATTTAAAGCACCACTCCAGCACTGCAAAATAACACTGGAGTGCTGCTTTAAAATCCAATGGAAGAACTATAACTCCCAGCATGTCCTGCAGGTCCTATGACATGCTGGGAGTTATAGTTCACTAAAGAAGTGGCAGAGTGCTTTATTGTGTTTTGGAAAGACTAACCTCTTAATTGTGGCAGCCAGCCACACTGTGGTGAGGTAAAAGCATCCCATGACTGCACACAGAGCCCTCCCTCTTGTTGCCTTTCCACAGCACAGGTAATGGAAGCCAGCAGATTCTAGTGTTGGAGTCTGGAGGACCTGTGATGATGTCAAGAAGAGGGAAGGCTCTGTGCTGCCATGTGATGCTCCAGCCCGCCCACTTCTGACATCATCACAGGTCCTCCTTGTGCGCACTGCACAGCACTCAGCTCCAGCCCAGGAAGGTACAGTGATCTCCTCTCCCCCCGACCCTGCTGCTGCTGCCTCCTCCTGCCCCTGACACACGGATCTCCCCAGCTGCTGCAGGAATCAGCGCTGGGGAAGCCATGTGTGTCCCTGCTTAAGTGCAGTATTCATTTGCCTCTCCAGCTCACCACTCAGCTGATAGGTGGGCGGGGAGTAGCTAATGAATATTCACTGCACTTAATCATCGGGACCACATGGCTTCCCCAGCACTGATTCCTGGCAGAGGGGACATCCTGAAGTGGGATAACAGTGTGATCCCACTCACTGCTGCCCCCCTCCCCACATTTAAGCAAAATTACCTCAACCTTTAATAATTTATGGTGAGATTTCCATACTCGTTACATTATCTGATTCCCTTGGAAATCAATTATTCAAATTTTACTGACATGCCCTTGTATGATAACCTGCATTCTACTGCCACCTGGTGGTCCTTTCCTGAATTTTAAACTGTTATTATTGTGTTTATAATAAAATTTATATTTTAATCTCAATCATTGGTTGTTTCATATTTATAGGTGTTATATATTTATACCCCCTCCCCACATGCTACATCCGTACCATAAGACGCACCCACACTTTCCTCCCAAATTTGGAGGAAAAAAAGTGCATCTTATGGTCAGAAACATACGGTATATAAAAAAGACCAATGCTATTAAAGACTTGCAATAAATGGGAGCCCCATTAAAGCTTTTGCTTTAGTGCCCATGCTGTATAAGTTACGCCACTGCACATGACCACTAGCCCCCTGACGCCAGAGCCAGAGAATCCTCACAGTGAGCGAGCTCTGTGAGAACTCGGAAGTCCTCAGTCACATAGGGTCACATAAAGTCACAGTCACTGCAGACTGTAACTTCAGGCTTGGACAACTACTTTAACCAAAACCACTGTCCTAAGACTGATATTATTGCCATATAGTAACCATATAATGGTAATATCAGGTCTACACTAGTGCCATGCAGACCCTATACTGTGTGTATACTGTGCCGGTTCTCATTAGTGACGTCCTTGCTGATTATTATACATTTTCCCCTTTCCTTTGTATTTGTTCCAGACCATCATGATCTCTTCTTCCATTCATAACTCGTCCCTGCAAAATGTAATACACTAACATCTTTATTGACTTCCCAGGACCCTCGTCACATTCTACCACCTCTACACAAACCACAACTTGTGGTACCTTATAAAGATTCACCTGTGCCTCCTTTATTAATGTCCCCGTGACCTCTTATAATAATGACCCTAGGCCTCCTTATAATAATATCTCCTGTGCTTTCTAGCATTAATAATAATGACTCCTTGCTTCCCCATAGTAACGATCCCCCCATTGTGCCTCCTTATAATAATGTCTCTTTATTGTAATAAAGCTCCTGAGCAGAAGCATACAGTTAGGTCCATATATATTTGGACAGAGACAACATTTTTCTAATTTTGGTTATAGACATTACCACAATGAATTTTAAGCAAAACAATTCAGATGCAGTTGAAGTTCAGACTTTCAGCTTTCATTTGAGGGTATCCACATTAAAATTGGAGGAAGGGTTTAGGAGTTTCAGCTCCTTAACATGTGCCACCCTGTTTTTAAAGGGACCAAAAGTAATTGGACAATTGACTCCAAGGCTATTTCATGGACAGGTGTGGGCAATCCCTTCGTTATGTCATTCTCAATTAAGCACATAAAAGGCCTGGAGTTGATTTGAGGTGTGGTGCTGCATTTGGAAGGTTTTGCTGTGAAGTAAACATGCGGTCGTTGGAGCTTTCCATGCAGGTGAAACAAGCCATCCTTAAGCTGCGAAAACAGAAAAAAAAACATCCGAGAAATTGCTACAATATTAGGAGTGGCAAAATCTACAGTTTGGTACATCCTGAGAAAGAAAGAAATCACTGGTGAACTCATCAATGCAAAAAGACCTGGGCGCCCACGGAAGACATCAGTGGTAGATGATAGCAGAATAATCTCCAGGGTGAAGAGAAACCCCTTCACAACAGCCGACCAAGTGAACAACACTCTCCAGGAGGTCGGCGTATCAATATCCAAATCTACCATAAAGAGAAGACTGCATGAAAGTAAATACAGATGGTTCACTACACGGTGCAAGCCACTCATAAGCATCAAGAATAAAAAGGCTAGACTGGACATTGCTAAAAAACATCTAAAAAAGCCAGCACAGTTCTGGAAGAACATTCTTATGACAGATGAAACCAAGATCAACCTCTACCAGAATGATGGAAAGAGAAAAGTATGGCGAAGGTGTGGTACAGCTCATGATCCAAAGCATACCACATCATCTGTAAAACACGGCGGAGGCAGTGTGATGGCTTGGGCATGCATGGCTGCCAGTGGCACTGGGTTGCTAGTGTTTATTGATGGTGTGACACAGGACAGAAGCAGCCGAATGAATTCTGAGGTATTCAGAGACATACTGTGTGCTCAGATCTAGCCAAATGCAGCCAAACTGATTGGTCGCCGTTTCATACTACAGATGGCAATGACCCAAAACATAAAGCCAAAGCAACCCAGGAGTTTATTAAAGCAAAAAAGTGGAATATTCTGGAATGGTCAAGTCAGTCACCTGATCTAATCCCAATTGAGCATGCATTTCACTTGTTAAAGACTAAACTTCAGACAGAAAGGCCCACAAACAAACAGCAACTTAAAACCACCGCAGTGAAGGCCTGGCAGAGCATCAAACAGGAGTAAACACAGCGTCTGGTGATGTTCATGAGTTCAAGACTTCAGGCAGTCATTGCCAACAAAAAGTTTTCAACCAAGTACTAAAAATGAACATTTTATTTAAAATTATTTATTCTGTCCAATTACTTTTGGTCCCTTTAAAAACAGGGTGGCACATGTTGAGGAGCTGAAACTCCTAAACCCTTCATCCAATTTTAATGTGGATACCCTCAAATGAAAGCTGAAAGTCTGAACTTCAACTGCATCTGAATTGTTTTGTTTAAAATTCATTGTGGTAATGTCTATAACCAAAATTATAAAAATGTTGTCTCTGTCCAAATATATATGGACCTAACTGTACATAGAAATAACAGATGCTACATAGAATAAGTCATATCACATCACAGTCAAAGAGTAGATCTCCCAATATTTTAAGAAATGGAGAAGGAAATGCATTACAGCACCAAGACAGTTATTTTGCAGCTAATGAAGCACCTAAGTGGTTTCACTCACTATGATACCACTCTCCATAGAGTATTATGCCCCTACAAAGTATGATTGCCCCACACAGTAAGATTGTCATCACAGCCTCCCAGACAGTATGGTATCCACCATAGCCCCCAATATACAGTATGAGAGGCACCACAGATCCACACACAGTATGATGTCCTCCACAGGCCGTTATATAAATTGTGATGTCCACCAAAGCCCCATATATAGTATGAGGACCCCACAGCCTCCATGCAGAATGATGTCCTCCATAACCATCCCTTATACAGAATGATGTACTCCATAACCATCCCTTATAGTATGATGGTCACCACAACCCCCAACAGTATAACATAGCCCATGGACCTCCAGACAGTATAATGTCCACCACAGCCACCCCTCACAATATGATAGATCCCCCATACACTATGAAGATCACCTAAAGCCCTAATACTGTATGATGATCTCCCACAGTCCTCTATATAGTTAGATTGTCAACATCACAGCCCCCTGTATACTATGACGGTCTACCTGACAGCCCCCATATAGTATGATGCTCCCTCCAACAGTCCCCTATATAGTCTGATGGTACACCTCTAGGCCCCTATATATTATGATGGTACTCCTGACAACCCCCATTTGGTATCATGTTTTACCTCAGCCCCCTATATAGTATGATGGTCTACCTCACAGACCCTATATAGTATGATGGTCCACCTCACAGCCCCCATATAGTATGATGATCCCTCCAATAGCTCCTTATATAGTAGGATAGTACACCTCATAGCCCGTATACAGGTCCTTCTCAAAAAATTAGCATAGTGTTAAATTTCATTATTTACCATAATGTAATGATTACAATTAAACTTTCATATATTATAGATTCATTATCCACCAACTGAAATTTGTCAGGTCTTTTATTGTTTTAATACTGATGATTTTGGCATACCACTCCTGATAACCCAAAAAACCTGTCTCAAAAAATTAGCATATCAAGAAAAGGTTCTCTAAACGACCTATTACCCTAATCTTCTGAATCAACTAATTAACTCTAAACACATGCAAAAGATACCTGAGGCTTTTATAAACTCCCTGCCTGGTTCATTACTCAAAACCCCCATCATGGGTAAAGGTACCGTCACACATAGCGACGCTGCAGCGATACCGACAACGATCCGGATCGCTGCAGCGTCGCTGTTTGGTCGCTGGAGAGCTGTCACACAGACAGCTCTCCAGCGACCAACGATCCCGAGGTCCCTGGTAACCAGGGTAAACATCGGGTAACTAAGCGCAGGGCCGCGCTTAGTAACCCGATGTTTACCCTGGTTACCATCCTAAAAAGTAAAAAAACAAACGCTACATACTTACCTTCCGCTGTCTGTCCTCGGCGCTCTGCTTCTCTGGTCTGGCTGTGAGCGCCGGGCAGCCAGAAAGCAGAGCGGTGACGTCACCGCTCTGCTTTCCGGCTGACCGACGCTCACAACCAGAGCAGGAGGAGAGCAGAGCACAGCGCTGGAGGACAGACGGCTGTAGGTAAGTATGTAGTGTTTGTTTTTTTACTTTTAGGATGGTAACCAGGGTAAACATCGGGTTACTAAGCGCGGCCCTGCGCTTAGTTACCCGATGTTTACCCTGGTTACCAGTGAAGACATCGCTGAATCGGTGTCACACACGCCGATTCAGCGATGTCTGCGGGGAGTCCAGCGACGAAATAAAGTTCTGGACTTTCTTCCCCGACCAGCGATCTCCCAGCAGGGGCCTGATCGCTGCTGCCTGTCACACTGGACGATATCGCTAGCGAGGACGCTGCAACGTCACGGATCGCTAGCGATATCGTCTAGTGTGACAGTACCTTTAGACTAGCGGCCTGACAGATGTCAAGAAGGCCATCATTGACACCCTCAAGCAAGAGGGTAAGACCCAGAAAGAAATTTCTCAACAAATAGGCTGTTCCCAGAGTGCTGTATCAAGGCACCTCAATGGTAAGTCTGTTGGAAGGAAACAATGTGGCAGAAAACGCTGTACAACGAGAAGAGGAGACCGGACCCGGAGGAAGATTGTGGAGAAGGACCGATTCCAGACCTTGGGGAACCTGAGGAAGCAGTGGACTGAGTCTGGTGTGGAAACATCCAGAGCCACCGTGCACAGGCGTGTGCAGGAAATGGGCTACAGGTGCCGCATTCCCCAGGTAAAGCCACTTTTGAACCATAAACAGCGGCAGAGGCGCCTGACCTGGGCTACAGAGAAGCAGCACTGGACTGTTGCTAAGTGGTCCCAAGTACTTTTTTCTGATGAAAGCAAATTTTGCATGTCATTCGGAAATCAAGGTGCCAGAGTCTGGAGGAAGACTGGGGAGAAGGAAATGCCAAAATGCCTGAAGTCCAGTGTCAAGTACCCACAGTCAGTGATGGTGTGGGGTGCCATGTCAGCTGCTGGTGTTGGTCCACTGTGTTTCATCAAGGGCAGGGTCAATGCAGCTAGCTATCAGGAGATTTTGGAGCACTTCATGCTTCCATCGGCTGAAATGCTTTATGGAGATGAAGATTTCATTTTTCAGCACGACCTGGCACCTGCTCACAGTGCCAAAACCACTGGTAAATGGTTTACTGACCATGGTATTACTGTGCTCAATTGGCCTGCCAACTCTCCTGACCTGAACCCCATAGAGAATCTGTGGGATATTGTGAAGAGAAAGTTAAGAGACGCAAGACCCAACACTCTGGATGAGCTTAAGGCCGCTATTGAAGCATCCTGGGCCTCCATAACATCTCAGCAGTGTCACAGGCTGATTGCCTCCATGCCACGCCGCATTGAAGCAGTCATTTCTGCCAAAGGATTCCCGACCAAGTATTGAGTGCATAACTGAACATTATTATTTGTTGTTTTTTTTGTTTGTTATTAAAAAACACTTTTATTTGATTGGATGGGTGAAATATGCTAATTTATTGAGACAGGTTTTTTGGGTTATCAGGAGTTGTATGCCAAAATCATCAGTATTAAAACAATAAAAGACCTGACAAATTTCAGTTGGTGGATAATGAATCTATAATATATGAAAGTTTAATTGTAATCATTACATTATGGTAAATAATGAAATTTAACACTATATGCTAATTTTTTGAGAAGGACCTGTATAGTATGCTGTCCACCTCACAGACCCCCATATAGTATGATGATCCTCCAATAGCTCCTTATATAGTATGATGGTCCCCCCCAAAACCCTCCCATATAGTATGATGGCACAGTTCCTTATATATTATGATGGCACACCTCACAACCCTTATATAGCATGATGGTCCACCTCACAGCTCCTATGTAATATTATGGTACCCTCAACAGCCCCCATATAGTATGATGGTCCCCCCAGCAGTACAATATATAGTATGGTGGTCCACCCCACAGCCCCTTATATACTATGATGGTCCAACTCACAGCACCCTATATAGTATGATGATCCCCCACAACATCCCAAAAATTAAAAAAAATCCCTGTACTCATCCTTATCCTCTGCAGTGTCTGACTCCTCTTATATCCTTTATTGCAATGCATGCTGGCTGACAGTGTGATGCAGTGATGTCATTGCACCGCTAACGTCCCCTGCTGGTGCTGGCCTCTGACAGGTCACAGACAGAGGGTACACCTGCAACTTTGAGCTCCATCAAAACTTTTAACAATATGGACTTTTTGAGGATGCAGATTATGATAACAATGTAGCAGAAAAGGCTGCAAATGACCAGAGAGGCCCTTCTGGCATTTGCCAGAATTGTCAGATGGCCAATCCGGCCCTGAATAGGATTGTGTAGTAGTTCCAATAAGTGCAGGAGTTGGTGTAACCAGATGCCACAATCTTTTGGATCCTCTCTGTTGCGGTATAACCATGACAGTACCCCCATCCTAAGAGGGAGCCAGAACATCAAAACCAGGTTTATCTGGATGTGCAGAGTGAAAAGACCAGACAAACGTGATCGTATGTACATCAGACACTGGTACTCACATTCTCTCCTCAAGACCGTAACCCTTCCAATGAACCAAATATTGAAGAGAACGTCGTATCAAGCAAGAAACAATAATCTTCGCTATCTGGATTTCCAGATTCCCATCAAGAATGACTGGGGAAGCAGGTGGTGGAGATACATTATGAATCTTAAAAGTTTGTGGCAAAGCAAGGTGCAGCGCTACAGGATTAACGAAGGCAACTATCATATAGTGGCCAATGATCCTGGGTCCCAGCTTCAAAGAAGGAACCTTCAATTTATTGTTCGTTGAGGACAACCACACCATATCACAAACACAAAGCTCCGGACCCGCCAAGTGTCTCCGATAAGCCATATTCTTATATTTGAACCCCATCTTTCTCAAATTATTAAGAACACCTTCCCACACTGATGTAATGGATGAAGAAAACTGTTTCTCCTCAGGTACTCCTGAAGAACCATTCCTATTGAAGAAGCAGAATTATGGATGAAAACTGTATGTCCTGAAGAGCGCGTACTTGCCATTAGATTCATGACAACGGTTATTCACAGCAAACTCACTTAGAGGTATTTCAGAAACCCAATCCTCCTGATTGTCAGACACAAAGCACCTAAGGCCATGTTCACACCATCCTTTTTTCCCTGCTGTTTTTTCTGCACTAAAAACCGCAGCTCTTGGCAGAAAACGCAGGTGCGTTTTTTGGTGCTTTTTTTTATGCGTTTTTGATGCGGTTTTTAGTGCAGTTTCTGTGTGTTTTCTAGGAAGTTTTTTTTAGGGTTAAAATGGCTGAAAATACCCTAACCCTACCCCTAACCCTACCCCTAACCCTAACCCTAACCCTAGTTCTAACTGTAGTGGGGGAAAAAAAAAAATTATTTTTATTTTATTATTGTTACTACCTATGGGGGTGATAAAGGGGGGGGGGGGGGAGGCATTTACCTTTTTTTTTTATTTTGATCACAGTGAGGTTATCACAATGATCAAAATGTGCCTGGAACGAATCTGCCGCCCGGCAGATTCGGCGGGCGCACTGCGCATGCGCCCGCCATTTTGGAAGATGGCAGCGCCCAGGGAGAAGACGGCCGGACGGACACCCGGTAAGTATAAGGGGGGGAGATTAGGGCACGGGGGGGGGGCGTCGGAGCACGGGGGGGTGGCGTCGGAGCATGGGGGGGTGGGATTGGAGCACGGGGGGGGCAGCCACACTGCAGCGGTTCTGCACCACAAACCGCAGAAAACCCGCAGATATTTTTTTCGTCTGCGGGTTTTACTGCGGGTTTGACCTCACAATGGAGGTCAATGGGTGCAGAACCGCTGAAGTTCCGCAAAAAGAAGTGACATGGTACTTCTTTTTTACTGCAGCTATTCAGCGCGGCTTTTTTTGGGATTTTCCGCAATGTGGGCACAGCAGTTCCTGTTTTCCATAGGGTACATTGTAATGTACCCTGCATGGAAAACAGCTGCGGACCCGCAGCGGGAAAATCGCGGCGGTTCCGCATGAAAAAAAGGATGGTGTGAACATGGCCTAAGATATATTTCAAGATTCATGTTCACTCGTTGAATTTGCCCATTAGAATGTGGATGAAAGGCGGATGAAAAAGAAAGATGAATCACTAAGCACAAAAAGCTTTCCAAAATTTGAAAATAAATTGAACCCCCTAGTCCGAAACAATATCAGATGGAATCCATGTAATTTCACAATTTCTTTAAGAAAAATTTGCACCAAAGTCTTTTTGGCATTTTGTAAAGCAGGTAGTGCAATTAAATGAGCCATCTTGCAAAATCTATCCACCACCACTAATATTACAGTGTTCCACGCTAATATGAGTAGATAAGTGATAAAATCAACACACAATTGAATCAATGGTCTACAGGGAATCACCAAAATTTGAAGAGCCCTGGACAGACAAGTATGTGGGGTCTTAGAATGTGCACAAGTACTGCAGGCAGCTACATATTCATGAACATCCTGGAGCACCCTAGACCACCAAAAATGATGAGTAAGAAGATCTGTTGTGGCTTTACTACTAGGATGTCCAGTCAGGACCGAATCACGATGCTGACTCAAAATTATAAGAAGTTAGTTCATAGGGATGAACAGTTCACCTGAAGGACAGGTAGTAGGGGAATACCCCTGAGCCTCTATGACCTCATTCTCAAGATCAGAACATATAGTAGCAATAAGTACACCTCTCTGTAATATAGGAACCAGCTTGCAGTTACTTCCTCCCCCCCCCCCCCCCCCGGAAATCAACGAGACAAAGCATCCTCCTTTACATTCTTATCCCTGGCCTAGAAGTCCCAAAAAAGTTGTCTAGGTGTCATATGCTTGGCAGATTCCAAATACAAAAGATATTTATAATTGGTGATTATTACCATGACTGGATAGACTACCCCTTCCAAAAAATGATGCCACCTCCTCAAAAGCCTACTTTATTGTGAAGAGTTACCTTTTACCAACGTAATTCTCTCAGTGGATGACAGTTTCTTGGAGAAGTATACACAAGGACGCCATTTATCTGGATATGAACTCTGCGACAATACAACCCCTACCCCCACTTCTGATGCTTTAACCTCTACAATGAATGGCTGTGTCATGTCAAGCTGTATTAGAATTGGTTCAGAAGTAAAACATCTCTTTGTAATGAATGGAAATGGAGGCACAGAAGTTGAAGTTCATATTCGTTTTTATTTAGGTTTAATGTGGAACCTCGGGACCACGGTCCGGGGGGCTCCGAAGGGGGCGTGACTACGTGAGCCCCAGACACCAGTAGTAAGTCCCATCGAACAGGGACAGAATGGATAGCCTGGGGGACACGGGTGCTACCTCCAGTTAGACCCCAGACTCGTGGCAGCTGTCCCAGCGGGACAATTGGAAAAGCGGGGTTAGCGGGAGACGTGGAGCTAACCAGGTGATATCGGGTGTACGGGTAGAAGCTGGTTCCAATGGTACTGGCGTTGTCCGGAGATGACGATAGCAGGTTGGCGGGACGAGACGGGATCGTGTAGATAGAACAGTCGTCATGCAGGATAGCCAGGTAACTGGTAGCCGATGATCTGTGAAAAACAGGCAATGTAAGCAGAGTACTAGCGAAAGCACTTCAGAAACAGGAACACATGCAGACAGGAAACGGAAGAAAGCAACAGTGGATACTTGTTGCTCCGGCGCCCTCCCTATGGTGGAGGAGCTAGAAAAATATTTAGATTGTGAGCGCCAATGGGGACAGCGACGATAATGTGTGCAACCTGTAAAGCGCTGCGGAATATGTTAGCACTATATAAAATAAAGATTATTATTATTATTATTATTATTAAATAGTAATGAATAACACGCCATTGGCCAAAAGCATATTTAAAAAAATGCATGCTGTCTCTATAAGAGACCGGGAACGAGCACGCGCGTGCCCTAAGCACTCTGCCCGAGAGCCTGCTGGCAGCACGCCAGGAAGCAGTAGAGGAAGGAGGGGGATAAGCCGCATCCTGACAGCGTGGAGCCAGCACAGAGTGGAAGTCCCGACGGGGACCCCGCAAAGGTACAGAGACCGGACAGAGTGTAACACTCTTTAAAGTAGCAAATGCCTCACTGGCCGGACTGGACCCTTTAAAAAATTCTGTCCTTTTCCTAGTCATATCAGTCAGTGGTATAGCCACTAGTGAACAGTTCTTGATGAATTTACAATAATAATTGGCAAACATGATAACCTTTGTAAAGCTTTTAAGTCTTCAGGATGATCCCAATCTAGTATCGCCTGGATGTTCGCCGGATCCTTACAAAAACCGGTGGACAATAAGAAATTTCCCAGAAAAGGGATCTCCTGTACCAAAAACATACATTTCTCTGGTTTGACATATAATTTATTGTCGCGGAGTATTTATAAAACCTGCCTGACATGTACCTCATGTGACTAGAGGTCCGGCGAATAAATCAATATGTCATCCAGATAAATTACCACAAACCTACCTGCCAGACAACAAAAATGTCATTTAGAATTTGCTGAAAAGCGACGGAAGCATTAGTCAACCCAAATGGCAAAATAAGGTTTTTGTAGTGTCCCTTTGTTGTATTAAAAGCAGCCTTCCACACATCCCCCTCCTTCATACGGATGAGATTATATGCCTCCCTAAGGTCCAGTTAAGAAAACCACTTTGCTCCAACGATCTTATTAAATAGGTCAGGAATAAAAGGGAGACGATAAGTATCCTGAGCCATGATTTGATTTAGATCAAGGAAATCTAGGCAGGGGCGTAACCTCCGTCTTCTTACTACAGAAAAACCCTACTGTAACTGGATTCGAAGAAGGTCTGATATGACACTTAAGGTACCGTCACACTGAACGATATCGCTAGCGATCCTTGACGTTGCAGCATCCTGGCTAGCGATATCGTTGAGTTTGACAGGCAGCAGCGATCTGGATCCTGCTGTGCCCTCATTGGTCGGAGCAGAAAGTCCAGAACTTTATTTCGTCGATAGACCTCATGCAGACATCGCTGAATCGGCGTGTGTGACGCCGATTCAGCGATGTCTTTACTGGCAACCAGGGTAAACATCGGGTTACTGAGGGCAGGGCCGCGCTTAGTAACCCGATGTTTACCCTGGTTGACAGCGTAAACGTAAAAAAAAAAAAAAAAATCTACATACTTACCTTCCGCTGTCTGTCCCCGGCGCTGTGCTTCTCTGCACTGTGAGCGCCGGCCAGCCGGAAAGCAGAACACAGCGCTGTGCTTCTCTGCACCGACTGTGAGCGCCAGCCGGAAAACATAGCGCCGGAGGACAGACACCGGAAGGTAAGTATGTAGTGTTTGGGTTTTTTTACGTTTACGCTGGTAACCAGGGTAAACATCGGGTTACTAAGCGCGGCCCTGCGCTTAGTAACCCGTAGTTTACCCTGGTTACCAGAGGACCGGCATCGTTGGTCGCTGGAGAGCTGTCTGTGTGACAGCTCTCCAGCGACCAAACAGCGACGCTGCAGCGATCGGGATCGTTGTCTGGATCGCTGCAGCGTTGCTTAAAAATGTGACGGTACCTTTAGCCAGAGATATAATCCTTTATGGCCTGCCTCTCTGGACCTGAAATGTTATACAACCTGCTCTTAAGCAATTTGGCTTCAGAAATTTAATTAATGGCGCAATCATAAGGAAGATGAAGAGGAAATCCCTTACACCACTGTTATGAGAACACATTCTCAAAATCAGGCAGGTATTCCAGCAGGGACCAGCTATCAACCCTGGCTACACGGCCAGTCATTGTCTTTGACTGTCCAAAAACACAGAACGCACATATGTTACCGTACAGCTGACATATCCAACTCACCAACCAAACAGTTCGACACCTAGCAGGAAAAAGTGGGCTAAATGTATCCTCCACACCAAATAGATCAGGGGTGCCGCTTCCAGAAAAATATGCAAAGTCCAAAATAGAAAAATAAGAAAAAATAGGAGCGCACTTACCCTGGTGTGGTATGCATCACTTTATTGAAACATAAAAGGTGGACAGCAGGGAGGGGCAGGATCGGCCATGGACAACGGCCGTTTCGTGCTTACTGGCACTTCAACGGGTCCTAATGGTAAATGAGCTGGAGGAGTGTTATATGGACCGGATCTAGTCTCGAACTCCTCCCCTCAAATGCTCAAACAAAATATAATGTGAAAATTAAAAACAACATGTAATTAAAAACAGCAGACGTAGAACACAATCTAGAAAACTGAATACAAAATTGGAATAGACTGATATTTACAAAAAGACAGACATGTCGACCTTTTCATTGAAACCAGATGGTCCTGCCGCGTTAGCGCGCAGAATCCACCTGGCTTCTCTACGCAACAAAAGATGACACAGATCTCCTCCTCCCTCTGGCAGCGAGACACGCTCCAAACCCGCAAACCTCAACGATTGAACATCCCCCGCATGGTGAGTCTTTTGTTACGTAGAGAAGCCAGGTGGATTCTGCGCGCTAACGCGGCAGGACCATCTGGTTTCAATGAAAAGGTCGACATGTCTGTCTTTTTGTAAATATCAGTCTATTCCAATTTTGTATTCAGTTTTCTAGATTGTGTTCTACGTCTGCTGTTTTTAATTACATGTTGTTTTTAATTTTCACATTATATTTTGTTTGAGCATTTGAGGGGAGGAATTCGAGACTAGATCCGGTCCATATAACACTCCTCCAGCTCATTTACCATTAGGACCCGTTGAAGTGCCAGTAAGCACGAAACGGCCGTTGTCCATGGCCGATCCTGCCCCTCCCTGCTGTCCACCTTTTATGTTTCAATAAAGTGATGCATACCACACACCAGGGTAAGTGCGCTCCTATTTTTTCTTATTTTTCTATTGTCTTTGACTGTACTCGCTCCACCTTAGTACCTCCCGAGCCTGACAGTCCACTACAAGATTGTGCAACATTAGCCAAGGTAGTCCAAGAACCTAGCACATAACAATCAATTGATTCCAAGTGCATGGCCCTCACCTGCAGACGTATCTCTTGAATGACATGAGTAAAATATCCCTGGCGCAAGGGTGCAGAATCAATAGCAATTATAGGTATAGATCTAGACAATTTGTGAGGATTGAGACCCCGGTCGATTGGGTGGGGTCAATCAGATTAAATCCCGCTCCACTGTCCAAAAAGGCTGAAATAACCACCTTTCTTTTGCTAAAATGGATCTCAGATGGTAAAAAGAATTTGTACAAACCTTCCTGCAACCCGGGCTTATTAGTTTTCAATGGCTGTTTGCGGTTACGTATAGATGGACAAGTACCAACAAAATGACCCTTCTTACACCTGGGTCTAGTACCTAGCTACACTCCTAACTTAACCCTTATCTGATCCCTCCCCCACCCAGGGAGGTGAGGGGCCTAAATCTATAGGAAAACACTAACCAGACAGACAGAGGTAAACAGATAGGCATAAAATAAAACTACAATCATACAAATACACTAACAAAATAACAAAGTGGGAAACAGGTGAGTTATAGGTAGGGGAAACTAAATGTGAGAAGATAAGGGTAAAAACACAAACCAAATCCAAACAGCAATGTCCAGAAAAACCTCTCCAACCACCAACTCCAAACACTGAACTTTCAATTTCACCACTATCAAATGTAATGCTGCTGCAGTGCAGTATAGCGCAACCTCCAACAGGGGGTGCTGGTGAGGGATGAGAGGTTTCACGTACAGCGCAGCACTATTGGGCAGTAGCACAGGGTGCCACCAGGTGGTGAAAGAGTAGTCAGACAAGCCGAGTAAGCAACAGTTGGGAACAAAAGTACCAGTGGTCACAGCAATACACTTGGTCAAATATGAGCCAGAAGTCAGAGCCAGACGGGAGCATTGGTAACCGAGATGTGAGACAGTAAAACAGGTCAGAAGACAATCCAGGTCACCTACCAAGAGGTCCAAGTACAGGGAGCGTACACTAAGACAAGAGGGGTGGCAGAAAAGGGAAGTCACTGGAAAAGAGCAAACGGGCAGAGGACAAAACACGGTATCAATGGGTCAGCTGCTCTAGCCTGGGAGCATGAACTAACACAAAAATTGGTCTGCAGGCCACAACAGACTGAAATACCCACATCGAGCCCAGAACGAGGCTAGAGAAGATTAACTCCTGCATGACCAGTTCGGGGAGAGAATAGCAAGAAACAAACCCCGGCCTGGATCATGACATCAAAACTGTCACTGGCAACTGCCAAGCACCAGTGGCGAGCAAATATTCCAGCATCCTGCCCACAGTGTGTCCAGCATCCTGCCCACAGTGTGTCCAGCATCCTGCCCACAGTGTGTCCAGCATCCTGCCCACAGTGTGTCCAGCATCCTGCCCACAGTGTGTCCAGCATCCTGCCCACAGTGTGTCCAGCATCCTGCTTCCAGTGTGTCCAGCATTCTGCCCCCAGTGTGTCCAGCAATCTGCCCCAGTGTTTCCAGTATATTGCCCCCAGTGTTTCCAGCAATCTTCCCCAGTGTGTCCAGCATATTGCCCCCAGTGTGTCCATCATTCTGCCCCAGGGTGTCCAGCATATTGCCCCCAGTGTGTCCAGCATATTGCCCCCAGTGTGTCCAGCATATTGCCCCCAGTGTGTCCAGCATATTGCCCCCAGTGTCTCCAGCATATTTTCCCCCCAGTGTCTCCAGCATATTGCCCCCAGTGTCTCCAGCATATTGCCCCAGTGTCTCCAGCATATTGCCCCTCAGTTTGTCCAGCAATCTGCCCTAGTTTGTCCAGCAATCTGCCCCAGTTTGTCCAGCAATCTGCCCCAGTGTGTCCAGCATATTGCCCCCAGTGTGTCCAGCATTCTGCCCCAGTGTATCGAGCATTCTGCCCCAGTGTGTCCAGGATTCTGCCCCCAGTGTCTCCAGCATATTGCCCCCAGTGTCTCCAGCATATTGCCCCCAGTTTGTCCAGCATTCTGCCCCCAGTGTGTCCAGCATATTGCCCCCAGCGTATCCAGCATATTGCCCCGTGTGTCCAGAATTCTGCCCCCAGTGTGTTCAGCATATTGCCCCCAGTGGGTCCTGCATAGTTCCCCCAGTGTGTCAAGCATTCTGCCCCCAGTGTATCCAGCATATTACCCCCTGTGTGTCCAGCATATTGCCCCAAGTGTATCCAGCATATTGCCCCCAGTGTGTCCAGCATATTGCCCCCAGTTTGTCCAGCATTCTGCCCCCAGTCTGTCCAGCAATCTGCCCCAGTGTTTCCAGCAATCTGCCCCAATGTTTCCAGCATATTGCCTCCAGTGTGTCCAGCATATTGCCCCCAGTGTGTCCAGCATCTCTGCCCCCAGTGTCCAGCATTCTGGCCGGGGCCCCCCCGGATTGCCGTTCACGATAATAAAAAAAAACGAGTTCTCCTTACCTGTCTGCGCTCCTTCGGCGAAGCTCCCTCCAGCAGCGCGCACTCGCCGATGACTGACAATGACATCAGACGCCGGCGACATGCACGCTGCGGCTGACGTCAGCTGCCAGCCTCCAATTGGATGGCGGCTGTTAACTATTGACGTGCGGGCATGAGCCCGCACATCAATAGCGTTAAACTGCCGCAGCACCAGTAGGGGCCCGGTGAGCAGATGAGACGGGGCCCGATGCGGGCCCCCTCTGCCCACCGGGCCCCATACGCCAGTCACGGCAGTAATGCCCTGATGGCGGCGGTCAATTTGAGCGGTTGCCCAGGGCCCCCCCACACCACTGGGCCCTGGGCTACCGCCCAGATTGACCTCATTATAATCCGCCACTGTGAATACAAATATATATATATATATATATATATATATATATATATATATATATATATATATATATATATATATATATGCGCTTTTTATATAACAGGAAGCTGCAGTAGAAGAGGTGCTTCCAGAAGGAGATGAATGGGGTGGAGAGATATCTGGAGCGGGCTCGCAATTGGTAAGTTTCTTACATGCATCACAGAACCACATCATCACACACTTCACTGTACACACAACACATAAAAATAGATCATTACAGACATCACCACCGTACACACAACACATAAGCCTACATCCAAGCCATAATGTTTTTTCTTTTTTTTTTAATAGTTTTCTGATTCTGGGGCTCGATCCAGAGGTCCTCAAAGTGCCTCCTATGGTCGTCAGCGTGAGCGTCAGGGCGGTCAGCATCGATTAAGTACCTTTTATTTTTCAACTTTGTTTTTTTTTTAGTCTAATGTTTTTCTTATTTGTCATTTTTAACAGGCTTCACAGCGTGCTCCTGACTCGGACGGTGTGGAGGCCGGCCTAAACATCGACCTCCTCATCGATCTAATCCAAGAGCGGGAGCCGCTGTGGAATATGGGGGACTGCCGCCACACAGATGTTGTTGTGACCCGTCGACTCTGGGAGCAAGTATGCCACGAACTGGTGGACAACTGGGAGGACCTCGATGTTTGGGCCCAGAATCAAACGTGTAAGGCCTCTTTCACACTTCCGTCGGTATGGGTCCATCGCAATGCGTTGGGCCGACGTACCGACGGACGTTGTGAAAGTTTTGCACGAAGTGGGCAGCGGATGCAGTTTTTCGATGCATCTGCTGCCCATTCTGCAGTCTGGGGAGGAGGGGGCGGAATTTCGGCTGCGCATGCGCGGTCAAAAATGGCGGACGCGACGTACAAAAAAAGTTACATTGAACTTTTTTTGTGACGACGGTCCGCCAAAAGACGACAGATCCATCGCATGACAGACGCGGCGTGTCGCGATCCGTCGCTAATACAAGTTTATGGGCAAAAAAACGCTTCCTGTGAGCACATTTGCAGGATCCGTTTTTGCCCAAAATGACAGATTGCGACGGATTGCAAAAAAAATTGAAGTGTGAAAGAGGCCTAAGTATTCACAGTTCAGTTATGTGGCTGGATGTAATGTGTTAGATACTAACCAATTTGTGCTTTCACTTTTGAGGCGAGAGTTGTCAAGCGGTGGCGGTCACTCAGGGACCGCTTCAAGGAGTTCAACAAAGAGATGCGGGCCTCGAGTGGATCGGGAGGATGCAGAAGCAAACAAATATGTTCGAGCCCTCACGTTCGACGATGGTGAGCAGAAGGTAAATATTACCCACCCCATTTAACCCCTTCATGACCCAGCCTATTTTGACCTTAAAGACCTTGCCGTTTTTTGCAATTCTGACCAGTGTCCCTTTATGAGGTAATAACTCAGGAACGCTTCAATGCATCCTAGCGGTTCTGAGATTGATTTTTCGTGACATATTGGGCTTCATATTAGTGGTAAATTTAGGTCAATAAATTCTGTGTTTATTTGTGATAAAAATGGAAATTTGGCGAAAATTTTGAAAATTTCGCAATTTTCACATTTTGAATTTTTATTCTGTTAAACCAGAGAGGTATGTGACACAAAATAGTTAATAAATAACATTTCCCACACGTCTACTTTACATCAGCACAATTTTGGAAACAAAATTTTTTTTGCTAGGAAGTTATAAGGGTTAAAATTTGACCAGCGATTTCTCATTTTTACAACGAAATTTACAAAACCATTTTTTTTAGGGACCACCTCACATTTGAAGTCAGTTTGAGGGGTCTATATGGCTGAAAATACCCAAAAGTGACACCATTCTAAAAACTGCACTCCTCAAGGTGCACAAAACCACATTCCAGAAGTTTATTAACCCTTCAGGTGCTTCACAGCAGCAGAAGCAACATGGAAGGAAAAAATGAACATTTAACTTTTTAGTCACAAAAATGATTTTTCAGCAACAATTTTTGTATTTTCCCAATGGTAAAAGGAGAAACTGAACAACGAAAGTTGTTGTCCAATTTGTCCTGAGTACGCTGATACCTCATATGTGGGGGTAAACCACTGTTTGGGCGCACGGCAGGGCTTGGAAGGGAAGGAGCGCCATTTGACTTTTTGAATCAAAAATTGGCTGCACTCTTTAGCGGACACCATGTCACGTTTGGAGAGCCCCCGTGTGCCTAAAAATTGGAGCTCCCCCACAAGTGACCCCATTTTGGAAACTGGACCCCCCAAGGAACTTATCTAGATGCATAGTGAGCCCTTTAAACCCCCAGGTGCTTCACAAATTGATCCGTAAAAATGAAAAAGTACTATTTTTTCACAAAAAAAAATTCTTTTAGCCTCAATTTTTTCATTTTCATATGGACAACAGGATAAAATGGATCCTAAAATTTGTTTCGCAATTTCTCCTGAGCACACCGATACCTCACATGTGGGGGTAAACCACTGTTTGGGCACATGGTAAGGCTCGGAAGGGAAGGAGCGCCATTTGACTTTTTGAATGAAAAATTATCTCCATCGTTAGCGGACACCATGTCGCGTTTGGAGAGACCCTGTGTGCTTAAACATTGGAGCTCCCCCACAAGTGACCCCATTTTGGAAACTGGACCCCCCAAGGAACTTATCTAGATGCCTAGTGAGCACTTTAAACCCTCAGGTGCTTCACAAATTGATCCGTAAAAATGAAAAAGTACTTTTTTTCACAAAATATTTTTTTTCGCCTCAATTTTTTCATTTTCACATAGGCAATAGGATAAAAAGGATCCAAAAATTTGTTGAGCAATTTCTCCCGAGTACGCCGATACCTCATATGTGGGGGTAAACCACTGTTTGGGCACACGGCAAGGCTCGGAAGGGAAGGCGCGCCTTTTGACTTTTTGAATGGAAAATTAGCTCCAATTGTTAGCGGACACCATGTCGCATTTGGAGAGCCCCTGTGTGCCTATGCAATGGAGCTCCCCCACAAGTGACCCCATTTTGGAAACTAGACCCCCCAAGGAACTTATCTAGATGCATACTGAGCACTTTAAACCCCCAGGTGCTTCACAGACGTTTATAATGCAGGGCCATGAAAATAAAAAATAATTTTTCTTTTCTCAAAAATGATTTTTTAGCCTGGAATTTCCTATTTTGCCAATGGTAATAGGAGAAATTGGACCACAAATGTTGTTGTCCAGTTTGTTCTGAGTACGCTGATACCCCATATGTGGGGGTAAACCACTGTTTAGGCACACGGCAGGG
The DNA here is from genome assembly GCF_032444005.1 of Ranitomeya imitator. NCBI lineage: Eukaryota > Metazoa > Chordata > Amphibia > Anura > Dendrobatidae > Ranitomeya > Ranitomeya imitator. The sequence goes on from NC_091282.1 coordinate 1,018,033,840, forward strand.
CTCGGAAGGGAAGGCACGCCATTTGGCTTTTTAAATGGAAAATTAGCTCCAATCATTAGCGGACACCATGTCGCGTTTGGAGAGCCCCTGTGTGCCTAAACATTGGAGATCCCCCACAAATGACCCCATTTTGGAAACTAGACCCCCAAAGGAACTAATCTAGATGTGTGGTGAGCACTTTGAACCCTCAAGTGCTTCACAGAAGTTTATAACGCAGAGCCATGAAAAAAAAAAAAAATCTTTTCTCAAAAATGATTTTTTAGCCCGCAATTTTTTATTTTCCCAAGGGTAACAGGAGAAATTTGACCCCAAAAGTTGTTGTCCAGTTTCTCCTGAGTACGCTGATACCCAATATGTGCGGGTAAACCACTGTTTAGGCACATGCTGGGGCTCGGAAGTGAAGTAGTGACGTTTTGAAATGCAGACTTTGATGGAATGGTCTGTGGGCGTCGCGTTGCGTTTGCAGAGCCCCTGGTGTGCCTAAACAGTAGAAACCCCACACAAGTGACCCCATTTTGGAAACTAGACCCCCAAAGAAACTTATCTAGATATGTGGTGAGCACTTTCAACCCCCAAGTGCTTTACAGAAGTTTATAACGCAGAGCCGTGAAAATAATAAATACGTTTTCTTTCCTCAAAAATAATTTTTAGCCCAGAATTTTTTATTTTCCCAAGGGTTACAGGAGAAATTGGACCCCAAAAGTTGTTGTCCAGTTTCTCCTGAGTACGCCGATACCCCATGTGTGGGGGTAAACCACTGTTTGGGCACACGTCGGGGCTCAGAAGGGAAGTAGTGACTTTTGAAATGCAGACTTTGATGGAATGGTCTGCGGACGTCATGTTGCGTTTGCAGAGCCCCTGGTATGCCTAAACAGTAGAAACCCCCCACAAGTGACCCCATTTTGGAAACTAGACCCCCCAAGGAACTTATCTAGATATGTGTTGAGCACTTTGAACCCCCAAGTGCTTCACAGACATTTACAACGCAGAGCCGTGAAAATAAAAAATCATTTTTCTTTCCTCAAAAATGATGTTTTAGCAAGCAATTTTTTATTTTCACAAGGGTAACAGGAGAAATTGGACCCCAGTAATTGTTGCGCAGTTTGTCCTGAGTATGCTGGTACCCCATATGTGGGGGTAAACCACTGTTTGGGCACACGTCGGGGCTCGGAAGTGAGGGAGCACCATTTGACTTTTTGAATACAAGATTGGCTGGAATCAATGGTGGCGCCATGTTGCGTTTGGAGACCCCCTGATGTGCCTAAACAGTGGAAACCTCAATTCTAACTCCAACAGACCCCTAAACCTTATCCCAACTGTAGCCGTAACCCTAATCACAACCCTAACCCCAACACACCCCTAACCACAACCCCAATTCCAACCCAACCCTAACCCTAAGGCTATGTGCCAATGTTGCGGATTCGTAATGAGATTTTTCAGCACCATTTTTGAAAAATCCGCGGGTAAAAGGCACTGCGTTTTACCTGCGGATTTACCGCGGATTGCCAGTGTTTTTTGTGCGGATTTCACCTGTGGATTCCTATTGAGGAACAGGTGTAAAACGCTGCGGAATCCGCACAAAGAATTGACATGCTGCGGAAAATACAACGCAGCGTTCCCGTGCGGTATTTTACGCACCATGGGCACAGCGGATTTGGCTTTCCATATGTTTACATGGTACTGTAAACCTGATGGAACACTGCTGCGGATCCGCAGCCAAATCCGCACCGTGTGCACATAGCCTAATTCTAAAGGTATGTGCAAACGCTGCGGAAAACGCTGCGGATCCGCAGCAGTTTCCCATGAGCTTGCAGTTCAATGTAAACCTATGGGAAACAAAAATCGCTGTACACATGCTGCGGAAAAACTGCACGGAAACGCAGCGGTTTACATTCCGCAGCATGTCACTTCTTTCTGCGGATTCCGCAGCGGTTTTACAACTGCTCAAATAGAAAATCGCAGTTGTAAAACCGCATTGAAATGCGCAGAAAAAACATGGTAAATCCGCCATAAATCTGCAGCGGTTTAGCACTGCGGATTTATCAAATCCTCTGCGGAAAAATCCGCATAGGACCAGAATACGTGTGCACATCCCGAATCCTAACCCTACCCCTACCCCTACCCCTAACCCTACCCCTAACTTAGTGGAAAAAATATATTTTTTTTTTATTGTCCCTACCTATGGGGGTGACAAAGGGGGGGGGGGTGTCATTTACTTTTTTTTATTTTGATCACTGAGATATAACCTATCTCAGTGATCAAAATTCACTCTGGAACGAATCTGCGGGCCGGCAGATTCGGCGGGCGCACTGCACATGCGCCTGCCATTTTGGAAGATGGTGGCGCCCAGGAAAGAAGACGGACGGACCCCGGGAGGGTGGATCGGAACACGGGGGGGTGGATTGGAGCACGGAGTGGGGGATCGCTGTGCGGGCGGGTGGATCGGAGTACGGGGGGGGAGATCGCTGTGCGGGGGGGGGTATGGCTGTGCGGCGGGGGGGGATCGGAGTTCGGGGGGGGTTTGATTGGAGCACGGGGGGTGTGATTGGAGCACGGGGGAGCGGAGCACAGGACGGAGGGGAGCGGACCACAGATCGGGGGGCGATCGGTGGGGTGGGTTGGGTGCACATTAGTGTTTCCAGCCATGGCCGATGATATTGCAGCATCGGCCATGGCTGGATTGTAATATTTCACCATTTTTTTTAGGTGAAATATTACAAATCGCTCTGATTGGCTGTTGAAAGTGAAACTGCCAATCAGAGCGATCGTAGCCACGGGGGGGGTGAAGCCACCCCCCCTGGGCTAAACTACCACTCCCCCTGTCCCTGCAGATCGGGTGAAATGGGAGTTAACCCTTTCATCCGATCTGCAGGGACGCGATCTTTCCATGACGCATATGCTGCGTCATGGGTCGGAATGGCACCGACTTTCATGACGCAGCGTATGCATCAAAGGTCGGGAAGGGGTTAATAAAAAATGTTTACTTGTCTAACACTTTTTTGGGGTTTCAGCCAGGGCCAATCAATATCAATATATTAATTATATGTTTTTTTCTTTTTTTCCACAGCACCATCAGCCAATAGCAGCACTCGGGAGCCTGGAGAGTTGAACCCTTCTGGGGTGATCCCTCAGGAGTCCGCCACCGAGGGACACTTCGATAGTCCCGGTCCATCTGCACCTTCCCAGCCTTCCCTCACATCTGATCCCTCGGTCCCATCTACCAGCACTGGAGCATCGTGGTCGACTGCATCACATGAAGCTGCTTGTGAGGATATAGCTTTTTCTTTACCCCACCCCTCTGATGCTGCCACCTCTAGAACACCTGTGGGTTCTGGGCATCAGCGCCAGAGGGGTCAGGAGAAGAGCTATGCGCCCGGGTTCTTGCATCTGAATGCAGCCTTCCAGAACTGTAAATCTCCAAACCACACCCTTTTCCAGTCAGTACTCGAGTGCATGGACAAGCTATCTCCTGATCAGCAGATGCATGTAATGCAAGTCTGCCAGTTTGCTCTAGCGCATGTTAGCTCCCAAGCACCTCCAACCACCAAGGTAGTTCCTCCAGCTCCTGCCCCCCCCTCCAACCACTGGCCCTCCTCCCCCTCCTATACCAGCATCCTGCCCCATACCAGCTTCCTGCCCCCTCCTCCAACCACTGGCCCTCCTCCCCCTCCTATACAATACCAGCTTCCTGCCCCGTACCAGCATCTAAAGTTATAAATATTTTTTCTTCAAAATTTGTTAATAAAAAAACCTGTTTTTTGGTTTAAAAATGTCTTTCATTCACACACGTGCATGGCACACACTTATATACACACACACACGTACATGGCGCACACGTATATACACACACGTGCATGGCGCACATTTATACTGTATTCACACGTGCATGGCACACACTTATACTGTACACACGTGCATGGCGCACACGTATATATATATATATATATATATATATATATATATATATATATATATATATATATATACACACACATATATATACACACACACGTGCATGGCGCACACGTATATATATATACACACACACACACACGTGCATGGCGCACTTATGCACACACACGTGCGGGCCGCACACTTATACACACACGTGCATGGCGCACACGTATATATATACACACACACACACACATGCATGGCGCACACTTATACACACACACGTGCATGGCAAACACTTATACATACACACACACATGCATGGCGCACACTTAGGCCGGTTTCACACGTCAGTGGCTCCGGTACGTGAGGTGACAGTTTCCTCACGTACCGGAGCCACTGACACACGTAGACACATAAAAATCAATGCATCTGTTCAGATGTCATTGATTTTTTGCGGACCGTGTCTCCGTGTGCCAAACACGGAGACATGTCAGTGTTCGTGGGAGCGCACGTATTACACGGACCCATTAAAGTCAATGGGTCCATGTAAAACACGTAGCGCACACGGACGTTGTCAGTGTGCAGTCCGTTGTCCGTGTGCAGTCCGTGTGCCGTGCAGGAGACAGCGCTACATTAAGCGCTGTTCCCCCCACTGGTGCTGAAGCCGCGATTCATATCTTCCCTGCAGCAGCGTTTGCTGCAGAGAGGATATGAATAATAGTGTTTAAAATAAAGATCTATGTGCCCCCCACCCTCCCACCCCCTGTGCGCCCCCCCGCTGTTCTGAAAATACTCACCAAGCTCCCTCGCCGGCGCTGCTTCCTGTTCTGGCCGCATCTTCTCCTGTATGCGGTCACGTGGGGCCGCTCATTTACAGTAATGATTATGCGGCTCCACCTCCCATAGGGGTGGAGCCGCATATTCATGACTGTAATCGGCGGCCCCACGTGACCGCATACAGGAGAAGATGCGGCCAGAACAGGAAGCAGCGACAGCCAACGAGGGAGCTGGGTGAGTATTTTCAGAACAGCGGGGGGGGCGCACAGGGGGTGGGAGGGCAGGGGGCACATAGATCTTTATTTTAAACACTATTATTCATATCCTCTCTGCAGCAAACGCTGCTGCAGGGAAGATATGAATCGCGGCTTCAGCACCAGATGCTGGTACGTGTGGTACCCAGCACGGTGCGTGTGGTACCCAGTGGGCACACGGGCGGCACACGTGTGCCACAGAAACGTAGGGGCACACGGACACGGATAATTCCGGTACCGGAATTATCTGGACGTGTGAAACCGGCCTTATACACACACACACACACACACGTGCATGGTGTACACTTCTACACACACATGCATGGCACACACTTATACACACGTACAAGGCACACACATGCTGCACAACAAATGGTCATTTGATACTTGTGATTCATATAAACACATACACATATCTCACAGACAGCAGCACAAACTTCAACTACACGCACTACACACACCTCAACTACACGCACTGCTTTATGATGGAGGGAATGAGATGTTCCACACTATGAGCTGCAGCTTCTCCTGCTCCCAGCAGACATCTCCCTGCCCTCTCCTCTGCTGTGACTGCCGACAAGAGCAGGAGTTGCTAACAGCAGGCCAGGAACCATTTTCACCAGGAGCGTGCTGCACTACTTATCTCACAGCTCAGGTTGGTAGGTGCCGGGTCTCTAGTTCTCCTTTTCCCTCAGAGGCTCAGTGCAGGAGGACAGGCGAACTGGCCAATGAGTACATGGCCTGAGGTGACATCACGGTCACCTGGCAGGTCACATGATCATGATGTCACTACAGGTCCTCAACCAGCTTCTACATCGGAAGCATCACTGATTAGAAGTGGAGCTACTGATGTAGACACTGGGGGCCCCCAAGGGATTAGGGGCCCTAGGCAGTTGCCTAGTCTGCCTTGCCCTAACGTTGCTTAGGTTCTACTATACCTACAATTAGGGTATGCCACCATAGTTGTAATCAAGGTTACCTGGTTAGGGGCCCACTCTGAAGTTTTGCCTCCACTGAACCAAAACCCTAGCTACACCTCTGACCCAGAGTGAAGCATGGTGGACACAACATTATGCTTTAGGGCTACTTTTTGACAGCTGGAACTGGGGCTTTAGTCACAGTGGAAGGAATTATGAACAGTTCCAAATACAAGTCAATTCCATGATGATTAATAGAATATTAACCTTCAGGCCTCTGCTTATAGCAGAAGATGAATTTCACTGTTCAGCACAATAATTGCACTACAAAAGAATGGCTTCACCAGAAGAAGATCAAAGTTTTAGAACAATTCAGCTAGAGCCCGAACGTGAATCCAAATGAGAACCTGTGGGTGACCTGGAGAGGACTGTATACAGAAGACGCCCTCACAATCTGGTAGATTAGGAGCGGTACTTCATGGAAGAGTGGGCAAAGATTGCCAATTCTAGATGTGCCATGCTGATCGACTCCTACCCAACAAGTCTAAATACTGTCAGAAATTCCAAGGGTATTAGTTTAAGTGTATGCATATTTATGCAACCATATTATTTTGTTTTGTTATTTTTCTTTTTCCACCTGAAAAGATTTATGTTTATTTTTCAATTGAATTGTGCAGAATTTGGGAGACATACAAAGGTAGAAAAAGTTCTGAAATGATTCTACTTGGCCTTTTAACTATGTGGACTTTTTATAACCACTGTACCTATGCCTAATACTTAGCAACATGCTTCCTTACTGCCATCTGCTGTTAAAAGCAATATTCTACTTGTCTATTTGCCACACATTTTTCTAGCAAAGGGAATATTTCCTCTTTTCCCATAATTCTCCAGTATGTTTTGGAAGAGTTGAGAAGTATGAGTAATCCATAGCAAAAAGCATTCTGTAATGTGCACATTCATGAACACAGGAGTAATACTGCCAAAAGGACTTAGATGGAACTGGGATCTACAGACTTGGTATGAGAGTGGTGGAAGAAGTAAGAAAGCAATTCTACAGGCCAACGCTGCACCTGTGTGTGCTGGAGTGTTTTTTCCCATATACTTTGCCTTTAGCAAAAATAGTCATATCCTTGCAATGTGACATTTACTCCAAAGTGGAATATAACCACCCAAATCTAGTATGTGCTGTTTTATGTTCCTGCCTTAGAACACAGGCCATGCAATTCCAGTTAATCTACTATATCAAAACTTAGCCATTGTAATCCTTGATAAATTAGTGATTATCGTATATACTCGAGTATAAGCCGAGAATTTCAGCCCATTTTTTTTAGGCTGAAATTGCCCCTCTCGGCGTATACTCGAGACATACCCAGGGGTTGGCAGGGGAGGTGGAGCAGCAGCTATGTGATCATACTCACCTGCTGCTGGCGCGGTCCCTGCACGTCTCTGGTTCCCCAGCGCCGGCAGCTTCTTCCTGTAGTGAGCGGTCACATGGTACCGCTCATTACAGTAATGAATATAGACCCCACTCCATCCCATAGGGGTGGAGCCGCATATTCATTACTGTAATGAGTGGCACCATGTGACCACTCAATACAGGAAGAAGCTGTCAGCGCCGGAGAACCAGGGACCTGCAGGGACCGCGCCAAGAGCAGGTGAGTATAAGCAGTGCGCGATGTTCACCTGCTCCCCTTTCCACCTTCGCCAGCTGCCGCTGCGTCTTCTGCATCCTCTGCACTGACGCTCAGGTCAGAGGGCACGGTGACGCGATTAGTGTGCGCCACCCTCTGCCTGAACAGTCAGTGCATAGGATGGGGAAGACGCAGTGGCGGTCAGTGCTGGAACGCAGAGCCGGTGAATATAGCAAGTGCCGGGGGCCTGAGCAACGAGAGGTGAGTAATGTGTTTTTTTGTTTTGTTTTTATCGCAGCAACAGCATATGGGGCAAATGACTGTATGGAGCATCTTATGGGGCCATAATCAGCATTTGTGCAGCATTATATGGGGCAAATGTCTGTATGGAGCATCTTATGGGGCCATAATCAGCATTTGTCCAGCATTATATGGGGTGTATTTTGTATGGAGCATCTTATGGGGCCCATCATAAACTGTATGGAGCATTATATGGGGCCCCTCATCAACTGTATGGAGCATTATATGGGGCTCCTGATTCAATATGGATATTCAAAAACACAAACTACTGATGTCTCAATTAATTTTACTTTTATTGGTATCTATTTTTATTTTTAACATTTACCGGTAGCTGCTGCATTTTGCACCCTAGGCTTATACTCGAGTCATTAAGTTTTCCCAGTTTTTTGTGGCAAAATTAGGGGGGGGTCGGCTTATACTCGGGTTAGCTTATACTCGAGTATATACGGCATGTATGTTTGGCTTGGAGCATTAAAGAGTATACACAAAGTACAATGTGAGATGAAAAATAAGCCACGAAACAATTCAGTTTTCACTGTGGTCATTTTACACATAAAGTTAAAATGTATTATAACCTTTAAAAATAAATGATTGTAAAAACAAGCACCGATTAATAAAACAACAATTAATTCTGAAGACATATATTTATATGTAACAATCATTATATATTTTATCCATAATTGTGATTGCTTTTGAGATCACTTGCCTTTCCTCCTTGTTCGGCTAATATCTATTCTGCTATAGTGGTCAGTGATTTTAATGTCATGGCTGATCAGTGCAATGCCTTCATCCAGGGAAAATGTGTATGTCCCTCACACTAAATCTAAATATCTCTGCTCAGCGGAAGCCACTCGTTTCCATGTCCGCTGACACCAAGTAAGGCTACGTTCAGACTAGCGTTGTGTGCCGCTGCGTCGGCGATGCAACGCACGCAAAAACGCGGCAAAACGCACGCAAAAACGCTGCGTTTTGCGACGCGTGCGTCGTTTTTTGCCGAAAATCGGACGCAAGAAAAATGCAACTTGTTGCGCTTTCTTGGTCCGACGCTTGCGGCAAAAAAGACGCACGCGTCGCAAAACGCAACAAGCAAAAACGCATGCGTCCCCCATGTTAAACATAGGGGCGCATGACGCGTGCTTGCCGCAGCGTCGCCCGACGCTAACCCGACGCACACTAGCACAACGCTAGTGTGAACGTTGCCTAAGGCTGCCGTCACACTATCAGTATGTGGTCAGTATTTTACATCAGTATTTGTGAGCCAAAACCAGGAGTGGAACAAACAGAGGAAAGCTATAATAGAAACACGTCACCAAGTCTGTTTTTTGACCCACTCGTGGCTTTGGCTAACAAATACTGATGTGAAATGCTGACCAAATACTGATAGTGTGGTCAAAGCCTAACTGGGGCATTTTTTCCAACTCTGACTATGCCCAAGAATCTGTGTATATCTTGTTTGAATCAAGATGGTACCAGAGAAAAAGAGATGGTTAAGGCAATGTGCACACGTTCAGGATTTTTAGCGTTTTTTTTGCGTTTCTTTGGCAGCTTTCAGCCGAAAAAAACGCTAAAAAAAGCTGGCATAAGCATCCCATCATTCCGCATTTTTGTGCACATGCTGCATTTTTTTTTTCAGCGGCAGAATCCCATTCCGGAAAAAAACGCAGCATGTTCATTCTTTATGCCCCCCATGCGGGAAGTAAGCGGACCATGTGCAGTTGGTACCCAGGGTGGAGGAGAGGAGACTCTCCTCCAGGCCCTGGGTACCATATAGTTGTAAAAAAAAAAAAATTAAAATAACTTGTAATATTCTCACCTTCCGGCGTCCCCCGCAGCCTTCCCGCTCCTCGAGATGCTCCCATTCCCAGTAATGCCTTGCGACAATGATCTGTGATGACGTAGCGGTCTCGCGTGATGCTACGTCATCTGGGATCATTGCCGCGAGGCATCATTGTGAACGGGAGCATCGCGGGAAGGCTGCGGGGGCTGACGGAAGGTGAGAATATCACAATTTTTAATTTTTTTTATTATTTTTAACATTCTGTCTTTTTACTATTGATGCTGCATAGGCAACATCAATAGTAAAAAGTTGGTTACACTTGTCAAACACTATGTTTGACAAGTGTGACCAACCTGCCAATCAGTTTTCCAAGCGATGCTACAGATCACTTGGAAAACAGTAGCATTCTGCAAGCTAATTACGCTTGCAAAATGCTAGTAGTGTTTAGCGGGAATATGCATGACAATTCTGCATGCGTATTTCCCGTAGCAGGGAGTTGCAGAATTGCCGTGGAAATTTCTGTGTGCATATAGCCTAAGACGACCCCTGACCATCCACATGCCCAGCTAACTGCAGCGGGAGAACTCACGGTATCCTGTGGGAAGCAGGTAAAATGTGGACATGATAAAGACAAGAGCTATGTACTTTTCCAAGAAAACTGATTTCTAGACAGTATTAAGATGGAGCATATACTGTAATATAAAGTACTTGACAATAGAGAAGGTGAAGGGTGAGGTAGTGCCCTATTTGTGGGTTTGTCTGTAGGGGCCATAAAGGCTGCTGAGAACTGCCATACTATGGGTATAAAGGCTGCTAAGGACAATTTTTACAAATAATTCCATAGAGATCTTTCTGCACCCTTTTTTCTAGTATCACAGGGCTCAAACATTACCTAGTATGGAAAATAATGGTGTCAGAATGGATCTAGTTTAGGAAAGCAGATGGTAAAGTCCTGGATTAGAGATAGGTACCACCAAAGTGGCTAGCCTCTGTGATGTAAACCGTGGGAATTTGGTTCCAGCAACAGTAGTTTGCTGAAAAATTTTAATGAGACCGGATGTTGGGTCTGGGTTTTAGGAGTGACCAGAAGAGCTGGGTGGGAATGGTCACTCCCACATCTCCAGTCCAGGTTTTCTAGGTACTTAAAGGGCCACTGTCACCCCCTCCAGCCGTTATAAACTTAGGCTACATTCACATTTGCGTTGTTGTGTGCTGTGTCGGCGACGCAACACACAACGCACGCAAAACGCTGCATTTTGTGACGCATGCGTTCATTTTTATAGCGCAAAAAAAAAAATGCAACAAGCAGCGTCCTCTGCACCCTGACGCTTGTGCCCAAAAAACGCAACAAAACGCATGTCCATGCGCCCCCCATGTTAAATAAAGGGGCGCATGGGTCACTGAGGTTGCGCCCGACGCACCGCAAATGTGAACGTAGCCTAAAAGAGCCACCTTGTGCAGCAGTAATGCTGCATTCTAACAAGGTGCCTCTTTTAGTTTTTGGTTCATGTATTCCCAAACTTATCCAAAATACCTGTCTTTATCCAGGGAGGCAGACTCAGAGCAGTCTTTGTGTAGTAGGAAAAAATGACCTTGTTGTGCGAGTCAGTCTCTGTCAATGGGAGAGTGGACTCCATTCTAAACGGTTGAGCCCGTATCTACTACTGTATGTTAACTGTTTTGTTTATTTTGTCATACCTTTGTGCCAAGAAAAGTCTGTTTTGATTTGTGAGCTGTTATCGTTTATTGACTTTTGATAAACTGCTCACCGTTTCAACTGTGTACTCTACCAGCTGCCAAAGAGCATGAATCCACATTATATATGCAATAGAAAAAGGGGTTAGTTGGAACATGTAAGATTAGTGTCCATGGTAGGCAAAACCGATGGGTGCCATGTCTCCAGCTGGTACAGCTCAACAACAATAGAAGGAAAAAATAAAGAGGGAGAGTGGCACAATAAAACAAGGATTTTATCTAACACTTAAAAAGAGACCCTCCTATTTACAAAATATTCAAAATTACCATAAAAAGGGGGACTTAGGGTAAGTTCACACAGTGCATTTTTGCTGCTTTTTTATGCTAAATTTCAGCTGCTTTTTTACAGTACCAGCAAAGTCTGAGATTTCAGAAATCTCATGCACACACATTGGGTTTTTGTTTGATCAGTATTTTGTGCTTTGCAGCGTTTTTTTTTTTTACATCGGGCATGTCACTTCTTTCAGCGTTTTTCCAGCGTTTTTCACCCATTGACTTGAATGGATGGTGAAAAACCACTGCAAATACGCAAGGCTGATTTTTCTTGCAGTGTATTTGCTGCAGAAAAGTCAAGGACAGCCGTATGTGACATCACACTCTGCACTGCTACATCTAGATGGCAGGATGCATGATGCGTCCATACAGCCTGTCATCCAGCAGCGCGGACCCGAATCCCATTCACTTGAATTGGGGGTCCGATATTACAGTCTTTGCCATGCTGTCATATGCATGACGGTGCGGGAAACACCGCTTCTGATCGGCGGGGAAATTCTCCCCTCTGGTCAGAGAGCTACGGGTCCCACGCTCTCAGAAGACAGCGGGAGCACTCAGCTGTGATCGGAGGTGTAAAGTTTACCTCCGATCACTGGTGCCAGCTGATGGGACTTCTGCTCCCATCATCTGACACCTACAGCCGCTAATTACAGTGAGAGCAGAAGCGACGGATGGGAGTTTTCATCTGCCGCTCCTGCGCTATAAATAATAAAAAAAAACGGCATGAGATCCCCCTAATTTTGATAACCAGTCAGACAAAACTCACAGCTGGGGGCTACAACCCCCAGCTGTCAGCTTCAGCAGGGCTAGTTATCAAGAATAGAGGGGTCCTCACGCTTTTTTTTTAAATTATTTAAATAATTTAAAAAAACTGCGTGGGGTTCCCCCCATTTTTGACAACCAGCCTTGCTAAAGCTGACAGCTGGGACTGGTAAGGGGCCATTGATATAAGATAGCAGCCCGCAGCTGCCCAGAAAAGGCGCATCTATTAGATGCCCCAATTCTGGAGCTTTGCCCATCTCTTCCCACTTGCCTGGTAGCAGTGGCAAGTGGGGTAATGAGGGGTTAATGTCACCTTGCTATTGTAAGGTGACATTAAGCCGGCTTAGTAATGGAGAGGCTTCAATAAGACACCTATCCATTACTAATCCTGTAGTAATTAAAGGGTTAAATAAACACACACACATGAAAAAAAGTCTTTTAATTAAATAAAACAACACACAGTTTTGACCATCTTTTTATTGTTCTGCCATTCCAAAGTGAAGCCATCGATCTTCTGTAATAAAAATAAAATAAAAAAGCAAAAGTATACTCCCTGATCCGTCGAAGTCCGATATAACGAGTGTCCCACGACGTATCTGGGGGAGATAAAGCTTCCAACGGGAGCGCTGCTAATGCAACCGCTCCTGGCTGTAAGCAACTGGGGAATAAATGAGATGCAGCAGGCGCAGGCTCAGTAACGAGCAGTGACGTCACCGATTCTGCGCTCCCTCACTGCCTGACCTGAAGTTACCTCTGCACCGTGGGAAAATGCCGGGGAAGAGGATACCGCAGGTAATGTATCGATCTATTCTATCAATCTATCTATTCTATCAATCTGTCTATTCATTCTATCTATTCTATCAATCTACTGTATCTATTCATTCTATCTATCTACAAGAAATACCAACCAAAATTCCGAATGCATATTAACAAGATCTGGGAAAAAGAAAAAATCTCTGCAGTAATAACCCAGATTTTATATATATATATATATATATATATATATATATATATATATATATATATATATATATATATATATATTTTCGCTCCAAATACTGAGTATAAGAAAGGGAGGAAAACCAGGGGCATATGGTAAGGATATAAATAAGATAATCTTTATTAATACAAAAGATAAAAAAGTCATTGGACATCAGTAGTAATCACATAGTAAACCACGACACGGCACATAAAGGGGGAGAAAAACACCCCACATCTCACTGCCCCAACACAATGTAACAGATGTTCATGGTACAGCTGAAAATAGTGAGCACCATATGATATAGGGTAGGTACATAAAGAAAATTACAGCAATAACAGGGCCCAACAGAAAATAAGGAACAAGTCCGTGCTGGCAGCTACCGTGTTTCCCCGAAAGTAAGACAGTGTCTTACATTCTTTTACCACTCAAAAGTCCCACTATGTCTTACATTGGAAAAAAAAACGCTGCGTTTTTTTTTTCCAACGTACAGTTTACTACCGTACTAGTGTTGAGCGATACCGTCCGATACTTGAAAGTATCGGTATCGGATAGTATCGGCCGATACCCGAAAAATATCGGATATCGCCGATACCGATACCAATACAAGTCAATGGGACACAAGTATCGGAAGGTATCCCTGGATGGTTCCCAGGATCTGAAGGAGAGGAAACTCTCCTTCAGGCCCTGCGATCCATATTTAAGTGTAAAATAAAGAATTAAAATAAAAAATATCGCTATACTTACCCTCTGACGCGCCCTGGTACTAACCGGGAACCTTCCTTCCTTCGAATCAGCGCTTCCAGGACCTTGCGGTGACGCTGCGGTGACGTCGCGGCTTGTGATTGGTCACGCGACCAATCAGAAGCCGCGACGTCACCGCAAGGTCCTGGAAGCGCTGATTCGAAGGAAGGTTCCCGGTTAGTACCAGGGCACGTCAGAGGGTAAGTATAGCGATATTTTTTATTTTAATTCTTTATTTTACACTTAAATATGGATCGCAGGGCCTGAAGGAGAGTTTCCTCTCCTTCAGACCCTGGGAACCATCGAGTTTCGGCCGACCCCGACACTACTCAGCACTACGGTATTTACTACATCTTACTTTCGGGGTACGTCTTACATTAGCCGACCCCGCTAAAACCCCCACTGCGTCTTACTTTCGAGGGTGTCTTACTATCGGGGAAACACGGTAGAATAACCTCTGTGTCTGCAGTGACGCCTCACCAATGTATAAAAACCCGTACACAAGACCTAACCAGAGGTATGGAGCAGGTACATGGTAACGGCCACAATGGCCACTGTGACAACAGGTAACGTGTGCAACATACCATGAGGCGAAAAAAAGGTAACGGTATGAGGAGAGAAAGTGATGGCTGAGACCATACCTAGCGCAGCGATGGAACCCAAACAAATGCTTACCCATGCAGATGGGGGGGGGGGAGATGTGGAGGAGTCCCGCTGGTGGGAACGCCCCGACGCGCATTTCGCGGCGTGAACACGCCGCTTCCTCAGGGGGATATATCTACAAGAAGTTGTTTTTTCTCTCTATGTGCACTCAACTTTATTGGCATGCAAAAACAGAAAAAAAAAGCATGAAAAAAACCGCACCAAAAACTCACCTAAACCTACGTTTTTGGCACAGCTTCTTTCCTGCCAAGATGATCAGGTCTTGCTGCAGAAAAAAAAAATGCAGCAAAAACGCCCTGTGTGAACTTACCCTTAAAGGGACTCTGTCACCTGAATTTGGAGGGAACAATTTTCAGCCATAGGGGCGGGGTTTTTGGGTGTTTGATTCACCCTTTCCTTACCCACTGGCTGCATGCTGGCTGCAATATTGGATTGAAGTTCATTCTCTGTCCTCCGTAGTACATGCCTGCACAAGGCAATCTTGCGGGTAAGGAAAGGGTGAATCAAACACCCGAAAACACAGCCCCTATGGCTGAAAATTGTTCCCTCCAAATTCAGGTGACAGAGTCCCTTTAAAATAATAAAGTCAAAGGGGGGGAGGGGGGATTTGACCATTTGAGTGATTTAGGCCCCTTTCACACATCAGTTTTTTGCCGTCAATCACAATCCATTGGCTCGACGGATCTGTTGCAGATTGGGAAATCTGATGCGACGGATCCGTTTTTTTGAACAAATCCGACTAGCTGATCTGGCTAATTGGTTCAGAGCATGCTCAGTTTAAAAAAAACTAAATCCGTTGCCGGATTTCGTCATTTGACAGATCTGGCGCCATAGGCTTCCATTCTAGCAAATGACGGATGGCGACGGATCCGTCACTGTCCGTTTTTTCGACGTACACAAAAACGTTACTTTGTCCATTGTCTCCGGCTGCCGGACAAACAATTTTCAACGGATCCGTTGAACGATGGATGAAACGTGAGGCCATCCGTTGCTAATACAAGTCTATGAGAAAAAAACGGATCCGTTGTTTTTTTCAAAATTCGACAGATTGTGACTGATAGCAAAAAACTGATGTGTGAAAGTAGCCTTATCTTTCATCTAAATTGATTCAGTCTGTCCTTGCAAAGTGACCAAATTATTGATGGCCTTTTTTCCTTTATTGATACATGAATATTTTGATATTATTTTTATTTTTTCACTATTATTGACACCTGATTACATATCTATGGTGTTTATATCTAGGGCGTAATAGGGTCAGGGAGAGAAAGCAGAAGAGGAGCTGAAGCACCACATCGTAATACTAGGGTGCCAACCTCCGTGGCAAGGTAGGGGTAACACAGCAGGCTACTATAATGTTAGGCCCATTCCTCCCCATAACTTTATTAGCTTAAGTCCCCCTTTTTATTGTAATTTTAAATAAATATTTTGAAGAACACTCTTTAGTGTTCGTTGTTAATGTTTGGGACCTTTGTCAATCTAATTTAGTTTTCTCATAGTATGATTACTATCACTTACTATCATTAGAATGATTAAGGGCATCCGGAAGACAGAAACACGTCGATTTTTTAACCCTGTTTGTCTTTTTTATGGTTTGCTAAATAAAATCCTGAGCCGCTAGAAGTGCCGCTCGCCCTCTTTTTTCCCTATCTATTTATATAATTGCCTTGTAATGTTTTCATTTCCTGTTCTGTCCAGATGTCACCATATCCCAGAATTCCAAGTGGAGGAAGTTCACCAACCGCCATATTGGGACACCCGTGTGATCGGTGTCTCAATATGGAAACTGCTGCTGGTACCAACCTATTGTGCGGTACCACCAGCGGACCACCGTCGCACCACACACACTATATGCCGTACGCACCAAACGCACTCATACTTTCACACACACACACTCACTTTCACACTCACATTCACACTCACACACACTCACGCAGCCTCTTGCATGGTACCACCAGCGGAACACCGTCGTGAACACACCGCTGCTGGGATCAGCTGAATGATTCACTGACTGCAGCCATCTTTGTACAGCAGGAGTGCATGCAGACACAGCAGTGAGTGTGTCTGACCGTGTACAGAGCATAGCACAGCTCCTGAGCAGGGGAGGAAGCAAAGACAATACTGGCATTACAGCAGGGGATCACTGTGAATTCATTTTGTGAGGTAAAATATTTCACTGACTTTATAAAAAATATTTTGCCTCACAAAATGTATCCTCTGCAATCTCCTGCTGTAATGTCAGTATTGTCTTTTGCTTCCTCCCCTGCCCAGGAGCTCTGGTATGTTCAGTGCACGGTCAGACACAGACAATTTTTAAAATATACATAGTAACATAGTTAGTAAGGCCGAAAAAAGACATTTGTCCATCCAGTTCAGCCTATATTCCATCATAATAAATCCCCAGATCTACGTCCTTCTACAGAACCTAATTGTATGATACAATATTGTTCTGCTCCAGGAAGACATCCAGGCCTCTCTTGAACCCCTCGACTGAGTTCGCCATCACCACCTCCTCAGGCAAGCAATTCCAGATTCTCACTGCCCTAACAGTAAAGAATCCTCTTCTATGTTGGTGGAAAAACCTTCTCTCCTCCAGACGCAAAGAATGCCCCCTTGTGCCCGTCACCTTCCTTGGTATAAACAGATCCTCAGCGAGATATTTGTATTGTCCCCTTATATACTTATACATGGTTATTAGATCGCCCCTCAGTCGTCTTTTTTCTAGACTAAATAATCCTAATTTCGCTAATCTATCTGGGTATTGTAGTTCTCCCATCCCCTTTATTAATTTTGTTGCCCTCCTTTGTACTCCTTTGCTGTGAAACACAAACAAAATGAACTTTTGTTTGTGGGAAAACCCCTTTAAAGAGCAAATATCAATGCCAACATGGCTCCTCCTAAAATGTACGCCAATGACAATGAAATGAAAACAGCAAAGGCACAATGTCGAAGACAACAATGGGCAAATGAGACTCTTGAAGAGCAACAGCATCACTGGTACAAAAACAATGCATATAAGCGTAGGCGTAAAGCACATGAGTCCCCTGATACAAAAGTCATTAGATTATCACAGTATGCCATGAAGCAACAACAGCGCCACATGCCTGCCCTCCTCCTGACACTACAGCCCTCCCGATGCGATAGCATCGGGCCTCCATCTAGTATATGTAATAACCGACTTTACCACACCATATGGGTTTATGACACTAAGTTTGGTTCATAAGAATAATGAGGGGTTCCTGAACTACTTCCAAAAGATATTATATGGGTACAATACACATCTGAATAATGCCTTATACATTTATAAAGGCTGATTTACGCCGTAACTGTTGTCCCCATGAGATATGCAGAGAGGCTCAGCTGTAAAGTTTGCCTATTTTTAGTGAGAATACCCCAAGCGAGCGCTCAGGCAGCTAGTTTTCTTGTGGGAAAATAAAAGGACCTGAAGTAATAGTTTTATTTAAAGAAGCTATAACGCTTTTTTCAATTTCTTGCAGTATCTTATTATTAGTAATCATAAAATATTAATCTGTAAGAAATCAGATATTTTCCCAGAAGAAGAATTAAAATAAACCTTGTAACAGCTTAGTGTTAAAATATTCCACGTGGCTCATCTCAGGTCCGTGCATACACTAAGAGGCCAATTTATTAAGACCGGTACATTGCATGGCAATATTGATGGCGAGTGCATTGGAGAAAGAATAGGCAAATTAATTACTAGGCTTGTGTCTTTGAATGAATTTGGCACATGTTTTGGAAGTCATGCACTAGTGTAAGGGTATGTGTCCACGTTCAGGATTGCATCAGGATTTGGTCAGGATTTTATGCAGGTAAAATCCTGACCAAATCTGCACCTGAGGTCACTGGCAGGTCACCTGCGCTGTCCTTGCGTTGTTTCTGCAATGTAAGGACATGCTGCGTTCTTAAAAGACGCGCCGCATGTGCGTTTTTGCGGGTATGCCGCATGCGTCTTTTAATTCAATAGGGAGACGGGATTTCATGAAATCCCCTCCACTATGCTGTAACATCTGGACGCTGCGTTTTTGACGCTGCGGCTCAACGCAGCATCAAAAACGCAACGTTTCCTGAACGTGGAAACATACCCTTAGAGAGGCACTCCAGTAGTGTTCTGGAGAACATAAACGTAAGGTCGAGCTAGACCATAAGCTCCTCCCATAAGACCTCCCAGTAAGCTCTGCGCGCTTCTCAAAAAAAAAAAAAAATCAGCACTGGAATTACATATGCAAATGTCAGAATATTTTACAAAACTACACGTTGCACAAAAATCTGGCAATATTTTCACCAGTTTTATGCCAAATTTCTGTTGAAAAACGATTTGATGAATCAGGGTCTAAGAGTCAGTGATATTGTATAAAATAAAAGGGAACTGTGATGCAGCAAAGTCCTTGCTGTGCAGTGAGAAGGCAGTGACCCATATAAAGTTCAAAATAAAGTCTTGTTTATTTTATAGCATACTCACAAACCGAAAACATAAGCAAACAAGTCCTTCAGTATGCAGCCGGGAAAAACAAAGACAGTCCACAATCCGTTGCCGTGAACATATTACCCCACTGTATACGCTGGGGTGTCAGGCTTTTTAGGCTCTGCCTGGCCCGTGTTGCTCCACACGGAAAGAGCTCCTCATAAGCCTCCTGCTAGGTCTGACTCCCAGACCAATACTGACACACCCAAACTCTCCCGCAGGGCCCCTTTTTCTTTCCTCCAGATTCTATGGCCATGGGCCACTATAAGACCTGGGCTGGAGGAAACGGACCGGCCCCACTACCTTCCTGCACTCCGTTTCAAAAATAAAAGCTCATACCGGGTTTTCCTGAATAATTTCTGGGTCAAATAACGTGACCTAGTTCACACTCACTTTTATTCTTCCCTGTGTCTCACAGACAACCTGCTGTGAGCACAGGGCACTCCAGCGGATCTAATATGCTTATAAGCACATCCTGGGGGATACATAGCGACCCTCGCATATGACACCGGTCACTGCCTCACAGAACATAAAAGAAAAGCCCCTCGTGTTATATGTTTAACAGTTGAAACTATTTTGTAACATGCCCGCAGTTCTTTCATAGATCAACAGTTCTTTCATAGATCAATATTTTTTGGTAAGTTCGGTGGCCAATATTTTTACAGATAGATAACGGACCCATTACAATGAATGTATGTCTCACATGTCCTTTTCTTACAGAACATTTCCTGTAAGAAAAAAAAATTCAAAAGCGGAGACGTACTACTTTGATTCGTATTGTGGATTAAACTTGCCAATGCTTTTCAATGGCAGGGGAAAAACACAGATAACACAAGTATGTTAACCATGTGGAGCCAGTATTTTATTGTTTAATGGGTAGAATAGTCTGTCTTTTGCTCTTATGAGAAAAACAGATGCAACAAGGATTATGAAAACTGACACACAGAGCAAAAATGGCTCCAACACACTGGAAGGAAAACATGGCCAGTTTGTAAACTATGTATGGTAAATGAGAGGAGTGAGGCTAAGTTCACATTGTGTTAGCAGCAGCCCGTTCAGCACATACGCTAACGGGCTGCTGCTAGCGCAAGTGCCGGCGTTGCTTCGCGCTAGCGTAGATAGAGCTAGCAGATGCTCTATCTGCGCTAGCAGTGACGGACCCGGAAACGCTGCAGCCCGCGTCTCAGGTTCCGTCACTCAATGACGGCACAGGCCGATTGGACACCCGTTACAGGTAGCATATGACTTCAGAGCAAGAGAAATAGTGTTATTAAATTTTATATGTTTAATCCAGAATGATAGGCAGTAGGGTTGAGCGAAACGGGTCGAACATTTTCAAAAGTCGCCGACTTTTGGCGAAGTCGAGTTTCATGAAACCCGATCCGACCCCTGTGCGTGGTCGGCCATGCGGTACGCGACTTTCGCGCCAAAGTCGCGTTTCAATGACGCAAAAAGCGCCATTTCTCAGCCAATGAAGGTAAACGCAGAGTGTGGGCAGCGTGATGACATAGGTCCTGGTCCCCACCATCTTAGAGAAGGGCATTGCAGTGATTGGCTTGCTGTCTGCGGCGTCACAGGGGCTATAAAGGGGAGTTCCCGCCGACCGGCATGTTACTGCTGCTGATCTGAGCTTAGGGAGAGGTTGCTGCCGCTTCGTCAGAAGCAGGGATAGCGTTAGGCAGGGTCCATTAACCACAAAACCGCTTGTGCTGTAGCGATTTCCACTGCCCAACACCACCTTCGGTGTGCAGGGACAGTGGAAGCTCCTTTTTTTTTTTTTTTCCCTCAGCGCTGTAGCTCATTGGGCTGCCCTAGAAGGCTCCCTGATAGCTGCATTGCTGTGTGTACGCCGCTGTGCAAACCAACTGCTTTTTTCAAAGCACAAATCCTCTTGTTCCTTCCTTTCTGCACAGCTATCTTTTTGGTTTGTACACACTTTTTATTTAATTTGTGCATCAGTCCACTCCTTATTGCTGCCTGCCATACCTGGCTGAGATTACTGCAGGGAGATAGTAATTGAAGGACAGTTCCTTTTTTTTTTTTTGTGGGAGATTAAGATTGACATTTCTGCTAGAGTGCCATCTCTGTCTGTGTCATCTCTCACTCAGTGGGCCATAGAAAGCCTATTTATTTTTTTGCTTGATTTGGGTTCCAAAATCTACCAGAAAAAATCACAACATCAATCAGTGGGAGAAAAATATTGGCCTCAGGGCTTGTGTGCCACTCCTTACTCCTGTGTGTGCCATCTCTCACTCAGTGGGCCATAGAAATCCTATTAATTTTTTTGCTTGATTTGGGTTCTAAATTCTACCTGAAAAAATCAATCAATCAATCAGTGGGAGATTAATATTGGCCTTTGGGCTTGTGTGCCAGTCCTAAGCGTGCCATCTCTCTCTCTCAGATAGTGGGCCATAGAAAGCCTATTTATTATTATTTTTTTATTGGGTTTATAAATTTTCCCTGGAAAAAAAAAAAAAAGGGAGATTAATATTGGCCTCTGGGCTTGTGTGCCAGTCCTGAGCGTGCCATCTCTCTCACAAATAGTGGGCCATAGAAAGCCTATTAATTTTTTTGCTTGATTTGGGTTCCAAAATCTACCAAAAAAAATCACTAAATCAATCAGTGGGAGATTAATATTGGCCTCTGGGCTTGTGTGCCACTCCTGACTCCTGTGAGCGTCATCTGTCACTCAGTGGGCCCTAGAAAGCCTATTTTTTGTTTTATTTGTTTTCTAAATTCTCCCTGAAAAAATCATTTTATTTTCTTTGGTTTCTAAATTATTCCTGAAAAAAATCATTTTTTTTGTATTTTTTTTTCTCTAAAGTCTCCCTGAAAAAAAAAAAAAAAATCTGTGGGAGATTCATATTGCCCCTTCTGCTTGTGTGCCAGTCTTGACTCCTGGGTGTGCCATCTCTCTCTCTCTCCCCAATTGTGGGCCATAGAAAGCCTATTAATTTTTTTGCTTGATTTGGGTTCCAAAATCTACCAAAAAAAATAACTAAATCAATCAGTGGGAGATTAATATTGGCCTCTGGGCTTGTGTGCCACTCCTGACTCCTGTGTGCGTCCTCTCTCACTCAGTGGGCCCTACAAAGCCTTTTTTTTTTTTTTTTTTTCCTAAATTCTCCCTGAAACAATCATTTCATTTTATTTGTTTTATAAATTCTTCTGTAAAAAATAATTTTTTTTTAATTTTTTTTTTTTCTGAAGTCTCCCTTTTAAAAAAAAACAAACACAAATCAGTGGGAGATAAATATTTACATTTGCGCTTCAGTGACAGTCCTGCGTGTGTGCCATCTCATTTGTTGCCAACAACAACAGAGTGTGTAACATTGTGGCTGATTTTCGTTGTGGTCTCACCCACCTGTAAAGGGGTAGCTAAATCATACTGAAGTTATAGCTCACCGTGTAAGTTGTGTGACAGCAACAAATACCGTTCGTTTGGTAACGTTTTTAAAACAATGAGGAAGTCTGGTGGAAGAGGTCGTGGCCGGGGGCGTTCATTGTCAGCTGGTAATGAGGGTAGTGGTAGTGGTGGAGCATCAGGTGGTTGTGGGAAAAAAAATATTGCACCTAAGTCTGGAGCTGTGGAGCCAGGTTCGTCGTCTGGCTACACAAGGCCTCGAACCCTCCCTTTTCTGGGAGTAGGAAAACCGCTTTTAAAGCCGGAGCATCAAGAGCAAGTTTTGGCTTATCTTGCTGACTCAGCTTCTAGCTCTTTTGCCTCCTCTCGTGAAACTGGTAAAAGTAAAAGCAGCGCGTCGTTAGTGGATGTTCACGGTCAGGGACAAGTCGCTTCCTTGTCCTCTTCAGCAAAAACAACAACAGAGAAGAATGCAGCAGGCGACACAACGGGTTACTCCATGGAGCTCTTTACACATACCGTCCCTGGCTTAGAAAGTGAAGCAGTTAACAGTCCATGCCCATTACAAGTTGAATCTGACATGGAGTGCACTGATGCACAGCCACAGCCAGACTACTATGCTGGTCCTTTGACTCAGACCACAACATTGCCTTCGCAGGGTGCTGATCAAGAATCAGACCCTGATGAGACTATGTTGCCCCATCACGAACGCTATACCACCGACCGACACGGTGACACAGACGAAGTTGCACACGAGCTACAAGAAGAGGTAATAGATGACCCAGTTCTTGACCCCGATTGGCAGCCATTGGGGGAACAGGGTGCAGGCGGCAGCAGTTCTGAAGCGGAGGAGGAGGGGCCGCAGCAGGCATCAACATCGCAACAGGTTCCATCTGCCGGGCCCGTATCTTGGCCAAAACGCGTGGCAAAGTCAAAACCTGTTGGAGGACAGCGTGGCCATCCGGTTAAAGCTCAGTCTGCAATGCCTGAAAAGGTATCCGATGCTAGAAAGAGTGCAGTCTGGCATTTTTTTAAACAACATCCAATTGATCAGCACAAAGTAATCTGTCAAAAATGTTCAACTACCTTAAGCAGAGGGCAGAATCTGAAAAGTCTCAATACAAGTTGCATGCATAGACATTTAACCACCATGCATTTGCAAGCTTGGACTAACTACCAAACGTCCCTTAAGGTTGTAGCACCCTCAGCCAATGAAGCTACTCATCAACGCAACATCCCTTCCGGCAGTGTAGGGCCACCATTTTCTGCACCACCTGCAGTATCTGTGCAGGTTTCTTTGCCAGGCCAAAGCAGTCAGGGTCAGGGAATCTCCAGTTTCGTAGTAGGAAACACTGCATCTAGGGCACCGGCGGCAACAATACCATCTCCCACCGTCTCTCAGTCTGCCATGTCCACCGGCACCCCCGCTAGTTCCACGATCTCCAGCTCTCCAGTCCAGCTCACCCTACATGAGACTATGGTTAGAAAAAGGAAGTACTTAGCCTCGCATCCGCGTACACAGGGTTTGAACGCCCACATAGCTAGACTAATCTCGTTAGAGATGATGCCCTACCGGTTAGTTGAAAGCAAAGCTTTCAAAGACCTGATGGACTACGCTGTACCACGCTACGAGCTACCCAGTCGACACTTTTTTTCCAGAAAAGCCATCCCAGCCCTCCACCAGCATGTTAAAGAGCGCATCGTCCATGCACTCAGGCAATCTGTGAGCACAAAGGTGCACCTGACAACAGATGCATGGACCAGTAGGCATGGCCAGGGACGTTACGTGTCCATCACGGCACACTGGGTAAATGTGGTGGATTCAGGGTCCACAGGGGACAGCAAGTTTGGGACAGTTCTGCCTAGCCCACGGTCTAGGAAACAGTTGGCTGTAGCCGTTCGCACCCCCTCCTCCTCCTCCTCCTCGTCCTCCTGCAGAAGCAAGAGCTCGTCCACAGACCGCAGTCGCACAACCACTCCATCCGCAGCTGCCACTGTTGCACACCAGGTCTCCCATTATGGGGCAGCTACTGGCAAACGTCAGCAGGCTGTATTGGCTATGAAGTGTTTGGGCGACAACAGACACACCGCGGAAGTTCTGTCCGAGTTCTTGCAGCAAGAAACGCAGTCGTGGCTGGGCACTGTAGATCTTGAGGCAGGCAAGGTAGTGAGTGATAACGGAAGGAATTTCATGGCTGCCATCTCCCTTTCCCAACTGAAACACATTCCTTGCCTGGCTCACACCTTAAACCTGGTGGTGCAGTGCTTCCTGAAAAGTTATCCGGGGTTATCCGACCTGCTCCTCAAAGTGCGTGGACTTTGCGCACATATCCGCCGTTCGCCTGTACACTCCAGCCGTATGCAGACCTATCAGCGTTCTTTGAACCTTCCCCAGCATCGCCTAATCATAGACGTTGTTACAAGGTGGAACTCAACACTGCACATGCTTCAGAGACTGTGCGAACAGAGGCGGGCTGTTATGTTTTTGTGGGAGGATACACATACACGGGCAGGCAGTAGGATGGCAGACATGGAGTTGTCAGGTGTGCAGTGGTCGAAGATTCAAGACATGTGTCAAGTCCTTCAGTGTTTTGAGGAATGCACACGGCTGGTTAGTGCAGACAACGCCATAATAAGCATGAGCATCCCCCTAATGTGTCTGCTGATGCAAAGTTTGACGCACATAAAGGATCAGGCGTCTGCACCAGAGGAAGAGGAAAGCCTTGATGACAGTCAGCCATTGTCTGGTCAGGGCAGTGTACAGGACGAGGTAGCGGGCGAAGAGGAGGTGGAGGATGAGGAGGGTGATGGGGATGAGTATATTTTTAATGAGGAAGCTTTCCCGGGGTCATTGGAAATTGGTGGCGTGGCAAGGGCGGGTTCTGGTTTTTTGAGGGATACAAGTGACGTAGATTTGCCTGCAACTGCCCCTCAACCAAGCACAACCGCAGATTTGACAACTGGAACTTTGGCCCACATGGCGGATTATGCCTTGCGTATCCTCAAAAGGGACACACGCATTACAAAAATGATGAACGATGACGATTACTGGTTGGCCTGCCTCCTTGATCCTCGCTATAAAGGCAAATTGCAAAATATTATGCCACATGAGAACTTGGAACTAATATTAGCAACAAAACAATCAACTCTTGTTGACCGTTTGCTTCTGGCATTCCCTGCACACAGCGCCCGTGATCGTTCTCACACGAGCTCCAGGGACCAGCAGACCAGAGGTGTTAGAGGGGCAGAAATCAGAAGTGGCGTTGGCCAGAGGGGTTTTCTGACCAGGTTGTGGAGTGATTTTGCTATGACCGCAGACAGAACAGGTACTGCAGCATCAATTCAAAGTGACAGGAGACAACATTTGTCCAGTATGGTTACAAACTATTTTTCATCCCTTATCGACGTTCTCCCTCAACCGTCATTCCCATTTGATTACTGGGCATCCAAATTAGACACCTGGCCAGAATTGGCAGAATATGCATTGCAGGAGCTTGCTTGCCCGGCAGCTAGTGTCCTATCAGAAAGAGTATTCAGTGCTGCAGGTTCAATACTAACTGAAAAAAGGACTCGTCTGGCTACCCAAAATGTAGATGATCTAACCTTCATTAAAATGAACCACAACTGGATTTCGAAATCTTTTGCCCCACCTTGCCCGGCTGACACCTAACTTTCCTATGAAAAGGTCTTGCCTGTGGACTCTTCTGAATGACTTTTCCAATCTCGTAATTTTCTGCACCTGATTGTCCAGCATACGACATGTTTACTCCTAACAAAATGGCAAAACTCCCCACACGGGGCCGTGGTATCGCCACTTTACGCCAGCACCCGTGAGAGTGCTGTTTGTCTGAAGAGGTGGGTGTGCCCGCTTTTGGTCGACGGCACTGCCACTGGGTCCCTCATAGTACAATAAAGTGTCTCTGGTGGTGGTGGTGCGCACCCAACGT
Organism: Ranitomeya imitator; assembly: GCF_032444005.1. Taxonomy (NCBI): domain Eukaryota; kingdom Metazoa; phylum Chordata; class Amphibia; order Anura; family Dendrobatidae; genus Ranitomeya; species Ranitomeya imitator. The sequence continues at coordinate 1,018,060,360 of NC_091282.1, forward strand.
CAGACACACCATTGTAATATGAGGGGCCCTGGGCCTGTACCGCCGGCCACAAGACAGTTCCCCCCCCCAGCTCAAACAGTGCTCTACCACTAGCAAAATTATCTCTCACAGCTTCACCAATGTTTAGTCTATGCGCTGACATCCTTCAATGCCTGGCACTGACAATACCATTGTTTTGACATTTTTGTTATGTTAGGCCTTCGAAGCCTGTCTGCGGTCCGTTCTTTCTACAACTACTACACTGACCAGGCCACTGCTGGCCGTGTTCCCCTGGAACCAATTTAAACTTGCCTACAGCCAGCCCAATTTTGTTATGTTAGGCCTTCTTAGCCTGTCTGCCGTCACTCCTTCCACTAGACTTCCACTGACCAGACCACTGTTGCCCGTGTACCCCTGGAACCAATTTAAAATTGCCAACAGCCAAATGTTATTATGTTAGGCCTTTGATGCCTGTCTGCCGTCACTCCTTCCACTAGACTTCCACTGACCAGACCACTGTTGCCCGTGTACCCCTGGAACCAATTTTAAATTGCCAACAGCCCAATGTTATGATGTTAGGCCTTTGATGCCTGTCTGCCGTCACTCCTTCCACTAGGCCTCCACTGACCTGTCTACTGCTGCCCGTGTTCCCATGGAACCAATTGTAAATTGCCTACAGCCAGCCCATTTTATTACGTTAGGCCTTCGAAGCCTGTCTGCGGTCCCTCCTTCCACTAGGCCTCCACTTACCTGTCTACTGCTGCCCGTGTTCCCCTGGAACCAATTTTAAATTGCCTACAGGCAGCCCAATTTATTATGTTAGGGCTTCGAAGCCTGTCTGCGGTCCCTCCTTCCACTAGGCCTCCACTGACCTGTCTACTGCTGCCCGTGTACCCCTTGAACCAACATCATAAAATAAAAAAAAAAGTATTTTGCTTATAAAAAAGAAAATACTGGTGAGATATCAAATGCAGACATTTTAACATTAAAAACAAACACACAACTAAAATCTGGTACAGTACTAAAAATGGCCACCAGCTACAATTACTTTATCCTGCAAGTATTTAACTGAAAGGTTTTTTAAATTGAAAACACAGATATGGCATCCACCGAGTGTTGTCCTGTCGCGTCTTCTTTATATTATTGCCGAGAAGATGCAAAACAAAGAAAATAATAAAATCATTAATTACCAAAATAATAGAGAAAGTCAACACCACATTGCAAATAAACATTCATTCCAAATAAAGAAGCAGGGCGCGTCCGAGGGTGAGTATATACCTAATAAGAATATAATCACCCTCGGACGCGCAATGCTTATTTCCAACAGCCTTCCTTCCTAAGAATCAGCCCTTCCGTGGTGTAGAGAGACGTTGTGTTACACTTCAAGGTGTTCCCCAGGTTGTCTTTCCTGAGCTTCGATCTTCCGGCTCTCGTTTAGTAGTTCTTGGAAACTACACTGCATTAGGCCTTCAAATTGGGTATGGGGTGTAGAGAGAGGGTGTGTTACACTCCAAGGTGTTCCCCAGGTTGCCTTTCCTGAGCTTCGATCTTCCGGCTCTCGTTTAGTAGTTGTTGGAAACTACGCTGCATTAGGCCTTCAAATTGGGTATGGGGTGTAGAGAGAGGGTGTGTTACACTCCAAGGTGTTCCCCAGGTTGCCTTTCCTGAGCTTCGATCTTCCGGCTCTCGTTTAGTAGTTCTTGGAAACTACACTGCATTAGGCCTTCAAATTGGGTATGGGGTGTAGAGAGAGGGTGTGTTACACTCCAAGGTGTTCCCCAGGTTGCCTTTCCTGAGCTTCGATCTTCATGCTCTCGTTTAGTAGTTCTTGGAAACTACACTGCATTAGGCCTTCAAATTGGGTATGGGGTGTAGAGAGAGGGTGTGTTACACTCCAAGGTGTTCCCCAGGTTGCCTTTCCTGAGCTTCGATATTCCGGCTCTCGTTTAGTAGTTGTTGGAAACTACACTGCATTAGGCCTACAAATTTGGTATGGGGGAAACATTGGCGCATCTGCGGTCCCTCCTTCCTCTAGGCCTCCACTGACCTGTCTACTGCTGCCCGTGTTCCCCTGGAACCAATTTTAAATTGCCTACAGGCAGCCCAATTTATTATGTTAGGGCTTCGAAGCCTGTCTGCGGTCCCTCCTTCCACTAGGCCTCCACTGACCTGTCTACTGCTGCCCGTGTACCCCTTGAACCAACATCATAAAATAAAAAAAAAAGTATTTTGCTTATAAAAAAGAAAATACTGGTGAGATATCAAATGCAGACATTTTAACATTAAAAACAAACACACAACTAAAATCTGGTACAGTACTAAAAATGGCCACCAGCTACAATTACTTTCTCCTGCAAGTAGTTAACTGAAAGGTTTTTTAAATTGAAAACACAGATATGGCATCCACCGAGTGTTGTCCTGTCGCGTCTTCTTTATATTATTGCCGAGAAGATGCAAAACAATGAAAATAATAAAATCATTAATTACCAAAATAATAGAGAAAGTCAACACCACATTGCAAATAAACATTCATTCCAAATAAAGAAGCAGGGCGCGTCCGAGGGTGAGTATATACCTAATAAGAATATAATCACCCTCGGACGCGCAATGCTTATTTCCAACAGCCTTCCTTCCTAAGAATCAGCCCTTCCGTGGTGTAGAGAGACGTTGTGTTACACTTCAAGGTGTTCCCCAGGTTGTCTTTCCTGAGCTTTGATCTTCCGGCTCTCGTTTAGTAGTTCTTGGAAACTACACTGCATTAGGCCTTCAAATTGGGAATGGGGTGTAGAGAGAGGGTGTGTTACACTCCAAGGTGTTCCCCAGGTTGCCTTTCCTGAGCTTCGATCTTCCGGCTCTCGTTTAGTAGTTGTTGGAAACTACGCTGCATTAGGCCTTCAAATTGGGTATGGGGTGTAGAGAGAGGGTGTGTTACACTCCAAGGTGTTCCCCAGGTTGCCTTTCCTGAGCTTCGATCTTCCGGCTCTCGTTTAGTAGTTGTTGGAAACTACGCTGCATTAGGCCTTCAAATTGGGTATGGGGTGTAGAGAGAGGGTGTGTTACACTCCAAGGTGTTCCCCAGGTTGCCTTTCCTGAGCTTCGATCTTCCGGCTCTCGTTTAGTAGTTGTCGGAAACTACGCTGCATTAGGCCTACAAATTGGGTATGGGGTGTAGAGAGAGGGTTTGTTACACTCCAAGGTGTTCCCCAGGTTGCCTTTCCTGAGCTTCGATCTTCCGGCTCTCGTTTAGTAGTTGTTGGAAACTACGCTGCATTAGGCCTTCAAATTGGGTATGGGGTGTAGAGAGAGGGTGTGTTACACTCCAAGGTGTTCCCCAGGTTGCCTTTCCTGAGCTTCGATCTTCCGGCTCTCGTTTAGTAGTTCTTGGAAACTACACTGCATTAGGCCTTCAAATTGGGTATGGGGTGTAGAGAGAGGGTGTGTTACACTCCAAGGTGTTCCCCAGGTTGCCTTTCCTGAGCTTCGATATTCCGGCTCTCGTTTAGTAGTTGTTGGAAACTACACTGCATTAGGCCTACAAATTTGGTATGGGGGAAACATTGGCGCATCTGCGGTCCCTCCTTCCTCTAGGCCTCCACTGACCTGTCTACTGCTGCCCGTGTTCCCCTGGAACCAATTTTAAATTGCCTACAGGCAGCCCAATTTATTATGTTAGGGCTTCGAAGCCTGTCTGCGGTCCCTCCTTCCACTAGGCCTCCACTGACCTGTCTACTGCTGCCCGTGTACCCCTTGAACCAACATCATAAAATAAAAAAAAAAGTATTTTGCTTATAAAAAAGAAAATACTGGTGAGATATCAAATGCAGACATTTTAACATTAAAAACAAACACACAACTAAAATCTGGTACAGTACTAAAAATGGCCACCAGCTACAATTACTTTCTCCTGCAAGTAGTTAACTGAAAGATTTTTTAAATTGAAAACACAGATATGGCATCCACCGAGTGTTGTCCTGTCGCGTCTTCTTTATATTATTGCCGAGAAGATGCAAAACAATGAAAATAATAAAATCATTAATTACCAAAATAATAGAGAAAGTCAACACCACATTGCAAATAAACATTCATTCCAAATAAAGAAGCAGGGCGCGTCCGAGGGTGAGTATATACCTAATAAGAATATAATCACCCTCGGACGCGCAATGCTTATTTCCAACAGCCTTCCTTCCTAAGAATCAGCCCTTCCGTGGTGTAGAGAGACGTTGTGTTACACTTCAAGGTGTTCCCCAGGTTGTCTTTCCTGAGCTTCGATCTTCCGGCTCTCGTTTAGTAGTTCTTGGAAACTACACTGCATTAGGCCTTCAAATTGGGTATGGGGTGTAGAGAGAGGGTGTGTTACACTCCAAGGTGTTCCCCAGGTTGCCTTTCCTGAGCTTCGATCTTCCGGCTCTCGTTTAGTAGTTGTTGGAAACTACGCTGCATTAGGCCTTCAAATTGGGTATGGGGTGTAGAGAGAGGGTGTGTTACACTCCAAGGTGTTCCCAGGTTGCCTTTCCTGAGCTTCGATCTTCCGGCTCTCGTTTAGTAGTTCTTGGAAACTACACTGCATTAGGCCTTCAAATTGGGTATGGGGTGTAGAGAGAGGGTGTGTTACACTCCAAGGTGTTCCCCAGGTTGCCTTTCCTGAGCTTCGATCTTCCGGCTCTCGTTTAGTAGTTCTTGGAAACTACACTGCATTAGGCCTACAAATTGGGTATGGGGTGGAGAGAGATGGTGTGTTACACTCCAAGGTGTTCCCCAGGTTTCCTTGCCATTGCTTCGGTCTTCCGACTCTCGTTTAGTAGTTGTAGAAAAGTACACTGCATTAGGCCTACAAAATGGGTATGGGGTGGAGAGAGATGGTGTGTTACACTCCAAGGTGTTCCCCAGGTTGCCTTTCCTGAGCTTCTATCTTCAGGCTCTCATTAAATTGTGGTTAAATGGAACAACTGCATTTGGCGTACTAGTTGGTTTGGGGCCTACTATCGGTGTCTGCCACTCCTTGCTGTTCTCCTGGTTTCCTGTCCTGAAATTCCATTTTCAGGCTCTCGTTAAGTAGTTGTTAATGTTAGACTGCATTTGGCCTACTAGTTGGGTTGGGGCCTACTATCGGTGTCTGCCACTCCTTGCTGTTCTCCTCCACTGAACAAAGCTGTGCCGCCTGTTTACTACGGTTGCCAATTTTGAACTGCATTTCGACTACTTACTGATTTGGCCCTACTCTCTGTGTCAGCCTCTCATTCCAGTTGTCCTCCACTGCAATGCCCCCTGGTTATTCCTGTGTTACCAATTTTGAACTGCATTTAGCCCACTTTATTCTTTGGGCCTATATCTGTGTTTCCACTTCATCGTGCCCATTGCCCAGCCAGTGATAGATGAGTCTGCTGGTACATTGACCCATAACGCAACATTCCCCGTGCATGCTACACAACAACATTGTGACCCTGCTGAAAGTCAGGTTGCTCTTCCCGCATACCATACCACCTTACACGGGGACAAAGAGGAAGGTGCAGATGAAAGTGCAGGTTCCTTCATCAGGTGGGGGGAGGAATACTAGTTGGCGACGTCACTGGCACAGGGCCTCTCATAGTACGCAAAAGTGTTGCTGCCGGTGGGAGGCGCCCCCGCCGTGCAAACACACCGCTGTACTTTGAGGGGCCCTGTGCCAGTGCCAATGCCAACAAGTGGGCCCCCCCTGCTTGCTCAGGATCACAGCACTTGCAAAGTTGAAATACTTACCTCTCCCTGCTCCACTGCCGTGACGTGGTCCAGATTTCCTGGGCCCACTAATTACTTGAACCAGCCCTACCCCACACAACTTTAGCCAAATGACCCCCAATTTCAAATGCCTTCCAATTATTATAAGGTAAATTACGCTTGACAAGCTTCATTAAGAAGAATGGATGGTTTTGACATTAAAATGGGCACTCTAGGTGTTTTCCTGGCCCCCACTCACTGCCGACTATGCTGCCCCATTGACTTGCATTGGGTTTCGTGTTTCGGTCGATCCCGACTTTTCGCCATAATCGGCCGATTTCACTCGACCCGACTTTTGAGATAGTCGGGTTTCGCGAAACCCGGCTCGACTCTAAAAAGGTCAAGGTCGCTCAACTCTAATAGGCAGTGTTTCTAAAAAAAAATATACAAGATGGGAACATTAACCCCTTCGCGCCATGCGCCGTACTAGTACTGCGCTGCCGGCACTGCATTAGTGCCAGCCGCAGTACTAGTACGGCGCCGCCATTTTCCGGTCACCGCGCGGTGATCGGGTTCCGGTGTCTGCTGTCCCTGACAGCAGACCATCCCTGCACGCAGCCCTGGGTGCCTGCACACCCCCCCCCCGCATCAGCGATCGCTGTGATTGGCTGGTCAATTCTGACCAGCCAATCACAGCGACGTGACAATAAAGTTTAAAAAAAAAAAAAAAAAAAATGCATGTGACAGGCTGTGATTGATGCTGTGTGACGTCGCACCAATCACAGCCGTCACAGTAGGTGGGGTGATTCACACGTCACCTCACCTGATTAACCCCTATGGCGCTGATTGGCTGAACAATAGCTTCTAGCCAATCAGCGCCAAAGGGGTTAATGTAAAATACCGATCACCGCCCTGCACGCCATCTTTCTCTCAGATTTGGCGTGCAGAGCGGTGGTCTAAGCCCCTCTGTCACCTTAGTGAAGGAATCCATTGGTGGCCAGTGCGATCCTCCCTGCGATCTGCCTCCAGCTTGTGCTCCTGATCCAGCTTCCTGCTCTGTGCTGTGTGCTCTCTGCTGCCATCTGCCTGCTGTGTGACTCCTGTGATCACAGCAGCAGCAGCACCTCCCCCACCCCTTTCCCATCCCCCATCCCTGTTCCAGTACCCCCTCCCTCCCCCACCCTCCAATTGAAATTTTTTGCGCACTTTTTTGCGCTTTTTTCCCTGTGCGCGGCGTCCCGCACAGAGCATTCGTGCTCTTCCTGTGTCCGCAGCGCTCTGATCAGTATCGCTGCTGATCAGAGACTGCGCCACAGGACTTTTTTTTTTAGTTAGTTAGTGTAGCGGACATTGCAGTCTAAGCAATGTCCGTTTTTTTTTTTAGAAAAAAAATTGTAGTTAGTACAGTGTAGTTTTAGACGTAACAAGGTAGCGTAGCCGGCGTCAGTGTTTGGTGACGTCCCTCCATCCCTGTTCAAGTACCCCCCTCCAATTAAATTTTTTGCGCACTTTTTTGCGCTTTTTTTCCTGTGCGCGGCGTCCCGCGCAGAGCATTCGTGCTCTTCCTGTGTCCGCAGCTCTTTGATCAGTATCGCTGCTGATCAGAGACTGCGCTACAGGACTTTTATTTTTTAGCTAGTTAGTGTAACGGACTTCGCAGTCTAAGCAACGTCCGATTTTTTTTTTCTTTTACAAAAATATAATAGTAGTTAGTACAGTGTAGTCTTAGACGTAGATTAGCTGGTGTCACAGCTTTCGTGACGACCGGTCTTTTTTTTTTTAGAGAAAAAAAAAATTGTACTGAGTAGTTTAGTGGTAGCGTGTTAGTGTAGCCAGCGTCACAGCGTTAGTGACGACCGATCATCTTTTAGAAAAAAAAAAATCGTACTGAGTTTTATAGGTAGGGAGGTAGCGTCTTGTGCATAAAAAAAATCTGCTATCGCCGGATAATCTCTAGTGCATTAGGGGAGCGTACGTCACACTGTTAGTGGCGTTCGCTTTTCTTTTGTAAAAAAAATATTTAGTTGCGTAGGGTAAATTTATACTTTTTTTTTATACAAACTTATTTTTTTACATTGATTTTTCTTTTCATCTTTTTTTCTTGTTTCTTCTACATTTTTTCTCACTACTTGTTTTTTCTCTCTGATTGGTTTTAATAAAGAGTACCCTATACACAAGCCCCACACATTACACGTGTAAAAGCACCACTTACACACACATACCCAGGGTTTGGGGGAAAAAAAATGGCCCATTCGTCAACAAGGCGCTATTCACCAGAGGAGGCTTACGCCATCCTTGCGTCTGACACGGATTCAGCCAGTGAGGAAGATCCCACATTCCTCTATTCCTCCTCCTCCTCCTCATCCTCCTCCTCATCTGGTGAGGAAAGACCCCTAACAAGGCGCCGTAGGACCCAGGCAACTCCTGCAGCAATCGATCCCATATGGATTGCACCCCCGGAAAATTTTCAACCCGTCATTCCGGATTTCAGCAGCAGCTCAAGAATCCAGTTTGACACGACTGGCCTCACTGAAATTGACTTCTTCAAATTCTTTTTCAGTGATGAAATAATAAATATTATGGTGGCCCTGACGAACCTGTATGCCCAACAATTTTTCACCCAAAATCCCACGTCATCTTATGCCAGATGGACCCCCGTAAATGCAGCAGAGATGATGACATTTTGGGGAATTGTGCTGCATATGGGCCTAATCAAAAAGCCAAAGCTTCGGCAATACTGGAGTACTGACATTCTCTACAGTACACCGGTATTCCGCATGGCCATGAAAAGGACACGATTTGAAGCGATCCAAAAATTTTTGCATTTCAGTGATAATGCGCAGTGTCCTCCCCGAGACGATCCAAACTTTGATCGTCTATATAAAATTCGTCCAGTGGTTGAACACTTCAGCAGAAAATTTGCTGAGGCGTACACACCCCAGAGGGACATCGCTATTGATGAATCTCTCGTTCATTTCAAAGGGAGGCTAAAATTCCGACAGTACCTGCCCAGTAAGAGGTCCAGGTACGGAATAAAGCTGTACAAACTGTGCGAGAGTACCTCAGGGTACACCCACAGATTTAGGGTCTACGAGGGTAAGGACACCCAGATTAACCCCCCTGAATGCCCCCCCATCCTGGGGGTGAGTGGGAAAATTGTGTGGGAATTGCTGCACCCACTGCTGGATAAGGGTTATCACCTTTATATTGACAACTTTTACACCAGCATCCCACTCTTCAAGGCCCTCTCTGCCAGAGGTACAGCTGCATGTGGCACCGTGCGAAAAAATCAGCGAGGCCTCCCTAAGCCGCTAATTGGGCAAACGCTGAGAAAAGGGGAAAGCAGAGCCAAATGCAGCGACAACATGCTCGTGGTCAAGTATAAGGACAAAAGGGATGTCCTTATCCTGACCACCATACACCGTGACAACAGCACCCTTGTCACTGTTCGTGGGACCACAACACAAGTCCCAAAGCCAGATTGTATCCTGGATTACAATCGGTACATGGGGGGTGTGGATCTCTCAGATCAGGTCCTCCAACCATACAGTGCCATGCGAAAAGCTTACGTATGGTACAAAAAATTGGCCGTGCACATTGTACAGATGGCACTGTACAATGCTTTTGTGCTGTCCCGATCTGCAGGCAATACCGGGACCTTCCTTCAGTTTCAGGAGGTAGTCATCAAGGCCCTAATGTTTGGCACTCAGGGAGGTGAGGGTCCCAGTACTTCTGAATCTGATAGTGCCCGTATTGTCCAAGGTCAACATTTCCCAGGACAGGTTCCCCAAACAGCGAGGACAGGACGATCACAAAAACGGTGCAGAGTATGTTCCAAGAGGGGAATCCGAAAGGACACAATTTACCATTGTGAAACCTGCCCTGAGAAACCTGGCCTTTGCATTAAGGATTGCTTCAAAGCATACCACACGTCCACAAATTAATAAAAATTAGTTTATACCCTGTTGACACAACACACTGTGTAGTTTCCAACATGGGGTCACTTGTGGAGTGAGGCACTTGGAGGTTTACGGTGCTCACCACATATCTAAATAAATTCCTTGGGAGGTCCAGTTTTCAAAATGGTGTCACTTGTGGAGTGAGGCACTTGGAGGTTTACGGTGCTCACCACATATCTAAATAAATTCCTTGGGAGGTCCAGTTTTCAAAATGGTGTCACTTGTGGAGTGAGTCACTTGGAGGTTTACGGTGCTCACCACATATCTAAATAAATTCCTTGGGAGGTCCAGTTTTCAAAATGGGGTCACTTGTGGAGTGAGGCACTTGGAGGTTTACGGTGCTCACCACATATCTAAATAAATTTCTTGGGAGGTCCAGTTTTCAAAATGGTGTCACTTGTGGAGTGAGGCACTTGGAGGTTTACGGTGCTCACCACATATCTAAATAAATTCCTTGGGAGGTCCAGTTTTCAAAATGGTGTCACTTGTGGAGTGAGGCACTTGGAGGTTTACGGTGCTCACCACATATCTAAATAAATTCCTTGGGAGGTCCAGTTTTCAAAATGGTGTCACTTGTGGAGTGAGGCACTTGGAGGTTTACGGTGCTCACCACATATCTAAATAAATTCCTTGGAAGGTCCAGTTTTCAAAATGGGGTCACTTGTGGAGTGAGGCACTTGGAGGTTTACGGCGCTCACCACATATCTAAATAAATTCCTTGGGAGGTCCAGTTTTCAAAATGGTGTCACTTGTGGAGTGAGGCACTTGGAGGTTTACGGTGCTCACCACATATCTAAATAAATTCCTTGGGAGGTCCAGTTTTCAAAATGGTGTCACTTGTGGAGTGAGGCACTTGGAGGTTTACGGTGCTCACCACATATCTAAATAAATTCCTTGGGAAGTCCAGTTTTCAAAATGGGGTCACTGGTGGAGTGAGGCACTTGGAGGTTTACAGTGCTCACCACATATCTAAATAAATTCCTTGGGAAGTCCAGTTTTCAAAATGGGGTCACTTGTGGAGTGAGGCACTTGGAGGTTTACGGTGCTCACCACATATCTAAATTCCTTGGGAGGTCCAGTTTTCAAAATGGGGTCACTTGTGGAGGATTTCCACTGTTTAGGTACATCAGGGGCTCTGCAAATGCAACGTGACGCCTGCAGACCAATCCATCTAAGTCTGCATTCCAAATGGTGCTCCTTCCCTTCCGAGCTCTGCCATGCGCACAAACAGTGGTTTTTCCCCACATATGGGGTATCGGCGTACTCGTGAAAAATTGCACAACATTTTTTTCTTTCTATTTTGTCCTATAACCCTTGGGAAAACAAAAAAAACCTTGCTAAAGATCATTTTTGTGGAAAAAAATGTGTTCTATTTTTTTTCACGACTCATCGTTATAATTTTTGGTGAGGCACTTGGAGGTTCACGGTGCTCACGACATAGCTAGATAAGTTCCTTGAAGGGTCTAGTTTCCAAAATGGGGTCACTTGTGGCGGTTTTCCACTGTTTAGGCACATCAGGGGCTCTCCAAACGGGACATGGTGTCCGATCTCAATTCCAGCCAATTTTGGTTTGTAAAAGTCAAATGGCGCTCCTTCCCTTCCGAGCCCTGCCGTGTGCCCAAACAGTGGTTTTCCCCCACATATGGGGTATCAGTGTATTCAGGATAAATTGGTCAACAACTTTAGTGGTCCATTTTCTCCTTTTACACTTGTGAAGATAAAAAAATTTGTTGCTAAAAGATCATTTTTGGGGAAAAAATGTAATTTTTTATTTTCACGCCTCTACGTTCTAAACTTCTGTGAAGCACCTGGGGGTTCAAAGTGCTCACCACATAGCTAGATAAGTTCCTTGAAGGGTCTAGTTTCCAAAATGGGGTCACTTGTGGCGGTTTTCCACTGTTTAGGCACATCAGGGGCTCTCCAAACGGGACATGGTGTCCGATCTCAATTCCAGCCAATTTTGGTTTGTAAAAGTCAAATGGCGCTCCTTCCCTTCCGAGCCCTGCCGTGTGCCCAAACAGTGGTTTTCCCCCACATATGGGGTATCAGTGTATTCAGGATAAATTGGTCAACAACTTTAGTGGTCCATTTTCTCCTTTTACACTTGTGAAGATAAAAAAATTGTTGTTAAAAGATCATTTTTGGGGAAAAAATGTGAATTTTTATTTTCACGCCTCTACGTTCTAAACTTCTGTGAAGCACCTGGGGGTTCAATGTGCTCACCACATAGCTAGATAAGTTCCTTGAAGGGTCTAGTTTCCAAAATGGGGTCACTTGTGGCAGTTTTCCACTGTTTAGGTACATCAGGGGCTCTCCAAACGGGACATGGTGTCCGATCTCAATTCCAGCCAATTTTGGTTTGAAATAGTCAAACGGCACTCCTTCCCTTCCGAGCCCTGCCGTGCGCCCAGACAGTGGTTTTCTCCCACATATGGGGTATCAGTGTATTCAGAAGGAATTGCACAACAACTTTCGTGGTCCATTTTCTTCTTTTACCCTTGTGAAAATAAAAAAAATGTTGCTAAAAGATCATTATGTGGAAAAAAAAGTTAAATGTTATTTTTTTCCTTCCACATTCCGTTAATTCCTGTGAAGCACCTGAAGGGTTAATAAACTTCTTGAATGTGGTTTTGAGTACCTCGGGGGGTGTAGTTTTTAGAATGGTGTCACTTTTGGGTATTTTAAATCCTATAAGCCTCTCAAAGTGACTTCAAATATGATGTGGTCCCTACAAAAAATGGTTTTATAAAAGTTGTTGAAAAAATGAGAAATCGCTGTTTAACTTTTAACCCTTATAACTCCCTAACGAAAAAAAAATTGGTTCCAAAATGTTGCTGATGTAAAGTAGACATGTGGGAAATGTTATTTATTAACTAATTTGTGCGATATGAGTCTCTAATGCAAGGGTATAAAAATTCAAAGTTTGAAAATTGCAAAATTTTCAAAATTTTCGCCAAATTTCCATTTTTTTCACAAATAAACGAAGGTAATATCAAATAAATTTTACCACTATCATGAAGTACAATATGTCACGAGAAAACATTGTCAGAATCGCCAGGATCCGTTGAAGCGTTTCAGAGTTATTACCTCATAAAGTGACAGTGGTCAGAATTGTAAAAATTGGCCCTGTCACTTAGGTGAAAACAGGCTTCGGGGTGAAGGGGTTAAATTACATAAAAAGAAATAACGAAAGAAAACTACTAAATCTGGTCACGTAAACAGCTCTGAGCTTAGCAAAGGGAAGTACTCCAACCGGGAAACAAACAAAAAATTGTCTTCCAAGGACTGACAAATGATTCAGACCCATATACTACTTTTTACTAGCTCAGGGTTAAGCCCACACACCTGCACCTGATGAGCTCATGTGGGGGCGGATTGTGGGATGTGCTGGTTCTGTTAGATTTTTATGAGATCCCCAACTTACAGGATATCTTCGTCCCTGATGATTCAAGGAGGTAGATATTGACGTCATATTTCTTAAAATTATTTTACTGTTACATAGAGATCAAACATGACCTGGTTCGCATGATCTATCGGACCGATATTAAGTTTGAGAGGTTCTAGTGGCCGTTCGCTATAACGCCAAAAATCTCTATCTATAAATATCAGATTGATACAAAACCCCAATACTCATATCTGGACAATGGATACTCAAAGTCTGGTACACGCTCAGAAAAATCCTTTGAACCTAGGATGCTTCTTCCTTGGGACAGAAGCAGCCCCCTGAAGTTCTCCTCTGTGCAAAGTGATGTCAGCTGACTGTCTTTTTCCCCAGCAGATATCCTGTTTTAATCACCTGTCCACGGCAGAAGCTCTCTGCTTCAAAAGGAGATGAGGTGTTAGCTCTCTAGCTATAAGTTTTCTCTGTTTAATATAAGGGGGACATGTCCCCTCCCTACAGATGTCTTATAGATTTTACTTTTCCTTTATGACACAGGCGCGAATACCTTTGAACACTGTGGCGCCAGGCCAGGCAAAGAAAGCGCTGACGTCATCACAATGCTGTCGGGTCCGCACGTGCAGAGGCAGGGCCGGCGTCAGCACCCAGCGCACCTGGGCAAATGCCGGGGCCCTGGGAAGAGAGGGGGGCCCACTCACGCTGTCATAGATACAGCTGGGAGAGCAGAGCAGGAGAACATGCTCTCTCCGCCCACAAAGTCACTGCTGGCTGCGTTCTCTTAACCCCTATGTGCCAGCTCTGACACAAGCATCTTCTCACTCAGTCAGTGCAGCCAGGCAGGCACACATAGGGGTTAAGAGAAGGCAGCCAGTGTGACATTGTTTGTGGGCGGAGAGAGCAGGTTCTCCTGATCTGCCCCTGGCTGGCTGCTGTGTTGAGCTGAACTTATCAGGCAGATTCCGGAGGAGCTGCTACCAGTGCCTGAGTGAGTGCAAAGGTATCCGGCAGTGATTGCAGTTGGTCTTGTGGCTCAGTCTGCTGCTGCTGTCTCCGCTGCCTAAAAATGTGGGTGATGTCTGGAGGAGCAGCTGGTGGGGTGCAGCCTGCAACCTGCAGCCACCCAGAACCCCAGAATACATGCATGCCACACCGAACCTGCACCACTGGGGTAGGAAGAAGCTTAACCCCTTCCCATCTGTATGAAGGTTATTGCTAAACCTTAAAGATAACAATCCGACCCGCATAAATGGGGTTAACCAGATGCCAGGAGGAAGGGGAGCTGCTGCCATGGATAAAACTGAGCTGTGGGCTGTACGTTGGGGCCCCGTGGCCCCAGGCTGGTGACTGGAGGGACTCTGCCCAGTGCTGGCATGTGGGTGATTTCTGCGTCTCAACTTCTCTCCTCCACATCACACTGTGCAGTCACAGCAACATTGGTTGTCTCTGTCCAGGTCCCAGCAGCTGCCACTGCTCCCACCAAGGACATGGCATCACTTAACCCTTCCCCTGCAGCCACCGGCAACAAATCCACATTATTCCTTGATTAAATCAGGTTCCAACCCAATAGAGGAGCAGACATTTCCTGCTGCCATTAGGGTCCGGGAGGGGGTGACCTGTGACATTGGCTGCCCTGCTACTCTGTAGTGGGGGGTGACAAGTGTAACATGGGGTAACGATGAAGGAGAAATGCACAGGATAATAGTGAGCGCGACAGAGGGCAGTGTATGGTATGGAGCAGTCAGGGGGTGAGCTGCAGGATCCCCCCATACTGTACATGACTGCTCGGGACAGGGAGGCGTTTAATGAGCTTCTAATGACGGGGCACTAATTGGGTCATTAGGGTTTGTGGAAAGGATTCAGCATCAGGTCCCTCATTAATGCCCGAGCCGCCTGTTACTTTGTAGCACAGATCTGTTAGGGCCGCAAAACCAAACAACGTTGTTTATGTAGAAAAGTCTTTGTTTCATAGAAAAACTCAAAACAGAAAAGATTTTCTGATACAACAATGCCCTGCTCACGACACTGCACTGCACCTCTCCTGTATATATACACTGCACAGCACCTCTCCCCCTTTATATATACACTGTCCAGTACCGCTCCTCCTGTATATATACACTGCACAGCACCTCTCCCCCTGTATATATACACTGCACAGTACCGCTCCTCCTGTATATGTACACTGCACAGCACATTTCCTCCTGTATATGTACACTGCACAGTACCACTCCTCCTGTATATATACACTGCACAGTACAACTCCTCCTGTCCTGTATATATACACTGCAGAATTTACAATAGCTGTCACTCATGTAAGAAGTGAAATCTGGCATTGTACTATACATTTCTCTGCCGTATCTGTGCATCATAAATCGGGGTATGTGTTACAGGGGGGGGCCCACTGAGACTCTTTCGCCCGGGGCCCTCGAAAACCTGGAGCCGGCCCTGTGCAGAGGAGACGTCGGGCACTGCTAAGTGCTCCATGAAGGAGCTCAAGATTAATTAAATGTCCTGTCATTTTAGATGAGGAGCCAGGGAAGGAAAGGGTAGTGTTACTACGATGACACATAATGTGGCAATTGGGACATTTTGAAACATTATGGGGCAATTAGGGACATTATGGGGCAATGTGGGACATTATGAAGCAATTTGGGACATTATGAGGGACATTATGAATCAATTTGGGACATTATGGGGCAATTAGGGAGGTTGTGAAAGAGGGCAAAGTATAGCGAGGGGCAGTGGGGACTTGGAAAGGGGTAGTATGTGGGGGACATTATGGAGGGGGCTTGTGTGTGGGATATTATGTGGAGTAGATATTATATAGAGAGGTAGTGTGAGGGATATTTTGGAGAAGGGTAGTGTGGGGGGATATTATACAGAGGTGCAGTGTGGGGGATAGTATTCAAATGGCAGAGTGCGGGATAACTTGGAGAAGGCAGTGTGTGTTTGTATTTTAGGCTATGTGCACTTGTAAGAAAAGAGGTGCAGAATTTTCGGCACAAAATCCGCAGCTCCTGGCAGAATCCGCAGCCGCGGATTTGCCGCGGTTTTTATGCGGATTTTGTACGGTTTTTATGCGGAATTGCTGCGGATTTTGTGTGGATTTTGTGCGGTTTGTGCCACTGCGGATTTTTAGCATGGAGGGGTGCAGAAACGCTGCAGATCCGCACAAAAGAAGTGACATGCACTTCTTTGAAATCCGCAGCAATTCCGCACTGATTTTTCTGCACAGCTTTTTTTTTTTCATAGAATAACATTATATTGTACATCACAGTGCAGATCTGCAGCGTTTCTGCGCGGTAAAATCCGCTGCGTATCCGCAGCAAATCCGCACCGTGTGCACATACCCTTATAGACGGGCAGTGTGGGGGAGTATTTTAGAGAAGGGCAATGTGGTGGAGTATTTTGAAGAAGGGCAGTGTGTATGGGGAGGTTATTTTGTGCAGGAAGCAGAGAATGGAAATTATTTATTCGGGGAAGAGCATGGGAGATATTTTTATGTATAGAGCAGCATAATGATGCTTATATTTCTAAGGGCATCATGTCAGTAAATGCTGATGAAGACGAAGAAGAGGCAGGTCTGGAGAAAGAAGCTCTGGCATGAAATCTCATCATTGAGTCTGTTCTACATGCAGACAAAATGGATGGGAATTACTTCAATCAGAAAATATGTCACTTATTAGGTACCTGGATGTAAATGTTTATTTGTGATATTGCCTGCGTTTTATCAGTACTGTAGCTCCTGTAATCTCTGCAGTCTGATAATGGCTGGTAATGGAGCGCCCCCAGTAGGGCAGTGGGGTACTCGGAGCCGGGCCCTTCGGTTCTCAAGGGGGATGTCACGGTGGCTGACCCGGTCCGTGGCCCTAGGGGCGTCCGTTGATTAAAGGGGGAAAGGTCTTTAAATGGATAATGTTTGTGACGCCACCTGTGGTATTCGCTGCTTAGGTGTCACGGGGCTACCGCAACACAGAGGTTCCAGAGAACCGCAGCGCTCTGGGCCTCGTCTACACACAGTGAACAGAAGCTCTTCTCCTGTATTCTGACCTGGCTGCTTTGTGCCAGCAGTGCAGGAGTTAATCTTGTTGCTGAGTTGCTGTGAGCTGGGTCTCTCAGCTGAAGGTGATTTTGTAATCTCCTCCTCTATATAGACCCAGCCTTGACTTCAGCTATTGTCAGTGATCAGTTCTGCTGCCTGGCTTGGAGGTTGAAGGAGTGTGGTGTATTAGGAGCTTGGAGGTTTATTTACAGAGATTGGTTTCTGCTGTTTTGGTTGCATGTTAAACCCGTTTTCCTTCCTAGTTTTTTCCTTCTCTTTCCTTCTATACATAGTTACATAGTTATTAAGGTTGAAGGAAGACTATAAGTCCATCTAGTTCAACCCATAGCCTAACCTAACATGCCCTAACATGTTGATCCAGAGGAAGGCAAAAATGTGTGTTACCTCTGTGGTTGTGTGAGCATTTGGGTAGTTTGAGACTTTTAGTTACCTTGTCTGTATACCCTGTTTATTGTTGTATTTTTACACTGGTGCAGTCCACCTCCTTTGGGGGGTGAGGGGGTCATTGATAGGGCCTGCACAGGAGACAGGGATACGCTGGCGGCTCAGGCCTCCTAACCATCATAGGTACCCATGAGATAAGGGAAAGTCAGGTCCCCATTATAGTGGCAGGGACAGGTGCGAGTTCCAGTACACCATCCTGTCCCTTTATCACCGTTAACGGCGTGACATTAGGGGTCCGCTGGGGTGATGTTATGGCAGCTAGATGGTATACCTTCCCACCGGTGAAGTATGTCCCCAGGGCTTCCCAGTGTGTGGATGGTGGATGGTGCAAGGCGCAGTGAAGAACGAGGACACAAGGTTGCAGTCTCTTTACCTTTTTACTGTAGACTTCAGGCATTCACATTCCAGAGCACTAGATCACAGGGCAGGCAGCGTCCGGCCAGTCTGAAGGCAAATCCAGAGTCCCCTTATCCAGGTGGAAATCAGTAGCCTTCCTCTGGCGCCTGAGTGTTGTAGTACCTCCCTGCTGTGCATCTCGGTAAGATCCTCACAACTGATGTTGGCGTTCTAGATGTTATGTCTTTCTCTCTCTGTCCCCCTGATGGTAAGGATAGGACAAACCCATATGACTGATGGCCTGAGGCTTTTTACAGGGAAACTATCATGCCCCGGCCCCCACTGTTGCCACCGTGCCTCCTGGGTATAAGGTCGGGCAACTAATATGGAACTAGCTGTCCTGCCGGTCTCTGGAACCAAGCTTGGAGACGATGACTCCATCGGTGTTCTGGCTACTGGCTTCTTCGCCTCAGAAGGAGGCAGCCTTTTACAGGGCAGAACTCCTTCTCTTTTCCTCTCCTTTTGCTATGACTTCGTTTCTCACTCTCAGCAATGCAATTCCCTTCAATGTCTTTCTTTGGATGCTGCCGCATTGGTAAGCAGGCGCAGCTCCGTGTCCTTCTGTCTAGGCCTCTGACAGGATCCCACCCCTGTCAGGGACCCGCTACCTGAGAGGAGCTCAGATAGCAGCTCACTGGGTGAAGCCCAGCTCACGTCTGCCTAACTTCCTGTCCAAACCACCAGTTTTACCTAATTGTGAGGACTGCCCTAATAAATAGAAGCATGGCTCCCCCTGGCGGCCTGGAGTGTGAAGTGTGTTGTGTGGTTTGTGATACCTGGTAAAGTGATCTCCTTTATTGCCATCAGACGTAACATCACTCCCCCTGGTGGAAGAACGACATTACTGCAACGACCAGGACCCTGGGGCGCTGCACTAACAACTCACAGCATCTCCTTCCATTGTTAAGGACATACTGGGAATTGTAGGTTCACCCAATACAAATGTATATGGGCCTGACCTAACATTACAATTGATCACTGTACTAAGCTTGGCGCTGCCTTCATGCACTGATGTAAATTATTTTGCAACATTCATGTACTGATGGTATTTCTGGCACTGCATGCATGTTCTGATGGTGTTTCTGAAACTGCATTCATGTACTAACAGAGTTTATAGCGCTGCATTCATGTACTGATGGTAGTTCTGGTACTATATTCAAGTTATGATGGTTTGATGCTGCATCTATGGAATGATGGTGGCTCTGATGCTGTCTTTATATACTCATGGTGGTTCTGGTGCTGCACTCATGTGCTGATAGTGGGTCTGATTTTTTTACACATGTAGTAATCCATAACGTGTTTCACAGCTATGTTAAAACTTAAAAAATGTCAAAAGCTAGAGATTTCATTTGAGATTATGAGGAGGATTTGGCTAGTTTCTGCTGTACAAAACTTAGTTTAAGCTAGCGTGTGTTCACACAGCTTTTTTTTAGCTGAAACTCTCCAAATCCTTCTAAAATACTCAAAATTTGGTTCCAGTGATGTATTAATGTACTGATGGTGGTTCTCATAATGCTTCCAAAATGTGCAGCCCTTGGGATTGGTTCAGTATGGCAAAGTGGTCCACAAAATGTTATGCACCCCTGGTGTAAGGGAATGTTGGTGATTCTTTTTATAAAGCCTACAGGTATATGCATTCAGGTCTTATAAAATGCACAAGTGAGGAGACTTTCTCATGAAAGTATATCAGAATTCTGCCAAAAGGCTCCATACACATTAGACCAGGGGTCCTCAAACTTTTTAAACAGGAAGACAGTTCATGGTCTCTCAGACCAATGAAGGGACGGAATATAGTTTAAAAAAACTATGAACAAATTCCTATGCACACTGCACATATCTTACTTTGAAGTAAAAAAACAAAACAGGAACAAATACAATATTTAAAATGAAGAACAAGTAAAGTAACAAACTTACTGGTATTTCAGTGGGAACTATGGGCCTGCTTTTGGCTACTGAGATGGTCAATGTCCGGTTCCATATTTGTCACTGCTAGTCGTAACAAGTAAAGCAATAAGCAGGTAAATGTCCCCAATTAGCAGCATTAGTCCCCAATAGGCAGCACAGGTCCCTAATAGGCAGTATAGGTCCCCGATAGGCAGCACAGGTCCCCAATAGGCAGCATAGGTCCCCAATAGGCAGCACAGGTCCCCAATAGGCAGCATAGGTCCCCAATAGGCAGCACAGTTCCCCAAAAGGCAGCACAGTTCCCCAAAAGGCAGCACAGTCCCCAATAGGCAGCACAGGACCCCAATACGCAGCACAGGACCCCAATAGGCAGCACAGTCCCCCAATAGGCAGCACAGTCCCCCAATAGGCAGCACAGGTCCCCAATAGGCAGCTTGGTCCTCAATAGGCAGCTTGGTCCCCAATAGGCAGAACAGGTCCCCAATAGACAGCATTAGTCCCCAGTAGGCAGCATAGGTCCCCAATAGGCAGCACAGGTCCCCAAAAGGCACCACAGTCCCCAATAGGCAGCACAGGTCCCCAATAGGCAGCAAAGGTCCTCGATAGGCAGCATAGGTCCCCAATAGGCAGCGTAGGTCCCCAGTAGGCAGCATAGTCCCCAATAGGCAGCACAGGTCCCCAATAGGCAGCATAGTCCCCAATAGGCAGCGTAGGTCCGCAATAGGCATCATAGTCCCCAATAGGCAGCACAGGTCCCCAATAGGCAGCATAGTCCCCAATAGGCAGCACAGGTCCCCAACAGGCAGCACAGATCCCCAATAGGCAGCATAGTTCGGACCAAGGGTTAAAAAAAAAACACCAGTACTCACCTATGTCCCCCGCTGCTCTGAAGAGGCGCCCGCTCGACTCGGCCTTCTTCTGGCACAGGCGGCGTGACATCATCAGGCCACGCAGGCGGCATGATGACAATCACGTGCTGCATACGGAGGGCAAAGCATTGCCTTTCTTCGCCGCCTCATCGCTCCGCCCGCGATTACAGAACCCGCCGGCATTGAACTGTAGTAAAGTTCAATGTCGGCTGGGCCCAACGGCCAGATAAATGTCCTCGCCGGGCTGCATGTGGTCCGTGGACTGTAGTTTGAGGATCCCTGCATTAGACTAACATTGGCAAAACTCGCCCATATTCATGTCGGTCAACAATCGAATGTGTATAGGGCGCCTTCAGACCGATGGTCACGAGAGATGTGAATTGTGTATGTCTGTTTTTGGACTTCTGATTGTATTGTTCTCCCTTAGATAAGCCTACAATGGCTTTTTCATAAAGAACACGAGAGCTTGGCCAACTTAGCGGTCCTGTTTGAGAGTCGGCTAAGATGTCTGTTGGCCAAATGAGCAGCTGAAAATTCTGCTGCAAATCCCGATGTGTTGGCAGGAAAAACACTGCGTAAAAGACACAAGTTTATGTTGAGGTTTTTTTTAACATGCTTTTGTAGTGAATATTTTCCCATTCATTAGTATAGGTGAAATCTACGGCAAAAAAAACTGAAAGAATTCATATGCTACGTGTTTGAATCTGCAAATAAAAAATAAGCAACTTCAGGAATTTCATTCGCTATGTGTGCACATATCCTTAGAATGCTTTTATTGATTATAATGAAGAAGCATTTGTAGGTTTGTTTACACCTTGATAATTGGCCAGTGTTAGAAATGTTAATAACTTGACGAACATGTAGCTGATCAGAGGTTGTTTAACAGCCGCCATTAGCCACTATAAACAAGTCCTTAGCCTCAGGCATGAGTTGAGGAAAACAGTTGATTTCTACAGTGGGAAGAAACCAGATTGTATCTTAATTTCTCACACAACCATGTTTTTGCAAACCAAGAAGAATTGACTTTTTATCTGTATATTGGCTTGTGCATTTAAGTGTTTATGTCTGGTGGGTCAAGAAGACAGACTTGCAAACTGATATACCATTTATCATGCTGTGTAAAGGTACCGTTACACTAAATGATTTACCGACGATCACGACCAGCGATACGACCTGGCCGTGATCGTTGGTAAGTCATTGTGTGGTCGCTGGGGAGCTGTCACACAGACAGCTCTCTCCAGCGACCAACGATCAGGGGAAAACTTCGGCATCGTTGAAACTGTCTTCAACGATGCCGAAGTCCCCGGGTAACCAGGGTAAACATCGGGTTACTAAGCGCAGGGCCGCGCTTAGTAACCCGATATTTACCCTGGTTACCATTGTAAAAGTTTTAAAAAAACACTACATACTTACCATACATTCTGATGTCTGTCACGTCCCCCGCCGTCAGCTTCCCTGCACTGACTGTGTCAGCGCCGGCCGGAAAGCAGAGCACAGCGGTGACGTCACGTAAGTGAAGAGAACAAAATTTCAGACCGCGAAAATTAGACTGCACTCCTATGTCATCCAAGTCCAATCCATTGTTTTCCATGCACCCAAAGACCTGAATGATTGAGTGACATTGAACTTCGGAGTGAAATCACAGCACGCAAACAGATTCTGTGACTGAAATAATCGGTCATTAGCACTGCCCCACTGAATAACATTGGTCCGAGTGCTAGCCAATAAAACATCCGATAGCACTCACCCGATGTATACACACTGGTGTGAACAAGTCTTTTTAATGGTAATTTTGCCAGAAATGGTTCTATAACATGCACCCAATACATTAAATGGAGTGCAACTCTTAGTCTATGTGCCCTCATAGCAGAAATGCTGCGGTAATGTCCGCAGCATTTCCGCAACTCCCTGCCGCGAGTAAAACACAAATGGATTTCGCATGCGTTTTCCCGCAAAACACAAGCGTTTTGCAAGCGTTTTTAGATTGCAGAATACTTGTGTTTTCCAAGCGATTTGAAGCATCGTTTGGAAAAGTGATTGACAGGTTAGCCACACATAGTGTTTGACAAGTGTGACCAACTTTTTACTATTGATGCTGCCTATGCAGCATCAATAGTAAAAGATAGAATGTTAAAAATAATTAAAAAAAATAAAAAATATGGTTATTCTCACTTTCCGACGGCCCCCGATCTCCTCAGCGGTTCTCCTGGTACATTCCATTCTCAGGGATGCTTTGCGCGAAGAACCTTTGTGACATCACGGTCGTGTGACCGCGACGTCATCTCAGGTGATTCGTGCAATGCATCCCTGGGAACAGAAGCCGCCGCGTGCACCCCTCAGAGGCGGGAGGACTCTGGGGGCCATCAGAAGGTAAGTATATCCCTATTTTTTTATTTTAATTCTTTTTTTACAGAAGTATTGTACCCAGGGCCTGGAGGAGAGTCTCCTCTCCTCCAAACCCGGGATAATATCCGCACATGAAGCGCTCACTTTACGCATGGTGGGCATAGCCACATGCGTAAACTGAGCGTTTCAATGCAATCCTATGGAGACGGAATCGCCGCGATTCCGCAGAAATAGTGAACGTGCTATCGCTATGCGATTCCGCACCAGGAAAATCCGAAGCATGTGCACAGCAACTGCGGAATCCCATAGGATTGCATGGGAATGTGGTTTTTATGCGTTTCCGCTGCAGCAAAAAACGCAGCAGAAACGCATTAAAAACGCAACTTGAGCACACAGCCTTAATGAATTAGGGGCACCCTACTGCAGCAGGCCCTTTCATTAAGATTGCAGTGCACAACGTCAGTGTTCATGAATCGGTACATTTGAATATATCCCCTTGCTCTCCCTGGTAATTGCACCTGCCTACCCAACTAAGCCTCTGCTGTAACAAATTTTAGTTATGCTTCAATTTAATGTTTGTTTGTTTTTTTCCTGCAGAGTGGTTATTTCATTATTGTTTATCATTTCTATCAGACTGGGATGTGTGCAGGATATTCACTGGAGTCAGACGGCACGGCATATGGTGGTTACTCATCAACCCCAATTTCAGAGTGGGAGAGAAACTACTATGATAATGATGACCTCGTGTTAGGATAGTTCTCCAATATCAGAGCGATGGGGGTCTGACACTCAGCAACACCACATATCAGCTGTCTGTTGAACCCATGGCAGCTGGAGCATGAGATTCCTGCAAAACAGGTCTCTGAGCCATGTCACTGTCCCGAGAGAACGGAGGTATGTCCCGACTTCACCTGTTTGTGTCCTGAGGTTTGTGATGCAGTTACCCGTTACAGGTAGGGGGCGCTACATGGTCTCCTCAGAATATGCATGGAGGCGTATTGAGGCCATAGGAATGCATGGCAGTCACAGTCATAACTGTGGTGATGGGACAAAGTCCGGCATTATTGTGAATGGTCGGTATGTGTGTCACAGAGGAAGATACTCTGTGCTGTAAGCCTGATGTAATGTTGTTCTGGGTCCTGTAGTCCCACAAGTGTTTGTGTAGCTTTAAAGGGAGGCTTGCAGGGTTAGCTGGAGAGCTGGGCGGGTCTGGCTAACCACACACACCTCCCACCTATGGGAGTGGTTACAAGTATGTAATGTGACCAAGGTGTGGATCACATGGTTCTGAGTGTATGGACCTGAATGGTTCTTGGCTGTAAGGTCCTGTGAGAGGAAAGGCCTGGGTGTTGGGAGGTCCAGAGTGGGGGGCCGGATCCCTGAAGAGCACCTGGTGAGGCCGTGATCCTGAGTGGCCTTTGAGTTGGGAGGTCCTGTGTGTGGACCGGATCCCTGAAGAGCACGAGGTGAGGCTGTGATCCTGAGTGGCCTCTGTATTGGGAGGTCCTGTGTGTGGACAGGATCCCTGAAGAGCACGAGGTGAGGCCATGGATCTTCAGAGCCAGTGACGGCTACTGTGTTGGGGAAGCTACCGTCCTTCGGTGGGTCTGGAACCAACTGGTATGTGTATGTCAGGCAAGTTGGTGATCCCGGTAAGGCAGCTTCATTGGGGGATATAATGAACTGTTCGGCGTACGGTCACCCATGATAACTGGACGAAGTGAGAAGTCCGGCATGTTTCGTGTCTGTGAGATGAAGCCGTATATGAAGTGATGTACTGAACTAATCACGGTTGCGGTTTATGATACCTGAATAAACCGGACAGACTGTTTATGTGCAAAAAGTGTTCCTGTATGCATTTATCCCGTTGCCAAGCGAGTATTCCCCAACCCATTAGTGATCGCTGCATCACAAATTACAGATAAATACAACGGCCGAGCAGGAAACTGACAGATCTCTAAGCCACCATTCAGGCTGGGCAGAGACTGAAGGACCTACAGGTTACGCGATATTCTCAGGTCACTTAGTTTACAGCAGAGACACAAGACACACAGTTGGGCTACTTGTGTGGAGGCATCACATTGTGTGTAGGAGTTATAGGGGCATCCTACTGTGTGGTAGTTGTGGGGAATGCACCGTGGGGGCCATGACAGAGGTATGGTACTGTTTGTGATCAGTAATGGGCTTCACTAGAAGCATATGTCTGTGTGGGCACATATTAAGTACTGGGCAAGGTCAGGAACTGGTAGTGGTTCTGAGTAAACTAATACTTTCCGCAGCAGGCTACGTGTACTGCATTATTTGTCCCTCTATTAGGCCCCATTCACACGCCCACTTAAAAAAAGTCTGCACGAGACGGTCTGTTTTTACTATCCATGTGGTTTTTTGTAGGCCTTCTGTGTGAATGTGTGTACAAAGAATCAGAATAAAATACAGCATAGAAATGAAATATTTTTAGGTGTTAAAGATGTGCAAATATAGAGATAGGTATGGGGTAAATACATGATAGATAAAAAGATATCCATGAAATATATAAAATCAGTGTGCAGCTTTACTGTACATGGATTAGCCTAATAAATGAGAAAAATAATGTATGGTCCCCCCTAATTTTATAAACCAGCAAAAGTAAAGCAGACCGTCGTGGGCTGATATTATCAGGCTGGAAAGGTCCATGAATGTTGGGCCCTTCCCAGAATAAAAATACCAGCCCGCAGCTGCGCCAGAAGTAGCGCATCATGGATTAACCTAATAAATTTAAAAAATTACGTGTGGTCCCCCCTAATTTTAGAAACCAGCAAAAGCAGACAGCTGTGGGCTGATATTATCAGGCTGGAAAGGTCCAGAAGAGGCGCATGACATTAGATACGCCAATTCTGATGCTTCACCTTCACTCTTCCCAACTGCCCTGGTATGTTCACAATCGGAAAAATGGCGCTTGCGGTTGATGTCAGCTGTGATTTGTCAAAAAACACAGCTGACATCAAGGCCTGGTGTTAGTAATGGAGAGGTGTTAAAACACCAATTTATTCTGAAAAAAAGTTCCCACGCAGATCCCACGTGTTATTTCTCCCTTTTTGGATTTTCAGATTTCCATTTGTGGACTACATCGGATTTGCCGGACTACGACGGCATTTTTTTTTTTAATAAAGTGGTGACCTAGGGAAAGTGTTTGGGAGTGTTTATTTAAATAAAGTATTTTTGTGTGTGTTATTTTTTTTTCATGGATTACTATCAACAGGGCTTTATGTCAGCTGTGTTTTTGGACACTACACAGCTGGCCTCAACCCCAACTACCATTACTCTGATTGCCACCACACCAGGCAATTGGGAAGAGCCGAACAAATTGCCAGAATTGGCACATCTAATGTGAGGCGTCAATTTTGGAGCGGCTGTAGGCTGGTATTTTTAGGCTGAGAAGGGCCAATAATCATGGATCTTCCCAGCCTCATATCAGATCGCAGCTGTCTGCTTTACCTTTGCTGGTTATCAAAAATAAGGGGGAGCCCAAGGCGTTTTTTTTTTTCATTTAATTAGCTTAATACTTTGTACAGCAAACTACGCATGCACGGCACTAATTGTATATCTCATGGATATCTTTTTATCATCTATTCACCTCACATCTATCTCTATATTTGCACATATATATATACAGTATAACTAGATGGTGGCCCGATTCTAACGCATCGGGTATTCTAGAATATGTATTTATGTACGGTATGTACGTCGCGCTTAGCACAGCCACGTAGTACATTGCACAGCTATGTAGTATGTAGCACAGCCACGTAGTATATAGCACAGCCACGTAGTAAATAACACGGCCACGTAGTATATAACACAGCCACGTAGTATATAACAGCCACGTAGTA
The DNA here is from genome assembly GCF_032444005.1 of Ranitomeya imitator. Classification (NCBI taxonomy): domain Eukaryota; kingdom Metazoa; phylum Chordata; class Amphibia; order Anura; family Dendrobatidae; genus Ranitomeya; species Ranitomeya imitator. Next base: position 1,018,087,278 of record NC_091282.1, read on the forward strand.
TATAGCACAGCCACGAAGTATATAACACAGCCACGTAATATATTATTATTATTTATTTATATAGCACCATTAATTCCATGGTGCTGTACATGAGAAAGGGGTTACATACAGAGTTACAGATATCATTTACAGTAAACAAATTTACAGTGACAGACTTGTACAGAGGGGAGAGGACCCTGTCCTTGCAGACTTACATTCTACGGGATAGTGGGGAAGAGGCAGAAGGTAGGGGCGAGGCAGCGGCTCTGGCGAGACGGCGGCTCTGGCGATGGCGAGGTGGCAGAATGGTTATTGCAGGCTGTAGGCTTTCTTGAAGAGATGGGTTTCCAGGTTCCGTCTGAAGGAGGCGAGGGTGGTCGATAGTCAGACGTGTTGAGGCATGGAATTCCAGAGGATGGGGGATATTCAGGAGAAATCTTGCAGGCGGTTGTGTGAGGAACGAATAAGTGTGGAGGAGAGTAGGAGGCCTTGGGAGGATCGGAGATTACGTGAGGGAAGATATTGGGAGATTAGTTCAGAGATATAGGGAGGGAACAGGTTGTGGATGGCTTTGTAGATCACTGTTAGTAGTTTGAACTGGATTCGTTGGGGAATTGGGAGCCAGTGGAGGGATTTACAGAGGGGAGAAGGAGGGGAGTAGCGAGGAGAGAGGTGGATTAGCCGGGCAGCAGAGTTGAGGACAGACTGGAGTGGTGCAAGAGAGTTAGCGGGGAGGCCACAGAGGAGGGTGTTGCAGTAGTCGAGGCGGGAGATGATGAGGGCATGCACAAGAGTTTTGGTACATTGTGGGCTGAGGAAGGAACGGATTCTGGCAATATTTTTGAGTTGGAGGCGACAGGAGGTAGCAAGAGTTTGGACGTGCGGTTTGAAGGACAGGGCAGAGTCGAGAGTTACCCCGAGGCAGCGGATTTCAGGTGCAGGAGAGAGCGTGATGCTGTTTACCATAATAGATAGGTCCGGTTAGGTGGGATTCGTGAGATGGGGGAAAGATGATGAGTTCAGTTTTGTCTACATTGAGTTTTAGGAAGCGAGAGGTGAAGAAGGAGGATATGGCTGACAGACAATTCGGGATTCTGGACAGTAGAGAGGTGACATCTGGGCCAGAGAGGTAGATCTGAGTGTCGTCTGCATACAGGTGGTACTGGAAGCCGTGGGACTTTATGAGTTGTCCTAGGCCAAGAGTATAGATGGAAAAAAGTAGGGGTCCTAGGACAGAGCCTTGAGGGACTTCAACAGAGAGAGGGTGGGATATAGTATATAACACAGCCACGTAGTATATAACACAGCCGCGTAGTATATAACACAGCCACGTAGTACATAGCACAGCCACGTAGTATATAGCACAACCACATAGTATATAACACAGCCACGTCAGTATATAACACAGCCACTAGTATATAACACAGACAGCCACGTAGTATATAGCAGCCACGTAGTATATAACACAGCCCATGTAATATATAGCACAGCCCACGTAATATATATCACAGCCCACACAGTATATAACACAGGCCACATAGTATATACACTGCCCACGTAGTCTACAGCAGCCGGGCAGTATATAACACAGCCCACGTAATATATAGCACAGCCCACGTAGTATATAACACAGCCCACATAGTATATTACACAGGCCACGCAGTATATAACACAGCCCACGCAGTATATAACACCGCCCAAGCAGTATATAATACAGCTCACGTAGTATATAGCAGTGTGGGCACCATATTCCTGTTTAAAAAAAAAAAAGTAAATAAAAAAGTTATATACTCACCCTCCAGCATCCACCGAAGCTGTCTTGATGCATGGGATGCTGCCGCCAGCTTCCGTTCCCAGTTGTAGCTTGCAATATACTACGTGGGCTGTGTTATATACCACGTGGCTGTGCAATATACTACGTGGCTGCTATATACTATGTGGGCTGTGTTATATACTATGTGGGCTGTGTTATATACTATGTGGCTGTGTTATATAGTACGTGGCTATGCTATATACTACGTGGGCTGTGTTATATACTACGTAGCTGTGCTATATATGTGGGCTGTGCTATATACTACGTGGGCTGTTATATACTGCGTGGGCTCTGAAATATACTACATGGCTATGCTATATACTATGCGGGCTGTGTTATATACTATGTGGCTGTGCAATATACTACGTGGCTATGCTATATACTATGTGGGCTGTTATATACTACGTAGCCTGTGCTATATGCTACGTGGCTGTTATATACTACGTGGGCTGTTATATACTACGTGGCCTGTGCTGTATGCTACGTGGCTGTACTATATACTACGTGGGCTGTGTTATATACTGCGTGGGCTGTGTTAAATACTACGTGGCTATGCTATATATTACATGGGCTGTTAAAAACTACGTGGCTGTGCTATATACTATGTGGGCTGTTATATACTTAGTGGCTGTGCAATATACTATGTGGCTATGCTATCTACTATGTGGGCTGTGCTATATACTATGTGGGCTGTTATATACCACGTGGGCTGTGAAATATACTACGTGGCTATGCTATATACTACGTGGGCTGTTATATACTACGTGGCTATGCTACGTGGGCTTTTATATACTATGTGGCTGTGCTATATACTACGTGGCTATGCTATATACTATGTGGGCTGTGCTATATACTGCGTGGGCTGTGTTATATACTGCATGGGCTGTGCAATATACAACGTGGCTATGCTATATACTATGTGAGCTGTTATATACTACGTAGCTGTTATATACTACGTGGCTATGCTATATACTACGTGGGCTGTGTTATATACTACGTGGCTGTGCTATATACTACGTGGGCTGTGCTATATACTACGTGGGCTGTTATATACTGCGTGGGCTGTGAAATATACTACGTGGCTATGCTATATACTATGTGGGCTGTGTTATATACTACGTGGCTATGCTATATACTACGTGGGCTGTTATATACTACGTGGGCTGTTATATACTACGTAGCCTGTGCTATATGCTACGTGGCTGTGTTATGTACTACGTGGGCTGTTATATACTACATGGCCTGTGCTATATGCTACGTGGCTGTGTTATATACTACGTGGGCTGTGTTATATACTACATGGCCTGTCCTATATGCTACGTGGCTGTTATATACTACGTGGGCTGTTATATACTACGTGGGCTGTTATATACTACGTGGCTGTGCTATATACTACATGGCCGGGCAATATACTACGTGGCTGGGCAATATACTACGTGGCTGTGCTGTATACTACATGGGCTTTTATACTATGTGGCTGTGCTATATGCTACGTGGCTATGCTATATACTACGTGGGCTTTGCTATATTTTGCGTGGGCTGTGTTATATACTGCGTGGGCTGTGCAATGTACAACGTGGCTATGCTATATACTATGTGGGCTGTTATATACTACGTGGGCTGTTATATACTACGTGGCTGTGTTTTATACGTGACTATGCTATATACTACGTGGACTGTGTTATATATGACGTAGCTGTGCTATATACTACGTGGGCTGTGCTATATACTGCGTGGGCTGTGTTATATACTGCGTGGGCTGTGAAATATACTACGTGGCTATGGTATATACTACATGGGCTGTTATATACTACGTGGGCTGTTATATACTACGTGGCTGTGCTATATACTACATGGGCTGTGCTATATACTACGTGGGCTGTGCTATATACTACGTGGGCTGTGAAATATACTACGTGGCTATGCTATATACTATGTGGGCTGTGTTTATATACTACGTGGCTATGCTATATACTACGTGGGCTGTTATATACTACGTGGGCTGTTATATACTATGTAGCCTGTGCTATATGCTACGTGGCTGTGTTATGTACTATGTGGGCTGTGTTATATACTACATGGCCTGTGCTATATGCTACGTGGCTGTGTTATATACTACGTGGGCTGTGTTATATACTACATGGCCTGTGCTATATGCTACGTGGCTGTTATATACTACGTGGGCTGTGTTATATACTACATGGGCTGTTATATACTACGTGGCTGTGCTATATACTACGTGGCTGGGCAATATACTATGTGGCTGTGTAAGATTGCTCTTACTAAGGGGTAGGGGATTACTCGCTTGGCACGGGATTGACGTACTCGGGCACGATTTTTTCAAACAAAACAGTCCATACGGTTTATTTTGTACAGCATAAACCGCATCGTAAGCCAAGTTGCATATCACTGTCTTACATGTAGTCCATTCGATAACACATTATCTTTACATTAAGTCTCAGAACCTTAGTCTGTGGTAACTAAACACGCTGGTCCTCCTGACCAGTTGCCGTGGGTTACCACACAGTTCATATCACACAGGTTGCAGCAACTAATCACGCTGGTCCTCCTCTGACCAGTTGCCGTGGGTTACCACACAGTTCATAGAACACAGGTTGCAGCAACTAAACACGATGGTCCTCCTCTGACCAGTTGCCGTGGGTTACCACACAGTTCATAGAACACAGGTTGCAGCAACTAAACACGATGGTCCTCCTGACCAGTTGCCGTGGGTTACCACACAGTTCATAACACAATAAGGACCAACAGTCTATGAAGGTACCTTACGGGATCTCCTGCTCCACCAGCTGACTCCTTGTCAGTCCACTCTTCTGGAGAAGCTGTCAAACGGGGATCACCAACTTGCCTTTGCGGCATATCTCAGTCAGTCCAGACCCACCGAGGACTGTAGCTTCCCCAAGTTCCACTCTTCTGAAGAAGCTGCCAAACGGGGATCACCAACTTGCCTTTGCGGCATATCTCAGTCAGTCCAGACCCACCGAGGACTGTAGCTTCCCCAAGTTCCACTCTTCTGGAGAAGCTGCCAAACGGGGATCACCAACTTGCCTTTGCGGCATATCTCAGTCAGTCCAGACCCACCGAGGACTGTAGCTTCCCCAAGTTCCACTCTTCTGGAGAAGCTGCCAAACGGGGATCACCAACTTGCCTTTGCGGCATATCTCAGTCAGTCCAGACCCACCGAGGACTGTAGCTTCCCCAAGTTCCACTGCGCTGCTCAGGGATCCAGTCCTACTCCCAGGACCTCCCACGCTAGCATGTGCTTTCCAGGAAGCAACACAGGCTTCCACAGGTCACTCATACACAGGGCCCATCTGCAGTGTCCAGCCAGGACACATGAAAGTCTGCCCAGACTTGCAGACTCCCAAACACTCACTACCATGTGCTAACACACCTCCTTTAGGTAGCCTCTAACCACACCCACAGGTGAGGTAACATCACATGCACTGGTCACATGATCATGACATCACTGCAGGTCCTCAAACACCTGCAGGGAAAAAGATACAGTGAGCACCCCCACTCAGAGTGAGGTATGTGGGTAGCCAGACCCTCCCATCTCTCATAGCTACCCGCAACCCGGACCCAGGTGCACTAAATGACATCTTCAGTGCTCACGCGCTCTAAAGACAAGATACTCCGGGCTGCATCGCAGGGAGCATCCATCCCTGTGACACATACCTCCCATTAACCACAATTCCAGACACTGTCTCACCATCACATCCATGCACACAATTGCCACGCACGGCCTCAATACGCCTCCGTGCGCATACTGGGGAGACCATGCAGCGCCCCCTACCTGTTACAGGGGTCACTGCATCACAGGCTGCTATATACTACGTGGGCTGTTATATACTACGTGGCTATGCTATATACTACGTGGGCTGTTATATACTACGTGGCTGTGCTATATACTACGTGGTTGGGCAATATACTACGTGGCTGCTATATACTACGTGGCTGTGCTATATACTACATGGGCTTTTATACTATGTGGCTGTGCTATATACTACGTGGCTATGCTATATACTATGTGGGCTGTGCTATATACTGCGTGGGCTGTGTTATATACTGCATGGGCTGTGCAATATACGTGGCTATGCTATATACTATGTGTGCTGTTATATACTACGTGGGCTGTTATATACTACGTGGCTGTGTTATATACTACGTGGCTATGCTATATACTACGTGGACTGTGTTATATATTACGTGGCTGTGCTATATACTACGTGGGCTGTGCTATATACTGTTATGACCTAGTGGTCAGGACAACAATGGACCTAGTGGTTAAGAGCACACGGAAAGACCTGATAGTTTCTGATAATAAAGGACAAGCTCTGGGACGTGGGAACTCTGCTGACCGCAATCCCTAAGCCTATCAAACACACTAGAAATAGCCGTGGATTGCGCCTAACGCTCCCTATGCAACTCGGCACAACCTAAGGAATTAGCTAGCCCTGAAGATAGAAAAATAAAGCCTACCTTGCCTCAGAGAAATTCCCCAAAGGAAAAGGCAGCCCCCCACATATAATGACTGTGAGTAAAGATGAAAATACAAACATAGAGATGAAATAGATTTAGCAAAGTGAGGCCCGACTTACTGAACAGACCGAGGATAGGAAAGGTTACTTTGCGGTCAGCACAAAAACCTACAAAAAGACCACGCAGAGGGCGCAAAAATACCCTCCGCACCGACTCACGGTGCGGAGGCGCTCCCTCTGCGTCCCACAGCTTCCAGCAAGCAAGACAACAATAAAAATAGCAAGCTGGACAGAAAAATAGCAAACCAAAGAAATACAAGCTGGAACTTAGCTTCTGCTGGGAAGACAGGTCACAAGAACGATCCAGGAGAGAACTAGACCAATACTGGAACATTGACAGGTGGCATGGAGCAAAGATCTAAGTGGAGTTAAATAGAGCAGCCGGCTACGAATTAACCTCGTCACCTGTGGAAGGAAACTCAGAAACACCCACCAGAGGAAGTCCATGGACAGAACCAGCCGAAGTACCATTCATGACCACAGGAGGGAGCCCGACAACAGAATTAACAACAGTACCCCCCCTTGAGGAGGGGTCACCGAACCCTCACCAGAGCCCCCAGGCCGACCAGGATGAGCCAAATGAAAGGCACGAACCAGATCGGCAGCATGAACATCAGAGGCAAAAACCCAGGAATTATCTTCCTGACCATAACCCTTCCACTTGACCAGGTACTGGAGTTTCCGTCTCGAAACACGAGAATCCAAAATCTTCTCCACCACATACTCCAACTCCCCCTCAACCAACACCGGGGCAGGAGGATCAACGGATGGAACCACAGGCGCCACGTATCTCCGCAATAACGACCTATGGAACACATTATGGATGGCAAAAGAAGCAGGAAGGGCCAAACGAAATGACACAGGATTGATAACCTCAGAAATCTTATACGGACCAATTAAACGAGGCTTAAACTTAGGAGAGGAAACCTTCATAGGAACATAACGAGACGACAACCAAACCAAATCCCCAACACGAAGTCGGGGACCCACACAGCGCTGGCGGTTAGCGAAACGTTGAGCCTTCTCCTGGGACAATGTCAAATTGTCCACCACATGAGTCCAAATCTGCTGCAACCTATCCACCACAGTATCTACACCAGGACAGTCCGAAGACTCAACCTGCCCTGCAGAGAAACGAGGATGGAAACCAGAATTGCAGAAAAACAGCGAAACCAAAGTAGCTGAGCTGGCCCGATTATTAAGGGCGAACTCAGCCAACGGCAAAAAGGACACCCAATCATCCTGATCAGCAGAAACAAAGCATCTCAGATATGTTTCCAAAGTTTGATTAGTTTGTTCGGTTTGGCCATTTGTCTGAGGATGGAAAGCCGAGGAAAAAGACAAATCAATGCCCATCCTAGCACAAAAGGATCACCAAAACCTCGAAACAAACTGGGAACCTCTGTCAGAAACGATGTTCTCCGGGATACCATGTAAACGAACCACATGCTGGAAAAATAATGGCACCAAATCAGAAGAGGAAGGCAATTTAGACAAAGGTACCAAATGGACCATCTTAGAAAAGCGATCACAAACCACCCAAATGACCGACATCTTTTGAGAGACGGGGAGATCCGAAATAAAATCCATAGAAATATGCGTCCAGGGCCTCTTCGGGACCGGCAAGGGCAAAAGCAACCCACTGGCACGAGAACAGCAGGGCTTAGCCAGAGCACAAGTCCCACAGGACTGCACAAAAGAACGCACATCCCGTGACAAAGACGGCCACCAGAAGGATCTAGCCACCAAATCTCTGGTACCAAAGATTCCAGGATGCCCAGCCAACACTGAACAATGAATCTCAGAGATAACTCTACTAATCCATCTATCAGGGACAAACAGTTTCTCCGCTGGGCAACGGTCAGGTCTATCAGCCTGAAATTTTTGCAGCACCCGCCGCAAATCAGGGGAGATGGCAGACAAAATTACCCCCTCTTTGAGAATACCCGCCGGCTCAGGAACACCCGGAGAGTCAGGCACAAAACTCCTTGACAGGGCATCAGCCTTCACATTCTTAGAGCCCGGAAGGTACGAAACCACAAAATCAAAACGGGAGAAAAATAACGACCATCGAGCCTGTCTCGGATTCAACCGTTTGGCAGACTCAAGATAAGTCAAATTCTTGTGATCTGTCAAGACCACCACGCGATGCTTGGCTCCTTCCAGCCAATGACGCCACTCCTCGAATGCCCACTTCATGGCCAACAACTCACGATTACCAACATTACAGTTATGCTCAGCAGGCGAAAACTTTCTAGAAAAGAAAGCACATGGCTTCATCACCAAGCCATCAGAACTTCTTTGCGACAAAACAGCCCCTGCTCCAATCTCAGAAGCATCACCCTCAACCTGAAACGGAAGCGAAACATCTGGCTGGCACAACACAGGGGCAGAAGAAAAACGACGCTTCAACTCCTGAAAAGCCTCTACAGCTGCAGAAGACCAATTGACCACATCAGCACCCTTCTTGGTCAAATCAGTCAACGGTTTAGCAACAGTAGAAAAATTAGCGATGAAGCGCCGATAAAAATTAGCAAAGCCCAGGAACTTTTGCAGGCTCTTCACAGATGTCGGCTGAGTCCAATCGTAAATGGCCTGGACTTTAACAGGGTCCATCTCGATAGTAGAAGGGGAAAAAATGAACCCCAAAAATGAAACCTTCTGAACTCCAAAGAGACTCTTTGACCCCTTCACAAACAAGGAATTCGCACGAAGGACCTGGAACACCATTCTGACCTGCTTCACATGAGACTCCCAATCATCCAAAAAGACCAAAATATCATCCAAATACACAATCAGGAATTTATCCAGGTACTCTCGGAAGATGTCATGCATAAAGGACTGAAATACTGATGGAGCATTGGAAAGCCCGAATGGCATAACCAGGTACTCAAAATGGCCCTCGGGTGTATTAAATGCTGTTTTCCATTCATCGCCTTGTTTAATACGCACAAGATTATACGCCCCTCGAAGATCTATCTTGGTGAACCAACTAGCCCCTTTAATACGAGCAAACAAATCAGACAGCAACGGCAAAGGATACTGAAATTTGACTGTAATTTTATTAAGAAGGCGGTAATCAATACAAGGTCTCAAAGAACCATCCTTCTTGGCCACAAAAAAGAACCCTGCTCCTAACGGTGATGATGACGGGCGAATATGGCCTTTCTCCAAGGATTCCTTTATATAACTCCGCATAGCGGCGTGTTCTGGCACAGATAAATTGAACAATCGGCCCTTAGGAAACTTACTACCAGGAATCAAATTAATTGCACAATCGCAATCCCTATGAGGAGGTAGGGCACTGGCTTTGGGCTCATCAAATACATCCCGATAATCCGACAAAAACTCTGGAACTTCAGAAGGAGTGGAAGACGAAATAGACAAAAATGGAACATCACCATGTACCCCCTGGCAACCCCAGCTGGACACAGATATAGTTTTCCAGTCCAATACTGGATTATGAACCTGTAGCCATGGCAACCCCAAAACGACCACATCATGCAGATTATGCAACACCAGAAAGCGGATATCCTCCTGATGTGCAGGAGCCATGCACATGGTCAATTGGGTCCAGTACTGAGGCTTATTCTTGGCCAAAGGCGTAGCATCAATTCCTCTCAATGGAATAGGATACTGCAAGGGCTCCAAAAAAAAAACCACAGCGCCTAGCATACTCCAAGTCCATCAAATTCAGGGCAGCGCCTGAATCCACAAATCCAATAACAGAATAGGATGACAAAGAGCAAATCAGAGTAACAGACAATAGAAATTTAGACTGTACCGTACCAATGGTGGCAGACTTAGCGAACCACCTAGTGCGCTTAGGACAATCGGAGATAGCATGAGTGGAATCACCACAGTAAAAACATAGCCCATTCCGACGTCTGTGTTCTTGCCGTTCAGCTCTGGTCAAAGTCCAATCACATTGCATAGGCTCAGGCCCATGCTCAGATAGTACCGCCAAATGGTGCACAGCTTTACACTCACGCAAGCGTCGATCGATCTGAATGGCCAAGGACATAGACTCATTCAAACCAGCAGGCATGGGAAACCCCACCATGACATCCTTAAGGGCTTCAGAGAGACCCTTTCTGAAGATTGCTGCCAGGGCACATTCATTCCACTGAGTGAGCACAGACCACTTTCTAAACTTCTGACAATATATCTCCGCTTCATCCTGACCCTGACACAGAGCCAGCAAGATTTTCTCTGCCTGATCCACCGAATTAGGTTCGTCATAAAGCAATCCAAGCGCCAGGAAAAACGCATCAACATCACGCAATGCCGGATCTCCTGGCGCAAGGGAAAATGCCCAGTCTTGAGGGTCACCACGTAACAAAGAAATAATAATCTTTACTTGTTGAACAGGGTCACCTGAGGAGCGAGGTTTCAAGGCAGGAAACAATTTACAATTATTTTTGAAATTCAAGAACTTAGATCTATCACCAAAAAACAAATCAGGAATTGGAATCCTAGGCTCTGACATCGGATTCTGAACCACAAAATCTTGAATGTTTTGTACCCTTGTAGTGAGATTATCCATCCAAGAGGACAGACCTTGAATGTCCATGTTTACAACAGTGTCCTGAACCACCCAGAGGTAAAGGGGAAAAGAGAGACAAAAAACACTGCAAAGAAAAAAAAATGGTCTCAGAACTTCTCTTATCCCTCTATTGAGATGCATTAGTACTTTGGGCCACCTGTACTGTTATGACCTAGTGGTCAGGACAACAATGGACCTAGTGGTTAAGAGCACACGGAAAGACCTGATAGTTTCTGATAATAAAGGACGAGCTCTGGGACGTGGGAACTCTGCTGACCGCAATCCCTAATCCTATCAACCACACTAGAAATAGCCGTGGATTGCGCCTAACGCTCCCTATGCAACTCGGCACAGCCTAAGGAACTAGCTAGCCCTGAAGATAGAAAAATAAAGCCTACCTTGCCTCAGAGAAATTCCCCAAAGGAAAAGGCAGCCCCCCACATATAATGACTGTGAGTAAAGATGAAAATACAAACATAGAGATGAAATAGATTTAGCAAAGTGAGGCCCGACTTACTGAACAGACCGAGGATAGGAAAGGTTACTTTGCGGTCAGCACAAAAACCTACAAAAAGACGACGCACAGGGCGCAAAAAGACCCTCCGCACCGACTCACGGTTCGGAGGTGCTCCCTCTGCATCCCAGAGCTTCCAGCAAGCAAGACAACAATAAAAATAGCAAGCTGGACAGAAAAATAGCAAACCAAAGAAATACAAGCTGGAACTTAGCTTCTGCTGGGAAGACAGGTCACAAGAACGATACAGGAGAGAACTAGACCAATACTGGAACATTGACAGGTGGCATGGAGCAAAGATCTAAGTGGAGTTAAATAGAGCAGCCGGCTAAAGAATTAACCTCAAAATAAGCTAAATAAGATTAAAATAGATAAATCTCCGGGTCCGGATGGCATACACCCACGAGTACTAAGAGAACTAAGTAATGTAATAGATAAACCATTATTTCTTATTTTTAGGGACTCTATAGCGACGGGGTCTGTTCCGCAGGACTGGCGCATAGCAAATGTGGTGCCAATATTCAAAAAGGGCTCTAAAAGTGAACCTGGAAATTATAGGCCAGTAAGTCTAACCTCTATTGTTGGTAAAATATTTGAAGGGTTTCTGAGGGATGTTATTCTGGATTATCTCAATGAGAATAACTGTTTAACTCCATATCAGCATGGGTTTATGAGAAATCGCTCCTGTCAAACCAATCTAATCAGTTTTTATGAAGAGGTAAGCTATAGGCTGGACCATGGTGAGTCATTGGACGTGGTATATCTCGATTTTTCCAAAGCGTTTGATACCGTGCCGCACAAGAGGTTGGTACACAAAATGAGAATGCTTGGTCTGGGGGAAAATGTGTGTAAATGGGTTAGTAACTGGCTTAGTGATAGAAAGCAGAGGGTGGTTATAAATGGTATAGTCTCTAACTGGGTCGCTGTGACCAGTGGGGTACCGCAGGGGTCAGTATTGGGACCTGTTCTCTTCAACATATTCATTAATGATCTGGTAGAAGGTTTACACAGTAAAATATCGATATTTGCAGATGATACAAAACTATGTAAAGCAGTTAATACAAGAGAAGATAGTATACTGCTACAGATGGATCTGGATAAGTTGGAAACTTGGGCTGAAAGGTGGCAGATGAGGTTTAACAATGATAAATGGAAGGTTATACACATGGGAAGAAGGAATCAATATCACCATTACACACTGAATGGGAAACCACTGGGTAAATCTGACAGGGAGAAGGACTTGGGGATCCTAGTTAATGATAAACTTACCTGGAGCAGCCAGTGCCAGGCAGCAGCTGCCAAGGCAAACAGGATCATGGGGTGCATTAAAAGAGGTCTGGATACACATGATGAGAGCATTATACTGCCTCTGTACAAATCCCTAGTTAGACCGCACATGGAGTACTGTGTCCAGTTTTGGGCACCGGTGCTCAGGAAGGATATAATGGAACTAGAGAGAGTACAAAGGAGGGCAACAAAATTAATAAAGGGGATGGGAGAACTACAATACCCAGATAGATTAGCGAAATTAGGATTATTTAGTCTAGAAAAAAGACGACTGAGGGGCGATCTAATAACCATGTATAAGTATATAAGGGGACAATACAAATATCTCGCTGAGGATCTGTTTATACCAAGGAAGGTGACGGGCACAAGGGGGCATTCTTTGCGTCTGGAGGAGAGAAGGTTTTTCCACCAACATAGAAGAGGATTCTTTACTGTTAGGACAGTGAGAATCTGGAATTGCTTGCCTGAGGAGGTGGTGATGGCGAACTCAGTCGAGGGGTTCAAGAGAGGCATGGATGTCTTCCTGGAGCAGAACAATATTGTATCATACAATTAGGTTCTGTAGAAGGACGTAGATCTGGGGATTTATTATGATGGAATATAGGCTGAACTGGATGGACAAATGTCTTTTTTCGGCCTTACTAACTATGTTACTATGTTACTATGTAACCTCGTCACCTGTGGAAGGAAACTCAGAAACACCCACCAGAGGAAGTCCATGGACAGAACCAGCCGAAGTACCATTCATGACCACAGGAGGGAGCCCGACAACAGAATTCACAACAATATACTGCGTGAGCTGTGTTATATACTGCGTGGGCTGTGAAATATACTACGTGGCTATGCTATATACTACGTGGGCTGTTATATACTACGTGGGCTGTTATATACTACGTAGCCTGTGCTATATGCTACGTGGCTGTGTTATGTACTACGGGGACTGTACTATATACTACATGGCCTGTGCTATATGCTACGTGGCTGTTGTATACTATGTGGGCTCTTATATACTACATGGCCTGTGCTATATGCTACGTGGTTGTGTTATATACGTGGGCTGTTATATACTACGTGGCTATGCTATATACTATGTGGGCTGTGTTATATACTACGTGGGCTGTTATATACTACGTGGCTGTGCTATATACTACGTGGCTGGCTAATATACTACGTGGCTGTGCTATATACTACGTGGGATTTTATACTATGTGGCTGTGCTATATACTACGTGGCTATGCTATATACTACGTGGCTATGCTATATACTGCGTGGGCTGTGTTATATACTGCGTGGGCTGTGCAATATACAACATGGCTATGCTATATACTATGTGGGCTGTTATATATTACGTGGGCTGTTATATACTATGTAGCCTGTGCTATATGCTACGTGGCTGTGTTATGTACTACGTGGGCTGTGTTATATACTACATGTCCTGTGCTATATGCTACATGGCTGTTATATACTACGTGGGCTCTTATATACTACATGGCCTGTGCTATATGCTATGTGGCTGTGTTATATACTACGTAGGCTGTTATATACTACGTGGCTATGCTATATACTATGTGGGCTGTGTTATACACTACGTGGGCTGTTATATACTACGTGGCTGTGCTATATACTACGTGGCTGGGCAATATGCTACGTGGCTGCTATATACTACGTGGCTGTGCTATATACTACGTGGGCTTTTATACTATGTGGCTGTGCTATATACTACGTGGCTATGCTATATACTACGTGGCTATGCTGTATACTGCATGGGCTGTGTTATATACTGCGTGTGCTGTGCAATATACAACGTGGCTATGCTATATACTATGTGGGCTGTTTTATACTACGTGGGCTGTTATATACTACGTAGCCTGTGCTATATGCTACGTGGTTGTGTTATGTACTACGTGGGCTGTGTTATATACTACATGGCCTGTGCTATTTGCTACGTGGCTGTTATATACTACGTGGGCTCTTATATACTACATGGCCTCTGCTATATGCTATCTGGCTGTGTTATATACTACGTGGGCTGTTATATACTACGTGGCTATGCTATATACTATGTGGGCTGTGTGATATACTACGTGGGCTGTTATATACTACGTGGCTGTGCTATATACTACGTGGCTGGGCAATATACTACGCGACTGCTATATACTACGTGGCTGTGATATATAATACGTGGGCTTTTATACTATGTGGCTGTGCTATATACTACGTGGCTATGCTATATACTACATGGCTGTGCTGTATACTGCATGGGCTGTGTTATATACTGCGTGGGCTGTGCAATATACAACGTGGCTATGCTATATACTATGTGGGCTGTTATATACTACGTGGGCTGTTATATACTACGTAGCCTGTGCTATATGCTACGTGGCTATGTTATGTACTACGTGGGCTGTTATAAACTACATGGCCTGTGCTATATGCTACGTGGCTGTTATATACTATGTGGGCTCTTATATACTACATGGCCTGTGCTATATGCTATGTGGCTGTGTTATACACTACGTGGGCTGTTATATACTACATGGCTATGCTATGTACTATGTGGGCTGTGTTATACACTACTTGGGCTGTTATATACTACGTGGCTGTGCTATATACTACGTGGCTGGGCAATATACTATGTGGCTGCTATATACTACATGGCTGTGCTCTATACTACGTGGACTTTTATACTATGTGGCTGTGCTATATACTACGTGGCTATGCTATATACTACGTGGCTATGCTATATACTGCGTGGGCTGTGTTATATACTGCATGGGCTGTACAATATACAACGTTGCTATGCTATATACTATGTGGGCTGTTATATACTACGTGGCTGTGTTATATACTATGTGGCTATGCTATATACTACGTGGCTGTGCTATATACTGCGTGGGCTGTGAAATATACTACGTGGCTATGCTATATACTATGTGGGCTGTGTTATATACTGCGTGGGCTGTGCAATATACAACATGGCTATGCTACATACTATGTGGGCTGTTATATACTACGTGGGCTGTTATATACTACGTAGCCTGTGCTATATGCTACGTGGCTGTGTTATGTACTACGTGGGCTGTTATATACTACATGGCCTGTGCTATATGCTATGTGGCTGTGTTATATACTACGTGGGCTGTTATATACTACGTGGCTATGCTATATACTATGTGGGCTGTGTTATATACTATGTGGGCTGTGTTATATACTACGTGGCTGTGCTATATACTACGTGGCTGGGCAATATACTACGTGGCTGCTATATACTACGTGGCTGTGCTATATACTACGTGGGCTTTTATACTATGTGGTTGTGCTATATACTACGTGGCTATGCTATGTACTACGTGGCTATGCTATATACTGCGTGGGCTGTTATGTACTACGTGGGCTGTTATATACTACATGGCCTGTGCTATATGCTACGTGGCTGTGTTATATACTACGTGGGCTGTGTTATATACTACATGGCCTGTCCTATATGTTACGTGGCTGTTATATACTACGTGGGCTGTTATATACTACGTGGGCTGTTATATACTACTTGGCTGGGCTATATACTACATGGCTGGGCAATATACTACGTGGCTGGGCAATATACTACGTGGCTGTGCTGTATACTACATGGGCTTTTATACTATGTGGCTGTGCTATATACTACGTGGCTATGCTATATACTACGTGGGCTGTGCTATATACTGTGTGGGCTGTGTTATATACTGCGTGGGCTGTGCAATGTACAACGTGGCTATGCTATATACTATGTGGGCTGTTATATACTACGTGGGCTGTTATATACTACGTGGCTGTGTTATATACGTGACTATGCTATATACTACGTGGACTGTGTTATATATGACGTGGCTGTGCTATATACTACGTGGGCTGTGCTATATACTGCGTGGGCTGTGTTATATACTGTGTGGGCTGTGAAATATACTACGTGGCTATGCTATATACTACGTGGGCTGTTATATACTACGTGGCTATGCTATATACTATGTGGGCTGTGTTATATACTATGTGGGCTGTGTTATATACTACGTGGCTGTGCTATATACTACGTGGCTGGGCAATATACTACGTGGCTGCGCTATATACTACGTGGGCTTTTATACTATGTGGTTGTGCTATATACTACGTGGCTATGCTATATACTACGTGGCTATGCTATATACTGCGTGGGCTGTTATATACTGCGTGGGCTGTGCAATATACAACGTGGCTATGCTATATACTACGTGGGCTGTTATATACTACGTAGCCTGTGCTATATGCTACGTGGCTGTGTTATGTACTACATGGGCTGTGTTACATACTACATGGCCTGTGCTATATGCTACGTGGCTGTCATATACTACGTGGGCTCTTATATACTACATGGCCTGTGCTATATGCAATGTGGCTGTGTTATATACTACGTGGGCTGTTATATACTACTTGGCTATGCTATATACTATGTGGGCTGTGTTATATACTACATGGGCTGTTATATACTACATGGGCTGTTATATACTACGTGGCTGTGCTATATACTACGTGGTTGGGCAATATACTACGTGGCTGCTATATACTACGTGGCTGTGCTATATACTACATGGGCTTTTATACTATGTGGCTGTGCTATATACTACGTGGCTATGCTATATACTATTTGGGCTGTGCTATATACTGCGTGGGCTGTGTTATATACTGCATGGGCTGTGCAATATACGTGGCTATGCTATATACTATGTGGGCTGTTATATACTACGTGGCTATGCTATATACTACGTGGGTGTTTATATACTACGTGGGCTGTTATATACTACATGGCCTGTGCTATATGCTACGTGGCTGTGTTATATACTACGTGGGCTGTGTTATATACTACATGGCCTGTCCTATATGCTACGTGGCTGTTATATACTACGTGGGCTGTTATATACTACGTGGGCTGTTATATACTACGTGGCTGTGCTATATACTACATGGCTGGGCAATATACTACGTGGCTGGGCAATATACTACGTGGCTGTGCTGTATACTACATGGGCTTTTATACTATGTGGCTGTGCTATATACTATGTGGCTATGTTATATACTACGTGCGCTGTGCTATATACTGTGTGGGCTGTGTTATATGCTGCGTGGGCTGTGCAATGTACAACGTGGCTATGCTATATACTATATGGGCTGTTATATACTACATGGGCTGTTATATACTACGTGGCTGTGTTATGTACGTGACTATGCTATATACTACGTGGACTGTGTTATATATGACGTGGCTGTGCTATATACTACGTGGGCTGTGCTATATACTGCGTGGGCTGTTATATACTGCGTGGGCTGTGAAATATACTACGTGGCTATGCTATATACTACGTGGGCTGTTATATACTACGTGGGCTGTTATATACTACGTGGCTGTGCTATATACTACGTGGGCTGTGCTGTAAACTACGTGGGCTGTGCTATATACTACGTGGGCTGTTATATACTGCGTGGGCTGTGAAATATACTATGTGGGCTGTGAAATATACTACGTGGCTATGTTATATACTATGTGGGCTGTGTTATATACTACGTGGCTATGCTATATACTACGTGGGCTGTTATATACTACGTGGGCTGTTATATACTACGTAGCCTGTGATATATGCTACGTGGCTGTGTTATGTACTATGTGGGCTGTGTTATATACTACATGGCCTGTGCTATATGCTACGTGGCTGTGTTATATACTATGTGGGCTGTTATATACTACATGGCCTGTGCTATATGCTACGTGGCTGTTATATACTACGTGGGCTGTGTTATATACTACGTGGGCTGTTATATACTACGTGGCTGTGCTATATACTACGTGGCTGGGCAATATACTACGTGGCTATGCTATATACTATGTGGGCTGTGTGATATACTACGTGGGCTGTTATATACTACGTGGCTGTGCTATATACTACGTGGCTGGGCAATATACTACACGACTGCTATATACTACGTGGCTGTGATATATAATACGTGGGCTTTTATACTATGTGGCTGTGCTATATACTACGTGGCTATGCTATATACTACATGGCTGTGCTGTATACTGCATGGGCTGTGTTATATACTGCGTGGGCTGTGCAATATAGAACGTGGCTATGCTATATACAATGTGGGCTGTTATATACTACGTGGGCTGTTATATACTACGTAGCCTGTGCTATATGCTACGTGGCTATGTTATGTACTACGTGGGCTGTTATATACTACATGGCCTGTGCTATATGCTACGTGGCTGTTATATACTATGTGGGCTCTTATATACTACATGGCCTGTGCTATATGCTATGTGGCTGTGTTATACACTACGTGGGCTGTTATATACTACATGGCTATGCTATGTACTATGTGGGCTGTGTTATACACTACGTGGGCTGTTATATACTACGTGGCTGTGCTATATACTACGTGGCTGGGCAATATACTATGTGGCTGCTATATACTACATGGCTGTGCTATATACTACGTGGACTTTTATACTATGTGGCTGTGCTATATACTACGTGGCTATGCTATATACTACGTGGCTATGCTATATACTGCGTGGGCTGTGTTATATACTGCATGGGCTGTACAATATACAACGTTGCTATGCTATATACTATGTGGGCTGTTATATACTACGTGGCTGTGTTATATACTATGTGGCTATGCTATATACTACGTGGCTGTGCTATATACTGCGTGGGCTGTGAAATATACTACGTGGCTATGCTATATACTATGTGGGCTGTGTTATATACTGCGTGGGCTGTGCAATATACAACATGGCTATGCTACATACTATGTGGGCTGTTATATACTACGTGGGCTGTTATATACTACGTAGCCTGTGCTATATGCTACGTGGCTGTTATGTACTACGTGGGCTGTTATATACTACATGGCCTGTGCTATATGCTACGTGGCTGTTATATACTACGTGGGCTCTTATATACTACATGGCCTGTGCTATATGCTATGTGGCTGTGTTATATACTACGTGGGCTGTTATATACTACGTGGCTATGCTTTATACTATGTGGGCTGTGTTATATACTACGTGGCTGTGCTATATACTACGTGGCTGGGCAATATACTACGTGGCTGCTATATACTACGTGGCTGTGCTATATACTACGTGGCTGTGCTATATACTACGTGGGCTTTTATACTATGTGGTTGTGCTATATACTACGTGGCTATGCTATATACTACGTGGCTATGCTATATACTGCGTGGGCTGTTATGTACTACGTGGGCTGTTATATACTACATGGCCTGTGCTATATGCTACGTGGCTGTGTTATATACTACGTGGGCTGTGTTATATACTACATGGCCTGTCCTATATGTTACGTGGCTGTTATATACTACGTGGGCTGTTATATACTACGTGGGCTGTTATATACTACGTGGCTGTGCTATATACTACATGGCTGGGCAATATACTACGTGGCTGGGCAATATACTACGTGGCTGTGCTGTATACTACATGGGCTTTTATACTATGTGGCTGTGCTATATACTACGTGGCTATGCTATATACTACGTGGGCTGTGCTATATACTGTGTGGGCTGTGTTATATACTGCGTGGGCTGTGCAATGTAAAACGTGGCTATGCTATATACTATGTGGGCTGTTATATACTACGTGGGCTGTTATATACTACGTGGCTGTGTTATATACGTGACTATGCTATATACTACGTGGACTGTGTTATATATGACGTGGCTGTGCTATATACTATGTGGGCTGTGCTATATACTGCGTGGGCTGTGTTATATACTGCGTGGGCTGTGAAATATACTACGTGGCTATGCTATATACTACGTGGCTATGCTATATACTATGTGGGCTGTGTTATATACTATGTGGGCTGTGTTATATACTACGTGGCTGTGCTATATACTACGTGGCTGGGCAATATACTACGTGGCTGCTATATACTACGTGGCTGTGCTATATACTACGTGGGCTTTTATACTATGTGGTTGTGCTTTATACTACGTGGCTATGCTATATACTACGTGGCTATGCTATATACTGCGTGGGCTGTTATATACTGCGTGGGCTGTGCAATATACAACGTGGCTATGCTATATACTACGTGGGCTGTTATATACTACGTAGCCTGTGCTATATGCTACGTGGCTGTGTTATGTACTACATGGGCTGTGTTATATACTACATGGCCTGTGCTATATGCTACGTGGCTGTCATATACTACGTGGGCTCTTATATACTACATGGCCTGTGCTATATGCAATGTGGCTGTGTTATATACT
This sequence comes from Ranitomeya imitator, assembly GCF_032444005.1. Taxonomy (NCBI): domain Eukaryota; kingdom Metazoa; phylum Chordata; class Amphibia; order Anura; family Dendrobatidae; genus Ranitomeya; species Ranitomeya imitator. The sequence goes on from NC_091282.1 coordinate 1,018,108,280, forward strand.
ACGTGGGCTGTTATATACTACGTGGCTATGCTATATACTATGTGGGCTGTGTTATATACTACGTGGGCTGTTATATACTACATAGGCTGTTATATACTACGTGGCTGTGCTATATACTACGTGGTTGGGCAATATACTACGTGGCTGCTATATACTACGTGGCTGTGCTATATACTACATGGGCTTTTATACTATGTGGCTGTGCTATATACTACGTGGCTATACTATATACTATGTGGGCTGTGCTATATACTGCGTGGGCTGTGTTATATACTGCATGGGCTGTGCAATATACGTGGCTATGCTATATACTATGTGGGCTGTTATATACTACGTGGCTATGCTATATACTACGTGGGCGTTTATATACTACGTGGGCTGTTATATACTACGTAGCCTGTGCTATATGCTACGTGGCTGTGTTATGTACTACGTGGGCTGTTATATACTACATGGCCTGTGCTATATGCTACGTGGCTGTGTTATATACTACGTGGGCTGTGTTATATACTACATGGCCTGTCCTATATGCTACGTGGCTGTTATATACTATGTGGGCTGCTATATACTACGTGGGCTGTTATATACTACGTGGCTGTGCTATATACTACATGGCTGGGCAATATACTACGTGGCTGGGCAATATACTACGTGGCTGTGCTGTATACTACATGGGCTTTTATACTATGTGGCTGTGCTATATACTACGTGGCTGTGCTATATACTACGTGCGCTGTGCTATATACTGTGTGGGCTGTGTTATATACTGCGTGGGCTGTGCAATGTACAACGTGGCTATGCTATATACTATGTGGGCTGTTATATACTACGTGGGCTGTTATATACTACGTGGCTGTGTTATGTACGTGACTATGCTATATACTACGTGGACTGTGTTATATATGACGTGGCTGTGCTATATACTACGTGGGCTGTGCTATATACTGCGTGGGCTGTTATATACTGCGTGGGCTGTGAAATATACTACGTGGCTATGCTATATACTACGTGGGCTGTTATATACTACGTGGGCTGTTATATACTACGTGGCTGTGCTATATACTACGTGGGCTGTGCTATAAACTACGTGGGCTGTGCTATATACTACGTGGGCTGTTATATACTGCTTGGGCTGTGAAATATACTATGTGGGCTGTGAAATATACTACGTGGCTATGTTATATACTATGTGGGCTGTGTTATATACTACGTGGCTATGCTATATACTACATGGGCTGTTATATACTACGTGGGCTGTTATATACTACGTAGCCTGTGATATATGCTACGTGGCTGTGTTATGTACTACGTGGGCTGTGTTATATACTACATGGCCTGTGCTATATGCTACGTGGCTGTTATATACTATGTGGGCTGTGTTATATACTACATGGCCTGTGCTATATGCTACGTGGCTGTTATATACTACGTGGGCTGTGTTATATACTACGTGGGCTGTTATATACTACGTGGCTGTGCTATATACTACGTGGCTGGGCAATATACTATGTGGCTGCTATATACTACGTGGGCTGTTATATACTACGTGGCTATGCTATATACTACGTGGGCTGTTATATACTACGTGGGCTGTTATATACTACGTGGCTGTGCTATATACTGCGTGGTTGGGCAATATACTACGTGGCTGCAATATACTACGTGGCTGTGCTATATACTATATCGGCTTTTATACTATGTGACTGTGCTATATACTACGTGGCTATGCTATATACTATGTGGGCTGTGCTATATACAGCGTGGGCTGTGTTATATATTGCATGGGCTGTGCAATATACGTGGCTATGCTATATACTATGTGGGCTGTTATATACTACGTGGGCTGTTATATACTACGTGTCTGTGTTATATACTACATGGCTATGCTATATACTACGTGGACTGTGTTATATATTACGTGGCTGTGCTATATACTACGTGGGCTGTGCTATATACTGCGTGGGCTGTGTTATATACTGCGTGGGCTGTGAAATATACTATGTGGCTATGCTATATACTACGTGGGCTGTTATATACTACGTGGGCTGTTATATACTACGTAGCCTGTGCTATATGCTACGTGGCTGTGTTATGTACTATGGGGACTGTACTATATACTACATGGCCTGTGCTATATGCTACGTGGCTGTTGTATACTATGTGGGCTCTTATATACTACATGGCCTGTGCTATATGCTACGTGGTTGTGTTATACACGTGGGCTGTTATATACTACGTGGCTATGCTATATACTATGTGGGCTGTGTTATATACTACGTGGGCTGTTATATACTACGTGGCTGTGCTATATACTACGTGGCTGGCCAATATACTACGTGGCTGTGCTATATACTACGTGGGCTTTTATACTATGTGGCTGTGCTATATACTACGTGGCTATGCTATATACTACGTGGCTATGCTTTATACTGCGTGGGCTGTGTTATATACTGCGTGAGCTGTGCAATATACAACATGGCTATGCTATATACTATGTCGGCTGTTATATACTACGTGGGCTGTTATATACTATGTAGCCTGTGCTATATGCTACGTGGCTGTGTTATGTACTACGTGGGCTGTGTTATATGCTACGTGGCTGTTATATACTACGTGGGCTCTTATATACTACATGGCCTGTGCTATATGCTATGTGGCTGTGTTATATACTACGTAGGCTGTTATATACTACGTGGCTATGCTATATACTATGTGGGCTGTGTTATGTACTACGTGGGCTGTTACGTGGCTGTGCTATATACTACGTGACTGGGCAATATACTACGTGGCTGCTATATACTACGTGGCTGTGCTATATACTACGTGGGCTTTTATACTATGTGGCTGTGCTATATACTACGTGGCTATGCTATATACTACGTGGCTATGCTGTATACTGCGTGGGCTGTGTTATATACTGTGTGTGCTGTGCAATATACAACGTGGCTATGCTATATACTATGTGGGCTGTTATATACTACGTGGGCTGTTATATACTACGTAGCCTGTGCTATATGCTACGTGGTTGTGTTATGTACTACATGGGCGGTGTTATATACTACATGGCCTGTGCTATATGCTACGTAAGTGTTATATACTACGTGGGCTCTTATATACTACATGGCCTCTGCTATATGCTATGTGGCTGTGTTATATACTACGTGGGCTGTTATATACTACGTGGCTATGCTATATACTATGTGGGCTGTGTGATATACTACGTGGGCTGTTATATACTACGTGGCTGTGCTATATACTACGTGGCTGGGTAATATACTACGCGGCTGCTATATACTACGTGGCTGTGATATATAATACGTGAGCTTTTATACTATGTGGCTGTGCTATATACTACGTGGCTATGCTATATACTACATGGCTATGCTGTATACTGCATGGGCTGTGTTATATACTGCGTGGGCTGTGCAATATACAACGTGGCTATGCTATATACTATGTGGGCTGTTATATACTACGTAGCCTGTGCTATATGCTACGTGGCTGTTATGTACTACGTGGGCTGTTATAAACTACATGGCCTGTGCTATATGCTACGTGGCTGTTATATACTACATGGCCTGTGCTATATGCTATGTGGCTGTGTTATACACTACGTGGGCTGTTATATACTACATGGCTATGCTATGTACTATGTGGGCTGTGCTATATACTACGTGGGCTGTTATATACTACGTGGCTGTGCTATATACTACGTGGCTGGGCAATATACTATGTGGCTGCTATATACTACATGGCTGTGCTATATATTACGTGGGCTTTTATACTATGTGGCTGTGCTATATACTACGTGGCTATGCTATATACTGCGTGGGCTGTGTTATATACTGCATGGGCTGTGCAATATACAACGTTGCTATGCTATATACTATGTGGGCTGTTATATACTACGTGGCTGTGTTATATACTATGTGGCTATGCCATATACTACGTGGCTGTGCTATATACTGCGTGGGCTGTGAAATATACTACGTGGCTATGCTATATACTATGTGGGCTGTGTTATATACTGCGTGGGCTGTGCAATGTACAACATGGCTATGCTACATACTATGTGGGCTGTTATATACTACGTGGGCTGTTATATACTACGTAGCCTGTGCTATATGCTATGTGGCTGTGTTATGTACTACGTGGGCTGTTATATACTACATGGCCTGTGCTATATGCTACGTGGCTGTTATATACTACGTGGGCTCTTATATACTACATGGCCTGTGCTATATGCTATGTGGCTGTGTTATATACTACGTGGGCTGTTATATACTACGTGGCTGTGCTATATACTATGTGGGCTGTGTTATATACTATGTGGGCTGTGTTATATACTACGTGGCTGGGCAATATACTATGTGGCTGCTATATACTACGTGGCTGTGCTATATACTATGTGGGCTTTTATACTATGTGGTTGTGCTATATACTACGTGGCTATGCTATATACTACGTGGCTAGGCTATATACTGCGTGGGCAGTGTTATATACTGCGTGGGCTGTGCAATATACAAGTGGCTATGCTATATACTATGTGGGTTGTGTTATATACGTGGGCTGTTATATACTACGTGGCTATGCTATATACTATGTGGGCTGTGTTATATACTACGTGGGCTGTTATATACTACGTGGCTGTGCTATATACTACGTGGCTGGCCAATATACTACGTGGCTGTGCTATATACTACGTGGGCTTTTATACTATGTGGCTGTGCTATATACTACGTGGCTATGCTATATACTACGTGGCTATGCTATATACTGCGTGGGCTGTTATATACTGCGTGGGCTGTGCAATATACAACATGGCTATGCTATATACTATGTGGGCTGTTATATACTACGTGGGCTGTTATATACTATGTAGCCTGTGCTATATGCTACGTGGCTGTGTTATGTACTACATGGGCTGTGTCATATACTACATGTCCTGTGCTATATGCTACGTGGCTGTTATATACTACGTGGGCTCTTATATACTACATGGCCTGTGCTATTTGCTATGTGGCTGTGTTATATACTACGTAGGCTGTTATATACTACGTGGCTATGCTATATACTATGTGGGCTGTGTTATGTACTACGTGGCTGTGCTATATACTACGTGGCTGGGCAATATACTACGTGGCTGCTATATACTACGTGGCTGTGCTATATACTATGTGGGCTTTTATACTATGTGGCTGTGCTATATACTACGTGGCTATGATATATACTACGTGGCTATGCTGTATACTGCATGGGCTGTGTTATATACTGCGTGTGATGTGCAATATACAACGTGGCTATGCTATATACTATGTGGGCTGTTATATACTATGTGGGCTGTTATATACTACGTAGCCTGTGCTATATGCTACGTGGGCTGGTATATACTACATGGCCTGTGCTATATGCTACGTGGCTGTTATATACTACGTGGGCTCTTATATACTACATGGCCTCTGCTATATGCTATGTGGCTGTGTTATATACTACGTGGGCTGTTATATACTACGTGGCTATGCTATATACTACGTGGGCTGTGTGATATACTACGTGGGCTGTTATACACTACGTGGCTGTGCTATATACTACGTGGCTGGGCAATATACTACGCCGCTGCTATATACTACGTGGCTGTGATATATAATACGTGGGCTTTTATACTATGTGGCTGTGCTATATACTACGTGGCTATGCTATATACTACATGGCTATGCTGTATACTGCATGGGCTGCGTTATATACTGCGTGGGCTGTGCAATATACAACGTGGCTATGCTATATACTATGTGGGCTGTTATATACTACGTGGGCTGTTATATACTACGTAGCCTGTGCTATATGCTACGTGGCTGTGTTATGTACTACGTGGGCTGTTATAAACTACATGGCCTGTGCTATATGCTACGTGGCTGTTATATACTACGTGGGCTCTTATATACTACATGGCCTGTGCTATATGCTATGTGGCTGTTATACACTACGTGGGCTGTTATATACTACATGGCTATGCTATGTACTATGTGGGCTGTGTTATATACTACGTGGGCTGTTATATACTACGTGGCTGTGCTATATACTACGTGGCTGGGCAATATACTATGTGGCTGCTATATACTACATGGCTGTGCTATATACTACGTGGGCTTTTATACTATGTGGCTGTGCTATATACTACGTGGCTATGCTATATACTACGTGGGCTGTTATATACTACGTGGCTGTTATATACTATGTGGCTATGCTATATACTACGTGGCTGTGCTATATATTGCTTGGGCTGTGAAATATACTACGTGGCTATGCTATATACTATGTGGGCTGTGTTATATACTGCGTGGGCTGTGCAATATACAACATGGCTATGCTACATACTATGTGGGCTGTTATATACTACGTGGGCTGTTATATACTACGTAGCCTGTGCTATATGCTACGTGGCTGTGCTATATGCTACGTGGGCTGTTATATACTACATGGCCTGTGCTATATGCTACGTAAGTGTTATATACTACGTGGGCTCTTATATACTACATGGCCTCTGCTATATGCTATGTGGCTGTTATATACTACGTGGGCTGTTATATACTACGTGGCTATGCTATATACTATGTGGGCTGTGTGATATACTACGTGGGCTGTTATACACTACGTGGCTGTGCTATATACTACGTGGCTGGGCAATATACTACGCGGCTGCTATATACTACGTGGCTGTAATATATAATACGTGGGCTTTTATACTATGTGGCTGTGCTATATACTACGTGGCTATGCTATATACTACATGGCTATGCTGTATACTGCATGGGCTGTGTTATATACTGCGTGGGCTGTGCAATATACAACGTGGCTATGCTATATACTATGTGGGCTGTTATATACTACGTGGGCTGTTATATACTACGTAGCCTGTGCTATATGCTACGTGGCTGTGTTATGTACTACGTGGGCTGTTATAAACTACATGGCCTGTGCTATATGCTATGTGGCTGTTATATACTACGTGGGCTCTTATATACTACATGGCCTGTGCTATATGCTATGTGGCTGTTATACACTACGTGGGCTGTTATATACTACGTGGCTGTGCTATATACTACGTGGCTGGGCAATATACTATGTGGCTGCTATATACTACATGGCTGTGCTATATACTACGTGGGCTTTTATACTATGTGGCTGTGCTATATACTACGTGGCTATGCTATATACTACGTGGGCTGTTATATACTACGTGGCTGTTTTATATACTATGTGGCTATGCTATATACTACGTGGCTGTGCTATATACTGCGTGGGCTGTGAAATATACTATGTGGGCTGTGTTGTATACTGCGTGGGCTGTGCAATATACAACATGGCTATGCTACATACTATGTGGGCTGTTATATACTACGTGGGCTGTTATATACTACGTAGCCTGTGCTATATGCTACGTGGCTGTTATGTACTACGTGGGCTGTTATGTACTACATGGCCTGTGCTATATGCTACGTGGCTGTTATATACTACGTGGGCTCTTATATACTACATGGCCTGTGCTATATGCTATGTGGCTGTGTTATATACTACGTGGGCTGTTATATACTACGTGGCTATGCTATATACTATGTGGGCTGTGTTATATACTACGTGGCTGGGCAATATACTACGTCGCTGCTATATACTACGTGGCTGTGCTATATACTGCGTGGGCTGTGAAATATACTACGTGGCTATGCTATATACTATGTGGGCTGTGTTATATACTGCGTGGGCTGTGCAATATACAACATGGCTATGCTATATACTATGTGGGCTGTTATATACTACGTGGGCTGTTATATACTACGTGGCTGTGCATTCTAGAATACTATTCTGCATTCCATTCTGGTACTTGTCACACTTGCCATATGTGCTGCCTGTACATGTGCACAGCCCCACAGATTATGATGGGTGTACGGACATGTGGCGGGCGTTACAGGTGGCAGCTCGGTAATGCTGCAGTTCTGAGGGAAGGGCTGAACCCGACATTGATGAAGCCAGTCATCTCAGTATGGGCCGCACTGACTTGTCCCGGGGTCAGCGCTCTGGGTCCATTGGTTTTGACTAGACCAGCGCCACATCGCATTGTGAGCTACGACAGAGCACAATGGCAGATGTGAGCACAGGGCAACATCAGCGTTAGGAAGTTCAAGCAGGGTGACGAGCCGCATATAACAGCTTCCCTCCGCGCCACTGCTGAATTCTGGGGTCTCCATAGTGACGGTTCCCGTCGCTCCGTTATCTGCGTCATACAACACTAGAGGCCCCGCGACAGGATGTGCTTAGGTCTCCAACAGCAGCCATTATGGCGGAGGCAGCGCTGCTCTGGGCTCTATACGATCGGCGCCAACAACATGGCTGCTCCTGACTTACCTCCAATGTAACAGCTCGCTTGTGCTGTGAGTGACGTGTCCTGACAGCTTTCCTGTGTAACGATACACTGCTCGTATACGTGCGGTGCTGCGACCAACACGGAGTCTGCTCCTCCACCAGGTGAGGGCTGTGGAGTTCCCCATTATAACAATTATCTGCCCCCTCTGGTGGCAAAACTCGGCGGCCACATACAGGAACACATCACATGGCAGGCACTACACATACAAGAACACATCACATGGCAGGCACTACACATACAGGAACACTTCACATGGCAGGCACTACACATACAGGAACACATCACATGGCAGGCACTACACATACAGGAACACAGTACATGGCAGGCACTACTACACATACAGGAACACATCACATGGCAGGCACTACACATACAAGAACACATCACATGGCAGGCACTACACATACAGGAACACATCACATGGCAGGCACTACACATACAGGAACACATCACATGGCAGGCACTACACATACAGGAACACATCACATGGCAGGCACTACACATACAGGAACACATCACATGGCAGGCACTACACATACAGGAACACAGTACATGGCAGGCACTACTACACATACAGGAACACATCACATGGCAGGCACTACACATACAGGAACACATCACATGGCAGGCACTACACATACAGGAACACATCACATGGCAGGCACTACACATACAGGAACACAGTACATGGCAGGCACTACTACACATACAGGAACACATCACATGGCAGGCACTACACATACAGGAACACATCACATGGCAGGCACTACACATACAGGAACACAGTACATGGCAGGCACTACACATACAGGAACACTTCACATGGCAGGCACTACACATACAGGAACACATCACATGGCAGGCACTACACATACAGGAACACTTCACATGGCAGGCACTACACATACAGGAACACATCACATGGCAGGCACTACACATACAGGAACACATCACATGGCAGGCACTACACATACAGGAACACTTCACATGGCAGGCACTACACATACAGGAACACATCACATGGCAGGCACTACACATACAGGAACACATCACATGGCAGGCACTACACATACAGGAACACTTCACATGGCAGGAACTACACATACAGGAACACAGTACATGGCAGGCACTACACATACAGGAACACTTCACATGGCAGGCACTACACATACAGGAACACAGTACATGGCAGGCACTACACATACAGGAACACTTCACATGGCAGGCACTACACATACAGGAACACAGTACATGGCAGGCACTACACATACAGGAACACTTCACATGGCAGGCACTACACATACAGGAACACTTCACATGGCAGGCACTACACATACAGGAACACTTCACATGGCAGGCACTACACATACAGGAACACTTCACATGGCAGGCACTACACATACAGGAACACAGTACATGGCAGGCACTACACATACAGGAACACATCACATGGCAGGCACTACACATACAGGAACACAGTACATGGCAGGCACTACTACACATACAGGAACACATCACATGGCAGGCACTACTACACATACAGGAACAGTACATGGCAGGCACTACTACACATACAGGAACACTTCACATGGCAGGCACTACACATACAGGAACACAGTACATGGCAGGCACTACTACACATACAGGAACACATCACATGGCAGGCAGAACTACACAGAGCAGTACATGGCAGGCACTACTACACATACAGGAACAGTACATGGCAGGCAGAACTACACATACAGGAACACAGTAGATGGCAGGCAGAACTACACATACAGGAACACAGTACATGGCAGGCACTACCCATACAGGAACAGTACATGACAGGCACTACTACACATACAGGAACAGTACATGGCAGGCACTACTACACATACAGGAACACAGTACATGGCAGGCAGAACTACACATGCAGGAACAGTACATGGCAGGCAGAACTACCCATACAGGAACAGTACATGGCAGGCACTACTACCCATACAGGAACAGTACATGACAGGCACTACTACCCATACAGGAACAGTACATGACAGGCACTACTATACATACAGGAACAGTACATGGCAGGCACTACTACACATACAGGAACACAGTACATGGCAGGCAGAACTACACATGCAGGAACAGTACATGGCAGGCACTACTACACATACAGCCCGGGAACACAGTACATGGCAGGCAGAACTACACATACAGGAACACATCACATGGCAGGCACTTCTACACATACAGGAACACATCACATGGAAGGCAGAATTACACATACAGGAGCAGTACATGGCAGGCAGAACTACACATACAGGAACAGTACATGGCAGGCATTACCACACATACAGGAACAGTACATGGCAGGCATTACCACACATACAGGAACAGTACATGGCAAGCACTACTACACATACAGGAACAAAGTACATGGCAGGCACTACTACACACAGGAACACAGTACATGGCAGGCACTACTACACATACAGGAACACAGTACATGGCAGGCACTACTGCACATACAGGAACACATCTCATAGCAGGCAGAACTACACATACAGGAACACAGATGGCAGGAACTACTACACATACAGGAACACAATAGATGGCAGGAAGAACTACACATACAGGAACACAATAGATGGCAGGCAGAACTACACATGCAGGGACGCTGTACACGGCAGGCGCTGCTACACATGCAGGAACGCTGTACATGGCAGGCACTACTACACATACAGGAACACAGTACATGGCAGGCACTACTACACATACAGGAACACATCTCATAGCAGGCAGAACTACACATACAGGAACACAGATGGCAGGAACTACTACACATACAGGAACACAATAGATGGCAGGAAGAACTACACATACAGGAACACAATAGATGGCAGGCAGAACTACACATGCAGGGACGCTGTACACGGCAGGCGCTGCTACACATGCAGGAACGCTGTACATGGCAGGCGCTGCATACAGGGACGCTGTACACGGCAGGCGCTGTTACACATACAGGGACGCGGTACATGGCAGGCGCTGCTACACATACAGGGACGCATGGCAGGCGCTGCTACACATACAGGGACACGGTACACGGCAGGCGCTGCTACACATACAGGGATGCTGTACACGGCAGGCGCTGCTACACATACAGGGACGCTGTACACGGCAGGCGCTGCTACACATACAGGGGCGCTGTACGCGGCGGGCGCTGTACGCGGCAGGCGCTGCTACACATACAGAGACGCTGTACGCGGCTGGCGCTGCTACACATACAGAGACGCTGTACGCGGCAGGCGCTGCTACACATGCAGAGACGCTGTACGCGGCAGGTGCTGCTACACATACAGGGACGCTGTACACGGCAGGCGCTGCTACACATACAGGGACGCTGTACACGGCAGGCGCTGCTACACATACAGGAGCGCTGTACGCGGCAGGTGCTGCTACACATACAGGGGCGCTGTACGCGGCAGGTGCTGCTACACATACAGGGACGCTGTACGCGGCAGGCGCTGCTACACATACAGGAGCGCTGTACGCGGCAGGTGCTGCTACACATACAGGGTCATGTCTACCATTGTGTAGAACCTGCTCTTCTTTGTACAACAGTCTATAAAAGTCTGGGAAGTGAGGACGATCATTCCACTCCCAAAACTCCAGAAGTTGCCCCATTTTGGGATGTTGTAGGATTTTAGCTGCTCAACAGTCCTCGGTGTTTGCTGTATTTTTCATTTCATAATGCTCCAAATATTTTCTATTCGTGAAAGCTCTGGGCTGCACAGGACCAGTTCATCACCCAAACTTTTCTATTGTTGTGCTGGATGCAGTATGTGGTTTATCATTGTATGGCTGAAATATCCAAGGCCTTCCCTGAAATAGACATTGCCTGGATGGGAGCATATGTTGTTCTAAAACCTCTGTATAATGCTCAGCATTGATTGTGTTTTCCAAGACGTGTTAGCTGTCCAAAACATAGACACAAATGCAATTCCATGCCATCAGAGATGCAGGCTATTAAATTGTATGCTGTGTGAGACAGTAACCGGTGTTATATGCGAGGGTCGCTCTGTCTCCCTCTGGATGTGCAGAGAAGCAAATGGAGGCTGTGAGAGTGTATTGCAGTCACAGGCATAGCTGTGGTTGCAATGTAGAATAGAAGTAAGTGTTTATTTATGGCAAGTTATTTGTCCAAGGCAGATTTAAGAAAACTTGCTCTGGGCTTTTATTTTTGAAACGGACTACAGGATGGTAGTGGGGCAGTCTGTTTCTTCTCCTGCCCCGGGTTTTCCATGCGGCCAACGGCCACAGGTTCTTTTGTTAAAAAAAAAAAAGCCCCTGCAGCAGAGGGTTGGGTGTGTCAGTTTTGGTCTTGCAAGCAGGCAGAGCAGAAGGCTCTGTAGATCTCATACCGTGTGAGGCAACAGAGGGCCAAACGGAGCCAAAAGGCCTGGCACCCTCAGTGTACACGGCAGTGCAGTCGCCCACGGCAACCAGTCACGGACTGTCTTGTTTCCTGGCTGCGATCCGGATGATACTGCGTGCTGTGACACACTGTGTGAGTTTGGACATTAAACACGTTTTGCTGTGAACTTTCCTGTGGTCACTGCCTGTCACACTGCACCAACCCCGCTGCATTACAGCTGATAAGCTGGTCCCAGTCCTTTTGAGTGCACAGGACACGGCATCCGTGGTTTCCATACACAATTTTGATTCATCTGACCCCAGAAGTTTGCCATTTTGCCTCAGTCCCTTTTGGATAAGATTTGGCCCAGAGAAGATGACCGCGTGTCTGGATTGTGTTGATAGATGGCTTCTTTTCTGTGTGATAGAGCTTTTCAGCTGCATTTGTGGATAGCACAGCGAGCTGTATTCTTATAGGAAACCTGTCAGGTCCTCCGAGCTCCCAGAAACACCAGCAATCGTGTCTGCATGTATAAACACCCTGCCGAATAGTCCCTGCATTACATTACACACATAAACAGATCTTTAGAAAAGTATTTTTTAAATGCTCCAGATTTTGTGCTGGTTTTGTTTTAATGTTTCTTCTAATGAGATTATGTTTTGGTCATTGAGCAGGATAAGTTGCTGGTTTGTACACATACATATACTGGCTCTCTCCGTGATGGTAATGGGCAATGCCTACTGACCCTTTACCCTCATGTGGGGGTGATGAAGATTTGGTATGTTAGATGTCTGAATGCCTGATCCGCCTTTGGCCGGTTGGAGTATAAACCGCTGTCATGTGGGGCACCTACTTTTCTTCTTTTTCTTGACTGAGTGTGCTGATTTTTGTGGATTTCAGAGGACATGGCTTTCAGACTCCTGGCCTGACTTCAGACTTTTCACTAGGTGAAACTGTGGCCATTGCAGAGGACACATATTATGACAGGGCGGTCCTGTCATATATCATGTCTTGTATGAAAAGGCTACGTCCTCCAGAGTGAGTGGCACCTTCGATCTCATCTCATGTCTTAATAGTGCATAATTTAAGATTCAAGACTTTTTGTAAGGCAAAACAAATAGAGCTTATGTTATAGTCACCTAGGTGGCGGTTTGGTATGATGGGGCTCGCTGGTCTTGGTCTGGCACCTCCTCTCCTTACATTGCCATCCTGCCTCTCTGCTTTGTGTGGGTGACGTGTCCTATGTCATCCACACAGTGTTCGTCATTGCACACTTCTCTCTGTCCCGCTGAAGGCAGAGCAAAGTACTATAGCACGCATGCGCCGGCGCTCTTTGGCCTTTCTCCATGCGTGATGGGGAATACTGTGTGGATGACAAAGGATGCGTCATCCACACAAAGCAGAGGAGGACGGCATCGCGAGAGGAGGCGCCAGACCAAGAAGAACGATGCCCATCGGACCAGACCGCCCTGTATGAATATAATCAAAGCTCTTTTCTTTGTTTTGCATGGCGGCTTAGAGACTTATATACAGCATTCCAGAACACTGGGCTGAAAGGTGGTGGTTGTTGATTCTATGGGAAAAACCTGGTGACAGGTTCCCTTTAAAAATGTAAGGTACTTCATTAGCATCTTTTGATCAAGGAGCACTTTTAATATGGAACGTCCCTAACTACTATATGTCCTACCTCTCTGTGTGCCAAACAAGCCCTCACCTGGATGGGGAATGAAAAGGAAACCAGGGGTAGCTAGCAATTAAAACCCTGTGCGGGAAGGATGTGTGGATTAGGGTGCTGAGCAGTGATGAGCGAACGTGCTGGGATAAGGTATTATCTGTAAACGAGTATCTTCGACATGCTCGACTAATATGTTCAGGTTCCCGCGGCTGTTCGACAGCCGAAACACATGCAGGGATTGCCTAACAAACAGGTGATCCCTGCATGTGTTGCGGCTGTTGACCAGCTGAGAGACACTCCGCCACTCGGGGACTTGGATCATATTATTTGAGCACGTAGAAGACACTCGGTTACCACCCGAGCATGCTGTGATAACACCTTATACGAGCACGTTCACTTATCACTTGTGCTGAGGCCCGGACTGGGCCACACTCCCCAATATGTACTGCAAAAAAAGAAATAACATCCTAGAGCCCACACACCTTTAATATTAATATAATGTACAAGTACACAAATGCGCTATGTGGCCAGTATACGAACATATACAAACATCAGCACACTGCGCCTAATGAATACATGAACCCCACATAAAATACTAAAGGTGTCCGATCCCTATTTTTCTTCTTTTTTTCCCCTTTTGTTGTACTGTGGCGCACCCACTGAGTGTAAACAGTGTACTGCACAGAGCAGCATAGCTGCCGGGTACTGCAGATCCGTTCTCATTCTCTTTAGTAGGATCCCATCTGCAGCAGCCGGTAAACACTGTGCAGACCCGAGCGCTTTACACTATATACATCCATTCCAGCTCAACAGTTGGGGTGCCAGGTCCCACCGATCCAAGTATAGGTCATCAATATGAAAACCTTTTAGGGTAAGTGCAGATTATCAGTAAATGCTGCTGGTTGGATGCTGTGTACTTGTGCCGTGTCCAACCAACAGCGGCCAGATTTCAAGTAATCCCATGCCCACTGTGTGTCCAGAGATGCCCGTGGCTCACCCGCAGAGACGGACATGCGGCGCGTCCCTCCAGACCTCAGCATGTTTAGTTATCTTGTGGAGACACTAGTCTCAGCAAGATACATTTCACCCATACAGTCTATTGGACGCAGTGAATCCGCACGGTTTAGTGAACACATGTGGAATCACCTGCTGACATGTGCTGCGTCCAAAGTGCTGCCAATTCCTGATCGTGTGCACATGCCCTTAAAGAGTTGATAAATAAGCCCTGTTGTGGCAACCTTTAGCACTACAGCTCTTGTGAACCACCCCTTCAAGCATTCCCTCACAGCTACAGGCAGTCAGACCATGTTGGGAGTTTTAGTTTCACAACACTTGGCATGCCACGGGTTACTTAACCCTATAATTACATTGTAAGCAAATTTTATTATTTTACGATTACAGTTTGTTACACCATCTTATTGTGTAATTGTGGGTTGCATTTTCACAATGATTGTTCTCTATCTGAAGATATGTTTGCAAACGTTACTTATTTCTTCCTTTTTTTAGGATGCTTCTCTACATCTGGCAGTATTTCTATAGCAATTACTTTAGATTTTGGTTGAAATGGTTCCTAAGGCGAATAGATGGAAAGTGTGAGCTGCAGAGGATTTGTAACGGCTCCAAGGATGGTGCACGAAGGACACATAGGATAGGTATAGTCTCTTATGCTGTTTTTTTGCTACTTTTTAAGTCCTGTGCAAAACATACATTAGTATCCTTCGCTTTAAAGTCTAAAACTTATATGCACAGCAAAATCTATTTATGTATGTATATAGCAGCCACATAGTATATAGCACAGGCCACGTAGTATATAGGAGCCATGTAGTATATAGCAGACAAATACTACGTGGCCTGTGCTACATACTATGTGGCTGCTATATACATACATATTGTAGAATACCCGATGCGTTAATACAGGCTACGCAATATATAACAGTGGCCACGCAGTACAGGTCCTTCTCAAAAAATTAGCATATAGTGTTAAATTTCATTATTTACCATAATGTAATGATTACAATTAAACTTTCATATATTATAGATTCATTATCCACCAACTGAAATTTGTCAGGTCTTTTATTGTTTTAATACTGATGATTTTGGCATACAACTCCTGATAACCCAAAAAACCTGTCTCAATAAATTAGCATATCAAGAAAAGGTTCTCTAAACGACCTATTACCCTAATCTTTTGAATCAACTAATTAACTCTAAACACATGCAAAAGATACCTGAGGCTTTTATAAACTCCCTGCCTGGTTCATTACTCAAAACCCCCATCATGGGTAAGACTAGCGACCTGACAGATGTCAAGAAGGCCATCATTGACACCCTCAAGCAAGAGGGTAAGACCCAGAAAGAAATTTCTCAACAAATAGGCTGTTCCCAGAGTGCTGTATCAAGGCACCTCAATGGTAAGTCTGTTGGAAGGAAACAATGTGGCAGAAAACGCTGTACAACGAGAAGAGGAGACCGGACCCTGAGGAAGATTGTGGAGAAGGACCGATTCCAGACCTTGGGGAACCTGAGGAAGCAGTGGACTGAGTCTGGTGTGGAAACATCCAGAGCCACCGTGCACAGGCGTGTGCAGGAAATGGGCTACAGGTGCCGCATTCCCCAGGTAAAGCCACTTTTGAACCATAAACAGCGGCAGAGGCGCCTGACCTGGGCTACAGAGAAGCAGCACTGGACTGTTGCTAAGTGGTCCCAAGTACTTTTTTCTGATGAAAGCAAATTTTGCATGTCATTCGGAAATCAAGGTGCCAGAGTCTGGAGGAAGACTGGGGAGAAGGAAATGCCAAAATGCCTGAAGTCCAGTGTCAAGTACCCACAGTCAGCTGCTGGTGTTGGTCCACTGTGTTTCATCAAGGGCAGGGTCAATGCAGCTAGCTATCAGGAGATTTTGGAGCACTTCATGCTTCCATCGGCTGAAATGCTTTATGGAGATGAAGATTTCATTTTTCAGCACGACCTGGCACCTGCTCACAGTGCCAAAACCACTGGTAAATGGTTTACTGACCATGGTATTACTGTGCTCAATTGGCCTGCCAACTCTCCTGACCTGAACCCCATAGAGAATCTGTGGGATATTGTGAAGAGAAAGTTGAGAGACGCAAGACCCAACACTCTGGATGAGCTTAAGGCCGCTATTGAAGCATCCTGGGCCTCCATAACATCTCAGCAGTGTCACAGGCTGATTGCCTCCATGCCACGCCGCATTGAAGCAGTCATTTCTGCCAAAGGATTCCCGACCAAGTATTGAGTGCATAACTGAACATTATTATTTGTTGGTTTTTTTGTTTGTTATTAAAAAACACTTTTATTTGATTGGATGGGTGAAATATGCTAATTTATTGAGACAGGTTTTTTTGGTTATCAGGAGTTGTATGCCAAAATCATCAGTATTAAAACAATAAAAGACCTGACAAATTTCAGTTGGTGGATAATGAATCTATAATATATGAAAGTTTAATTGTAATCATTACATTATGGTAAATAATGAAATTTAACACTATATGCTAATTTTTTGAGAAGGACCTGTATATAACACAGCCACGTACTATATAACACAGCCCACGCAGTATATAGCAGCCACGCAGTATATAACACAGGCGACGTAGTATATAACACAGGCCACGTAATATATAGCACAGCCTACGCAGTATATAGCAGCCACGCAGTGTATAACACAGGCGATGTAGTATATAACACAGGTCACGCAGTATATAACACTGGCCACATAATATATAACACAGGCCACGCAGTATATAACACTGGCCACGTAATATATAGCACAGCCCACGTAGTATATAGCAGCCACGTAGTATATAACATTGTCCATGCAGTATATAACAGTGGCCACATATTATATAGCACAGCCCACGCAGTATATAACACTACCCATGTAGTATATAGCAGCCACGCGGTATCTAACACAGCCCACGTAGTATACAGCAGTGTGGGCACCATATCCCTGTTAAAAAAAAATAATTAAAATAAAAAATAGTTATATACTCACCCGGCGGGATCCACCGAAACTCCGGCGATACGCGCGCGAGACTGCTAAGTCTTCTGGGTAATTTCGCAATGCATCGCCGGGAACGGAAGATGGCGGCCGGCGCGAGCGGATCATCAGACAACGGAGGGTGAGTATAGCAGGTTTTTTGTTTTTTTATTATTTTTAACATTAGATCTTTTTACTATTGACGCTGCATAGGCAGCATCAATAGAAAAAACTTGGTCACACAGGGTTAATAGCGGCGGTTACGGAGTCCGTTACCCGCGGCATAATGCGGTCCGTTACTGCCGGCATTAACCCTGTGTGAGCGGTGACTGGAGGGGAGGGGAGTATGCGGGCACTGGGCACTGACTGCAGGGAGTAAGGAGCGGCCATTTTCTTCCGGACTGTGCCCGTCGCTGATTGGTCGTGGCTGTTTTGCCGCGACCAATCAGCGACTTGGATTTCCATGACAGACAGAGGCCGCGACGAATATCCGTGACAGAAAGAAGGACAGACAGACAGAAAGACGGAAGTGACCCTTAGACAATTATATAGTGGATTGTTGACAATGATTGAAAACAATTGATCAATATACAAAATCAGACCTAAAATAAAACAGCAACTAGGTAAGCAATGACCCCACAGTCTTCAATGTTTGAGTACAACAATAAAAAGTATGAATAATTAATATCTAAGCATTGATGACGGATACTCACAAATGAACAAATCAATAAACCCAAGGTAATCAATGCTTTAAGACAATATTAGTAAAACAGGAGGAGGGTGTCACCTATACTAAAGTACATACATGGTGGTACCAATAAGGCTTCACCTATAAGAAACACCCTTGACGGTCATTTCACATCAAGCTCCTGGCCCCCATACAGCATAATGACCCCCATTCTGGCCTAAATACTGTATAATGTCCATCATTCTGGCTCCTATAGTATATTGTCCTCCATTCTTGCCTCCATGTTATGTATTATACCCCCTACTGTATACTGCTTAAGGGCCAAAGAAGGGGACATTATACAGTATGGAGGCCAGAGAGTCATTTGCAAAGTATGTTCCATTCTCTGGTATAATGTTGTTCTCTTTACATGCTAATTTAACCCCTTAGTGACAGAGCCAATTTTCTGCTTAATGTCCAACCCAATTTTTACAATTCTGACCAGTGTGACTTTGTGGTTATAGCTCTGGAACGCTTCAACGGATCCCACTGATTCTGAGACAATTTTTTCGTGTCATATTGTACTTCATGTTGGTGGTAAAATTTCTTCGCTATGACTTGCATTTATTTAGCCCAACTCTAACCCTAATGGAAAAATTGAAATAAATATATTTATTTTATTATTTTTCCCTAACTAAGTGGGTGATAAAAGGGGGTTTTATTTACTATTTTTTTATTTTTATCACTGTGATAGACCCTATCACAGTGATCAAATTGAACCAATAGGAAAAGTCTCCTATTGTTCCCGGGTGCCGGCTGGCAGATCTCAGCGGGCGCGTGCCATTTTCTCCCAGTAGAAGACGCCGGTGGCCCGGGGCACATCACGGGGGGATGCTGAAGGATCCAGGGACAACGGAGGGATCTTGGGACCCTATTTCTCTCTCCTCTGATGTGAGATCACATCAGAGGAGAGAGAAATTAAATGTAAAACCGGCCTTTTTTTTGCGGTCGCCATTACACCGTTAACAACTGCGATCGCAACCCCGGGGTCTGTAAAACTACCCTCGGTAGTCGAGACCCTGGAGAAATTCCAACGCTGGGGGGCGCTATACCCTTAAACTTAAGCGCTGTTAATTAACGGCGCTGTGGTTTAAGTATCCTTAACTGCCTCCATTAAAAGGCGTATCGGCCTTCATTTAGGGGTTAAAAAAAAACACAAACCCGATTCTGCTGACCTGTTCCTCTCCCATTTGCTTCTTGCATTTAAGATCGCACATCGCAAGCAGCACAATGCAGTCATTACGCTGGTTACGATGTCACTCGCTGTCTTCTGATGGCGTGTAGAGGTAATGTGGGGTGGGAACAAATGGCTCTGTGCTCTGCAATATTTTCAGCTGTTTGTGCATCCGAGGATATATATTCAGCTGAAACTAGCAGTTTTACCGGCGGGCCCCCTCTGCTTTGGTCATGGTAACACCATCTGTGACCATGATTGGTATGGCCCAGCTCAGGGTCTTAGCAAGGACCCGGGGCCCATTGCAGAATTCTCCGGCGGGCCAGTTTGAGCATGGTAATTGCATAGACTGTTTAACAAGAAGTATTAGCAATTATAGCAAGCGAGTGAAACTTGCATACATTAACAGGCTGCCTTGTATGTGTAAAAGACCAATGCAACTCCACAGCACCGATATGTTAGTAACCCTTCCATACAAAATGGATTATATTAGTAACTGGAACGTCTTGAGAAGTTCGATTTAATGTTCTTTTTCATATGTTAACTCCATCATTTCTGCCACGTATAATATGATTATGCAGCTAAACCGCTTTCTGTTTCTATTTTAGAATATTCATTGGAACACTCAAAAAGTAAGGTAAGAGCAATATTCATCTGTAAGCATTGTCCGAAATAAATATCACATAATATATTCATTATTCAGTGCAGAAAACCTCTGTGAGTTGTGAGATAAGAGGGGGTCCTGTGTTCAGGATCCTCATACTTTGGGCGCCTTCGAAGATCATCTCTTGCTGTAGAGGAATTGTCCTGTCCTGCGTTACACAGAAAACCCATCAAATTAAATGAATACTATGTAATACTTAAAGGGGTTGTCCAGCCTTGGGATACTGATGACCTACCCTTAGGCTAGATCATCTATATCAGATTGATGGGATGTCTGGTGTCAGTCCTTGCCAATCTGATGATATAAGTTAATGTAATGGAATTGCTGGAAATATCATGTGTAGATCATTAGCTGGAGTTATGGAATAGATGGGTGCTAGTGACTACTTATCCTCTCTTCTAGTATACCATGAATGAGTAGTTCCTAGAGAGCTGGTGGCCAAGATTGAGGATGAAGCAAAATTGCCACCAAATGTTCTCCTAAGAAATAGGGGCGCTATCCTATCATGTTCTTCATTACACTGTGTTCCAAATTATTATGCAAATTGGATTTAAGTGTCATAAAGATTTAATTGTTTTTTCAAATAAACTCATGGATGGTATTGTGTCTCAGGGCTCGATGGATCACTGAAATCAATCTTAAACACATGTGATAATTAGTTTTCCTGGTGATTCAAAATAAAGGAAAACTACTTAAAAATGATGTTCCACATTATTAAGCAGGCCACAGTTTTCAAGTAACATGGGAAAGAAAAAGGATCTCTGCTCCCTAAAAGCATCAAATAGTGCAATGCCATGGTCATGTGATGAAAACATTAGATATTTCCCTAAAACGTAAGCGTTATCATTGTACTGTTAAGACATTTGTGGCTGAATCTGAGCACAGACGTGTTCGTGCTGATAAAGGCATAATGAGGAAGGTTTCTGCCAGACAAATTCATAGGATTAAGAGAGCAGCTGCCAAAATATCATTACAAAGCAGCAAACAGTTATTTGAAGCTGCTGGTGCCTCTGGAGTCCCTCGAACCTCAAGGTGTAGGATCCTTCAAAGGTTTGCTGTGGTGCGTAAACTTAATATTCCACCACCCTTAAACAGTGTTCACAAGCAGAAATGGTTGCAGTGGGCCAAGACATACCTGAAGACTAATTTTCAAACAGTCTTGTTTACTGGTGAGTGTCCAGCAACACTGGATGGTCCAGATGGATGGAGTAGTGGATGGTTGGTGGATTGCCACCATGTCCCAACAAGGCTGCGACGTCAGCAAGGAGGTGGAGGAGTCACATTTTGGGCCGGAATCACGGGGAAACAGCTGGTAGGACGCTTTAATGTTCCTGAAGGTGTTAAAATGACATCTGCAAAGTATTTAGAGTTTCTGACTGACAACTTTCTTCCATGGTCTAAAAAGCAGAAACGTGCCTTCAGGAGCAAAATCATCTTCTTCTCATGCTGCAAAGAAAACCTCTGAGTCATTGGCTGCTATGGGCATAAAAGGAGATAAATTCATGGTGTGGCCACCACCTTCCCCTGACCTCAATGCTATAGAGAACCTTTGGAGTATCATCAAGCAAAAGATCTATGAGGGTCGGAGGCAGTTCACATCAAAACAGCAGCTCTGGGAGGCTATTCTGACTTCATGCAAAGAAATACAAGCAGAAACTCTCCCAAAACTCACAAGTTCAATGGATGTAAGAATCGTGAAGGTGATATTAAAGAAGGGTTCCTATGTTAACATGTAACTTGGCCTGTTAGGAGGTTTTGGAGTTAAATTGCTTTTTTTCTTCCGTGAATGTGACCTAATGCTGCAAATTCCACAAATGAGCATTTTCAGTTCTTTAAAACAAATCAAATGTTTAGAAATTCTACTGTGCCTAATAATTTGGAACAGTGCATTTTGAGTTTTTATTCATTTTGGAGATTATACTGTTATCATTGGGAGGTTTCTTCAATAAAATTGGATGTATACTCTAACGGGTGATGACTTTTATTAGACTGACTGTCATTTGCACCGACCATTTAGGAAAATCCGAGAAAAATATAATTTGCATAATAATTTGGAACACAGTGTATATACAAGTGAGCCGACACATGATACTTGATCTGTGCCAGTCTTCAGACGTAAAGATTGCCCCTTTTTCAATCCTCACATTTGAAAACAGGGCAGTATGAGAGTAACTTCTTGTTGCCTCGCTCATGAAATACATACAAGGCTCCATCTGCCATATTAACAGTGCCAGGTGTCGGGGAGTGTGTGGGGTGGGTTAGCTGGGCTAGGATATTGGTATGAACCCTTTTAACTTACCACATGGCAAATACCATAAAAAGGACATCCTAAGCATAATGAATGCGTTACATGTTCTGACCTTTCATTTTAACAGATGCTGAGATGCGCTATTAATATTGTTGAAAATGAAGTTGACAGACATGTGGCGGATATTGTAGAAGAAAAGAAAATGAATGTGGAAAAAGATAAAAGGTTTGTAGCCTGTACAGACCGCACAGACTTGTATGACATTGACTCTACTATATTAGGCTACTTTCACACTTGCGTCGGTACGGGGCCGTCACAATGCGTCGGCGCGACGCATGTTGTGAAAATTCGGCACGACGTGGGCAGCGGATGCAGTTCTTCAACGTACGAAAAAACATTACAATGAACGTTTTTTCGTGCCAACGGTCTGCCAAATACCGACGCATACAGTGCACGACGGACGCGACGTATGGCCATACGTCGCGATCCGTCGCTAATACAAGTCTATGGGGAAAAAAAACGCATCCTGTGGGCACATTTGCAGGATGCGGTTTTTTTTCCCCAAAACGACGCATTGCGACGGATCTAAAACGACGCAAGTGTGAAAGTAGCCTTAGATACCGTGAAAAAAAATCCTCGGCTTTAGTTAATAATGTTTGCCTTTTCTTTCAGGATTCAGATAAACCTAAGGATATGCTTGTTACAGATCTCGGGTTATAAGAAGCTGTATTTGGATGTGGAGAGTGTAAGGAAACAGCCATATGACGCTGACAATCCTCAGCATGAGCAGCAGCTGCTGGAAGTGAGTAGCTTCTCATAGTCCTTTTCCTAGGAAAAACCAGCACATTAGTGATTCAGTGCTCGCCATATACACAGATAGGCTTTTCAGAATAGCTTGTGATCACTCCTATTACCAAATGTCTCATGTGCAACTGGACACACAAAAGAATGGCAGCTGCAGAGCAGAAGAAAACCTTGCTTTTGTTTTTTCTTTTTTTATTTCACCTTTCTGTTGCAGAAATTTTACCAATCAATGTATTTGGACCCTAATGAGTTAATTTTCATTAAGTACAAGTGGGTGTTATCTGATGGCTTTCACTGAGGACATGTTCTTCTTTTCTTTTTTTTTTTCAGTGTTTTTTCAATGTTGCCTGCATTTGATTGCTCAGCATTATACAGGGGAAAGAAGTACACCCCCCCCCCACAGTGAAAATTAACTCACTAGGAGACAAAAAGTTTGCTGATATCTCTGCAATGGAGAGGCGAACCATGTCTAGTTTATTGTATAAAATTAAGTGTAAGATCCTCTTTAACCCCTCAACGACTTTTTAATGGTGGCCGTTAAGGGGCTTTATTCCTCAGCGCCGCTTCTTAACGATGCTGAGGAACAAGTGTATAGCGCTGCCCTGCGGAGGAGATTCCCACGGGTGTCAGCTGTACATTTCGCCCCGCCCCCCTCAAATAAAATCCAGTGAATTCTGCATTCTCAAATCCAAATGCCCCCCTCCTGAGCCCCACTGTGCCTTAATCACAGTAAGGCTATGTGCACACGTTGCAGATTAGGCTTAGGAATTTCTGGAGCAGATTCTGCCTCTCCTGGCAGAAAACGCACCTGCGGATTTGTGGTGTTTTTCGTGCGGTTCCGCAGCGTTTTTTGTGTGTTTTTGCTGCGGTTTTCTTGCGGATTTGCTGCGTTTTTTACCCCTGCGGTTTTCTATAATGGAATGGGTACAAAAACACTGCAGATTCACAAAAAAGAAGTGACATGCTACTTCTTTTAAACCGCAGCGTTTCCGTAGCGGATTTTCCACAAAGTGTGCACAGCATTTTTTTTTTCTCATTGATTTAAATTGTACTGTAAATTAATTGCTGATCTGCAGTGTTTCTGCACTGCAAAAAACGCTGCGAATCCGCAGAGAATCCGCAACGTGTGCACATACCCTTAGCGGCCACATGGTTGGCATTACTGGTTTGAGGGTGCAGCTTTTAGAATGGTGTGACTTTTGGGTATTTTCTGTCATTTAGGCCCCTCCAAAGTCACTTGTGATGTGGTCTCGAAAAAAAAAAAAATTGGTTGTGTTAATTCAAGTTTTAACCCTTCTAACTTCCTAACAAAAAAATTGTATTTATAAACTGATGCAGACGTAAAGTAGAGATGTGGGAGATGTTATTTTTTACCATATTTTTCGGACTATAAGATGCACTTTTTTCCCAAAAAATTTTGGCGGAAATTGGAAGTATGTCTTATAGTCGGAATATACTTACAAATGCTGTGGCGGCAGCAGGTATCGGGTGATTCTGCGGTGGTCCCGGTCCGACGCTGCAGGGCGATGATCACACTCCCTTCCCTGGCTGGTGCAGAAGATTCAGCAGTGGTGCTCTCTGGTGCGGGGGGGTTCTGCCATCATTTTGCGAAAGCCCTGAGGCACCCGCACATCCATTGCTGTGATGCGGTGGCCTCTGAGAAATTGGCCACCGGGGGCGGCGCATGCCCAGGTTGAGATCTCGGCAACGAGATCTCGTCCCAAGAAACCTCATTGCAGAGACGTCAATCTGCTGCGATGTGGTGGCCTCCAGGAAAATGGCTGCCACGGGTGGCGCATGCTCAGATTGAGATCTCTGCAATGAGATCTCGTCCCGAGATCAGCACAAGCTCAGATTGAGATCTCTGCATCGAGATCTCTTCTCCTGAGATCTCAATCTGAGCATGCGCCGCCCCCTGCGGCCGTTTTCCCGGAGGCCACTGCATCGCAGCAGTAGACGTGCGGGGGCTTCCGGGCTTTCACAAAATGCCAGCAGAGCCCCCCACACCACAGAGAACCACCGCTGAACCTGCTGCACCAGCCAGGGATGGGAGTCATCGCCGGACCACCGAACACCCCCTGTGACCACACTCCGCCAGTGCTGCTGATCCCCCCCCTCCCCGCGGTAAGCTGAAATCGGACTGTAAGACGGACCCTCATTTGACACATTCATTTTTTTCCATATTTTCCTTCTGAAAATTTGGGGTGTGTCATATGGTCCGGTGCGTCTTATAGTCCAAAAAATACAGTTACTATTTTATGTGACATTAACTCTCTGATTTAAGGGCATAAGAATTAAAAGTTTGAAAATTGTGAAATTTTCACCAAATTTCCAATATTTTCACAAATAAACGCAAGACACATCAAACAAATTTTACCACTATCATGAAGTACAATATATGTCTCTTGAAAAAACATTCTGAGAATCAGTGGGATCAGGAAGCGTTCCAGAGTTATAACCTCATAAAGTGACAGTGGTCTATTTAAAGCAATTTGGCCTGGTTATGAAGGTTAACATTGGCTCGGTCACTAAGGGGTTAAGAAGATTAATGTGTGAATTAATTTGATACCAGTCAGATTATTGAATATCAGCTCATTGGTTATTATTACAGTGATTCAATGAAGTCCCAGCAGCCGATCATTACATTACTGAAATATTAACATTTTGATGGAATCTACATTGTTAGATTGTTGTCTTCAGTAGTCACTAGTGGTCATCATCGTATAGCATTGGAAACATTTTCAATTAATTGAAACCATAAGATCATCTCGTTTTCAGTTAGGCTGAAGTAGAGTTGCATGTTTTATAGAATTAGACAAACCCTTTAATTACCACGGTAACTTTGTTTTATGTTTCAGCTCTGGGACTTGCTAATGCCGCACGAGAAGCTGAAGTCGAGAATCACTAAGCAGTGGGGTGATATTGGCTTTCAAGGTGATGATCCCAAGACAGATTTCCGTGGCATGGGCTTTCTGGGACTGGCCAATTTATTGTAGGTTCATCATTTTTCTGATTTTGTTGTTTACTATTTAGGGTGATGATGGGCAATTTAAACCTCTAATTATATAGGAAATCCATTACAGAAGTGAGTATAGCATAAAAAAGAATGCAATTATGCAGAAAACTAGTCTGTCATACTATATATGACGTACACTGAAGATTAAGCTTGTAAAGTACCTGCAATAACAAAATCCAGTAGGTTTGGATTTTTCACAACTGTCAAGTCAGTTCATCTGGGGTTGTAATGCAACATTGTGATCTTCATGTGATGTGTCCAAAGTCACGGTGTAACGGTAGCCTAAAACAAAGCAATCTTGTAGAAGTACTTTGCAGTCTACATACAGGAGAAGTTAGTAAAGAACTAGTCAGGGCGGACACTATATTTTTAATTGACTTTCTCTATCGCCTCATTGGGGGACACAGGAAACCATGGGGTGTATGCTGCTGCCACTAGGAGGCTGACACTATGCAAATAAAAAAAGTTAGCTCCTCTGCAGTATACACCCTACCGACAGGAAGTAGGATATTCAGTTTAGCTTAGTGTCAGTAGGAGGTGGACACGGGTCTTTCATTAGACCCTTATCTACCTCAATGTGCGTCGTTTATTTTCAGGTTTTCCGGAAGGGATACAGGGTGAACAGTCACACCTGTAGTCCCACAAAGCGGACTATGAGTACGGCGTGTACTGCCACCCCGTATCCTCATAGATCCCTCTCCAGGACCAAGATCCTAGCACACCAGCGTGCTCAGAAGTCCGGTCCTGGCTCCGTCCCCCACCCACTCGCCTTCCAGAGCCTGTCGGTCGGAGGAGACGAGGACGTCCACCAGCTCCAAGGACGTCTAATATCTTCCATGTTTTTTTTTAAGGTTAGTACGACTGCGTGGGATGTTAGGTGAGTATTGGTGCTCCGAGTCTTGGATTCCCTACCTCCCCTGCTACTTTGTGCGGTGCCTTACTGGCAGCCGCACTACTATTTCTGCGGCCGCACTACTATCCCTGCGGCCGCACCTTTTCTGCACTGGGGCTATTAGGGACAAGAAATCGGGGCCTATCTTTTTGCGCCGCGGCTCTGATGTCCCCACGGCCGCGATCACTCTGCCTTCTGCGGCGCGGCCCCCCTACTGGCAGCCGCGCTGAAATTCCACAGCGGTCGTACCTTTTAGGTGACCCGCGGTCCTTCCCAGCGGCCGCGGTAGTCTCCTGCGGCCGCCGGCTTTTAATATAGGTCCCGGCTCTTCCCGGGGCCTACTTCCGGCACCGGCGCCTCTTTGCACCTTTCAGCGGTCACCGGCTTCTAATTTAGGCCCCGGCTTCTCCCGGGGCCTACTTCCGGTGCCGCGCTCCGCCCCTTTCCTTTTTCATCGGGCGGGCTTTTCTCCCGCCCGACCATCTTCGGCAAGCTCCGCCCACCGGCGCCATCTTGGTGCTCCCCTACAGGCGGTTTAGTACCCATTCCTGTTCAGAGCGGCTAGCTCCGCCCACTACTCCCAGCCGCACCATTAGGCCTGGGATCGCCGCTATCTTGTTGGGAACCGTTCTCCTCCGGAACTGATGGCTATTCGCGCCCCCCCTCTTCCGATCTGTGTGCTTGCCACCAGCGTGCATCTGCAATGGCCGGGTTCCCCGCCTCCATCTTCATACTGGTGCCCTGGACCTGTGTCCTGATGCCTGTCACAGTTACAACCTTGGAGCAGACTACAGGACACAACTGCTGTGAGTAGCGCTGCTTAGCAGTTTGGCCCTCCTCTCTGCATCTCTCCTGTTCCCCTAACCTTCTGGCATTCCTTAGTAGGTATGCTTATCATGCCTAATCCTATAAGAAAGTGTTCTCGTCGTCCTTTCATGCAAGCCGGTCAACCGTGCAGCCACTAGCGTAATGCAGTCACTGGTGTGTTACGTATTAGTACTCTAAAGCCATGCAGTCGATGGTGTATCACTACTCTAAACCCGTGCAGTCACTGGCGCAATACGTAGTAGTACTCTAGACCCGTGCAGTCACCGGCATAATGCGTAATAGTACTCTGGAGCCGCGCAATCACTGGCAAAGTAGCACTCTACAGCCGTACAGTCACTGGCGTAGTAGCAAGAGCCGTGCAGTCACCGGTGTAATAAGTGCCCTAGAGCCATGCAGTTTCCAGCGGGGTATGGCAGTATGCCCCACGCTGCCGTCATCTGGGCCACTGTCCGCCCCTCACCTTCCACGGGGAGATGGACCATTATAAGACCTGCCATATGACGTTCACTTCGTAGAAGGTTTCAGTTGCATATTTCTCAGAGTTCTACGTTTTCACACTGCTGTTGTGATTTCTGCTATTGCAGACCTGTGCCCTGATTTTCAGCGGTGCTCGGCTATTTCTCTACACACAGCGATGCTAGAGCCCTGGCATATCAAATGTTTCCATATCTCCTGCTCTCAGGCACTTGCCCTCCATCTCCCTGCAGCCTCTTCCGGATGCAACCATTAAACTGCTCTAAGCAGAGAAGGGAGCTGCTCCTACTCACTTCACGACTGCAGTGTTCAGACCTGACTTCCAGCCGCTTAAGAGTCTGTATTTCCCAGCAACGTCTGCTGTGGCTCAGTGGATAAAGAATCTGACCACAGATCGCAGGCGCAAAGGTTTGAACTCAGGTGCACAACAGAGAGTAGAGTTTAGGCTCCCTGTTGACAAGCCTACTGTCCTACCTTCAGGAGAATGAGCACGGCAGGACATACTTCAAGACAGACTCCGTGGTGCGGCTTACTACACGGAAGCTGTTATTCTGCCTAATGCCGTCAGGTATCACGACCTAGACCGCAACACAGAATCAACTCTCTCCTATACCCTTCTCCAGGGCTCTCTCCAGGCTGATTAGTCACAGGACACCGAGAGCCGATCGCAGCAGTACTCTATCTGCCATAGTTGCAGGATATCGGGTGCCGAATGCAGCAGTACTCTATCTGCCATAGTCGAAGGATACCGAGCCAATCGCAGCAGTACTCTATCCGCCTTAGTCGCAGGATACCGAGAGCTGATCGCAGCAGTACTCTATCTGCCATAGTTGCAGGATACCAAGAGCCGATTGCAGCAGTACTCTATCCGACACCCAGGTTTCACACGCACCACCTTCCAGGTACAGTACGTTATTTGAAACTGTCGTATCTTCAGCGGATCAGTCATGTCTTGGATTGACCACCGCAGGGGTACCGGCGTTCTGTACTATATTCAGGTAAGTCAGGTGCACTCCCCTATTCCTCCTGTCGATTGCAGCAGCACTGTCTGCTATCCAGGCTTTAGATATCATCTTCCAGACACATTAAGTCAATACCTGCCATCGTTCCAGTGGTTTAGACGTGCCCGAGATCGATTGCTGCACTGGTCCTGCTCTTTTGCTCCAGAGTCAGGTATGTCAGAAATGCCCTCTATCACTCTCCTAAGGTTCTTTTGCAGCATCTGCCTAGGCTACCCTTTAATCACCACTCAGAGAGAGGTGCCCGGTATTTATCACTTCTCGTTGACTGCCGCAGCAGTTACAACCGCATTCAGGTGAGTCAGAGCCGCAACTTTTACCGTGTATTTCACGGTCAATAACGTCTGTGGTCTATTAACAGCTAAACAGAACATCTAGCACGTACCACAAGGCGGATCTCAGTGCCACAGGGTGGACCTCAGTGGCAGCATAAGTGGCCAGTCCACTTTCAGGTAGGTCGAACTCGCCGGTGTCAGGTACCAACTGGTTGCAGTTTTCCTTCAGCCACCCACTGGGCCTTAATTGCGGGTTGCTCCCCAGGAGCCTCTCCACTCTGTTTGGTTATTCGGTCCTACCACTAACTATCCAGTAGGTAAGTTTACAGTGCTGTCCTAGATTTATCTGCACGATCCAGTGCGTTACTCCATCTTATATGTTTTACAGTATTATACGTCTGGCTGTCTCTTACGAAGTCAGAGCCCATATAATACCTTGACTCATGATTGTTCACGGCACTATTCTAGGGGCCTTTGAACTACCTCTATACAGAGCTTCCTATTTATGCATCAGTTCTTACCTCTTCTTTCTTACAGACACTGGATTCAACCTCGAGCAGCGCCGGGATTTTATTTCCGACTGTGGCAGGAACAGGTTCTCCCACCTCGGATAGGAATTGGATCTTACACTGTGCAAGCATCGTCCAGTGTACAGGGCTGCTCCACGCCTGGATCCAATGATGGGTTTTTGGGATAATACGTTCCTTCCTTCAGCAGGATTCGTATCCCTTTCATTGTTATCCTCGTTTGTGTGGTGTCTGATACTTAGGTAAGTAGATCCACACACTACAATCCTCTCCCATTCCAGAGGGTCCGGGACGGATAGGGTCACTCAGGTCGTCATAGGTACGGATCTTCCTTTTGGCAGTCAAGTTTTTTTCCGGGGCCTATGTACTCCTTCATAGGGCCAACTTCCCATGGAATTGACATACTCCAGTTTTTCATGGACTCTTCTCCCTTGACTGCTCATGTCCGATTGTGCTTATCAATGCCCATCTTGTCATGCTTTCTAGCAGGCTCCCAGTACCCTACTCTCAAGCTTTTCCTTGTCATTTCAATTTAATGGTCTTTTTTGGGTTTTTCTCTTAAAATCCTTAGTCCAGCCGTTCCAAAGAGGGAAGCTTCTCGATTTTCCTATATTCCCTCTCCCCTGAACTTACTACGCGCTGGACCCCTTCTCCGTCTCTGGACCCTCCGGTTTTCCAGCTTTTCCAGTCCTCCTCTCCCACAGAGAGCATCCCTCAAGGATACCAACGACGAACTAATAGTCCACGGCAAAGTCGGCCATTGAAGTGTCCGCCGCTACATTGTGCCCTGCCTTTGTCTCCACCTAGACAGCAAGGTTTATAGACGCATGGGCTAAGCCGCTCCATCATGGCCCCCTTCATGGAGTCCGATCGGAGAAAATCTCTGTCCTTGCGGACTAATTTAATCCTGCAGGAAGTGCATGGTATCCGTCCCCGCGGATGCCACCGCAGGTGCTACTTGGACATTCAGCAATATGGTGCCCTTCCGAAGGACCACTTGCTTATGGCGTGACAGGACTTATCCTCTAGGAAGTCCCTGACAGCTTGCCTTCCGAGGGTTTCCGTCAGTTTGTCTCCAACGTGAACCAATTATTAAGGAGGTCCTCGGAGGGACAGAGTTCTCCTGGGACCGCGTGTGCTTGCCTTTATTTCATGAAAGCCTTCATCCAGGTCCTCCCTTTCTTCAGACATCGGACACTCCTGCATTTTTGCGAGGGGTGGGTCCATTTTAATTTTATACCTTCCTTTCAGGCTCTCAACCACTTCCAGAGTCTGTGGCAGCAGTTTTGTACATTCTGTGGATCACAGGTTCAGTGCTCTGCTCTTACCTTGCCGAGGTTCTCCATGGTTCTGTTCATCATTCTTGATTCCCTTCCCTTTGTCCTGCTCGGACTCGTCCTTTGTAGCGTTCTCTCATCACGCTACCGGGTCTATCCAGCTAAGGCCCCCTTTTCAGTATAAGGGCTCGGCGTAGAGAGGCCCTCCGGCCTCCTAATCAACGTATGCCCGCAAAATCCGGTCAGCAATGTTTAGATTTGCCAGGTCAGAGCAGTGCTCCTCCTTCCAGGTTTAAGGCGCACTCTACCCGGGCAGTGGGCGTCTCCCGGCGGTGCACATATAAGGCCTCTGCCTTGCACCTCTACAGACCGACGTTCGGTCCTCCACATGTTCGCGAAACTTCGATGCCTAGCTTAAGCGTATGCCGGCTTAGGTAAGAAGACCTTGCAGGCGACGGTGGTGAGTTCCTCTGACCTAGATTGGAGTTGACTGCTGTTCCCGCCCCAGGGACTGCTTTGGGACGTCCCATGGTTTCCTGTGTCCCCCAATGAGGCGATAGAGAAAACAGGATTTTTGGTTGCTTACCGTAAAATCTTTTTCTCTGAGCCTTCATTGGGGGACACAGCACCCTCCCAAGTTGAACAGCTTTGTTTATTGTTATACTGTTAACGTTTGAGTTCTTTGAACACTCTTTGAGCGTTTGAAACTGTTAATCTGTGGAGCGCTGCGGAGTTTGTTGGCGCTATATAAATAAAGATTATTATTATATTGTTCTTTCTCGTTGCTTCTCCTACTGCTTTCTCACTAACTGAATATCCTACTTCCTGTCGGTAGGGTGTATACTGCAGAGGAGGAGCTAACTTTTTTTATTTGCATAGTGTCAGCCTCCTAGTGGCAGCAGCATACACCCCATGGTTTCCTGTGTCCCCCAATGAAGGCTCAGAGAAAAAGATTTTACGGTAAGCAACCAAAAATCCTGTTTTTAGGCTGTGTGCACACGTTGCTGTTTTTTCGTGTTTTTTTCGCGTTTTTCCCCGTATAAAAACGCTATAAAACCGCAAAAAAAAGCATACAATAAGCATCCCATCATTTAGAATGAATTCCGCATGTTTTGTGCACATGATGCGTTTTTTTTCGCAAAAAAAACGCATCGCGGTAAAAAACGCAGCATGTTCATTAATTATGCGGGGTTTTTTTTGCAGATTTCCCACTACAAAATGCATTGGGAAATGTCTGGAAAAAAAAACGCATCAAAAACGTGGCAAAAACGCATGCAGATTTCTTGCAGAAAATTTCAGGTTTTTCTCAGGAATTTTCTGCGAGAAATCCTGAACGTGTGCACATAGCCTTAATGTGACAATGTGGGTCATTTGACCAGATTTCCTTTACTCCCTTCACATCCAAGTTCACAGCAAATATATAAAACAAGTGATTCTGATCCTGGCTGCCAGACTAGCTGCTCTGATCACTAAGCATGCTCAGCATTTACACTGTGCGCATGCACAAAGAGGATGTCGACCCTGGCAGTGATGTACATGATGTCCTACATGACCAAGCCCATGTGCTTGACAAATACAGTGGGGAAAATATGTATTTGATACACTGCCGATTTTGCAAGTTTTCCCACCTACAAAGAATGGGGAGGTCTGTAATTGTAATTTGTATCATAGGTACCCTTCAACTGTGAGACAGAATCTACTATATAATTGTCTAAGGGTCACTTCCGTCTTTCTGTCCTTCTGTCTTTCTGTCTGTCACAGATATTCATTGGTCGCGTCCTCTGTCTGTCATGGAATCCAAGTCACTGATTGGTCTCGCCAGCTACCTGTCATGGCTGCCGCGACCAATCAGCGACGGCCACAGTCCGATTAGTCCCTCCCTACTCCCCTGCAGTCAATGCCCGGCGCCCGTTCCATACTCCCCGCAGTCACCGCTCACACAGGGTTAATGCCAGCGGTAACGGACCGCGTTATGCCGCGGGTAACTCACTCCGTTACCGCCGCTATTAACCCTGTGTGACCAAGTTTTTACTATTGATGCTGCCTATGCAGCGTTAATAGTAAAAACATCTAATATTAAAAATAATTTAAAAAAATAACAAATCATTATATACTCACCTTTCGCGATGCTCCGGTGACCTCCGACAGGTTCCGGTGCCAAGGATGGTATGGGAGAAGGACCTGCCATGACATCACGGTCATGTGACCGCGACGTCATCACAGGCCCTGCGCGAGAAGGACCTGCCATGACGGCACGGTCATGTGACCGCGAAGTCATCACAGGCCCAGCGCGCCTGCGCGAGCACCTGCCATGACGTCACGGTCATGTGACCGCGACGTCATCACAGAGCCTGCGCGAGAACGACCTGCCGTGACGTCACGGTCATGTGACCGCGACGTCATCACAGGTCCTGTGCGCCTGCGCGAGAAGGACCTGCCATGATGTCACGGTCATGTGACCAAACTACAAGGGGCCCTCGGAAGGTGAGTATATGTTTATTTTTTAACCTGTGACATACGTGGCTGGGCAATATACTACGTAGCTGGGCAATATACTACGTGGCTCTGTGCTGTATACTACGTCGCTGTGCAATATACTACGTGGCTCTGTGCTGTATACTACGTCACTGGGCAATATACTACGTAACTGGGCAATATACTACGTGGCTGGGCAATATACTACGTCACTG
The DNA here is from genome assembly GCF_032444005.1 of Ranitomeya imitator. Classification (NCBI taxonomy): domain Eukaryota; kingdom Metazoa; phylum Chordata; class Amphibia; order Anura; family Dendrobatidae; genus Ranitomeya; species Ranitomeya imitator. Next base: position 1,018,143,385 of record NC_091282.1, read on the forward strand.
GCCAATATACTATGTAACTGGGCGATATACTACGTGGCTGGGCGATATACTAAGTGGCTGGGCAATATGCTACGTGGCCGGGCAATATACTACGTGACTGGGCAATATACTACGTGACTGGGCAATATACTACCTGACTGGGCAATATACTGCGTGGCTGGGCAATATACTGCGTGGCTGGGCAATATACTACGTGACTGGGCAATATACTACGTGGGCTGTGCAATATACTACGTGGCTGGGCAATATACTACGTCACTGGCCAATATACTACGTAGCTGGGCAATATACTACGTGGACATGCATATTCTAGAATACCCGATGCTTTAGAATTGGGCCACCATCTAGTCTAGAAATAAACACCAGAGAATCACATTGTATGATTTCTAAAAAATTAAATGGCATTTTATTGCATAAAATAAGTATTTGTTCATCTACCAACAAATTCTGGCTCTCATAGACCTGTTAGTTTTTCTTTAAGAAGCTTGCTTACTCTGCACTCATTACCTGGATTAATTGCACCTGTTTCATACAGGTAACGAGTTAAAACTCACCTGTCCACACAATCAATCAATCAATCAATCACAATTCAACCTCTCCACCATGGCTAAGACCAAAGAGCTGTCTAAGGACACCAGGGACAAAATTGTAGACCTGCACAAGGCTGAGATGGGCCACAGGATAATAAGCAAGCAGCTTGGTGAGAAGGCAACAACCGTTGGCACAATTATTAGAAAATTAAAGAAACATGAGGCTGTCAGTTTTCTTCGATCTGGGCCTCCATGCAAGATATCACCTCGTGGGGTTAGGATGATTCTGAGAAAGGTCAGAACTCAGCCCAGAACTACATGCGAGGACCTGGTCAATGACCTGAAGACATCTGGGACCAAAGCTTCAAACATTACCGTTAGTAACACACTGCACCATCGTGGATTATAATCCTGCAGGGCACGCAAGACCCTTTGCTCACACACTGTCCAGGCCAGTTTGAAGCTCCACAATGACCATCTGGATGATTGAGAGGAGGCATTGGAGAAGGTCATGTGGTCAGATGAGATCAAAACAGAAGTTTTTGGTATCAACTCCTCTTGGCGTGTTTGGAGCAAGAAGGATGAGTACAACCCCAAGAACACTGTCCCAACCGTGAAGCATGGTGGGAGAAACGTCGTACTTTGGGGGTGCTTTTCTGCAAAGAGTACAGGATGACTGTACCACTTTGAAGAGAAGATGGGGTCATTTATTGCGAGATTTTGGCCATCAACCTCTATCCCTCAGTAATAGCAATGAAGATGGGTCGTGGGTCTTCCAGCATGACAATGACCCAAAACACACAGCCAGGGCAACTAGGAGTGGCTCTGTAAGAAACATTTCAAGGTCCTGGAGTGGACTAGCCTGTCTCCAGGTCTGAGTCCAATAGAAAATCTTTGGAAGGAGCTAAAAGTCAATGTTGCCCAGCAACAGCACCGAAACCTGAAAGATCTGTATGGAGGAGTGGGCCAAAATTGCATGAAATATGTTAAAATCATACAACGTGATTTCTGATCTATATTTTTAGATTCTGTCTCACAGTTGATGTGTACCTACGATAAAAATTACAGACCTCTCCATTCTTTGTATTTTGGAAAACTTGAAAAAATAGTGTATCAAATACTTATTTTCCCCACTGTATGTGACTCTTCAAGAATTTAACTGGTCAGGGGCTAAATATTAGCAGAGAGCAAGTGCAAGTCACTATAGGACATGTAGTTTTGGACTCTCTGCTGGTGCTCTGACAAGTTTGAAAATAAATCAAGTATTGTGCGCACCATTCCCATTTTAAATAGTATATATTATTGTATTCTTTGTCTCCATCCATTCATGTGTATTGATGCTGGTCCAGTGACAGACTCGGATACAATGACCTTTGAAAGTGATGAGAAATCTTTTTCTCTTCGCCACGACAGCACCCACTTGAGAGAGGGGATCCACCCCTAGGAACAGGAAACCCTATGGAGAGAATAAAAGGGGCGGTCCCCCTCGCTCCCACAGTTGGTTTCCTGTTCCTACGGGAGACCTGGAGAGAAGAGGATTCCCAGCCTGGATGCCGCTTGCGCGGTTTACCTGAATAGGGACGGTAAGGGCTCCAGGGCTGGAAGCAGCGTCGGGGGTCCTGTCTCAGCTTCCCCCCTCTGCTGGCAGGTACCGTGAGGCCAGGATCGGGGAGGCACCTGGCTCACGGAGAAGTATCCAGCAGACCTGCGGGCTGGACCGCTGGGGTAAGATCCTGTGACGCCAGCCTCGGGTGGCGCACAGGCAGCGTGGGGCCAGTGATTTCTCCCCCGGAAGTATTAGTACAACTTCCGGGGTGATGGAGGAGGAGGACGGCGCCTGCGCGATCGCTGGATAGAAGCGCAGGCGCGCACAGCAGAGCCGCAACCCGGATGTAGTGGTCACTTCCGGGTGCGGCAGGAAGAAGATGGCGGCCCCCATAACAAAAGGACGCCGGCGTTGATTCCCGGCGTCCATCATGGCATCTCCTCAAGAGACAACGTTGCCTTCTTCTGAAGCTAACGCTGTTATACCAGGAAGCCGGACTAGCAGCCGCAGATCATCCTCCAAGAGCGCCAGGGAAAAAAGATCGGACCGGTCGGTTCCTCCATCTGTGCCTCCGTCTCCTCCTCTCCAGCCGGTATTATGACAACTTCAGGGGTGAGTGTATGTCTACCCTATTTTAAGCTGATTGTACTCCCTCTTTATTTTAAGCTGATTGTACTCCCTCTTTCATCTAATTCCCTAGGTTAAAAGAACAGGGAAATCCAAACATAAGCAATGTGCCTTATGCTCTCAGCCGCTCCCGGATACCTATTTAAAAAAGTTATGCCAGTCTTGCATCGAATCCACCTTAGGTGAGGAGTCTTCTGTAAGGTCGGATGATATACGTAGCATGATAAGAGAGGAGTTGCGAGCTTTTCGAAACTCGGATAAAATTCCTGGAAGTAGGAAGAAATACAGCTCTCCTCTATCTGAACAGTCATCTGAGGTTGAGGATAAGGAGTCGGACAGTTCCCAAGAGGTTATATCCTCAGAGGGTGAACAGGATACATGTTTCCCTACAGAAAGCATTGACAATTTAGTCAGATCTGTACGCAACACCATGGGTATGGAAGATACTAAGACCCTTAAAACACCTCAGGACGTGATGTTTGCTGGCCTGTCAGAGAAAAAGAGACCTTCCTTTCCTATTATTCCAGCAATAAAGGAGTTAGTCAAAAAAGAGTGGGAAAGCCAAGGGCAAAGAGGGTTGCCGTCTTCCTCAAAACGTCGCTATCCCTTTAATGACGAGGATTTCTCCAAATGGGTAAAAGCCCCAAAAGTAGATGCGGCAGTGGCATCCACTTCTAAGAAATCTTTATTGCCTGTTGAAGATTCAGGATCCTTGCAAGACCCGCTCGATCGGAAAGCAGACTCCCTTTTAAAAAGAGCTTGGGAATCCTGTACAGGAGCTTTTAAACCAGCTATCTCGGCCACATGTACTGCTAGATCCATGATTGTTTGGTTGAATGATCTGGAAGAAGGCTTAAAAGGTGGCCTTTCCCGTAATAAACTCATGTCATCTATCCCGTTAATTAGAGGAGCTACTGCCTTTTTGGCAGATTCTTCGGCGGATTCCATCCGATTAGCAGCCAAATCAGCAGGTCTAACCAACGCGGCTCGCCGCGCCTTGTGGCTAAAGGGGTGGAAAGGAGATCCACAAACAAAATCCAAGTTATGTGGTCTGCCCTGTCAGGGTGAGTACCTATTTGGTACTCAATTGGATGACATTCTTACCAAAGCGGGTGAGAGGAAGAAAGGGTTCCCCAATAACACTTATCTTCCATCTTATAGGAGAGCATTCCGAAAGCCCATGTTCAACAGAAGACGGGACTATAAAAACCAGGACCGTTGGGCTAATAAGGACTTTAAGCAGAAAGGAGCCTTGTTCGGAAAACGCCCTTTCAAACCTGAGGATAAACCCCGCTAGGACAGATCTACCCGTTGGTGGTAGGTTGTCCTTCTTCTCCACACAATGGCTGGCAATAACCTCTAATTCATGGGCAACTAGCCTGATAACTACAGGCCTAAAACTAAGATTTTCTCAAGTTCCCCCGGACTCGTTTTGTTTGACTTCCTTAGGTTCACCATCACAACAAGAGGCCTTGGAACAGGAAATAATAACTCTCCTGTCCAAAGTATTAGTGGAAGTCCCTTTTCATCAAAAAGGAAGGGGTTTTTATTCCCCTTTATTTTTTATTTCAAAACCCGACGGATCATATAGAACAATAATTAACCTTAAGAGACTAAATGTCTTCTTAGAGAACCAAACTTTTAAAATGAAATCCATCCGGTCAACTATTAAGCTTCTGTTTCCCCATTGCTTCGTGGCAGTTCTTGACCTTAAAGATGCATACTATCATCTTCCAATCTTCAGAGAGCATCAACAACATCTACGGGTGGCAGTTATGGTCAAAGGTCAGATACGGCATTATCAATACACATCAATGCCCTTTGGACTATCAATAGCCCCTAGAGTTTTCACAAAACTAATGTCAGAGGTAATGTCATATTTGAGGTTAAAAGATACCCTCATAATACCCTATTTAGATGACCTATTGATAGTCGGGAACTCTTTCTCAATGTCATCAACGCTTATCTGATTCAATTTCATCCTTACAGGGGTTGGGGTGGTTAGTGAATTGGGAAAAATCTAAATTGTCCCCCACAACTGAGCAAAAATTTTTAGGAATTATTCTAGACTCTACAAATCAAATGTGCTTTCTTCCCGAGTCAAAACAAATAGCAATCATAAACAAGGTACAATCAATGATTAACCACCCCCTAATTTCCCTAAGAGAAGATATGTCCCTTCTTGGTTCCTTCACTTCTTGTATTCCAGCTGTTCCGTGGGCCCAATTCCATAGCAGGAAATTGCAGCATACAATACTTCGTGAGGAAGAAAGGTTACATGGCCGATTAGATACTCGTATTTCCTTAACGACAGACGTGATACAATCTCTCACTTGGTGGTTAAATCAGAATCATCTTTCCAGTGGGGTCCCCTGGGTGGTTAATCCATCAAAAACTGTTTTCACTGACGCCAGTCCTAGTGGTTGGGGAGCACATGTAGAAAACCAAATAGTACAAGGTCTGTGGTCTCCTAGAGAATCAGATGATTCTTCTAATAAAAAAGAGCTGAAGGCTGTTTATCATGCCTTATCTGAATTTCTTCCGCAGTTACACGGAACACATACAAGAGTCTTCTCAGACAACATGACAGCGGTAGCATATATAAACCACCAAGGAGGAACAAGATCGGAAGGACTCATGTCTATAGCCAACGATATTCTAGCCATGGCAGAGGAACACCTCCTGTCCCTATCGGCGCTACATGTGAGAGGAATCGACAATTCGAGAGCAGATTTCCTCAGTCGCCACACTCTCCACCAAGGAGAGTGGGTTCTAAATCGTCGTATCTTTTGTATGATAATAAAAAAGTGGGGCACTCCCGAGATAGATCTCTTTGCGACAAGACAAAACAGGCAAGTCAAAAAATTTGCATCATTGTTCCGATCTGACAATCCAGATATCTTCGATGCCCTACAAGTACCATGGGTATTCAAGAAGGCATATGCCTTTCCCCCGCTGATATTACTTCCGACAGTGATCAGGAAGATAAGGGAGGACAGAGCAAACGTGATCCTAATTGCTCCATTCTGGCCCAAGAGGCCATGGTTTTCCTGGCTGAGAGCCATGTCAATCTCAGACCCATGGATCCTCCCGGAGGATCGGGATCTTCTCTTCCAGGGCCCCTTCAACCACCCTCAGGTGAAGGGTCTACGGTTAACAGCCTGGAACTTGAGAGGCAGCTGCTAAAGATGAGAGGGTTCTCAAACAAAGTGATTGACACTCTTCTACTAAGTAGAAAAAAGTCCACTACCTCCATCTATGCAAGAGTGTGGAAAAAATTTCTAAACCTCTACCCAACAGCCCTGTCAAACGAAATTCATATTCCTATAATTTTAGAATTTCTTCAAAAAGGGCGCGATCTAGGTCTGGCAGTCAGTACCTTAAAAGTACACATTTCTGCGCTGGGGGCTTTATATGGTCTTGATATCGCAGGTAATAAGTGGGTAGCCAGATTTGTTGCAGCATGCCAGAGGTCAGAGACAGTCCGAATTCCCCATGTACCACCTTGGGATGTTAATTTAGTTCTCGAAGCTCTTACAGATCACCCTTTTGAGCCTCTACATTCAGCTCACATAAAACATGTCTCCCTCAAGACAGCTCTTCTTGTCGCCTTAGTATCAGCGAGAAGAGTAAGTGACATACAGGCACTATCGATAGATCCTCCTTTCATGTCTATATTCCCAGATAGAGTTGTCCTTAAGACAGACCCTTCATACTTACCCAAAGTATGCACTAAATTTCACAGATCGCAAGAAATTTTCCTTCCCTCCTTCTATGATAACCCTACAAGTCAGGAAGAACAAAAATACCACACATTAGATGTGAGGAGAGCCATATTAGCCTATTTGGATAGGACTAGCGCCTGGAGGAAGAGCAGGGCTCTCTTTGTTTCTTTCCAGGGTCATAGAAAAGGAGCTGGAATCACGAAGGGTACTTTATCTCGGTGGATTCGAGATGCAATATGTCTGGCCTATTCATCCAAAGGGGAGAATCCGCCTGAGACCGTAAGAACATTCCACCCGGGCGATTGCATCATCCTGGGCTGAACGAGCGGAGGTTCCGATAGAACAGATATGTAAGGCCGCAACCTGGTCTTCGCCTACTACCTTCTATAATCACTATAGATTAGATCTATCTGCCTCATCTGACTTATCCTTCGGTAGATCAGTCCTTAACACGGTGATCCCTCCCAAATGACTATCTCTGAAAGTCTCTCAAGTGGGTGCTGTCGTGGCGAAGAGAAAACACCGGATTACGTACCGGTAATGCTCTTTTATAGAGCCACGACAGCACCCCTTCACTTCCCACCCTTATAGGTTTTTTATTAGGAGCACGGTTAAGGGTGTTTGGTTCTTGTAGTTAGCCATGCTTAAGTTAACTAGTTATAAACGATGATATTAAATGACCTACTAAAGTCTGGTGGGCGGTTCCTCGCAATCTCTGTAAACCCAACTGTGGGAGCGAGGGGGACCGCCCCTTTTATTCTCTCCATAGGGTTTCCTGTTCCTAGGGGCGGATCCCCTCTCTCAAGTGGGTGCTGGTGATCCGCCTCAGCTGATCACTGGCCACACTGGTGATCCTCCTCAGCTGTTCACTGGCCACACTGGTGATCCTCCTCAGCTGATCACTGGCCACACTGGTGATCCCCCTCAGCTGTTCACTGGCCACACTGGTGATCCTCCTCAGCTGTTCACTGGCCACACTGGTGATCCTCCTCAGCTGTTCACTGGCCACACTGGTGATCCTCCTCAGCTGATCACTGGCCACCCTGGTGATCCTCCTCAGCTGATCACTGGCCACACTGGTGATCCTCCTCAGCTGATCACTGGCCACACTGGTGATCCTCCTCAGCTGTTCACTGGCCACACTGGTGATCCTCCTCAGCTGTTCACTGGCCACCCTGGTGATCCTCCTCAGCTGTTCCCTGGCCACCCTGGTGATCCTCCTCAGCTGATCACTGGCCACACTGGTGATCCTCCTCAGCTGATCACTGGCCACACTGGTGATCCTCCTCAGCTGTTCACTGGCCACACTGGTGATCCTCCTCAGCTGTTCACTGGCCACACTGGTGATCCTCCTCAGCTGATCACTGGCCACACTGGTGATCCTCCTCATCTGTTCACTGGCCACACTGGTGATCCTCCTCAGCTGTTCACTGGCCACACTGGTGATCCTCCTCAGCTGATCACTGGCCACACTGGTGATCCTCCTCAGCTGATCACTGGCCACACTGGTGATCCTCCTCAGCTGATCATAGACAGAGCAGGCATTTCAATTTCTGACTTAACAGACCCAGTACACCTCTGAAATGTCTGTCAGATGGCTTTGTTTTTCCCTGTCTCTTGGGGTAAAATGGAAGCCCCAGTTACAGTTGAAATCAACAATTAAAAGAATAATGTGCAGATAAAATACCTTCAAAAGTCTTTAAGACTCAATGTGTAGAGTATTAAACACACTGCAATCCTCACCCACGAGGACTTAAAACAAGATATCTCATATACATTATTTGGGACGTATCGTTTTCTGTCTTCAAGTACTATAAATGGCAGAGCCTTATTCAGATAAAAGTTTTTGTGTATTTTTGAACATTGAACCCTAAACACAAATAGACCCTTGTACTTTTTGCATGTAATAACTTCCTGATTTTGTTTCTACTTTTATATTCTTGTAGGTATTTCAGTAGAAATTACACAGAGGAATCTCGTTTATTACTGTCTCATTCCAATCATCCAAAAATTGGGTAAGAATATTAAAAAGTGACCTCTTTTCATATATTTGTAAATATTATTTATTTATATAGCACCATTGGTTCCATTGTGATGTACATGGGAAGGGGTTGCATAAAAAATACAGATATAATTTACAGAAAACAAGCTTACAATCATAGGCTGGTACAGAGGGCAGTAATAAATTACTACAGACTATGGTTAATATATGTCAATGGAGTAGCCAGGGACATTCTGATCATTTGGTCAGATGACAAGTATGTCATATCACTGCTCCGCTTCAAATGGTTTCATTAGGACCTCAACATTGATGGTTTAGGATAGCCCCTCAATATTTGATCAGTGAGTGTTAAACTTCTGAGATCTCTGTTAATTAGTGATGAGCGAGTATACTCGTTGCTCGGGTTTTCCAAGAGCATGCTCGGGTGGTCTCCGAGTATTTGTTAGTGTTCGGAGATTAAGTTTTCATCGCCTCAGCTGAATGATTTACATCTATTAGCCAGGCTGAGTACATGTGGGGGTTGCCTGGTTGCTAGGGAATTCCCACATGTAATCAAGCTGTCTAGTAGCCGCAAATCATGCAGCTGCGTCAATGAAAACTAAATCTCCAAGCACATCCAAATGCTCGGAGACCATCCGAGCGTGCTCGGGAAAACCTGAGCAGCGAGTATACTCGCTCATCACTACTGTTAAGCTTCATATTGAAGAAGCATTGGGTCGTTTATACTGGCAGTGCTGCTTCTCCATACAGGGGGTGCCTGGTATACAAGCAAAATGGGTCTTGCCTGTGTAAAGAAAGAGTGGGCACAATGTTGTCCTTAAGGATGGATTCTGGTCATTAAACATTGATGACCTCCTCAAGGATAGATCATCAATTTAGTCTGAGAGGACCCCTTAAATTGGTTATATAGGATTACAAAATATCAATTTATGCTTTTGATATATTATGATTAAAAATGATGTTGATTAAATTATATAATTTTTTTTTCCGCAGTTGACATTTTCCTTGATTGTGACTAGATGCATCTTCTGAACTAACTCCTTGGTGCTATCGATAGTCTGCTGCCATCTAATAGTTCTCTTTCCAGCAATTAATAAAGTGATAATTAATGATGCTGTGTTTTACAGGTATTCCTATGCTATTGTTGGCATCAATCTGACAGAAATGGCGTACAGTTTACTAAAGAGTGGTGCTCTGAAGTCTCACTTTTATAACATGGTTCCTGGATTCCCGGAGATGAAATGCTTTCATCAGTTTTTTTGTAAGTTCTTTTTTTTGTATAATATTATTTATCTCATATGCATTGTATACAATCTATTAGTATATTATGTGTGAAGAAACATAAAAAATGTGCTGGCGGTGTATAGGAAGAGCTCATTGAGATGAGTGATTGGCTGCAGCTGGCATATGTGTAGGTGGCATATGATTGCTACAGCCATGTAAACAAGCACCAGGTAGGGGCACAGACATAGCGATGCTGAAGTAGTGAGGGATCTAACCAGTGTAACAAGGATATTTTCATTTTGTTACTTTAGAACATTGCCTTACTTTGGCCCAAATTGTATAATCTCGGAAAACATTGCTTTCCTCAAATAGTTTCAGTAAATAAAAAGCAAACAAGAAGTTGTCTGTACTCCAAAATTATACCAATAACAGCTACAGTGCTTTGCAAAAGTATTCGGCCCCCTGGAACTTTTCAACCTTTTCCCACATATCATGCTTCAAACATAAAGATACCAAATGTAAATTTTTGCTGACGAATCAACAAGAAGTGGAACACAATTGTGAAGTTGAATGAAATTTATTGGTTATTTTAAATTTTTGTGGAAATTCAAAAACTGAAAAGTGGGGAGTGCAATATTATTCGGCCCCTTTATCTTACTTTGTTGCGCCACCTTTTGCTGCGCTTACAGCTGCAAGTCGCTTGAGGTATGTCTCTATCGGTTTTGGACATCGAGAGACTGAAATTCTTGCCCAATCTTCCTTGGCAAACAACTCGAGCTCAGTGAGGTTTGATGGAGATCGTTTGTGAACAGCAGTTTTCAGCTCTTTCCACAGATTCTTGATTAGATTGAGGTCTGGACTTTGACTTGGCCATTCTAACACCTGGATACGTTTATTTGTGAACCATTCCATTGTAGATTTTCCTTTGTTTGGGATCATTGTCTTGTTGGAAGACAAATCTCCGTCCCAGTCTCAGGTCTTTGGCAGACTCCAACAGGTTTTCTGCAAGAATGGTCCTGTATTTGGCTCCATCCTGGCCTACCGCCTCAATGCATTAACCTAACGATCCCTGTGTGTCCTATTTATATAAAAAAAAAAAAAAAACAATCAGGTTCCTCGCATCATGTTCTCATTCACTTTATGCAGTTAATAGCCCTCTGTGTCTGTACTGCTACATACTTAGGCAGTTAACTGGTTCATGCAGCTTTACATGAACACCCGAGCCTTACACTATGGCCGGTCCGAATAACTAAAGCAATTGTTACCATCCACCTCTCGTGTCTCCCCTTTTCCTCATAGTTTGTAAGCTTGCGAGCAGGGCCCTCATTCCTCTTGGTATCTATTTTGAACTGTATTTCTGTTATGCTGTAATGTCTATTGTCTGTACAAGTCCCCTCTATAATTTGTAAAGCGCTGCGGAATATGTTGGCGCTATATAAATTAAAAATTATTATTACTATTATTATTATTATCCATCTTCCCAGCAATTTTAACCATCTTCGCTGTCCCTGCTCAAGAAAAGCAGGCCCAAACCATGATGCTGCCACCACCATGTTTGACAGTGGGGATGGTGTGTTCAGGGTGATGAGCTGTGTTGCCTTTACGCCAAACATATCGTTTGGCATTGTTGCCAAAAAGTTCGATTTTGGTTTCATCTGACCAGAGCACCTTCTTCCACATGTTTGGTGTGTCTCCGATGTGGCTTGTTGCAAACTTTAAACAGCACTTTTTATGGATATCTTTGAGAAATGGCTTTCTTCTTGCCACTCTTCCATAAATGCCAGATTTGTGCAGTGTATGACTGATTGTCCTATGGACAGACTGTCCCACCTCAGCTGTAGATCTCTGCAGTTCATCCAGAGTGATCATGGGCCTCTTGGCTGCATCTCTCATCAGTCATTTCCTTGTTTGAGATGAAAGTTTAGAGGGACGGCCGGGTCTTGGTAGATTTGCAGTGATATGATACTCCTTCCATTTCAAAATGAATGCTTGCACAGTGCTCATTGGGATGTTTAACGTTTTGGAAATCATTTTGTATCCAAACCTGGCTTTAAACTTCTCCACAACAGTATCACGGACCTGCCTGTTGTGTTCCTTGGTCTTCATGATACTCTCTGTGCTTCATACAGAACCCTGAGACCATCACAGAGCAGGTGCATTTATATGGAGACTTGATTACACACAGGTGGATTATATTTACTATCATTAGGCATTTAGGACAACATTGGATCATTCAGAGATCCACAATGAACTTCTGGGGAGAGTTTGCTGCACTGAAAGCAAAGGGGCCGAATAATATTGCACGCCCCAATTTTCTTTTTTTTTAAATCAGATAATTTTTTATTAACAGTAGTCAAGTTGACAAACAGACACAATTGTGTCAAAAAAGGAGAATAAACATGTTTACAAAAAGTTTTTGAAACAATCCCCCAGTTCCCCCCTTACCTCCCCCCTCCCTTAACCCCTTCATGACCCAGCCTATTTTGACCTTAAAGACTTGCCGTTTTTTGCAATTCTGACCAGTGTCCCTTTATGAGGTAATAACTCAGGAACGCTTCAACGGATCCTAGCGGTTCTGAGATTGTTTTTTCGTGACATATTGGGCTTCATGTTAGTGGTAAATTTAGGTCAATAAATTCTGCGTTTATTTGTGATAAAAACGGAAATTTGGCGAAAATTTTGAAAATTTCGCAATTTTCACATTTTGAATTTTTATTCTGTTAAACCAGAGAGATATGTGACACAAAATAGTTAATAAATAACATTTCCCACATGTTTACTTTACATCAGCACAATTTTGGAAACAACATTTTTTTTTGTTAGGAAGTTATAAGGGTTAAAATTTGACCAGCGATTTGTCATTTTTACAACGAAATTTACAAAACCATTTTTTTTAGGGACCACCTCACATTTGAAGTCAGTTTGAGGGGTCTATATGGCTGAAAATACCCAAAAGTGACACCATTCTAAAAACTGCACCCCTCAAGGTACTCAAAACCACATTCAAGGAGTTTATTAACCCTTCAGGTGCTTCACAGCAGCAGAAGCAACATGGAAGGAAAAAATGAACATTTAACTTTTTAGTCACAAAAATTATCTTTTAGCAACAATTTTTTTATTTTCCCAATGGTAAAAGGAGAAACTGAACCACGAAAGTTGTTGTCCAATTTGTCCTGAGTACGCTGATACCTCATATGTGGGGGTAAACCACTGTTTGGGCGCACGGCAGGGCTTGGAAGGGAAGGAGCGCCATTTGACTTTTTGAATGAAAAATTGGCTCCACTCTTTAGCGGACACCATGTCACGTTTGGAGAGCCCCCGTGTGCCTAAAAATTGGAGCTCCCCCACAAGTGACCCCATTTTGGAAACTAGACCACCCAAGGAACTTATCTAGATGCATAGTGAGCACTTTGAACCCCCAGGTGCTTCACAAATTGATCCGTAAAAATGAAAAAGTACTTTTTTTTCACAAAAAAATTCTTTTAGCCTCAATTTTTTCATTTTCACATGGGCAACAGGATAAAATGGATCCTAAATGTGTTGGACAATTTCTCCTGAGTACACCAATACCTCACATGTGGGGGTAAACCACTGTTTGGGCACATGGTAAGGCTCGGAAGGGAAGGAGCGCCATTTGACTTTTTGAATGAAAAATTATTTCCATCGTTAGCGGACACCATGTCGCGTTTGGGGAGCTCCTGTGTGCCTAAACATTGGCGCTCCCCCACAAGTGACCCCATTTTGGAAACTAGACCACCCAAGGAACTTATTTAGATGCATATTGAGCACTTTAAACCCCCAGGTGCTTCACAGAAGTTTATAACGCAGAGCCATTAAAATAAAAAATAATTTTTCTTTCCTCAAAAATGATTTTTTAGCCTGGAATTTCCTATTTTGCCAAGGATAATAGGAGAAATTGGACCCCAAATATTGTTGTCCAGTTTGTCCTGAGTACGCTGATACCCCATGTGTGGGGGTAAACCACTGTTTGGGCGCACGGCAGGGCTCGGAAGGGATGGCACGCCATTTGGCTTTTTAAATGGAAAATTAGCTCCAATCATTAGCGGACACCATGTCACGTTTGGAGAGCCCCTGTGTGCCTAAACATTGGAGATCCCCCAGAAATGACCCCATTTTGGAAACTAGACCCCCAAAGGAACTAATCTAGATGTGTGGTGAGGACTTTGAACCCCCAAGTGCTTCACAGAAGTTTATAACGCAGAGCCATGAAAATAAAAATAAAAATTATTTTCTCAAAAATGATCTTTTAGCCTGCAATTTTTTATTTTCCAAAGGGTAACAGGAGAAATTTGACCCCAAAAGTTGTTGTCCAGTTTCTCCTGAGTACGCTGATACCCCATATGTGGGGGTAAACCACTGTTTGGGCACATGCCGGGGCTCGGAAGTGAAGTAGTGACGTTTTGAAATGCAGACTTTGATGGAATGCTCTGTGGGCGTCACGTTGCGTTTGCAGAGCCCCTGATGTGGCTTAACAGTAGAAACCCCCCACAAGTGACCCCATTTTGGAAACTAGACCCCGAAAGGAACTTATCTAGATGTGTGGTGAGCACTTTGAACCCCCAAGTGCTTCATAGAAGTTTATAATGCAGAGCCGTGAAAATAATAAATACGTTTTCTTTCCTCAAAAATAATTATTTAGCCCAGAATTTTTTATTTTCCCAAGGGTTACAGGAGAAATTGGATCCCAAAAGTTGTTGTCCAGTTTCTCCTGAGTATGCTGATACCCCATGTGTGGGGGTAAACCACTGTTTGGGCACACGTCGGGGCTCAGAAGGGAAGTAGTGACTTTTGAAATGCAGACTTTGATGGAATGGTCTGCGGGCGTCACATTGCGTTTGCAGAGCCCCTGGTGTGCCTAAACAGTAGAAACCCCCCACAAGTGACCCCATTTTAGAAACTAGATCCCCCAAGGAACTTATCTAGATATGTGGTGAGCACTTTGAACCCCCAAGTGCTTCACAGACGTTTACAACGCAGAGCCGTGAAAATAAAAAATCATTTTTCTTTCCTCAAAAATGATGTTTTAGCAAGCATTTCTTTATTTTCACAAGGGTAGCAGGAGAAACTGGACCCCAGTAATTGTTGCGCAGTTTATCCTGAGTATGCTGGTACCCCATATGTGGGGGTAAACCACTGTTTGGGCACACGTCAGGGCTCGGAATTGAGGGAGCACCATTTGACTTTTTGAATACGAGATTGGCTGGAATCAATGGTGGCGCCTTGTTGCGTTTGGAGACCCCTGATGTGCCTAAACAGTGGTAACCCCTCAATTCTAACTCCAACACTAACCCCAACACACCCCTATCCCTAATACCAACTGTAGCCATAACCCTAATCACAACCCTAACCACAACCCTAATTCCAACCCTAACCCTAAGGCCATGTGCCCACGTTGCAGATTCGTGTGAGATTTTTCAGCATCATTTTTGAAAAATCCGCGGGTAAAAGGCACTGCGTTTTACCTGCGGATTTTCCGCGGATTTCCAGTGTTTTTTGTGCGGATTTCACCTGCGGATTCCTATTGAGGAACAGGTGTAAAACGCTGCGGAAACCGCACAAAGAATTGACATGCTGCGGAAAATACAACGCAGCGTTTCCGCGCGGTATTTTCCGCACCATGGGCACAGCGGATTTGGTTTTTCATATGTTTACATGGTACTGTAAACCTGATGGAACACTGCTGCGATTCCGCAGCCAAATCCGCACCGTGTGCACATAGCCTAATTCTAAAGGTATGTGCACACGCTGCGGAAAACGCTGCGGATCCGCAGCAGTTTCCCATGAGTTTACAGTTCAATGTAAACCTATGGGAACCAAAAATCGCTGTACACATGCTGCGGAAAAACTGCACGGAAACGCAGCGGTTTACATTCCGCAGCATGTCACTTCTTTGTGCGGATTCCGCAGCGGTTTTACAACTGCTCCAATAGAAAATCACAATTGTAAAACCGCAGTGAAATGCGCAGAAAAAAACGCAGTAAATCCGCCATAAATCCGCAGCGGTTTAGCACTGCGGATTTATCAAATCCGCAGCGGAAAAATCTGCAGAGGACCAGAATACGTGTGCACATACCGAAACCCTAACCCTAGCCCTACCCCTAACCCTAACCCTACCCCTAACCCTAACACTATTCTAACATTAGTGGGAAAAAAAAAATTTCTTTATTTTTTTATTGTCCCTACCTCTTGGGGTGACAAAGGGGGGGGGGGTAATTTATTATTTTTTTTATTTTGATCACTGAGATAGATTATATCTCAGTGATCAAAATGCACTTTGGAACGAATCTGCCGGTCGGCAGATTCGGCGGGCGCACTGCGCATGCGCCCGCCATTTTGGAAGATCGCGGCGCCCAGGGAGAAGACGGACGGAGCCCGGCAGGATCGGTAAGTATGATGGGGTGGGGGGGGGGAGCACGGGGGGGGGGATCGGAGCATGGGGGGTGGGAATCGGATCGCGGCAGGCGTGGAACGGAGCACGGGGGCGTGGAACAAAGCACGGGGGGGTGGATCGGAGTGCAGGGGGGGTGATTGGAGCACGGGGGGAGCGGACAAGAGCACGGGGGGGAGCGGAGCACTGGACGGAGGGGAGTCGGAGCAGTGTACCGGCCAGATCGGGGGGCTGGGGGGGCGATCGGTGGGGTGGGGGCACATTAGTATTTCCAGCCATGGCCGATGATATTTCAGCATCGGCCATGGCTGGATTGTAATATTTCACCCGTTATAATAGGTGAAATATTACAAGTCGCTCTGATTGACAGTTTCACTTTCAACAGCCAATCAGAGCGATCGTAGCCACGAGGGGGTGAAGCCACCCCCCCGGGCTAAACTACCACTCCCCCTGTCCCTGCAGATCGGGTGAAATGGGAGTTAACCCTTTCACCGGAGCTGCAGGGACGCGATCTTTCCATGACGCCACATAGGCGTCATGGGTCGGATTGGCACCGACTTTCATGACGCCTACGTGGCGTCATGGGTCGGGAAGGGGTTAAAGCCTCTATAAACAAGAATAGGACAATATCATACATTGCTTACATAATAAAGCCGCATTCCTTGGAATCAGTTCCTCTCCATCCACGGTTTCCAAAGTGTTTCAAAGGTTTTCACACTTTTCCTTTTTTCATAAATACCCTTTTCCATGTTAATAATCATACCAGACTGTCTATAACATTCCTGCAGAGTCGGCGGTACCTTACTCAACCAGTGCCTGGCAATTAACTTACACGCAACATACAATAATCTAGCTATGGCCACTTTATGATGATTTGGAACTCGGATCTCTTCCACATATCCCAAAACATATATCACAGGATCTCTTTCAATTGCACAGCCATATGATTTTCCAATTGCTTCTCCCACATCCAACCAGTATGAATTCAATCTCGTACATTGCCATAACATGTGTATAATCCCTGCCCCCTCGGACTGGCACCTAGGACACTCAGAAGTCTGTCTCAGCCCTGCCACATATAGTCTATCTGGAGTTCTATATACTCTGAAGTACATATAATTGCGAAAGTCTACCCGGCTCACTTAATGATAATTGAGGAATATACTCCATGATATCCTCCCATTTATCCTCCTCTATCCTTCCCAGCTCTTCCTCCTATTTCTCTTTTGCTTTAATAGGGAATCTATTAAGAAAGGTATATAACAAATCCCTATAAATATCCGAGACTACCCTTTTCGTTCCTCCCGTCGCACAGACATAGTCCACCAGAATATCTCTATAAATTCCCATATCAACTGTTTTGCTCTGCGCAATATAGGCATGTCTCAACTGTCCATATTGAAACCTACAGGTCTCCTGCAACACGTAACTCTCCTGCAGTGTCTCAAAGGATAACTGTCCTTGTGCGTCCTGAATCTGAGCCATATATTGAATATCCAATGCTTTACAATTTTTGAATTCCCCCATCTCAATAAATTCAGGTAATATTTCATTGTGCCATATTGGGGAGAGATTTGTTATAAGTCCCACTCCCCTTGTCTTTTTAATTGTCTCCCATACCTTTTGAATCAATGTCAAGGTAGGATAAGCTGCTCCAAACTTCCAAAATCCCCCTGCCTCCAATCCCTGAACCAATGGGTCCCTTCCCACTAACCAGACCAAAATCCGTTGAACCGAGCCCAGTCCATTCACCTCTCTCCAACTTCTCATCTGCTGACCCTGCGCCGCCAAAAAATAGATCAGGGATTGGAAGGACCAGTCTCCCCCCCCCCATCTTTAAGCCTCTGAAGCAATTCCAGCCTAATTCTTGGCTGTTTCCTCCCCCAAACAAGGTCTCGAAATATAGAAATAATGGTGTGAAACCACTTTCGGGGCAACCAAACGGGGGAATTATGCAATACATACAATAATTGGGGCATAACAATTATTTTAATTAAGTTTATCCTTCCCACCACTGAAAGGTATAGTTTGCACCACGCCTCTATTTTCTTCCTAAACCTGTCCAGCAATGGGGACAGATTCAGATCGGCGTAGCTCGAGAGAGGAAAAGACACTTGAACACCCAGATATCTGAACTTGAGAAACCATTGTCAGCTTACTACCTTCCCCTGATATTGGGATGTCATTGCCCCCTTTATCCTCTATCAAGATATTTGACTTATCCCAACTAATTTCAAGACCCGATATATCACCAAATGTCCTAAGAATATGCATCACACCCTCCAAGGCCTCTCCAGAATTTTCTAAAAATAGTAGCATGTCATCTGCATATAGGGCTATTTTCTGCTCTATCATGCCATACCGGAACCCCCTAACCGAAACCAAATTCCTAAATGTCAGTGCTAGGGGTTCCACTGCCAACACAAAAAGCAGCGGAGACAGCGGACACCCCTGCCTACTCCCCCTATATAAACCAAAACTTCCAGACAGCTCACCATTTACTCTCACCCTAGCAGTCGGAGAAGAATATAATAACCTCACCCATGAGATAAAAGTCGGCCCGAAACCAAAAGATCTCAGAACCTCCCAAAGATAGCACCATTCAACACTATGAAACGCTTTACGCGCATCCAGTGAGAATACAACTCTATTACCCTCGTTGTCCGACGGCAGCTGCAAGTTCAGGAACAATCTTCATAAATTAATCGCTGTTGACTTATTTGACATAAAACTAGATTGATCAGGATGGTCCAGATTGTGGACCACACTTGCCAACCGGTTAGCCACTACCTTAGCCAAAATCCTAACATCCGCCGTCAGCAACGAAATTGGCCTATATGACTCCGCCAATCCCGGGTCTTTACCTTCCTTTAAAATGACCACTACTATCGCCTCTCTCATGGACGCCGGCAGCTCTCCCTCCTGTAGAGCCTCATCAAAGACTATCTTTAATTTAGCCACTGAAATATCCAATAAATTCTCATATATCTCAACCGGGAGTCCATCAGCTCCAGGGGCCTTGTTATTAGTCATTGACATGATGGCAAGTTTAATCTCCTCCTTCGTTATAGGTTCATCCAACCTCCTCCTATGATAGTCCCCTATCCTGGGAAGTTTCGCCTCACCCAGGAAGTTTACAATGTCCCCCAATGTAGCCCTCAACACAGATGAATACAGTTGCTCATAAAAACTTCTAAACTCACCCAGGATATCTATTACATCTGTCAGCACAGTACCTCCATCTGTTCTTAATTTGTACACGTATGATGATTCTTTCAGTGTCGCCATTACCACCGAGAGCAAGTGACCCACTCTTTCTCCTTCTTCAAAAAACTGTAATTTCTGAAAAGCTCTTCTTCTCTCTGCTTTTTTCATATACAACTTATTAATCGCTTCCTGGGCTTCCCTTAGTCTACATTGAGTTACCTCAGAAGGGTCCGACAACATGTCCCTTTCTGCTCTTTCTAATTTCTCAATGATCTCCCCTATCATCCATCCTAGTCTAGGATTTACATCTACAAATCTCCCTAAATAGAAGGCCCCTCAGAAAAGCTTTTATTGCGTCCCAAACTACCCGCTTATCAGCGCTATCTTCATTAAAGGGGTTGTCCACTACTTTCAATTAACCCCCCAATGTATCCCCCTAGGGCCCCTAATGAATTTTGTAAATACTTTATGTTGGCGTTTTAGCCTGTGAGGGGCACTATGCCGGCGGCTGAGTCCGGGTCACGTAACCCCCAGGCTGCAGCCGCTGCTAATTTCCGCCAATGTCACATCAATTTCCAGACTCTGGAAATTGACCTGACGTCATCAGTAGGAGTGACCCAGGCTCCACCGACAGCGGTCACTCATCAAGAGTGACTGGGCTGTGGGCTGTGCTGGGATCTGCGGGCGGGGCGGAGCGGTCTGCTGGCTGTGCGGCTGGTGCTGGGGTCTGCGCGGTGGGTCTGCGGGCGGCGCTGGGATCTGCTGACGGCGCTGGGATGTGCGGGCGGGGCGGGGAGGTCATTGGTGTGTATGTCTCTGTGTGCAGGCATCGTCCGATGGGACTACAAGTTCCATCCGGCTAATGTGTTGAATGTAAAAAAAACAAAAAACAAATATACAGTACATACATACAACATACATTGCACACATACAGTGCATACAACATGCACCATGCGACATACATGTGACATTCGACATACAACATGTGACATACAGCATGCACCATGCGACATACAACATGCGACATACGACATGTGACATACGATATACAACATGCGACAAACATGCAACATGTAACATACAACATGTGACATGCACCATGCAACGTACAACATGTGGCCTAAAACATGTGACATGCGACATACATGATACATGCGACATACAACATGCAAAATGTAACATGTGACATACAACATGCAACATACAACATGCACCATTCGACATGCACCATGCGACATACAACATGCACCATGCGACATACAACATGCACCATGCGACATACAACATGCACCATGCGACATACAACATGCACCATGCGACATACAACATGCACCATGCGACATACAACATGCACCATGCCACATGCACCATGCCACATGCACCATGCGACATGCACCATGCGACATGCACCATGTGACATACGACATGCACCATGCGACATACAACACGCACCATGCGACATGCACCATGCGACATACGACATGCACCATGTGACATACAACATGCACCATGCGACATACGACATGCACCATGCGACATGCACCATGCTACATACGACATGCACCATGTGACATACGACATGCACCATACGACATGCACCATGCGACATGCACCATGCGACATGCACCATGTGACATGCACCATGCGACATACAACATACAACATGCACCATGCGACATACAACATGCACCATGCGACATGCAACATGCACCATGCGACATGCAACATGCACCATGCACCATGCGACATACAGTACATACATACAGTACAATGACATCCGAGCCCCGTTTTCTCACATATTCCATAATTGCCGTCCTCCGAGCACCCTCCGGCAGTCCTCTTATATTCCAACTAACAATTTAAATTGTGTCTCCTATCATAAAGCTTCACAAATACAAATTCCTGACCCCTTGAAATAGGATGCTGCTCCCAGTAAGTTATAAGTCCCAATTTCCAGCAATAGACCCCAGACCCCCCTCCCTCCCCAATAAACATTAACACAGTAACCCATAACTAATCCGTTGTTTTTCACCTCTTACCAGAGAGTAGGTAGTCCAGCGTCTAGCTACCCTTCCCTCAGTACCTGTAAACCGCTGTAACTAGAACACCTCCCCAACCCCTCCGCATATAGAACAACATTATTACAATAAGTCCCCTGAGAACCGCAACAACTATTAAACCAAAGTCCAGAGGTAACAATAAGGCAGCATCATCTTCATCTCCAGAATCTTCCTTTCACTTCTCACCTCCTTTGTTAGCTGTGAGCTTCTGCTTATTTAAGTCCAGCCACTTAGTGGCTTCTTCTGGTGTTGGAAAAAAGTGAACCGCCCCAGGGCTACAACCCTTAATTTCACCGGTAGAGAGTAGAATAAATCAAAGTTTCTCAATCTCCTTTTAACCGCTCCATAACTCATCCTCTGCTTTTAATCTGGGTAAATGGAGATCTTTTGGCCGTTAATGTCCTCAGCTGTACGAGCACTTCTCAATATGGCATCTCTATCGCTATAGTTCAGGATCCTAGCAAGGATAGTAAGAGGGGGGGACTCCGGCGGAAGAGGTTTCATAGGAACGCGGTGAGCCCTTTCCACCGCAAATAACTTAGACAGGTTATCAGCGCCAATCTTGTCCTGGAGCCATTTTTCAATAAATTTTATAGGGTCATTTCCTTCAGTCTTCTTAGGGATACCCACTAGTCTCACATTATTCCTCCGTGAGCGATTCTCCAGATCATCATTCTTATTAATCAAAGCAGCACATTTTTGCAGACACTGAGTATGGGACCTCTGCATTTTAGAGAGTTGATCCTCCAGCACACTTACTCTCTCCTCCACCTCTCCCACTCTCTTATCCATTTTGGTCATGTCTTTCTTTATTGTATTAACTTCTGCTATAGTCCCATCCCAGAGTTGTTATTGCAGTTTTGCATGATCTGATCAGATAATAAATGTCTTGCAAAGTGGGTTCCCCTATTATAAGCTCCTCCACAGTCTCTTGCTCCACACCATCATTTTCCCGCCTTCCTTCCTCCCCCTCTGGCCTCCCCGTACCGTGTCATCCTCTGAGCCTTCTCCTTGCACTTTCATTTTCTCTCCAGCCTGTTCCTCCTCCTCTTCAGCTGTCTCCTTCCCTGCTCTGTCCACCCAGGCATACTTTTCAAGCTTAGCAGCCACCCCTAGCCTCATTGCATAAGAGGCATTTGCAGCGTCCGCTCTCTCAGCTGCCTCCACGCTATCGGCGCCATCTTGGGTCCGGGTCACTGCTCCTGCCTTGGCGTCCTGCTGCCTTTTCTGGACCATATCCACAGCTCTGCACAGCTTCACACGTCAGGGCCGACCTGTGGTGACCTCCCTCAGCCGCACAACACGTTATCAGCTCCCAGTGAGATCTTATCTTCAGGATAAATGCAGGTTCACAGCGGAGGAGCTCCAGAAGCCGAGCGCTCACATCAGGTGCTAGGCCATGCCCCGCACGCCCCACTTTTCAGTTTTTGAATTTCCACAAAAATTTAAAATAACCAATAAATTTCGTTTAACTTCACAATTGTGTTCCACTTGTTGTTGATTCTTCACCAAAAATTTACATTTGGTATCTTTATGCTTGAAGCATGATAAAGTCATTTTTATTTTTTTTACCATTAACATGAATGTGGTGTCATTCAAAATGGCAACTAGTCTCACAAGCCTTTATATGGCTTTGTTCATGGGAAACAAGTTATAGTTCTTGTAGGAGCATGTTCGCACAATTTTTTTTTCAAGTATTTTCAGTGCAGGTTCAGTCTGAAAAAAACCCCAAACACTTGAAAAACTCTTCTTAATAATTTTATTAGAAAACAACTTCTTATTCGAGCTTTTGATCATTTAATATTAGCTTCACTTTTTAAAAAACACTAAGCGTTTAAAAGAATGGACTGATTTTTCTGGCTTTTTCTGCTATGATGCTGTTTCATACTTTACAATAGAAGTGAATAAACACTCCACAAAAAGCTTGGACGTCTTTTTAAGCATTTTGTAAGCATTTTTTAGGCGTTTTCGTAGAGCTGTATAAAGTCCGCTATGCTGGTGCTGCATCTAAGATTGTGGTACAGTGAGTTAAAGGTTCAGGATCTTCCATGTAAGTGGGACATCGTAGCAGCGAATCTCTGTCCATTTTGGAGCTGAGCTGACAGGGGATTGACAATTATAGAAGGAGCCTGAATACCGGAAACTTTTGAAAATTCCATATACAAGTCATGTAATGACCATTTTGTCCAAATTGTCTAAAGAGAATTTAAAGCAGACCATACATCAGGTAAAGGTTGATTTATTTGTCCAGACGTGTTACATTTCAGGTCTTATGTGGAGCCATTATCCAGCACAAGCAGTTCAGTGTCAATGGCATTTATACCCACAATTCCACTACCAGTTGAGATATCAGTTATACGAAATATACAGTTATATGCACATTATTTCCATTTCATAAATGCATATGAATAAGGTGAGTCCCGAGTACACAATGTCCATTTCTCCTATAAAAAATGTACATGTGCACAGCAACCACTCCCCTTTGTCACTCAATGCTTAGGTGCCAGTAATAAGTAGATTACTATGGGCAGCAGAGCAAATTTTGGAATAGATCTCCCATTGCCCACCTCTCCCCTCACCGATGATAGCATCAGTCCACGGCACGGTTTGCTTCCCCCTCTACCCCTTCCCCACTCATCATTCTGTGGCACCCCTACCCCCGCTCATTAGCTCTTCATTCTGTGCTCAGTGCTCTGCATTACACATGTGGCACACTTTTACACACTGAAGTCCACTTTTACTGTACAGTAGAACTTTTTTTAACACATACACAGGAAGGCTTTTACATACCGTATGTACATATCAAAGTATGATATGTACACACAAATGATTTTCTACAAACATATAATTTTATGCATACACACACATTTTACATACACACACTATTATACACAGTTACCCACAGTTGGGCCCAGAAGCCCCCCTATCCACAATATCCTTAGTCACTAGGTGCAGTTTCCTTTCCCAAAGTCACAGCAGCCAATATAATTCCCCCATAGTGGTTACAAGCAGCCTCCTACCTATAATTGTCACAGTACCCACCAAAGTGTAGCAACCGTGCAGTTGTCAGCCTAATATACACACACTTCCTCCCTCCATCCTGTGCTGCACACAATGTACCCCACCTCAGCTTGGAGCAGAGACACTTGTGTGAGAGAGATGTCGGCAGCCAATCAGCACTGAGCTTCCTGGCTGCTAAACGCTGATAGGCTGAACAAAGAAGCATCTGCCCCCGAGCAGCAGGGACTGAAGCTGCCGGAGGTCAGTGATTGGTCAGTTTGGCCATCTGTGTTGCTGCCAGTGCAGCCCTAAACATTGGAAAGAAGGCGGCCAGTGTGGGGGGAAACATGCCCTGCGCTGTGAATTGATTATCTTAGAGACTCTCAGAAACCAAGGTATCGATGGTCTCCGAGCACAGAGGCTGCGGTGCTGGAGCGAGGCACACTGCCTGCTTCTCTGGTAACTACAGGAGTAGCTGCGCTTCTTCCTCACTCAAGGGAACCTGCTGGTTCTGCTGGGTCTCCCAGCCCCTACTAGGCCCGGTCGCCATCCCACCCCTTCCAACTGCAATCTTTATGCTCCTGGTGGTTTCCAACATTTCTGGAGATTTCTTAGTTCAGCTTACAAAAAAATAACCATCTAAAACGTAATCTTTATTGTAAGTACTATAAAAGAAAAAAATAATCTATACCAAACTAACAATGACTAGATGCTCAGATATATCTTAGACAAATATATAAAATAAAAGCTTATTACCACAGAAATTACCAAATTATGCCCAAAAATATAACCTGTATCTTTCCCTAGATGGCCGTAGCGCCCTACCTACCCGCGGAGGGTGGCGCCCTATTAATCATGCAGATGGCGTTCAGCGACGGCTGTCCCTGTCAGGTCCTATTAATCGCTAACCCCAAATGATGCTAATTTAGCAGAATAATATAGAGCAATAGGTAAGGGCTTTTCATATGGGGCTCATGTCCGATGACTTATAAGGTTTAAAAGGACATAAATAAAACAGCAAGAAATTTAAACAAGAAGTTTACTCCTCTGCATCTCTCCCTATATATCGCCTCGAATGTTTAGCTCACCCTGCTTCTCCTGGAAATACCCCCGATCCTCCTGAGAACGTTCACTTTTGGGCAGATTTTCGCTAAAATCTAAGTATACATATATATTGGACCCTTGGATGCTTTGCACCCATACGTGAATTACATGTTTACAGTGCTGCTCCCTCCTCTTTGTTCCTGTAGCCAGAAATAGTTCTGCTCCTTATGTACATATATGACGGCTTTTTCTGAAAAGGCACTTAAAATAGATGGGTGTGTTTTAGAGTATATAACCTAAGTAAACATCTTTTGGCTATTGGGGGGTGTACAGAGCAGATTCCGAGCTGTGCACACACCCCACGTGGCAGTTGCTGACTTCTTACAGCACCGATGGAAGCTAGAACCGATTGATGATGTTTTACCACCTAAATGTCTGCAGACTTTTCATATCTAATGCAATTCTGTGGGGAAAATCTGTACTTAAAACTCAGCGTACCTACAAGAGAAGTTGATATTTTACATATTTGAAACGCCACACCGCAGATCAGTTTCATCTGCTTGTGGAAAAAAAAAAAGCACAGCGGACATGACATTTCTAGAAATACCATCCACTTTTCTGGAACTATAAGATGTTGCGTTTTTGCTGCATCAAAAACTCACTAAAAACTCATCATACGCACACAGCCCAATTGTTTTGATGTAGGTGGGTGTAGGGGAACCCTTGGCTGTCATCCACCTAAAAGAATGTGGAAAAAAACTTAAGTTCAAATTGCCACTTTTTTCCTAAATATAAAAGCACATTTGGTAGCTCCATCTTTCAAAATGCAAAATTATTCAAGCCATAATTTAAATGCCATAAAGAAAAAGAATCAAAACGCCAGAATTTTGTTTTTCAACTGTCCAAGGATACAACAGAATAAGAAGTGCACAAAAAGGCAAATGGAACCCAAAATAGTAATAATATAATAGACAACTAGCCCCGCAAAAAAGCAGGCTCTCATACAGATCAAATGTTATGCCATTTTTTTTTTGGGGGGGGGTGGGGTAAAAAGTTTTGAGTTTTTCTAAAGCGGTTGGAGAGTTACCAGAGCTACAAATTGCCACGTTCATTTTACAATGAGCAATGTAGAAACAAAACTCCCAAAAAACGATGGTGTTAAATTTTCACCATATCATTTTACTTGGATTTTTTTTCCCATTTTACAGAACATCTTTAGGTAAAGTGAATGGTGTCTATAAGAACTACAACCCCATCCTATGAATAACAAGCCCTCGTATGGCTATGTATATGGAAAGAGGAAGTTGGGAAGTTTTCTTAGTAGGGGGTGCATGAAAGTACAGAAAGGAAAACAGGCTTAGTCAGGAAGGGGTTAAACAAAATTTTATTTAATTATTCTGCCTCCATCAGTCTAAGGATATTTTTAATTAGTGCTGTATTTTATCTGCCCCTTTAAAGGGAACCTGTCACCCCCAAAATCGAAGGTGAGCTAAGCCCATCGGCATCAGGGGCTTATCTACAGCAGGGGTCCCCAACTCCAGTCCTCAAGGCCCACCAACAGGTCATGTTTTCAGGATTTCCTTTGCATTGCACAGGTGATGCAATTATTACCTGGGCAAGACTAAGGAAATCCTGAAAACATGACATGTTGGTGGGCCTTGAGGACTGGAGTTGGGGACCCCTGATCTACAGCATTCTGTAATGCTGTACATAAGCCCCCGATGTATCCTGAAAGATGAGAAAAAGAGGTTAGATTATACTCACCCAGGGGCGGTCCCGCTGCTGTCCGTGGCCTCCCATCTTGTGATGACGTCCTATTCTTGTCTTCCTGCCGCGGCTCCGGTGCAGGCGTACTTTGTCTGCGCTGTTGAGGGCAGAGCAAAGTACTGCAGTGCGCAGGCGCTGGAAAGGTCAGAGAGGCCCAGCGCCTGCGCACTGCAGTACTTTGCTCTGCCCTCAACAGGGCAGACAAAGTACGCCTGCGCTGGAGCCGCAGCGTGAAGACAAGAAGAGGACGTCATCGTAAGAAGATGGGAGGCCCCGGACTCGACCGCGATGCCCATCGGACCGCCCGCCCGCCCAGGTGAGTATAATATAACCTCTTTTTCTCCTCTTTCAGGATACATCGAGGGCTTATCTACAGCATTACAGAATGCTGTAGATAAGCCCCTGATGCCGTCGATTTTGGGGGTGACAGGTTCCCTTTAAATTTGTAGGTTTTTGGCCCAGGAATATTAGGTTTAGGGTCTCTTCAGAGAAAGGTAAACCTTGTTATGGTTGGTTGGTCAAGTTTTTGGTCTTTCTTTTCCTGCACCAAAATCATGGTTTCCATTTGCGTCTTTTTAAGTCTATTTTGTATATGTTGGCCTTGTTTTTCTTTGTATATATTAAGTTCCCCACTGTGGTCATGATTTAGGGTTTGCACAAAATTTGACGCAAATGTACTACAGAACCGTCTCACCACTGGAGTGTTTTTTATAAACCATAAAAATGTTGAACAATTTCTGCAACATTTTGAAAAAAGATGCAAGTTTTTGTTCTAAAAGTCCCAAAAATGGTTATAGACAGAAAAAAAAATTTTTGTACTAAATTCATGAAATGTGTGTACCCTTTAGACACCTTAAACTTCGGTGACTACCAAAAGATAAAAAAAAAAAAGAGAAGCAACTGTAAAGAAAAAAAAAAACACATGAAAAATCGGCCCTAAGTGCCTTCATTTTATAAGTTTATTCTACACGGCAGTAATGTAGATTGCATATGTCGTGGCATGTACAGGGTGCTGCCATATTCCTTGGTTTGCATATAGATCAATCATTGCAGCATGCACCTTCCAGGAGGTGCGGGTGAATTTTTGTAATATTTTATTTTCTTATAGCACACCTCTTTTAAAGTGTATCTGACATTCTTTCTGATTTCGGTTTTAGGCTATCTTCTGTATGAATTTGACAAGTTCTGGTTTAAAGAGGAACCTGAGAGTATTATGCATTTTAACCAGTACAGAGAAAAGTTCCATGATCAGATCAAGCATCTCCTCAGCGACCCTAATGTCATACTGACTCTTTAACAGCACTAACATAATCATAATTTATGTATTCAAAGGCTCTGTCTATCTTGAATTATTTAATGAAAATGTCCTTTATGTATTGTTTTCATCAATTTGTATACTTGTTTTACTAAGGCTGACTGACAATCAGATTCTATGTATGTTTGTATGAAAATTGGGAAATGGGTTTGCCACCACTCCCGAGTTAACCTACTCTTCATCTCCCACGTAGTCTGATGCTATAAACGAATATTATTTTTGGAGTGCTAATAGGGACGTCATTCATGTGTATGGTTTTGGAGTCTACCACAGAAAACTGTACATTTTTCCCTAGTAATATTATATAGAAGTTTGTCAACCCATCACATTTTTCCCAATTACCTCTGATCCTTCATCATGTAGGGAACCTGTCATGTACGATACTGCTATTATTCTGCAGATATATGGTTAATCTGCAGGTGAATAGTGTTAGTAAAGTGCATGACCGCCGTATTGAAAGTGCGGCACCTGGGAGAAAGTTTTTATTCCTCCTGGTAGCCGCCGGCTTTCAGTCACTCCTCGGTACCCATAGATAAATAACTGTAAGCACACCCTGGCACTTACACTGCAGATCCAGCTGTCAATTAATCACTGTAGAGTCAGCAGTCAATCAAGGTGCCAGGGCGTGCTTACAACAGTCACTTTCAGTGCTGTGAATGATGACTGTAACGGTGCCAGAAAGCCTGTACAACTGAAAACTGGCGTCTCCTGGCAGGAATAAATGTCATTTACTCCTGGGAACCACACTTTCAGTAACACAATAAACCCGCAGATGAGCCTAATCTTGGCAGGTTAATAGTGTAATCTGACAGCACATGTTCCCTTTCACTCCAGTAATCTCATCAGTCCATTAACATTCTGGATTCAGGCGTTATATTAAAAGGTTTGTATGTTTACCACGGGTTATGTCTATTTTCCATGTTAGTAGTGGTCTCCAAGCTGTTTTGCAGGACCTGTTGCAGTTTCATCTGAATGAAATGAAATCTCACCAAGATGTTTATTTTGGTGTTGGTGGGCTCCATCCTAGGTCTGGATAGCGTACCTGCAATAAAAGGACTAGGGTGCGCTCTAGGACAACCAGCTCACTACATTTTAACTCGATGTCAGAAGATCTGTTTATGTGACATTCCCATTTCAAAGAGTTTTATTTTTCCTGAATTTGCTGTATGTGTTAACTAATTTCTATCCTTTATATTTCCATTCATGGGCACATACCTCAAACTACTCTTATGGTTCTGATGTAGTTAAATGCAGATAGTGAGCACTCTTAAGAAATCTTTAATAATACCATACAAGCATTTGAATATGTTTTTGACTTTGGTTTATGTCTTTAGTTTAAAAATGGCTTGTCAGCTCCTAAAAAACCTCATGAAATAGTATGGAAAGCATTGGTCATTTGATAAAATGGGAGACTGGAGTCAGGTTTGCTCCAGGCATCAAATTCTAGATTTACCATTTGCTCCATAACTGGGTGATACCGTTGTGAGGAGTGAGGCTGTGAGAGGGCAGCATGTGAACACAATAGCCATCGGTGCTGCTGCCTCACTTTATATTCAATGTAGTTACATATGCAGCAATGAAAGATGGGTTCCTGTGTATTCCGGAACAGCAGAAGGCTAGAAGCAGCAGCATGAGACATAACGCTGGCAAAACATTAAAGCAACCCTCCAGCGGTTTTTATTTCACTGCTGGAGTAGTGCTTAAATTCCATGTCCCCTGTCCCTTGTCTGATACTCACCTTCCAGCATTTTCATGTTTTCACTACCACTTCGGTCCATCTCCTGCCTACAGTTTGTGACCTGCTGGCAGCTCCAGTGTTTAATGGGGCGAGCCAGAGGTCCCTCTTAAATGCAGGGCTATGAGAGCTTCGTTCTGGCTCTCATAGACTTACAGTGTCTTGTGAAAGTATTCGGCTCCCTGGAACTTTTTAACCTTTTCCCACATATCATGCTTCAAACATAAAGACACCAAATGTAAATTTTTGGTGAAGAATCAACAACAAGTGGAACACAATTGTGAAGTTGAACAAAATTTATTGGTTATTTAACATTTTTGTGGAACATCAAAAACCGAAAACTGGGGAGTGCAATATTATTTGGCCCCTTTAACTTAATACTTTGTTTCGCCAACTTTTGCTGTGATTACAGCTGCAAGTCGCTTGGGGTATGTCTCTATCAGTTTTGGACATCGAGAGACTGAAATTCTTGCCCATTCTTCCTTGGCAAACAGCTCGAGCTCAGTGAAGTTTGATGGAGATCTTTGCGAACAGCAGTTTCTAGCTCTTTCCACAGATTCTCGATTGGATTGAGGTCTGGACTTTGACTTGGCCATTCTTCCACGTTTGGTGTGTCTCTCAGGTGGCTTGTTGCAAACTTTAAACAACACTTTTTATGGATATCTTTGAGAAATGGCTTTCTTCTTGCCACTCTTCCATAAATGCCAGATTTGTGCAGTGTATGACTGATTTTTGTCCTATGGACAGACTGTCCCACCTTAGCTGTAGATCTCTGCAGTTCATCCAGAGTGATCATGGGCCTCTTGGCTGCATCTCTGATCAGTCTTCTTCTTGTTTGCGATGAAAGTTTAGAGCGACGGCCGGGTCTTGGTATCCAAATCCGGCTTTAGGCCATGTTCACACTATGCGGTTTTTACTGCGGAACCGCGGCGATTTTGCCGCTGCGGGTCCGCAGCTGTTTTCCATGCAGGGTACAGTACAATGTTACCCTATGGAAAACAGAAACCGCAGTGCACATGATGCGGAAAAACCCGAAAAAAAACGCGCAGAATTGCTGCGGAAAAAAAGAAGGACCATGTCACTTCTTTGTGCAGAATCGCAGCGATTCTGCACCCATAGAAATGCATTGATCCGCTTACTTCCCGCATGGGGCTGTGCCCACCATGCAGGAAGTAAGTGCATAATGTGCGGGTGGTACCCGGGGTGGAGGAGAGGAGACTCTCCTCCAGGCCTCAGGAACCATATTTGTGTAAAAAAAAAAAAGAATTAAAATAAAAAAATCATGTTATACTCACCCTCGGAAGTCTCAGCGCTGCACGCGGCCGTCCGGTCTCAGGTTTGCTATGCGACCAGGACCTTCGGTGACGTCGCGGTCACATGACCGTGACTTCACCGAAGGTCCTGGTCGCACAGCATCTTTGGAACCGGACCGCCGCCTGCAGCACCCAGGAGATCGGGACGTCAGAGGGTGAGTATACCATGATTTTATTATTTTTAACACTAGTATTGATGCTGCATATTGCTGCATATGCAGCATCAATAGTAGGGGTGGAACCCGCAGGACAAACCGCGATAAATCTGCAGGGATAACCGCAGCGGGTTTGCCCTGCAGATTTATCAAATCCGCTGCGGGAAAACCCGCGGGACAAAAAGGAACGTGTGAATGTGGCCTTAAACTTCTCCACAACAGTATCACGGACCTGCCTGTTGTGTTCCTTGGTCTTCATGATGCTCTCTGTGCTTCAAACAGAACCCTGAGACTATCACAGAGCAGGTGCATTTATACGGAGACTTGACTACACACAGGTGGATTATATTTATCATCATTAGACATTTAGGAGAACATTGGATTATTCAGAAATCCACAATGAACTTCTGGAGTGAGTTTGCTGCACTGAAAGTAAAGGGGCCGAATAATATTGCACGCCCCACTTTTCAGTTTTTGAATTTCCACAAAAATTTAAAATAACCAATAAATTTCATTCAACTTCACAATTGTGTTCCACTTGTTGATTCTTCACCAAAAATTTACATTTGGTATCTTTATGTTTGAAGCACGATATGTGGGAAAAGTTTGAAAAGGTTCCAGGGAGCCGAATACTTTCGCAAGGCACTGTACATTGGGAGCTTATGATGTAGCTTAGTCAGCTAAGCTTAAAATAGTCACCCCGAGTCCTGCAAAATCTGTGCACAAAGCTCCACTTACCATCAAATGTTGTAAAGAATCGGCCCCTTCACAGCTGGCATCTCACAACTAAGGAGACAATTTCACTGGATTTTGATCTCCTGCTGAAATGAAAATAAAATCCGTGTCCCTGTATTACTAAGAAAAATCATTTGAACTGTTATGAAGAAAGTTTTAGTGTCACTTTTATTTTATTTTTTCCCAAAATCAATGGGCTTTCTTAAAGTCAGTCTGTTCTTTAATTATTGAATGTTGTCCATTGCTGGCAATGGGATCAGATGTGTAACCTTACTACACTACTAGTTCCTTGTACTGTTACTAGCGATTGTGTGCATTTCACATATTTTCTCATAATGGTGTAGGTAAACTGTAATTATTGCCTCCAAAACATGGCATAGTCTATTGTTTTCCATCTGACAGCTCTTGCCCTGCACTTTTTTCAGTGGAGAGAGGAGGAAGAACCACTAGGAAGGTCTGTCTGGCAGCACTTGTCTTCCCTGTAAACAAAAAGATCGACCATTTAAAATTCCATCATCTGTCCGGTGCTCCCCGTACACATAAGATGGTCGGCTGAAATCTGCAGATTTGGACGACTTATTCCATCTCTTCTAATTACCAGGAGGCCATTGCTCACTTGTTTTTAAAGGGAACCTGTCACCCCCAAAATGGAAGGTGAGCTAAGCCCACCGGCATCATGGGTTT
This sequence comes from Ranitomeya imitator, assembly GCF_032444005.1. Classification (NCBI taxonomy): domain Eukaryota; kingdom Metazoa; phylum Chordata; class Amphibia; order Anura; family Dendrobatidae; genus Ranitomeya; species Ranitomeya imitator. The sequence continues at coordinate 1,018,176,463 of NC_091282.1, forward strand.
ATCTACAGCATTCTGTAATGCTGTAGATAAACCCCCGATGTATCCCGAAAGATGAGAAAAAGAGGTTAGATTATACTCACCCAGGGGCGGTCCCGGTCTGTTCTCGTCCGATGGGCGTCGCGGTCCGGTCCGGGCCTCTCATCTTCTTACGATGATGTCCTCTTCTTGTGTTCACGCTTTGGCTCCGGCGCAGGCGTACTTTGTCTGTTGAGGGCAGAGCAAAGTACTGCAGTGTGCAGTCGCCGGGAAAGGTCAGAGAGGCCCAGCGCCTGCGCACTGCAGTACTTTGCTCTGCCCTCAACCGGAGCGTGAAGACAAGAAGAGGATGTCATCCTATGAAGATGGGAGGCCCTGGACCGGACCGCGACGCCAATCGGACCGGGACCGCCCCTGGGTGAGTATAATCTAACCTCTTTTTCTCATCTTTTAGGATACATCGGTGGCTTATCTACAGCATTACAGAATGCTGTAAATAAGCCCATGATGCCAGTGGGCTTAGCTCACTTAACATTTTGGGGGGTGACAGGTTCCCTTTAAAAGATCACACGATATTGGGCTAGCTTAATGTTTAGACCCTGAAATCGGATCTCTGCACTGTCTGGTAATAACGATCTAGCTTAGAGACAGCCTCCTGAGGTCTTTGCAGAGTGGCATAGACCCTTCACCCCTAATGACTGAAAAGCGTAAATCTAAAATTGCTTTGATATTTCTCACAATTTACAATCCATACCTTTAGTAAAATAATCACGTCATCCTCAATATTTCTTGACGTTCAGAACTCGATTCCGTCTCCTGTTATTAAAGGCCTTGTTCTGCTGTCTTAGTTTGTGTTCCAGATCTAGAAATGTAGAATTTTCTGATCTACTTTCCTGAGACGCCTGAATTTTCAGCTATCAGGCTGCCCGTGGGTCCCCAACACTGCAGCGGAGAATGTCCCTGTGTCATCACCTCATTGATGTGTACACTCTTATGCTGAGGCACAGATGGAGAAGAGGGCTGACTTCGCTATTAAAATGAAGCAATAAGCTCGTTCCCTTCTTATATATCACTGGTTATATGCCAAACCCAAGCTGGACGTTCAGCTACCAGGACCACGGCTGATAGCTGAAGATTGTGGAGCCTTCTGATATGACCGTATATTACTAAGTTCTATATATTTAAATTAGGAACACAACTAAAGACATTTTTTCAACCAGACAGCCTCTTTACTGTCTAGTTTTTTTAGAACAATATCTGTGGTGAAGCAGTCTGACCGTTCTCTAACATTTACTACAATGACCACAAATTAATTTAGCTAATTTATTACACATTTCCATGGACGGTCAGCTACAGTATTTAGAAATCTTCGTTTCAATCCCGTAGGTTTTCCAGGTAATACGGAGACTTGTAGAGATAGTTACCAGTACTCTGATTGAGGGCTCAGCGCTACCCTGCTATTGGGCTTTCATGTGAACCATTATTTTACAAATATATTTTCATAGTTGCGGAACTTTAGTCCACCCTACCTGGATTGTATTTTTTCTAAAATATTTTGTCAATAAGTGTAAAAAAATGAATAAAATATATACATAAAGTGTGGCCAAGACTGATGGATATTTTACCTATGAGACATTACCAGTTTACACTTGAAGGCCAATGCAACAATATGTGCAAGGAGACAATATCACACATTGAGATGAAGGGTTCTTGAAGTAACGTAACATCTCAGAAACCGAATTTTCATTGAACAGAAGGACCGTATTTAAAACAATTTGTTTAATTTCCTCCTCTATGTAGAGCCGTTTTGTTTGCATTTACACTGCATTTCTTCTCGTTTCTGCTGGTCACTATGTATCTTGTGCTTGAACTATATACCCACATGGACAATTGCTTTATTCACTACCAGAATACTTTTATACTCATAATAAAAAAAAAAATTTTCTCCAAACTGCTTTGTATTTTTTTGTTTCTTTTTCTTCTTATTAGCAGAGGATGTTTCATCTCAATGTGTATTTTACCCAATGTTCAAATTGCTGAGGAGGGATTACGCCTCTTACGGTTTTAGTTGTCATGTATGAATGTGGCCACCAGAGGGCACACCATGTGCATTTCGCCTAGTATAGATGGATACCGGCTGGTTCCACGTTGCAGAACTGCAATAGATGGAATGTAACAATCAAGAAGCTAAATTCTATTAAACATTTGATATTATTGTTTTGGAAGTGTGGTGGTGGGGCCTGTCAATTTCATACACTTTTTTAGTTTTTCTGGGTTTTGTTGGTCATTACGTTGAAATCTGATTGAAGCACCACTCGGGGGGTTTTTCTATTATTGCAGTGCTGGAGTGGCACAACTAATCTAAATTCCCTGCCCCTGGCTTTGCTGGACGACCCGGAAGCCACAACTCAGCATAAGTATGACGGCCAGAACCAGACTCTCATAGACTTACACTAAGAGCTTGTGACCGTTACCTTCGACTTCCAGGTAGTCAGAAGCTGTGGTCACAAGATGGTGGTTCGGTACCTGAGCAACGCCGGGAACAGCTGAAGACAGACTTAAAAAGATTCTCCACCTTCTCCGTTTTGTCAGTACATGAAAATCGGACCGAGTGTGTTATGATTTTTTCCATGGACCCATAGACATGAATGGGCGAGTGTCATCCAGTTGTCTGACGCCAATCATGCATCATGGGTATAAGTACTATGTCAAAACCACGGATAGCACTAATCTAACAAACGGTCATCTGCAAGAGCCCTAAATGTGACTTTTGACATCATAAAGGCAGATTAAAATCCACATCAAGAAAAGATTGCATTTATTTGACCTAGACCCTGAGACGAGATCAGACAGAATGTTCAAAAATGATGAAGACTTTTAGAATTCCATTCAGCATTATACCCCATGCCTGCATTAAAACATGATAATGACACTTCTGCTGAAATAAAATTGTGGTGTGCTCCATATTGAATAAATTGATTGTCCAGTACTCCTATATTTATCTTCAGGATAGGTCATTAATAACAAATCAACAGGGATGTAACACGTGTGTATTTGGAATAAGGACCCCATTCCTAATGCAAGGTAGACTTGAAGAGTAGCTATCTTCCAGAGGTGGCACTAGAGTTTTCTCTTCTTCCAGGAGAGGGTTAATTTGCATTCACACTCCCATCCCCAAGTTACACATGAGAACAGATGTTAGTATAATCAGAGCTTTCCTGCATTAATGGAATATGGTATATGCCCCCTGATCTGACGCCAGAAAAAGTAGGAACTGAGACCCTGAGTTCAGCACTGGGTGACTTACTGGGCTGATTGCTCTAGTTTTGCTAAATCTGCTGCGGCTCTGCTAGCCCTCTTGATGAGCCCTGTATAACCCCACCTGTTACAATTAGGTAATTCAGTACCACAATGGACATAGAAGTCAGAGCACATACAATAACCCAAAAACATAGAACGAGCTCTGAGACGTGGGAACTCTGCTGACCGCAATCCCTAATCCTCTCCAACCACACTAGAGGCAGCCGTGGATTGCGCCTAACGCTCCCTATGCAACTCTGCACAGCCTGAGAAACTAGCTAGCCTGAAGATAGAAAATAAGCCTACCTTGCCTCAGAGAAATACCCCAAAGGAAAAGGCAGCCCCCACATATAATGACTGTGAGATACAGGTCCTTCTCAAAAAATTAGTATATAGTGTTAAATTTCATTATTTACCATAATGTAATGATTACAATTAAACTTTCATATATTATAGATTCATTATCCACCAACTGAAATTTGTCAGGTCTTTTATTGTTTTAATACTGATGATTTTGGCATACAACTCCTGATAACCCAAAAAACCTGTCTCAATAAATTAGCATATTTCACCCATCCAATCAAATAAAAGTGTTTTTTAATAACAAACAAAAAAACCAACAAATAATAATGTTCAGTTATGCACTCAATACTTGGTCGGGAATCCTTTGGCAGAAATGACTGCTTCCATGCGGCGTGGCATGGAGGCAATCAGCCTGTGACACTGCTGAGATGTTATGGAGGCCCAGGATGCTTCAATAGCGGCCTTAAGCTCATCCAGAGTGTTGGGTCTTGCGTCTCTCAACTTTCTCTTCACAATATCCCACAGATTCTCTATGGGGTTCAGGTCAGGAGAGTTGGCAGGTCAATTGAGCACAGTAATACCATGGTCAGTAAACCATTTACCAGTGGTTTTGGCACTGTGAGCAGGTGCCAGGTCGTGCTGAAAAATGAAATCTTCATCTCCATAAAGCATTTCAGCCGATGGAAGCATGAAGTGCTCCAAAATCTCCTGATAGCTAGCTGCATTGACCCTGCCCTTGATGAAACACAGTGGACCAACACCAGCAGCTGACATGGCACCCCACACCATCACTGACTGTGGGTACTTGACACTGGACTTCAGGCATTTTGGCATTTCCTTCTCCCCAGTCTTCCTCCAGACTCTGGCACCTTGATTTCCGAATGACATGCAAAATTTGCTTTCATCAGAAAAAAGTACTTGGGACCACTTAGCAAAAGTCCAGTGCTGCTTCTCTGTAGCTCAAAAGTGGCTTTACCTGGGGAATGCGGCACCTGTAGCCCATTTCCTGCACACGCCTGTGCACGGTGGCTCTGGATGTTTCCACACCAGACTCAGTCCACTGCTTCCTCAGGTTCCCCAAGGTCTGGAATCGGTCCTTCTCCACAATCTTCCTCAGGGTCCGGTCTCCTCTTCTCGTTGTACAGCGTTTTCTGCCACATTGTTTCCTTCCAACAGACTTACCATTGAAGTGCCTTGATACAGCACTCTGGGAACAGCCTATTTGTTGAGAAATTTCTTTCTGGGTCTTACCCTCTTGCTTGAGGGTGTCAATGATGGCCTTCTTGACATCTGTCAGGTCGCTAGTCTTACCCATGATGGGGGTTTTGAGTAATGAACCAGGCAGGGAGTTTATAAAAGCCTCAGGTATCTTTTGCATGTGTTTAGAGTTAATTAGTTGATTCAGAAGATTAGGGTAATAGGTCGTTTAGAGAACCTTTTCTTGATATGCTAATTTATTGAGACAGGTTTTTTGGGTTATCAGGAGTTGTATGCCAAAATCATCAGTATTAAAACAATAAAAGACCTGACAAATTTCAGTTGGTGGATAATGAATCTATAATATATGAAAGTTTAATTGTAATCATTACATTATGGTAAATAATGAAATTTAACACTATATGCTAATTTTTTGAGAAGGACCTGTAAGATGAAAAGACAAACGTAGAGATGAAATAGATGTAGCAAAGTGAGGCCCGACTTTCTGAACAGAGCGAGGATAGGAAAGGTAACTTTGCGGTCAACACAAAACCCTACAAATAACCACGCAAAGGGGGCAAAAAGACCCTCTGTACTGACTAACGGCACGGAGGTACACCCTCTGCGTCCCAGAGCTACCAGCAAGCAAGAAAAAATCAAACAAGCAAGCTGGACAGAAAAAAACAGCAAACAAAAATAACAAAAGCGGAACTTAGCTATGCAGAGCAGCAGGCCACAGGAACGATCCAGGAGGAAGCAAGTCCTATACTAGAACATTGACTGGAGGCCAGGATCAAAGCACTAGGTGGAGTTAAATAGAGCAGCACCTAACGACTTCACCACATCACCTGAGGAAGGAAACTCAGAAGCCGCAGTACCACTCTCCTCCACCAACGGAAGCTCATAGCGAGAATCAGCCGAAGTACCACTTGTGACCACAGGAGGGAGCTCTGCCACAGAATTCACAACAGTACCCCCCCCTTGAGGAGGGGTCACCGAACCCTCACCAGAGCCCCCAGGACGACCAGGATGAGCCATATGAAAGGCACGAACAAGATCGGGAGCATGGACATCAGAGGCAAAGACCCAGGAATTATCTTCCTGAGCATAACCCTTCCACTTAACCAGATACTGGAGTTTCCGTCTTGAAACACGAGAATCCAAAATCTTCTCAACAATATACTCCAACTCCCCCTCCACCAAAACCGGGGCAGGAGGATCAACAGATGGAACCATAGGTGCCACGTATCTCCGCAACAATGACCTATGGAATACATTATGGATGGAGAAAGAATCAGGAAGGGTCAAACGAAAAGACACAGGATTAAGAACCTCAGAAATCCTATACGGACCAATGAAACGAGGTTTAAACTTAGGAGAGGAAACCTTCATAGGAATATGACGAGAAGACAACCAAACCAAATCCCCAACACGAAGTCGGGGACCCACACAGCGTCTGCGATTAGCGAAACGTTGAGCCTTCTCCTGGGACAAGGTCAAATTGTCCACTACATGAGTCCAAATCTGCTGCAACCTGTCCACCACAGTATCCACACCAGGACAGTCCGAAGACTCAACCTGCCCTGAAGAGAAACGAGGATGGAACCCAGAGTTGCAGAAAAACGGCGAAACCAAGGTAGCCGAGCTGGCCCGATTATTAAGAGCGAACTCAGCCAAAGGCAAAAAGGACACCCAGTCATCCTGATCAGCAGAAACAAAGCATCTCAGATATGTTTCCAAGGTCTGATTGGTTCGTTCGGTCTGGCCATTAGTCTGAGGATGGAAAGCCGAGGAAAAAGACAAGTCAATGCCCATCCTTGCACAAAAGGCTCGTCAAAACCTCGAAACAAACTGGGAACCTCTGTCAGAAACGATATTCTCTGGAATGCCATGTAATCGAACCACATGCTGGAAGAACAATGGCACCAAATCAGAGGAGGAAGGTAATTTAGACAAGGGTACCAAATGGACCATCTTAGAGAAGCGATCACAAACCACCCAAATGACTGACATTTTTTGAGAGACGGGAAGATCTGAAATAAAATCCATAGAGATATGTGTCCAAGGCCTCTTCGGGACCGGCAAGGGCAAAAACAACCCACTGGCACGAGAACAGCAGGGCTTAGCCCGAGCACAAATCCCACAGGACTGCACAAAAGAACGCACATCCCGCGACAGAGATGGCCACCAAAAGGATCTAGCCACTAACTCTCTGGTACCAAAGATTCCAGGATGACCAGCCAATACCAAACAATGAACCTCAGAGATAACTTTATTCGTCCACCTATCAGGGACAAACAGTTTCTCCGCTGGGCAACGATCAGGTTTATTAGCCTGAAATTTTTGCAGCACCCGCCGCAAATCAGGGGAGATGGCAGACACAATTACTCCCTCTTTGAGAATACCCGCCGGCTCAGATAAACCCGGAGAGTCGGGCACAAAACTCCTAGACAGAGCATCCGCCTTCACATTTTTAGAGCCCGGAAGGTACGAAACCACAAAGTCAAAACGGGCAAAAAACAGCGACCAACGAGCCTGTCTAGGATTCAACCGCTTGGCAGACTCGAGATAAGTCAAGTTCTTATGATCAGTCAAGACCACCACGCGATGCTTAGCTCCTTCAAGCCAATGACGCCACTCCTCGAATGCCCACTTCATGGCCAGCAACTCTCGATTGCCAACATCATAATTTCGCTCAGCAGGCGAAAACTTCCTGGAAAAGAAGGCGCATGGTTTCATCACCGAGCAACCAGAACTTCTCTGCGACAAAACAGCCCCTGCTCCAATCTCAGAAGCATCAACCTCGACCTGGAATGGAAGCGAAACATCTGGTTGACACAACACAGGGGCAGAAGTAAAATGACGCTTCAACTCTTGAAAAGCTTCCACAGCAGCAGAAGACCAATTGACCACATCAGCACCCTTCTTGGTCAAATCGGTCAATGGTTTAGCAATACTAGAAAAATTGCAGATGAAGCGACGATAAAAATTAGCAAAGCCCAGGAACTTTTGCAGACTTTTCAGAGATGTCGGCTGAGTCCAATCATGGATGGCTTGGACCTTAACAGGGTCCATCTCGATAGTAGAAGGGGAAAAAATGAACCCCAAAAATGAAACCTTCTGAACACCAAAGAGACACTTTGATCCCTTCACAAACAAAGAATTAGCACGCAGGACCTGAAACACCGTTCTGACCTGCTTCACATGCGACTCCCAATCATCCGAGAAGACCAAAATATCATCCAAGTATACAATCAGGAATTTATCCAGGTACTCTCGGAAGATGTCATGCATAAAGGACTGAAACACTGATGGAGCATTGGCAAGTCCGAATGGCATTACTAGGTACGCAAAATGGCCCTCGGGCGTATTAAATGCAGTTTTCCATTCATCGCCTCGCTTAATACGCACTAGATTATACGCACCACGAAGATCTATCTTGGTGAACCAACTAGCCCCCTTAATCCGAGCAAACAAATCAGATAACAGCGGCAAGGGGTACTGAAATTTAACCGTAATTTTATTTAGAAGGCGGTAATCTATACAAGGTCTCAGCGAACCATCCTTCTTGGCCACAAAAAAGAACCCCGCTCCTAATGGCGACGATGACGGGCGAATATGCCCCTTCTCCAAGGACTCCTTCACGTAACTCCACATAGCGGCGTGCTCAGGCACAGATAAATTAAACAGTCGACCTTTTGGGAATTTACTACCAGGAATCAAATCGATAGCACAATCACAATCCCTATGCGGAGGTAGGGTATCGGACTTGGGCTCATCAAATACATCCCGGTAATCAGACAAGAACTCTGGGACCTCAGAAAGGGTGGATGACGAAATAGACAGAAATGGGACATCACCATGTACCCCCTGACAACCCCAGCTGGACACAGACATGGATTTCCAATCTAATACTGGATTATGGACTTGTAGCCATGGCAACCCCTACACGACCACATCATGCAGATTATGCAACACCAGAAAGCGAATAACCTCTTGATGTGCAGGAGTCATGCACATGGTCAGCTGGGTCCAGTACTGAGGCTTATTCTTGGCCAAAGGCGTAGCATCAATTCCTCTCAATGGAATAGGACACTGCAAGGGCTCCAAGAAAAACCCACAACGCCTAGCATACTCCAAGTCCATCAAATTCAGGGCAGCGCCTGAATCCACAAATGCCATGACAGAATAAGATGACAAAGAGCAGATCAAGGTTACGGACAAAAGAAATTTTGACTGTACCGTACCAATGGTGGCAGACCTAGCGAACCGCTTAGTGCGCTTAGGACAATCAGAGATAGCATGAGTGGAATCACCACAGTAGAAACACAGCCCATTCAGACGTCTGTGTTCTTGCCGTTCAACTCTGGTCAAAGTCCTATCGCACTGCATAGGCTCAGGTTTATGCTCAGATAATACCGCCAAATCGTACACAGATTTACGCTCATGCAAGCGTCGACCGATCTGAATGGCCAAAGACATAGACTCATTCAGGCAAGGAGGCATAGGAAATACCACCATGACATCCTTAAGGGCTTCAGAGAGACCCTTTCTGAAAATAGCTGCGAGCGCACCTTCATTCCATTGAGTGAGTACGGACCACTTTCTAAATTTCTGACAATATACCTCTATCTCATCCTGACCCTGACACAGAGCCAGCAAATTTTTCTCTGCCTGATCCACTGAATTAGGTTCATCGTACAGCAATCCGAGCGCCAGGAAAAACGCATCAATATTACTTAATGCAGGATCTCCTGGCGCAAGAGAAAATGCCCAGTCCTGAGGGTCGCCACGTAAAAAAGAAATAACGATCCTAACTTGTTGAACTGGGTCACCAGAGGAGCGAGGTTTCAAAGCCAGAAATAGTTTACAATTATTTTTGAAACTCAGAAATTTAGTTCTATCTCCAAAAAACAAATCAGGAATAGGAATTCTCGGTTCTAACATAGAATTCTGAACCACAAAGTCTTGAATATTTTGTACTCTTGCCGTGAGCTGATCCACACATGAAGACAGACCTTTAATGTCCATCGCTACACCTGTGTCCTGAACCACCCAAATGTCTAGGGGAAAAAAAAGGCAAAACACAGTGCAGAGAAAAAAAAATGGTCTCAGAACTTCTTTTTTCCCTCTATTGAGAATCATAAGTACTTTGGGCCTCCAGTACTGTTACAATTAGGTAATTCAGTACCACAATGGACATAGAAGTCAGAGCACATACAGTGACCTGACAATAACCCAAAAACATAGAACGAGCTCTGAGACGTGGGAACTCTGCTGACCGCAATCCCTAATCCTCTCCAACCACACTAGAGGCAGCCGTGGATTGCGCCTAACGCTCCCTATGCAACTCTGCACAGCCTGAGAAACTAGCTAGCCTGAAGATAGAAAATAAGCCTACCTTGCCTCAGAGAAATACCCCAAAGGAAAAGGCAGCCCCCACATATAATGACTGTGAGATAAGATGAAAAGACAAACGTAGAGATGAAATAGATTTAGCAAAGTGAGGCCCGACTTTCTGAACAGAGCGAGGATAGGAAAGGTAACTTTGCGGTCAACACAAAACCCTACAAATAACCACGCAAAGGGGGCAAAAAGACCCTCCGTACCGACTATCGGCACGGAGGTACACCCTCTGCGTCCCAGAGCTACCAGCAAGCAAGAAAAAATCAAACAAGCAAGCTGGACAGAAAAAAACAGCAAACAAAAATAACAAAAGCGGAACTTAGCTATGCAGAGCAGCAGGCCACAGGAACGATCCAGGAGGAAGCAAGTCCTATACTAGAACATTGACTGGAGGCCAGGATCAAAGCACTAGGTGGAGTTAAATAGAGCAGCACCTAACGACTTCACCACATCACCTGAGGAAGGAAACTCAGAAGCCGCAGTACCACTCTCCTCCACCAACGGAAGCTCATAGAGAGAATCAGCCGAAGTACCACTTGTGACCACAGGAGAGAGCTCTGCCACAGAATTCACAACACCCACCATTGATTGACAGCTTTCTGAATACATTATGCATAGGCAGAAAACTACAAGTCAATGGTGGGGTGTGAGATTATTCAGTGCTCATTAATAAGGAGGACTACATGGCAAGATCGTATCACTGAGAAAACTAGCAGATCTGCAGCCGATAAATCAGTGTTTTAGCAAAACTACAGCAAGAAGTCCAGTAAATGACACCGCACTGGAATCATGGTCTCTGCTCTGCTAACACAGCAAGAACCTGGTGACAGATTGCCTTTCTGTATTACATCTTCATATATTTGTAATAAATAGTAAACACATGGTTTTATTAAAAATATAGTCATTTATTCTGCTTATTTTCCAATTTGAAATAAATATAAAGGTACAGAAAAAATATATGAAATCTGGATTCCTGACGATTGCATACAAATTAAAGTGCATCTAACAGTTTATGAAATTGTGCTGTTTCTGGGGCTCCCCTGGGTGGGAATAGGGCCAAACAGCAGCTGGACTAGATACATGCAGTATCGGGGTATGTTCCTCCTTATCTGCACATATTATATCCAGAGCCGACACTGATCTCACTCTTTGAATTGCATTTAAATTCTACTCTGCTTGACAATTTCCATAGATAAACGACGACTGGTTGAGATTTGTTGGGATCTCATCTACTTAGCTGGTATTGTGTACAATGCAAAATTTACACTCACAAATCTGCATGGAAAATCCACGACATGTGAACATGCCGTTAAATATTACAGGGCTCAACAAATATATAATGTAATTAGAAGAACCAGCTTCTGCCATGAATGATATGGCTTCCTTCTAGGACAATATCTTCACCTTCCCTCCTTTATAGAAGTGTATTCTGGTGTTACAAGACCGATGTGCGCACTGTATACTGTATGGCACCACTATACCGGACACAGGAACACTAGATTTAGGCGTCTGCACACATAAGGGCACATTTTCCTTAGCCGCCTGTGTTTGCCAGATTACAGTCATCTTTTCCCACTCCTTCAGTATATACACGTGTAATGTATTAGGGTGGACCTGCTCAGTTATATTAGTATAAATCTTCGTAGTCTGTCCGGTCCATAGGTTTTTCATACTGCGTATTCGACCCCTTGTCTGGACATCATCATTGCTCTCTTCAGTTGCTCGTAAGACACAAACATGACGACATTCCAAGATCCCAACCTCAAGAAAGATGGGACAAACCTGGAAAGAGATGAAAGCGAAATGTCAGAAGATTATGAAAAATCTTGTGTTTGCGCCTTCTGTGATCTCTGTTATGTAGAAGCTTCTTATACATAATTATTTTATTTTTATAGTGCCATTTATTTCATGGCGCTTTACATGTGAGGAGGGGTATACATGGATAATTACCCTTTATAAAAGGCGGTAGGTCCCTCCTTGGTAAGCATGGTCCATGCACAGTTTATCGCTGACTTGTACTGTCCAGGTGGAGAATTCATGTATCTGGTCTTTACCACATCCACTGGGGAAGCAATAACGGTAGTACAAAACCCGGCTCCAAAGGCAGATACAAAATGGCAGGGGAGGTTATCTACGAAACACCAAGGCGATCACATCAACATCTATAGTATTCTCTAGCCCTTACAATATGTCCCCAAAAACATTGTATATGAGGTCAATGCAAAACTATATGAACTAGCCGTACCATCCAGCAGCAACTAATATGCAATACTGATATTACATGTATCTCCACTATAGAATAATATGCTGCCTGTTGCATTATAGGAGACGTGCAGAACAATACGGAGTGCACTTTATACTATTGCATATTTAGAACTGGGATCAATGTAATGCTAAAGGGATCCAGACAGCTGATTCAGGCTGCCCGAACCATGGGCTGTACGAATCGGAAAACGGCTCTGTTATTCCAGCCATGTATGGTTTATGCAATGGTTCAGAGGAAAGAGCTGGCCAGGAAAGATGCGACTATTAATGAATAGTCCAAGAAGTCTCCTGTGGACTCTCCCTGCCTCGCTTTTCTAGACTGACCGGTCTCATATGTGTGTACAGACAGAGACCTGTCAGTCTAGGCGAACGGGGTGGAGAAAAACAATCAAACACGTGCCTCTAAGGCAACGTTCACACGTTCAGTATTTTACCTCAGTATTTCTAAGCCAAAACCAGAAGTTGGTCAAAAATACAGAAGTGGTGACTTGTTTCTATTATACTTTTCGTCTGATTGTTCCACTCCTGGTTTTGGCTCCCAAATACTGAGGTAAAATACTGAATGTGTGGATGTGGCCTTAGACTAGACATCCTAGTTGAACTGTCCCTGGCTGTAGCTCTTCAGAGTGAAACATACATGGTTGCAATAACAGACCAGGTCATTGATTCCTGCTGTCCGTGTATGGGGTAGAATTAATCAGTTGCCAGGTTCTCTTTAAGGTGTTAGGTGCTATGTGCACACGTTGCGGATTTTGCTGCGGATCCGCAGTGGATTGTCCGCTGCTGATTCGCAGCAGTTTTCCATGAGTTTACAGTACCATGTAAACCTATGGAAAACAAAATCCGCAGTGCACAGGCTGCGGAAAAAACGCGCGGAAACGCTGCATTGTTTATTCCGCAGCATGTCAATTCTTTGTGCGGATTCTGCAGCGGTTTACAACTGCTCCATAATAGGAATCCACAGGTGTAAAACCGAAGGTGAAATCTGCACAAAAGCCGTGGAAAAACCGTGGTAATTCCGCAGTGCGTATTTCATGCGGAATTACCAAAATCAGTGCAGAAAAATCCGCAAAAGATTCGTGTGCACATACCCTAAATGTGATAATTTCTGTACCGCGCAGCAGAATACATTGGCATCATTTAGGCAAAGAGAAATTAAGATAATAGTGTGAAATATGAGCATCTCCTAATTCAGAACTTTTTCCTGCCCCTGCTGCGGACCCTATGCCTTACTTATAACCAGTGATACTAATAGTGAGGCCTCCGGATGCCGGCGGTTACCTGTCAATAGTTTGTACTGCAGCAGTGATTCCTTTATTAAGTCGTAGGTCACCAGTTCAGTGCAGTTGACTATTGCATTTCTTGTCACATTTGGAAATGTTCCTGTTTAAAAAGAAAGGGATAAAAAAATGTAATATTTTGTTAACATTATTAAAGACTTATTATATTATACACTTTCTAATGTCTATTGGAAAACTTTTATTCCATTCTTCTTAGGAATGTAATTCACATCACTGTATATCATGTACCTTTCCAAAGGCCTTTCATTCCTTCTTGTCTTGCAATGGTTCTGTACGCATCCATAGTACCATTGTATCTCCGCTTTACCCCGCGCAGATTGGCCTGGGCTTGGAAGCGGACTTTTACCACATCCGTTGGCTGGGCGACTGTTACAGCCAGGGCTCCTGTCGTGCATCCAGCAAGGATTCTGCTCACAATCCCAGCTTCTAAAACAAAAATGCACCAACACGTCTACAGAACATAATGGCGGAAACGTAACCGCCCGCTTCCTATTTCAAGTGTGTCCACTTATAGACGTGATGCACACAGACTTACTCTCTTTTCCATTGGTGTAGAATGCTTTGACCGTATCATAAAGCCCAATTCTAATGGAAGCAAAACTCATTTGTCTTTGCAGTCCGGCCACTAGTCCATTGTAGAGGCTCTTGGGTCCCTCGGTCTTCACAATTGTACTGATGGTACCAAAAACGCCTTTATAACGGATTCCATTAATCGCCCCCGATGCTGTGTATTCCCCTTGTATCTGATTAAAAAATACAGAATTTTTTTTTAGTTTTTATTTTCTGTGTGATGGATGCACAGAACTCTGGTGGCACCTACATTACTTGATCTTTAGGGTAAGTGATTATTTTAGAAGTAGTACAAATAATAGTATTTTAGCATCTAGCCTAAAGGATAAAAACTAGGAAGATAAACGGAAGATATGGAAAAAATAACCATAAGTTATAGAATGGCATTTTGGGATATCTAGGTTGTCAATCTATTTTCCAAGAATAGAATATGAGTAAAATATTAAAATTGAGTGTTTTGGTTCACAGATAAAACAATGCCATATGTTAGAGTATGTAGAGTTTTTGAGATGGGTGCACCACATAGTTTCCTATGGTTAACTCACCGACTTCATACCTGGGTGCTGATCATAAATCTATACGGTCCGTGACTTAGATTGGGTATTATGATATCAGTTTATCTCTGATTTGACCCAAAACTAAATCGTCCTCTTACCTGTAGTCTGACTTTTGCTGTATCCAGGGGGAATGTGACGAGGTCAGCTATGCATGCCGCAGTGCCAGCACCGATGAACTTTACAGCTGGTGTAGGGGGGATGTCAGAGGGTCTCAGTCCAACCATTTTGATTAGATGAATTTGAAGCTGTGATTATAAAAAGTCAAAACTATTAAAAATTGACATCATAGAGATGTAGTAGTGATGACATTATTTCCCAAAAAATTTGCAAACTGAAAAATGTTAAATTACAGCAAAAATATCACTTGCATTGAGAAAAAAAAAATCAATTCCAGCAACACTAAGTTATTCACTAGACGTCTACATGTCTACTAGCCAGGCTTACAAGAGGTAATGATTTACAAGGTTATGACATTTTCCCTTCCAGTGTCTTAGGGTAATGGAATGCTCATACTTACTGGTCGCACTGGAGAGAGATGGGCTTCTCTTGTTCTTTCGTGATCTCACTGGGAGATTTCCCTCTGCGCCAACCCATTCATCAGCGCTCCTTATATATAGTCAGCCAGATGTGACGTCACACAGGTGAGATGCTGAGGAGGAGGCTTTACCTGTGACAGGTCCGGATGGCGCACACCCCTAACCGGGACTCCTCCCCGCCATGATCGGAAGGAGGATAATGATCGTATAAGGAAGGCAGAGAATATTATTAATCCGAGGTGCATCATCTTCATGATTAGTTTGGGGCAGAATGTTGGTGTCTGTGGTTTCATGTCCACCACTACCATGTGCTGTACACTAGATCTGCTATGGGTGATAATAAATTATTGTGCTATCATAGCCGTGTAATAGAAATGTTGTCTTTTTTGGTAAGTCACTTCTATTTCTGCGTTTGTTCTAGGCGATTTTGAACTTGTGTTTATACTGTTTGTATCTCATCTGTGCAACTGAGATAAAGCTGGTAAGAAAGCGTTCAGGACTGGAGGCGACTTTTTAAAGATTACAGCTGAATATAGTTATAAGAATATTAGTCTCTGAGACACTGCCCCTCTCTGCTAGATGGACTTATAAACAAATACTGTTTGCACCATGGCAAATGAAATGGAATATTTGGGGTATCTTTTACCTACTCGCTGATACAGCGCCCTTAATTCCACAGCCCTTTACAGACATCATCATCGCTGTCCCCATCGGGGTTCACAATCTATATTCCCTGAGTTTGTCTTTGGAGAGTGATTGTAAAGTGGATGAATCTCACATAAACTCGGGGAAAACATACAGGTACATCTCACAAAATTAGAATATCATCAAAAAGTTTATTTATTTCACTTCTTCAATACAAAAAGTGAAACTCATATATTATATAGAGTCATTACAAACATAGTGATCTATTTCAAGTGTTTATTTCTGTTAATGTTGATGATTATGGCTTACAGCGAATGAAAACCCAAAAGTCATTATCTCAGTAAATTAGAATACTTTATAACACCAGCTTGAAAAATGATTTTAAAATCCAAAACGTTGGCCTACAGACATCTATGTTCAGTAAATGTACTCAATACTTGGTCAGGACTCCTTTTGCATCAATTACAGCATCAATGTGAAGTGGCATGGAGGTGATCAGTCTGTGACACTGCTGAGGTGTTATGGAAGCCCAGGTTGCTCTGATAGCAGCCTTCAGCTCGCCTGTATTGTTGGGTCTGGTGTCTCATCTTCCTCTTGACAATACCCCATAGATTCTCTATGGGGTTAAGGTCAGGCAAGTTTGCTGCCAATCAAGCACAGTGATACTATTGGTTTTAAACCAGGTATTGGCACTTTTGGCAGTGTGGACAGGTGCCAAGTCCTGCTGGAGAAAGAAATTTCCATCTCCAATAAGCTTATCGGCAGAGGGAAGCATGAAGTGCTCTAAAATTTCCTGGTAGACGGCTGTACTGACTTTGGTCTTGATAAAACACAGTGGACCTACACCAGCAGATGACTTGGCTCCCCAAACTATCACTGATTGTAGAAACTTCACATTACACCTCCAGCATCTTGGATTGTGGCCTCTCCATTCTTCCTCCAGACTCTGGGACCTTGATTTCCAAGGTCTAGTGTGAAATATCCACATCACATGGGGGAAGAATGGATACTCATGAGGGCAGGATGTAAGAACATATGGTTGGAGCCAGGAATGAGACAAAAGGGGGCCATGATGGGGATATTATTACCATATGGGCTAATTAAGGGATATTATTACTGCACTGATGTGTTATTTTATTTTTTTGAGGATACTGTTTTAAATGGTGGAAGGCAGTCCTGTTACTGTGCAGAGCCTTTTTTCTTCATCTGATGTAGTTTAGAATTGTCAGCCCAAGCACGATGTGATATATATACAGAACAGACCAAAAGTTTGGACACACCTTCTCATTTAAAGATTTTTCTGTATTTTCATGACTATGAAAATTGTACAATCACACTGAAGGCATCAAAACTATATACTTCGACAGCAGATTGCTCCGCACCCACCCTATAAGACGACACCCGGCATATAAGACAACCCCCGACTTTTGAGAAGATTTTATATTTTAACTGGAAAAGTTGGGGGTCGTCTTATACGCCCAGTCATCTTATACGCCGGAAAATACGGTACTTAACAAAAAAGTGTGAAACAACTGAAATTATGTCTTATATTCTAGGTTCTTCAAAGTAGCCACCTTTTGCTGTATATACAGAGCTCCTGTCTGTGTATAATGCCATTGATCACGGTATAACCTGTACAATATATACAGTTCTCGCGTGTATAATGTCACTGGTGATCACTGTATTACCTGTACACTGACATTATATACAGAGCTCCTGTGCATCATTTCACTGGTAATCACTGCATTACCTGTACACAGACACTGCATATCAAGTACAGATCTCCTGTGTATAAAGGCAATTATAGTGATATTAATATTGTGGTTTTTTTTTTAATTATTTTATTAATGATCAGTATTGTAGTATTCAGTCACTATGTGGTGGTAATATGTTGTCCGGCCATGGTGTGGCGGTATTTTTTCCTTGTATGTGCTATTATTTGGTCACTATGTGGTGTTAATATTTGGTCTGGTCATTGTGTGGTGGTATATGTTCCTTGTATGTGGTATTATTGGTCACCATGTGGTGGTAATATGTGGTCTGGACATGATGCAGTGGTATTTGTTCCTTGTATGTGGTATTATAGGTCTCTATGTGGTGGTAATATGGTGTCTGGTCATGATGCGGTGGTATTTGTCCCTTGTATGTGATATTATTGGTCATTTTAAAAATTGAAAAATAAGTAAAAATATGCCTAGATTGTATTGGATATTTCAACAAATGTTTAATAGGTTAGAGTAGGGCCCGGCCGAAAGAGTCTACTTTGTCGTTTTGGCGGCTTAAAAAATCTTTTGACTAAAACAAAAGCTGCTGGCTACAGTATATGTGTGATCTGGTGATGGGAACTGTGAATGTATTATGGTGAGAAGTGGAGTTTTTCCCAAAAGAGAGTGGTGGAACTGTGGACAGTTTGAGGGGTGGGGGTGGGGTGGAGCCTGGGTGGAGACTCAAGGGAGCCAGTATGGTATGGGGCCCTGAAATTCATAGTGGCAGCCCTGTGTACGCAGGACGCATGCAGAAGTATGTATGCAGCCCTCCGTAAAGACCCCAAATGCAAATGTGAAACCAGCCTAAATTAGGTTCTTTTTAGGACCAATACGTTCTTTGCAACAAATACTTTAGAAAGCACTTTTAACACTATTCAATATTGAAATTGCAACACCAAGAAGGAAAAGTCATGGGATTATAGATATCAAAAGATAGATATGCTAATGACATATAAACGATAAAATAGGGGAAACATTTTAAAAACATCTTGATTTATTCAGTATCAAGTATGAGCAACACATGCAGAAATATACGCTCTTTCACACCTTGTCTATCAATGAGGTTATTAATGGTTGTCAGAGGAATGTTCTGTTACACTGATTGCACTTGGTCATGGAAATCATCAAGATTCGCTGTTGGCAGCTCCCCTTGCAAGTGCCTACTGATGAAGTGTCAGATGTGGTCGATGGGAGACAAGTCCAGAGATAACATATATAAAACCATACATAGCAAGAAAAGGAAAATCCAGCTTCCCAAAAAATTCCAAATTTATTGTGAATAAAACATGAAGTCCAGTAGGATGAATTCACGTGATACTGAGTAACAGGTTACGCGTTTCGATCAATAGCTTGTTCTTTCTCAGCTTTGAGAAAGAACAAGTTATTGTTTGAAACTCATAACCTGTTACTCATTATCACGTGAATTCATCCTACTGGACTTCATGTTTTATTCACAATAAATTTGGAATTTTTTGGGAAGCTGGATTTTCCTTTTCTTGCTACATTTGTTCCACGTGATGACTACACGATATCCGTGCTTCCCCACAACACATGCCTAACAGGTGAGCTGGGTTTTCTATTTCAGTCTATAAAACCATACAGGCTTCTCACAGCAACACGAGCAACATGTGGACTGGAGATGACATGCTGAAAAATGGCTTCTGGGACACTGAAGTAATGGCCATACTACTAGTTCCATGTCCAAATCAATGTAACACCAATCTGTTAGTATACCGGCAATGAAGACTAGAGGGGTGAGTCTTCTGTACATTATGCCCCCCAACACCATAATACCAGGAGTAAAACTAGTGTGACATTCCCCCATAAAGGCCTCTTTATAGTATTACTTACATGGTGATCAATTTCCAGTTACCATTGTGTTCAAAACAAAACCCGGAACTAATCACTGTAGAGGATAAACAACCATTCCAGCCTCCCCTGCCTTCTTGTACTGCACCATGATAGCCTTTGAGAACAGTGGCATGTAGTCAATGAGAGACCCGCAACTGGACATCTGGTTTGTAACCCAATGTCGTGCAAATGCTTTCAGGTGATTTGTGTAGACACTGTTTGGTGCCTAAGGGTACCGTCACTCTAAGCGACGCTGCAGCGATACCGACAACGATGTCAATCGCTGCAGTGTCGCTGTTTGGTCGCTGGAGAGCTGTCACACTGACAGCTCTCCAGCGACCAACGATCCCGAGGTCCCCGGTAACCAGGGTAAACATCGGGTTACTAAGCGCAG
Organism: Ranitomeya imitator; assembly: GCF_032444005.1. Lineage (NCBI taxonomy): Eukaryota > Metazoa > Chordata > Amphibia > Anura > Dendrobatidae > Ranitomeya > Ranitomeya imitator. The sequence continues at coordinate 1,018,196,530 of NC_091282.1, forward strand.
GGCCACGCTTAGTAACCCGATGTTTACCCTGGTTACCAGCGTAAACGTTAAAAAAACAAACACTACATACTTACCTTCAGCTGTCTGTCCTCCGGCGCTCTGCTTTCTTCTGCACTGTCAGCGCCGGTCAGCCGGAAAGCAGAGCGGTGACGTCACCGCTGTGCTTTCCGGCTGGCCGGCGCTGACACAGGATGCAGGAAGAGTGCAGAGCACAGCGCCGGGGACAGACAGCTGAAGGTAAGTATGTAGTGTTTGTTTTTTTAACGTTTACGCTGGTAACCAGGGTAAACATCGGGTTACTAAGCGCGGCCCTGCACTTAGTAACCCGATGTTTACCCTGGTTACCAGTGAAGACATCGCTGGATCGGCGTCACACACGCCGATCCAGCGATGTCAGCGGGAAGTCCAGCGACGAAATAAAGTTCTGGACTTTCCTCAGCGACCAACGATCTCCCAGCAGGGGCCTGATTGTTGGTCGCTGTCACACATAACGATTTCCTTAACGATATCGTTGCTACGTCACAAAAAGCAACGATATCGTTAATGATATCGTTATGTGTGACGGTACCTTTAGACTTGGTATGTGACGTACAACTACACAGCAGTGCCGAATGATTCAATAATGGAACCAGTGGTATGGAAATTTCTCCAAAAAGTCCCAGAAGCAATTTTTTAACATGACAACACAAAGCCACATGTTGCTCATGCTACTGTGAAAACTTGTAATGGCCTAAACATCCTACCATGGCCTGCAGCATCTCTAGATTTGTCTCCCGTCAAGCAGATCTGTGAAATCATTGTTTGGCAGTTGTAAAGGGAGCTGCCAGCAGAGGATCTTGATGATTTGTGTGCCCAAGTGCATTCAGCATGGCAGAACAGTCCTCAGACAACCATCAGTAACATATTAAGGTGTATAAATACGTGTACAGTTAGGGCCAGAAATATTTGGACAGTGACACAAGTTTTGTTATTTTAGCTGTTTACAAAAACATGTTCAGAAATACAATTATATATATAATATGGGCTGAAAGTGCACACTCCCAGCTGCAATATGATAGTTTCCACATCCAAATCGGAGAAAGGGTTTAGGAATCATAGCTCTGTAATGCATAGCGTCCTCTTTTTCAAGGGACCAAAAGTAATTGGACAATGGACTCTAAGGGCTGCAATTAACTCTGAAGGCGTCTCCCTCGTTAATCTGTAATCAATGAAGTAGTTAAAAGGTCAGGGGTGGATTCCAGGTGTGTGGTTTTGCATTTGGAAGCTGTTGCTGTGAGCAGACAACATGCGGTCAAAGGAACTCTCAATTGAGGTGAAGCAGAACATCCTGAGGCTGAAAAAAAAGAAAAAATCCATCAGAGAGATAGCAGACATGCTTGGAGTAGCAAAATCAACAGTTGGGTACATTCTGAGAAAAAAGGAATTGACTGGTGAGCTTGGGAACTCAAAAAGGCCTGGGCGTCCACGGATGACAACAGTGGTGGATGATCGCCGCATACTTAATTTGGTGAAGAAGAACCCGTTCACAACATCAACTGAAGTCCAGAACACTCTCAGTGAAGTAGGTGTATCTGTCTCTAAGTCAACAGTAAAGAGAAGACTCCATGACAGTAAATACAAAGGGTTCACATCTAGATGCAAACCATTCATCAATACCAAAAAATAGGCAGGCCAGAGTTAAATTTGCAGAAAAACACCTCAAGAAGCCAGCTCAGTTCTGGAAAAGTATTCTATGGACAGATGAGACAAAGATCAACCTGTACCAGAATGATGGGAAGAAAAAAGTTTGGAGAAGAAAGGGAACGGCACATGATCCAAGGCACACCACATCCTCTGTAAAACATGGTGGAGGCAACGTGATGGCATGGGCATGCATGGCTTTCAATGGCACTGGGTCACTTGTGTTTATTGATGACATAAGAGCAGACAAGAGTAGCCGGATGAATTCTGAAGTGTACCGGGATATACTTTCAGCCCAGATTCAGCCAAATGCTGCAAAGTTGATTGGACGGCGCTTCATAGTACAGATGGGCAATGACCCCAAGCATACAGCCAAAGCTACCCAGGAGTTCATGAGTGCCAAAAAGTGGAACATTCTGCAATGGCCAAGTCAATCTCCAGATCTAAACCCAATTGAGCATGCATTTCACTTGCTCAAATCCAGACTTAAGACGGAAAGACCCACAAACAAGCAAGACCTGAAGGCTGCGGCTGTAAAGGCCTGGCAAAGCATTAAGAAGGAGGAAACCCAGCGTTTGGTGATGTCCATGGGTTCCATACTTAAGGCAGTGATTGCCTCCAAAGGATTTGCAACAAAATATTGAAAATAAAAATATTTTGTTTGGGTTATGTTTATTTGTCCAATTACTTTTGACCTCCTAAAATGTGGAGTGTTTGTAAAGAAATATGTACAATTCCTACATTTTCTATCAGATATTTTTGTTCAACCCTTCAAATTAAACGTTACAATCTGCACTTGAATTCTGTTGTAGAGGTTTCATTTCAAATCCAATGTGGTGGCATGCAGAGCCCAACTCGCGAAAATTGTGTCACTGTCCAAATATTTCTGGCCCTAACTGTATTTCTGCATGTAGTGCTCATACTCAAAGCTGAATAAATCTAGATGTTTTGATGATGCTGTGACTATTTTTCATTATTTGCATATCATTAACATGATCCTGTGATTTCCATAATTCTCAAACTTTTCCTTTTTTGGTGTCACAATATCAATGTTGAGGAGTGTATATAATTTGTATAAGTATGAAGCATAATTTGGGATATCCCTGTGTCTAGTAGTCTCACCAAGTTCATAACCTCTACTTTGTGATATGAAATGTGACCATATTCCCGTTGATCATCACACATGGTATAATTGATGTACCAACTGTATTGTGCACTCTCCTGGGGTCCCTATGACGTACTGACAATGGTCAGTAAAGGAATGGCAGGGTTAAGAACCGCGTTCCACTAAAGCAGGTTGCCTGACAAATTTTCACTCTAACAAAGGCTAAAGAGTTAACGTAAAATATGAATTACAGTACTCATAGGCATATGCCATATGTAGTATATATGATGGTTACAAGGTATTCTCTTAGCACACAGAGGCGAGGGTATCGACAATGTCGGCAGAGGCTCGCCCTACGAGACCAATGAAAGAAGAGGCTTGCGTGTTTGCTCCAATAAACTGTTGTCCTGCAGAGATTCCTCGTTGTAAGGGAGGCAGAGCAGAGGTGTGCGATGGGCACACAGGCCAGAAAAACACTTTATATAATCAGTAACCAGACCAGTACAGAGATCATTTCTTTAAAGGCTTAATGGCTGATAGCAGGAAAGAAAACATCTTGTTTTCTGCATTGCGATGTCAAAAGTTCCTTAACGAGATTAGCATTGTAACAAAGATTAGCATTTATGTAACAGCCATAGCCTCCTCGATCAGAATTTGTTGTCATAATAGCAACCTACATTGGAACAAATCCCAGGCGAAACATTTTATATAAAGCAAGTGATATATTTTACTAATATTCTGCAATTATAAATCAATCCAAGTGGTCTGATCTTTAGATATGCCCTCTGGTAGTGGGCTACTGCATGTACCCTATTGTCTTGTGGTCTACAAGGGATAGGATTTCATGGGTTGACATTTCAACAGTGCTGTGTATTAAGGGAGCTGGCTGACTGGCTCATTTTAATATCGAAACCAGCCGAATTCTGTATTATATCTGATGCATAAAAAGACTAACGTTTGTAGAAAACGTACAGCAATAAGTTCTCCCAACAACATTTACATTACACTGCAGGTCTCCTCACAGTGCAAAATTCATCACTGTTCGTGTCATATTTATAGAACTCAAGAAGTGGAAGATCTGCAGTATACATCACATAGGCGACACCAAGGGTACCGTCACACAGTGGCACTTTTGTCGCTACGACGGTACGATTCGTGACGTTCCAGCGATATCCATACGATATCGCTGTGTCTGACACGCAGCAGCGATCAGGGATCCTGCTGAAAATCGTACGTCGTAGCAGATCGTTTGGAACATTCTTTCGTCGCTGGATCTCCCGCTGTCATCGCTAGATCGGTGTGTGTGACACCGATCTAGCGATGCGTTCGCTTGTAACCAGGGTAAACATCGGGTTACTAAGCGCAGGACCGCGCTTAGTAACCCGATGTTTACCCTGGTTACCAGCGTAAAAAACAAACAAACAGTACATACTTACATTCCGGTGTCCGTCAGGTCCCTTGCCGTCTGCTTCCCGCACTCACTGACTGCCGGCCGTAAAGTGAAAGCAGAGCACAGCGGTGACGTCACCGCTGTGCTGTGCTTTCACTTTACGGCCGGCAGTCAGTGAGTGCGGGAAGCAGACGGCAAGGGACAGACACCGGAATGTAAGTATGTACTGTTTGTTTTTTTTTACGCTGGTAACCAGGGTAAACATCGGGTTACTAAGCGCGGTCCTGCGCTTAGTAACCCGATGTTTACCCTGGTTACCTGGGGACCTCGGCATCGTTGGTCGCTGGAGAGCTGTCTGTGTGACAGCTCCCCAGCGACCACACTACGACTTACCAACGATCACGGCCAGGTCGTATCACTGGTCGTGATCGTTGGTAAATCGTATAGTGTGACGGTACGCTAAGACTGCAGCATATAACTCACATAAAAGACACAGACGGCTGTGTACACATCAAGGCTGCAGTGCTAACCACTGAGCCACCGTGCTGCGTGGGTTTCCTACGGGTACACCGGTTTCCTCCCACATTCCAAAGTCACACTGATAGGGAATCTAGATTGTGAGCCCCATCGGGCAATGTATGCAAACTGCGGAATATGTTAGCGTTATATAAAAAGAAAGATTATTATTATTATTATTACATTAAGACTGCTGTATATACATGTTATAGAATAGACTGAGACTGCTGTCTATACATGATATACAGCTTTGGAAAATATTAAGAGACCACCACATCAAAACCCTGTCAAGGGCAGCCCAATCTCCAGACCTAAACCCCATTGAAAACCTCTGGAATGTAATCAAAAGGATGATGGATAGTCACAAGCCATCAAACAAAGAAGAACTGCTTACATTTTTGCACCAGAAGCAGTTTGAAAGACTGGTGGAAAGCATGCCAAGACACATGAAAACTGTGATGAAAAACCATGGTTATTCCACAAAATATTGATTTCTGAACTCTTCATGAGATAAAACATTAGTATTGTTGTTTCTAAATGATTATGAACTTGTTTTCTTTGCATTATTTGGGGTCCGAAAGCACTTTTTTTTTTTTTTAATTTGACCATTTTTCTTTTTTTTTTTTTTAAAATACAAAATTTATTGCTTGGAAATTCGGAGACATGTTGTCAGTAGTTTATAGACTAAAAGAACAGTTCACATTTTACTCAACAATATACCTATAAAGAGAAAAATCAGACAAACTGAACATTTTGCAGTGGTCTCTTAATTTTTAACAGAGCTGTAGGATACACTGAGACTGCTGTGTATATGCAGCGCCTCAGAGATCTGGTCGTTGCAGTATGACACTCTGCCGCTAAGGGGAGTGATGGTACGTCTGATGGCACTAAAGGAGTTCTACTGACCAGGTATCACCAGCACACATTACACTTCACACTCCAGCCACTAGGGGGAGAAAAAGGCTTTATTTATTGGGCCACTCCTCACACTGGTAAAACTAGGGGTTGGATAGGAAGTTAGTCAGAAGCTAACTGGGTTGGATTCAGGCAACATCTCGTGGCAGGGGGTGTTGCAGGGAGAAGATTCAGGGGGGTGCCTGTCAGGCGTGGGAACCTGGCAGGTACCTAGCGCACAGAACAGAACGTTACGGAACCGCGCCTGCACTACCTTGCGGCGGTATCCTAAGAAAGAGACACGAAGCGAAGGATATTGTGGAACAGTGAGAAATTAGATCAAGCATAAAGGAGAACCAGTAGGAGTTGTGCCCCGAGAACGGCAACATCCTACTGAGGCGCGTAGCCGGTGGCCGGAACACCGAGGAAGTAACTGACTCTATGCCTTACTTCAAACTCCGCAGGACAGTTAATTATAGGTTGGCTACCTTAAATTTCCTATGCAGACATAGGGTGCAACGCGTGGAGAGAGGCGTCTCTAGGGTCCCGGAAGAGCTCCGAGCCTTCCCGTCATACGGGTGCGTCCTAGCCATAACATACCTGGGGGACGAGAAACTAGTAACATCTGGAACGAAATAGAAAGAAAGAGAAAGAACTAGAAAGAACGAACGAACGAACTAGAACAGAAGTTGTGAGGACTATACCGAATGCTCAGCAGGGTAGCACTACAACACACAGGCGCTATTGGTAGACAACGATTTCCACCTGCAAAGGCAACTCTGGATGTGCCATCGGACCGGCCAGTCTCAGACAGCCCTGTTAACTGTGCTCTGGATTGAGGATCCTGAAGTCTTCAGTAAAGAGGTAAAGAGACTGCAACCCTGTGTCCTCGTTATTGTCTGCACCTCACACCATCTCCATCCACCCTACTGGGAAGCCCTGGGGACATACTTCACCTGTGGGAAGGTATACCATCTAGCTGCCATTCCATCACCCCAGCGGACCCCACAGCAGCGTCGGTAACCCTGACCGAACACCACAGGTGGCGTCACGAAACCTTGACAGACTCCTATCACCTTTTATTGGACGCCCCTTAGCAGGGTCACGGACCGGGTCCAGCCACCGTGACAACCCCAGAACTGAAACAGAAAGGACCGGTACCGAGTAACCCGCGGCCCTGCGTCTGGGGGCAATCCAACTTGGCGTCACGAACAGGATTGTTCTGCTACAGATGGATCTGGATAAGTTGGAAACTTGGGCTGAAAGGTAGCAGATGAGGTTTAACAATGATAAATGTAAGGTTATACACATGGGAAGAAGGAATCAATATCACCATTACACACTGAACGGGAAACCACTGGGTAAATCTGACAGGGAGAAGGACTTGGGGATCCTAGTTAATGATAAACTTACCTGGAGCAGCCAGTGCCAGGCAGCAGCTGCCAAGGCAAACAGGATCATGGGGTGCATTAAAAGAGGTCTGGATACACATGATGAGAGCATTATACTACCTCTGTACAAATCCCTAGTTAGACCGCACATGGAGTACTGTGTCCAGTTTTGGGCACCGGTGCTCAGGAAAAATATAATGGAACTAGAGAGAGTACAAAGGAGGGCAACAAAATTAATAAAGGGGATGGGAGAACTACAATACCCAGATAGATTAGCGAAATTAGGATTATTTAGTCTAGAAAAAAGATGACTGAGGGGCGATCTAATAGCCATGTATAAGTATATAAGGGGACAATACAAATATCTCGCTGAGGATCTGTTTATACCAAGGCAGGTGACGGGCACAAGGGGGCATTGTTTGCGTCTGGAAGTGAGAAGGTTTTTCCACCAACATAGAAGAGGATTCTTTACTGTTAGGGCAGTGAGAATCTGGAATTGCTTGCCTGAGGAGGTGGTGATGGCGAACTCAGTCGAGGGGTTCATGAGAGGCCTGGATGTCTTCCTGGAGCAGAACAATATTGTATCATACAATTATTAGGTTCTGTAGAAGGACGTAGATCTGGGGATTTATTATGATGGAATATAGGCTGAACTGGATGGACAAATGTCTTTTTTCGGCCTTACTAACTATGTTACTATGTTACTTAAGCCTGAAGAATCAGGTCATGTGTGCCTTGGAACTGTGATTGAATTGTGCATGAACTGTGATTTATTGCAAGGACTGTGTATTGCCGATTGCCTCAAGATTCCCGCCAAAACCGCCGCCATTACAGCGCCACGAGGAGCGCAGGAGAAGAAGAAGGGCGTGAAAATGGGTGTGAACAAACTGCAGAGCGCGAATGACAATGACCGCCCATTCTAAATATTTCTGCACCCTGAGGACGTGTCCGTCAGCGGCTGAGATCCGCCTCCTGATTCTCAATGGAAGGCAGAGACAAAGGAAACGGAACCGCCCACGAAGGAGAGAGCGGGAAAGAGACCAGGAAGCGACCCACGTGGAGGACGCCATGGCCAGTCGCTCAGATCCAGACTGTGGGGTTGAAGCAGAGGGCTCCCCCAGCTACCCGGACGAGCACAGCAACCAAACCACCACAACTGGGACCGGTCTCCTGCAGGGTGAGATGGAGGATCTCATGGAACAGCTTCTCCAGTGGCGGCTGGAGACCAAGGCCTCGGGCCAGGAAGCACCGGCGGAGGAACTTTCGACTCCGGATCCTTTGCCATCATCGGAGCCGGCTGCAATGGAGGAAGTCGCATCGACCGGTGAGTCTGCCGACCCTGTCCCACAGGCAGAGGACCTGTTAATAGGCCCCATCGCAGCGCCCCCTCTCCCTGGCACCCATGGGCTCCAGCGCCTCCTGCCCTGGGACCAGGCCACGGGCATGGAACACTTCCTAAAGGCCCCGATCTCGCCGATCACCATGCCAGGCGAGGTCTACGCGGAGCGCACAGTGTGTCGCTGGGTGAACCCGGGATCTGACTTCATGGGGTTCCCCGGGGTGAAGACACAGGAAGGGGAGATGGTGGAGGCCCTCAGCTGGGAAGCATACCAGGCCCAGCTGGACTGGCAGTGGGAGGAACAGGAGAAGAAATACCAGGCCGGGCGAGAAGCCCACTACCGGCGGGACATCGCGGTCAAGGACAGGCCCGCAAGGACCGCACAACCCACCAGGCCCCGCGCACGCAGGGCACCGTTGTGGATTTCAAGCTCCGCGGGGGATGGGGCTTCATCAAGGAGCCGGACCTGTATTCCGAGGTTTTCATTAACTGGAGAGATGTGGAGTCCCATCTCAGAGAAGGCCACCTGGACCGGGATCTCTACCCGGGGGATGAGGTAACCTACACGCGACACTTTGGGGAAAGGGGGTGGTTCGCCCTGAATGTACACAAGCGGCCAGTCCCCGTGACATCGACAGACAAAGCGTCGGAGAAGCCGTCCCCCGTAGCGAGGGTGCCCCATTATGACCGGACCACGACTATCACTAAGACTACGGTAGTGACCCCCACATGCACCATCGTGAAAACCACTACTTGTACCGTGGACACTACCACTACGGTGGTGGCAGAAAGCTCAGCCTCAGGAGTGGTTGGCACCTCGGCCGCTGAGAGGTTCAGAACAATTGCCACACAAACCCCTGACTGGAGTCCGGGATCTTCTGTGACCACACCGAGTGCCCGTGAGTGCCCGGCAGGATGGCCCCGCCCACTGCTGTCGGTGGAGTTGTCACAACCACCAACATCAAAGAACTAAACCTCGGAAGCCTGAAAATGTACATAGTTAACTCTTTATCTTCTTGTTTTCCCTACTCTTTTGCTGCTAGAAGAAGAGGGGACGGGAAGAAAAACATTAGACTCGAACAAAGAAGACCCAGGAAAACATACTCAGAAGGGAGGTAAGAACATTTCTAAAACAATCCACAGTGAGGAGATTGGAACAAAACAAAATCCTCTAAACTGCATGCTCGCAAACGCCAGAAGCCTGACAAACAAGATGGAAGAACTAGAAGCAGAAATATCTACAGGTAACTTTGACATAGTGGGAATAACCGAGACATGGTTAGATGAAAGCTATGACTGGGCAGTTAACTTACAGGGTTACAGTCTGTTTAGAAAGGATCGTAAAAATCGGAGAGGAGGAGGGGTTTGTCTCTATGTAAAGTCTTGTCTAAAGTCCACTTTAAGGGAGGATATTAGCGAAGGGAATGAGGATGTCGAGTCCATATGGGTCAAAATTCATGGAGGGAAAAATGGTAACAAAATTCTCATTGGGGTCTGTTACAAACCCCCAAATATAACAGAAACCATGGAAAGTCTACTTCTAAAGCAGATAGTTGAAGCTGCAACCCATAATGAGGTCCTGGTTATGGGGGACTTTAACTACCCGGATATTAACTGGGAAACAGAAACCTGTGAAACCCATAAAGGCAACAGGTTTCTGCTAATAACCAAGAAAAATTATCTTTCACAATTGGTGCAGAATCCAACCAGAGGAGCAGCACTTTTAGACCTAATACTATCTAATAGACCTGACAGAATAACAAATCTGCAGGTGGTCGGGCATCTAGGAAATAGCGACCACAATATTGTACAGTTTCACCTGTCTTTCACTAGGGGGACTTGTCAGGGAGTCACAAAAACACTGAACTTTAAGAAGGCAAAGTTTGACCAGCTTAGAGATGCCCTTAATCTGGTAGACTGGGACAATATCCTCAGAAATGAGAATACAGATAATAAATGGAAAATGTTTAAGAACATCCTAAATAGGCACTGTAAGCGGTTTATACCTTGTGGGAATAAAAGGACTAGAAATAGGAAAAACCCAATGTGGCTAAACAAAGAAGTAAGACAGGCAATTAACAGTAAAAAGAAAGCATTTGCACTACTAAAGCAGGATGGCACCATTGAAGCTCTAAAAAACTATAGGGAGAAAAATACTTAATCTAAAAAACTAATTAAAGCTGCCAAAAAGGAAACAGAGAAGCACATTGCTAAGGAGAGTAAAACTAATCCCAAACTGTTCTTCAACTATATCAATAGTAAAAGAATAAAAACTGAAAATGTAGGCCCCTTAAAAAATAGTAAGGAAAGAATGGTTGTAGATGACGAGGAAAAAGCTAACATATTAAACACCTTCTTCTCCACGGTATTCACGGTGGAAAATGAAATGCTAGGTGAAATCCCAAGAAACAATGAAAACCCTATATTAAGAGTCACCAATCTAACCCAAGAAGAGGTGCGAAACCGGCTAAATAAGATTAAAATAGATAAATCTCCGGGTCCGGATGGCATACACCCACGAGTAGTAAGAGAACTAAGTAATGAAATAGATAAACCATTATTTCTTATTTTTAGGGACTCTATAGCGACGGGGTCTGTTCCGCAGGACTGGCGCATAGCAAATGTGGTGCCAATATTCAAAAAGGGCTCTAAAAGTGAACCTGGAAATTATAGGCCAGTAAGTCTAACCTCTATTGTTGGTAAAATATTTGAAGGGTTTCTGAGGGATGTTATTCCGGATTATCTCAATGAGAATAACTGTTTAACTCCATATCAGCATGGGTTTATGAGAAATCGCTCATGTCAAACCAATCTAATCAGTTTTTATGAAGAGGTAAGCTATAGGCTGGACCACGGTGAGTCATTGGACGTGGTATATCTCGATTTTTACAAAGCGTTTGATACCGTGCCGCACAAGAGGTTGGTACACAAAATGAGAATGCTTGGCCTGTGGGAAAATGTGTGTAAATGGGTTAGTAACTGGCTTAGTGATAGAAAGCAGAGGGTGGTTATAAATGGTATAGTCTCTAACTGGGTCGCTGTGACCAGTGGGGTACCGCAGGGGTCGGTATTGGGACCTGTTCTCTTCAACATATTCATTAATGATCTGGTAGAAGGTTTACACAGTAAAATATCGATATTTGCAGATTATACAAAACTATGTAAAGCAGTTAATACAAGAGAAGATAGTATTCTGCTACAGATGGATCTGGATAAGTTGGAAACTTGGGCTGAAAGGTGGCAGATGACGTTTAACAATGATAAATGTAAGGTTATACACATGGGAAGAAGGAATCAATATCACCATTACACACTGAACGGGAAACCACTGGGTAAATCTGACAGGGAGAAGGACTTGGGAATCCTAGTTAATGATAAACTTACCTGGAGCAGCCAGTGCCAGGCAGCAGCTGCCAAGGCAAACAGGATCATGGGGTGCATTAAAAGAGGTCTGGATACACATGATGAGAGCATTATACTGCCTCTGTACAAATCCCTAGTTAGACCGCACATGGAGTACTGTGTCCAGTTTTGGGCACCGGTGCTCAGGAAAACTATAATGGAACTAGAGAGAGTACAAAGGAGGGCAACAAAATTAATAAAGGGAATGGGAGTACTACAATACCCAGATAGATTAGCGAAATTAGGATTATTTAGTCTAGAAAAAAGACGACTGAGGGGCGATCTAATAACCATGTATAAGTATATAAGGGGACAATACAAATATCTCGCTGAGGATCTGTTTATACCAAGGAAGGTGACGGGCACAAGGGGGCATTCTTTGCGTCTGGAGGAGAGAAGGTTTTTCCACCAACATAGAAGAGGATTCTTTACTGTTAGGGCAGTGAGAATCTGGAATTGCTTGCCTGAGGAGGTGGTGATGGCGAACTCAGTCGAGGGGTTCAAGAGAGGCCTGGATGTCTTCCTGGAGTAGAACAATATTGTATCATACAATTATTAGGTTCTGTAGAAGGACGTAGATCTGGGGATTTATTATGATGGAATATAGGCTGAACTGGATGGACAAATGTCTTTTTTTCGGCCTTACTAACTATGTTACTATGTTACCATGCTTAAACCCGTCCAGGGTTATTTCTTAAAGGGGTCCCTTTGTTTACCCGGGATCCCTCTTCTTTTTGTTTGTTCATCATTGTTTCCAAAGACTGCCGGATCATGAACAGTGAATGATTCCAAAACTGTGTTGTATATAGTTCGCGCCTTATTAAAGGCGCCCCCTAATGGTTTTACATCGAAAGAAGACTTTGCGAAGATACTGCTTTTGGACATGACGCAGAAGGTCTTGCTTTCGTTAGACTTGCAGACAGAGAGAATCTGCACTACCTCAGAGAGACTTGGTTCCCTCTTAAAGGGAATGTTCACATGTTGCACTAAGTTATAATGTTGCCTTAAGAAAAGTTGAAATGTTATTAATGTTGTGATTCAGAAAAGTTTGATAATGTTACTAGAGATTGAGGACAGGAAAGATTGAAAGTGAACCCGTAGGGGTTAGAGAGAGAGTGTCCTCCTGAGAACTGTAGTTGGTTGCTGAAAGAAAGACAATGACAGTAGGCCCAGCCAAGGAGCTAGGCGGTCCTGCATTGGTGAAGCTAGAAAGAAAAGAAAAAGTTTTGTTTGTCCTATAGTACTTTATAGTAGGCCTTTAGTAGGTTCAGCTTATATGCCTTTAAAGGAAAAGTTAAATTATTGTTCAGAATTTGCACTTAGTAGAATACCCGGAAGGGTACCAGAAGTTATTTATAGTCAAAATGTTATTTAAAAATATTTAACCTTGTTTTGTTTGTAACGTTCAAGTGTCCTCACCTCCCATAAAGGGAAGCCTTGTTATATTTACTTGTTTCAAGCATTCCAAAATTTTGTATGTCTTTTGCTGACATGTATTGTTCTTCTTCTTCCCAGTCCAGGAGTACTGGATTTAACCGGGGGGGAGTGCAGCGCCCCAGAGATCTGGTCGTTGCAGTATGACACTCTGCCGCTAAGGGGAGTGATGGTACGTCTGATGGCACTAAAGGAGTTCTACTGACCAGGTATCACCAGCACACATTACACTTCACACTCCAGCCACTAGGGGGAGAAAAAGGCTTTATTTATTGGGCCACTCCTCACAATGGTAAAACTAGGGGTTGGATAGGAAGTTAGTCAGAAGCTGACTGGGTTGGATTCAGGCAACATCTCGTGGCAGGGGGTGTTGCAGGGAGAAGATTCAGAGGGGGTGCCTGTCAGGCGTGGGAACCTGGCAGGTACCTAGCGAACAGAACAGAATGTTATGGAACCGCGCGTGCACTACCTTGCGGCGGTATCCTAAGAAAGAGACACGAAGCGAAGGATATTGTGGAACAGTGAGAAACGAGATCAAGCATAAAGGAGAACCAGTAGGAGTCGTGCCCCGAGAACAGCAACATCCTACTGAGGCGTGTAGCTGGTGGCCGGAACACCGAGGAAGTAACTGACTCTATGCCTTACTTCGAACTCCGCAGGACAGTTAATTATAGGTTGGCTACCTTAAATTTCCTATGCAGACATAGGGGGCAACGCGTGGAGAGAGGCGTCTCTAGGGTCCCGGAAGAGCTCCGAGCCTTCCCGTCATACGGGTGCGTCCTAGCCATAACATACCTAGGGGACGAGAAACTAGTAACATCTGGAACGAAATAGAAAGAAAGAGAAAGAACTAGAAAGAACGAACGAAAGAACTAGAACAGAAGTTGTGAGGACTATACCGAAGGGTAGCACTACAACACACAGGCGCTATTGGTAGGCAACGATTTCCACCTGCAAAGGGAACTCTGGATGTGCCATCAGACCGGCCAGTCTCAGACAGCCCTGTTAACTGTGCTCTGGATTGAGGATCCTGAAGTCTTCAGTAAAGAGGTAAAGAGACTGCAACCCTGTGTCCTCGTTATTGTCTGCACCTCACACCATCTCCATCCACCCTACTGGGAAGCCCTGGGGACATACTTCACCTGTGGGGAGGTATACCATCCAGCTGCTATTCCATCTCCCCAGCGGACCCCAAGTAGCATCGGTCACCCTGACCGAACACCACAGGTGGCGTCACGAAACCTTGACAGACTCCTATCACCTTTTATTGTGACAACCCCAGAACTGAGACAGAAAGGACCGGTACCGAGTAACCCGCGGCCCTGCGTCTGGGGGCGATCCAACTTGTATACATGATGTAGGATACACTGAGATTGCTGTATATACATCATATAGGAGACACTGAGATTGCTGTATATACATCATATAGGAGACACTGAGATTGTATTATATATATATATATATATATATATATATATATATATATATATATATCACATCGTGCTCGGGCTGGCAAAAAGGGACCACGGCCCGTGCACTGCAGTCACCAGAAATTTTCCCAGGGGCCAGACGTTCACCACCACTGCTTTAAATTGTGCCTAACTTGACAAGGGCTATGACTTTGCATCGAGGGGGTGGTGCACTAGCATGTCCAAAAAGCTTGCCCCCAAAAAATTTGGCATGTTTGCCATGTGTCAAAACTCACCAACATTATATTGATAACTTATCCACAGACTATGTCATCAATATAAAATTAGTGGACAATCCCTTTAGGGGTATGTTGCTTTGTAATTTAAATGAAGCAGATTTTCCTCTGCGTATCTCCTTGGGGAAAATATGCTTAGTTGTACCATGCAAGGCATGAGATAATAAATCTTATACACACTCTGCGAAAAAGATCTGCACTTTAGATTTGCAATATCTTTGGATGTGAGTTCTGCAGCATGCCCATTAATGCTGATGTCAGTGTGAATGTCACCATTTGCAATGCAAAGGTTGGAATGAGCAGTTCCTCTGCTCTGCTAGCGCAATTACCGTGTATGGTTTTTACCATTGCAGATATCACTGTTGTATCTCGGCTGCGGGAAGAGTGCAATAAATATGTTCCATTTGTATGTACCAGTAACTTTCTTAGGCTATGTGCACTCGCTGCAGATTACTCTGCAGATTTTTCCGGACTGATTTTGGTGAATCCGCAGGTAATCCCCAGGTAATCCGCACTGCGGATTTCCTATGGAATTACCGCTCTTTTTTTGTGTGGATTCCATCTGCGATTTTACACCTGCAGATTCCTATTAAGGAGCAGGTGTAAACCGCTGCGGAATCCGCACAAAGAATTGACATGCTGCGGAATAAACAACGCTATGTTTCCGCACGGTTTTTTCTGCAGCATGTGCCCTGCGGATTTTGTTTTCCATAGGTTTACATGGTACTGTACACCGCATGGAAAACTGCTGCGAATCTGCAGCAGCCAATCCACTGCGGATCCGCAGCAAAATCCGCAGCGTGTGCACAAACCCTTTGCTCTTCAGTTTGTCACTTATCTAATTCTGCTGCGGTTTGACATGTCCTTTACCTTTTAAATTTGTTATCCATTATATTTAACAAAAAACTTATTTACCCAAGGTCTCAGTTTGCATTGGCCTGTTCAAGCAAGAGTGACACGAAGGCTTTTTCAGGTAAATGCACAAATATCTTATATCTCTTAATTATCACTGGCCAGATCCCATTTGTTCAATTTCTTGTGCAAAGGTTGTACAATATAGTAGTGCCATAAACATATATCTGTCCAAAGAACAGGAAGAACAGGAAGCAGTTCAGAAGTTCAGTACAGAAAAATAATCTGCATTCAATTTAAAGGGAACCTGTCACCCTCAAAATCAAAGGTGAGCTAAGCCCACCAGCATCAGGGGTTTATCTATGAGAAAAAGAGGTTAGATTATACTCACCCAGGGGCGGTCCCGGTCTGGTTCTGGTCCGATGGGCGTCGCGGTCCGGTCCGGGGCCTCCCATCTTCTTACGATGATGTCCTCTTCTTGTCTTCACGCTGCGGCTCTGGCGCAGGCGTACTTTGTCTGTCCTGTTGAGGGCAGAGCAAAGTACTGCAGTGCGCAGGCGCCGGGAAAGGTCAGAGAGGCCCGGCGCCTGCCCACTGCAGTAGTTTGCTCTGCCCTCAACAGGGCAGGCAAAGTACGCCTGCGCCGGAGCCGCAGCATGAAGAGGACATCATCGTAAGAAGATAGGAGGCCCCGGACCGCAACGCCCTTCGGACCAGAACTGGACCAGGACCGCCCCTGGGTGAGTACAACTATCTATGTCACATCAGCCCTCCCTAAGAATGGATTTGTGACTGTTGCCCTCACAAATACGGTCATGGGCTGATTCTCCCAGGCGCTGTGTTAGGCAACTTTCACACTAGCGTCGTTGGACGTACGTCGCAATGCATCATTTTGGAGAAAAAACGCATCCTACAAATTTGCCCGCAGGATGCGTTTTGTTCTCCATAGAATTGCATTAGCCGACGCATTGCGATGTATGGTCACACGTCGCATTCGTCGTGCGACGGATGCGTCGTGTTTTGGCAGACCGTCGACACAAAAAAACGTTGCATGTAACTTTTTTTTGTGTGTCGAGTACGCCATTTTTGACCGCGCATGCGCGGTCAAATCTCCGCCCCCTCCTCCCCGCAACTCATAATGGGCAGCGGATGCGTTGTAAAACTGCATCCGCTGCCCACGTTGTGCTAATTAGCACAACGTCCGTTGGTACGTCGGGCCGACGGTTTGCGACGGCCCCGTACCGACGGATGTGTGTGAAAGTAGCCTTACCCACCTAACAGGAGGCTATGGGTATCTGGAGCGCCCCAGGGTCCTGGTCGTTGCAGTAATGTCATTCTTCCACCAGGGGGAGTGATGTTATGTTTGAAGGCTATAAAGGAGATCACTTTACCAGGTATCACAAACCACACAACACACTTCACACTCCAGTCCACCAGGGGGAGCTATGTTCCTATTTAGTAGGGCACTCCTCACAATTAGGTAAAACTGGTGCTCTGGATAGGAAGTTAAAGAGGTTATTTGGCGTGCACTCAGCCTGTATATGGCGAGGTGCTGGTGTAATGGACCAAAGGCCCGAATACAATAGAGAAACAAAATTCACCACACTCTCTATGGATCAAATGCAAAAGGTGCCGAAATTTATTAACATAAACTAGGAGCGTAACAGAATATTGCAGTATATGCGATTAACAACGTTTCGGCTCAACCAGAGCCGTTATCACGTATCGCTTGTTCCAGTAATGGAATAGAGTGTAGAATGGGAAAAAATCCCAGCAATAAAGTGTAAGTTCTTAAGTAATGAGTACGCCTAGAGTACGTATATAGAGGCTTCCTACAGGAAATGTGGACCTTGCAGCAATGTCATAGCTACGCTTGTAGCAGCTCAATAATGGATGGTATGGACCTGTGTTAGAGCGGCGCTCCCGCGCTTTGCTCTGGTGCCGCGTGTGTCTGGTGCATTTGATCCATAGAGAGTGCGGTGAATTTTGTTTCTCTATTGGATAGGAAGTTAGGCAGAAGCTGGCTGGGCTTCACCCAGTGAGCTGCTATCTGAGCTCTGCTCAGGTAGTTGGTCCCTGACAGAGGTGGAATCCTGTCAGAGGCCTAAATAGAAGGACATGGAGCTGCGCCTGCCTACCGATGCGGCAGCATCCTAAGAAAGAGACACGAACAGCGAATTGTATTGTAGAGGGTGAGAAACAAAGTCATAGCAAAAGGAGGGGAAACCAGAAGGAGTTCTGCCCTACACAGGCTGCCTCTTTCTGAGGCGCAGGATCCGGTAGCCGAAACACCGAGGGAGCAACCGTCTCCATGCCTTGCTCCAAAGACCGGCAGGACAGCTAATTCCATGTTACCTGCCCGACCTATACCCAGGAGGCACGGTGGCAACTTGTGGGGGCCGGGGCGTGCTAGAGTCCCTGTGAAAAGCCCCAAGCCACCAGTCATATGGGTTTGTCCTACCCATCAGGGGGACAGAGAGAAACATAACACCTACAACAGTTGTGAGGACCTTACAGAGAAGCTTAGCAGGAAGGCACTACAACACCCAGGCGCTAGAGGAAGGCTACTGATTTCCACCTGGATAAGGGGACTCTGGATTTGCCTTCAGACCGTCCGGACTCTGCCTGCCCTGTAATCTGGTGCTCTGGACTGTGGAAGAGACTGCAACCTGGTGTCCTCGTGATTCACCGCGGCTCACACCATCCACCATCTATACACTGGGAAGCCCTGGGGACATACTTCACCTATGGGAAGGTATACCATCTAGCTGCCATAAAATCACCCCAGTGGACCCCTAAGCAGCGTCGGTCACCCTGACCGAATACCACAGGTGGCGTCACGAACATTTTCCCTTTAAAGAACTCTTTTATCAACGGACCTCCCAAGGGCCACGGACCGGGTCAGCCACCGTGACATCCCCCTTGAGAACCGAAGGACTCAGTACAGAGTACCCCTAGCCCTTGGGGGCGCTCCATATCGGCACTACCACTAGAGGGGAAAACACCCCTTTTGCCCAGATGAGGAAATACTGAGACATTTGTACATAAATCATGGCAGCAGTGGTAGACAAATAAGCCTAAAAACATATTGAAGTATTACTGTACAATAAGTGAGAGGGCAGGGGACATCTACACCCCACAGGAGTATTAGAATAAACACGGCACTCTGTGATGATATGGGGAGTTGGTGCTCAAGTAGGGTATCCAACCCAATAACAAAACATTTGACAATAACTTGGCACTCAATTGTTTACGAAGTGAAAAATGTTGATTTTATTGCACGTCCAGACATAAAACCAATAGTTGTTGAACGTTTTCGGTCCCAAGTGGACCGTCCTCAGAACGGTTCAGTTTATCTAATACAAAGATGTCAATAAAGAGAAAATGAAAAGAAAAATCTTATTCTCTGTCTGGTGTCACAATTTAAGCATTGTAAGCAATATTTATAGACTTGTTATAGTCTGTATATGTCAAAATAATTTTTTTTATACAAACAGCTAAAGCAGCCTTCAATGTGTCCAAGGTACAAACACTGCTTTCAACATTATATAAACCGAAAACAAGATTTGAGAAGGCAATGTGAGCAACACATGATGCGAGAAAAGCATTAATAGGAAAAAGGATATATGTGCACTATAGTGCACAGTGTAACGTGCCTAAGGAGACAAACACAATTAGGGTGTTTATATGTGTCCAACTGGGTCCCTGCAGCTGAAAGAAAAAGTATAATTTTCCAATAGCGATGCTATATCCTGCAGTGATGGTTATGAGAAAAACGTTTTCTTTCAACTCCAGGGACCCAGTTTGGCACATTTAAACACCCTAAGGCTATGTCCACACGTTCAGGATTTCTTGAAGAAAGTTCCTGAGCAAAACTGGACATTTTCTGCAAGAAATCCGCATGCGTTTTTTGCGCCTTTTTATACAGCGTTTTTACAGTTTTGGTGCGTTTTTTTTGCGGATTTTTCTGAAGGTTCCCAATGCAATAATATAGTGGGAAATCCGCAAAAAATTAGCAAAATTAATGAACATGCGTTTTTTACCGCAATGTGTTTTTTTTTGCGGAAAAAAACGCATCATGTGCACAAAAATTGAGGATGAATTCTAAATGATGGGATGCATAATGTATGCATTTTTTTCGTGTTTTTATAGCGAAAAATCTGCTACGTGTGCACACAGCCTTGTTGTGTTTGTCTCCTTAGGCACGTTACACTATGCACTAATATATCTAAGTAATGAGGAGGAATTCGACCACAATTTCTAACTTTGTCCACAAAGAAACCTCACCTCTTTCCTTATGGAGCACATACCGTATATACTCGAGAATAAGCCGAGATTTTCAGCCCAAAAAAATGGGCTGAAAGTGCCCCTCTTGGCTTATACTCGAGTCATGGAAGTCAGGGGGGGGGTCAGCGGGTGAGGGGGAGCGACGCCTGTCAAATACTCACCTGCTCCCAGCGCTCCTGGCACGGTCCCCGCATGTCCCATGGTGTTCGGGCACGGCAACTTCTTCCACTGTTCAGCGGTCACTGGTACCGCTCATTAATGTAATGAATATGGACTCCACTCCCATATGGGTGGAGCCGCATATTCATTACTGTAATGAGCAGTACCATGTGACCGCTCACTACAGGAAGAAGCTGCGGGCGCCGGAGACGTGGGACATGCAGGGACCGCGTCAGGAGCAGGTGAGTATGTAATATTCACCTATCCGCGTTCCACCACCACCCCGTCTTCCGCGTCACCTGCAGTGACTGTTCAGGTCAGAGGGCGCGATGACGTATTAGTGTGCGCGCCACCCTCTGCCTGAACAGTCAGTGCGGAGAGACGGGTCGCTGAGGAGCAGCGACGAGAGGTGAGTATGTCATTTTTTTTTTTAGTGCAGCAGCATTATATGTGGCACAATGCTATATGGAGCTTCTATGGGGCCATAAAGAACTGCATGGAGCAATAAATGGGGAATCTATGGGGCCATAACTGCATGGAGCATTATATGGGGCCATAAAGAACTGCATGGAGCATTATATGGGGCATCTATGGGGCCATAACTGCATGGAGCATTATATGGAGCCTCTATGGGGCTATTATAGCCCCATAGAGGCTCCATATAATGCTCCATGCTGTTATAGCCCGGCTATAACAGCATGGAGCATTATATGGAGCATCTATGGGGCCATAACTGCATGGAGCATTATATGGAGCATCTATATGGCTATAACTGCATGGAGCATTATATGGGGCATCTATGGGGCCATAACTGCATGGAGCATTACATGGGGTATCTATGGGGCCATAACTGCATGGAGCATTACATGGGGTATCTATGGGGCCATAACTGCATGGAGCATTATATGGAGCAGTTATAGGGACATAACTGCATGGAGCATTATATGGGGTATCTATGGGGCCATAAAGAACTGCATGGAGCATTATAAGGGGCATCTATGGGGCCATAATGAACTGCATGGAGCATTATATGGAGCAATACATGGGGCCATAAAGAACTGCATGGAGCATTATATGGAGCATCTATGGGGCCATAAAGAACTGCATGGAGCATTATATGGGGCCATAAAGAACTGAATGGAGCATTATATGGGGCATCTTATGGGCCATAAAGAACTGCATGGAGCATTATAGGGGGCATATTTGTATATGGAGCATCTTATGGGGCCATAATGAACTGTATGGAGCATTATATGGGGCCTATTTTGTATGTTGATCTTATGGGGCCATAATGAACTGTATGGAGCATTATATGGGGCCTATTTTGTATGGAGCACCTTATGGGGCCATAATGAACAGTATGGAGCATTATATGGGGCTCATGATTCAATATGGATATTCAAAAACACTTAACCTACTGATGTCTCAATTAATTTTACTTTTGTTGGTAGCTGCTGCATTTTCCACCCTAGGCTTATACTCAAGTCAATAAGTTTTCCCAGTTTTTGTTGCCAAATTAGAGGGGTCGGCTTATACTTGGGTCGGCCTATACTCGAGTATATACGGTATCTCCTTTTTCCTATTATGGCTTTTCTCGCATCATGTGTTGCTCACATTGCCTTCTCGAATCTTGTTTTCGGTTTATATAATGTTGAAAGCAGTGTTTGTACCTTGGAAACATTGAAGGCTGCTTTAGCTGTTTATGTCAAAATAATTTTTTTTCAATACATACAGACTATAACAAGTCTATAAATATTGCTTAAAATGCTTAAATTGCGACACCAGACAGAGACTTAAGGTACCTTCACACATAACGATTTCGTTAACGATATCGTTGCTTTTTGTGATGTAGCAACGATATCGTTAACGAAATCGTTATGCGTGACAGCGACCAACGATCAGGTCCCTGCTGGGAGATCGCTTTACGGCCGGCTGACACAGTGCGGGAAGCTGACGCCAGGGGACGTGACAGACATCGGAATGTGAGTATGTAGTGTTTTTTTTTTGTTTTTTTAACTTTTACAATGGTAACCAGGGTAAATATCGGGTTACTAAGCGCGGCCCTGTGCTTAGTAACCCGATATTTACCCTGGTTACCTGGGGACTTCGGCATCGTTGAAGACAGTTTCAACGATGCCGAAGTCTTTCTCCTGATCGTTGGTCGCTGGAGAGAGCTGACTGTGTGACAGCTCCCCAGCGACCACACAATGACTTACCAACGATCACGGCCAGGTCGTATCGCTGGTCGTGATCGTTGGTAAGTCGTTTAGTGTAACGGTACCTTTAGATTTTTCTTTTCATTTTCTCTTTATTGACATCTTTGTATTAGATAGACCCCACAGGAGGCCAGCACTGGAGCCTGGAGAGATAAACCACCCAATGGTCACCAGACGTTTTACTCTGAGACTACAGGCGTTACCATTAAACCCTATAGTACCATAGACGACTACTGATCTCAGTCTTTCTCCCCATTGGAGTCAGGACAGATGTATCTCGTGTACAGGCACGATCTGTGATAACTGGATCATCAATTTCTTATTCAGATATACTGCTGGCTCATCGGCATGTCCTCATATCTCCTATCTTATCTATACAGTAGATTAGGATTGAGTAATTGCAGGAATTACCAGCTACACAGTAATAATTTAGAAACCTTTCTCCGTTTGAAGTGGCTTTCTGTCCACATTTGCTGACTTTACAGTCTTGTCACAGGTGTAAAGCTTCAGACCTGCCCTTTTACCCTTGGTATCTCCGCTTTTATAACAAGCTGTACTTTATTCTGACAGTTTGCCAAAGACACTACACACCTCTGCCGAGGAGCTGTAAGAACTATGAAGCCACCATAGACAGCGGTCTCTTTATGACATTTAACCTGTATGATGACTTTTCTCCTTGTACAGATTTTATGTCTTTTTGAGTCTTCAAAAGTCCCTGGTTTTCCATCGTCAACTTGCGTTAATAAAAAAATGTCAATATCCTGTAGTGAGCTTGTGTGACACGTTTGCCATTACATTTACTCAACTGGATAAAGTAAATCTACGCCATGATTTATTTCAGATGCAAGACTAATGTGGCAGATTTCTAACCTGGGAAGAAGATTTTTAATTGAATTATTCACTACTCATTGCTGTTGAATATTGAATCACTAATGCAAATTGATGGTCAGACTGGCATGCAGCATATGGCACATTTTTACTTGCAGGTTACTAGATCGATAAAACAAATGATATGTAATACAATGGCAAATGTCAATAATCAGAGCAAGCCATAAACATTGAGCACCAAATGGATATAAAATCAGCAATAAAGCAATCACGCTAACTTTAGTCACAAAAGCCATATTTTTGTCTCAATTGTATGTTCAGTGGTATCACTAGCGCCAACAGCCAGTAACTAAAAGCATCATTCAACAGTACAGAGAAAGCCTTACAATGCATGTACAGGTGAATGCAACAATGTAAAGCTTATAGATCCCACAAAAGTGCTTTCAGCAGGACCTGGTGGAGAAAGTACTATGTGTGTACGGCAGGGCTAGGTAAAGTGTTAATATGGACTTTTACGATTGCATTCTGTAGATAAGCCCCCAATGTATCCTGAAAGATGAGAAAGAGAATCCAGAATATCACCTTGTCTGATTTGGCAAGATTTTTTTTTAATGGAGAATAAGATTAGAAAAGTAACATAGGACAGATATGATTGGTCAACATTCAGTTTTGGTAAATTTGACTAAATAAAACCTTATGAATCTGCCACTTCAGGTGACTGCCATATTTCTTTATCAGTCCATTTTCCATTAAGGTGCATTTACATCCGCCAGTCCACAGCATTAGACCTCATTCAGACATCTGTGATTTCTTCACGCAAAAAAATTATTGGAGTGTCATAAGTGTTTTGGATCTGATATTCATCAGTGTTTTGTCAAGTGCCTCAATTTTTACCATCAGTGACTCTCACATATCTTCTACTATATAAAGCTGAATGTGTGTATGTGTGTGTGTGTGTGTGTGTGTGTGTGTGTGTATGTCCGGGATTGGCATCTGCACCGTCGCAGCTACAGCCACAAAATTTTGCACAGTCACACGTCTGGACCCCGAGAGCGTCATAGGCTATATTGTGAGGCGAAATTTTAACCCCACGCGTTCCAATTCACCAAACAATTTTGCCCCTATCTACATAATGGGGAAAAAAGTGAAAGGAAAAGTGTTGGAATCGTCGCAGCTACAGCAACAAAATTTTGCACAGTCACACGTCTGGATCCTGAGAGCGTCATAGGCTACGTTGTGAGGTGACATTTTAACCCCGCGCGTTCCAATTCACCAAACAATTTTGCCCCTATCTACATAATGGGGAAAAAAGTGAAAGGAAAAGTGTTGGAAGCGTCGCAGCTACAGCAACAAAATTTTGCACAGTCACACATCTGGACCCTGAGAGCGTCATAGGCTACGTTGTGAGGTGAAATTTTAACCCCACGCTTTCCAATTCACCAAACAATTTTGCCCCTATCTACATAATGGGGAAAAAAGTGAAAGGAAAAGTGTTCGAGGCGTCGCAGCTACAGAAACAAAATTTTGCACAGTTACACGTCTGGACCCTGAGAGCGTCATAGGCTACGTTGTGAGGTGAAATTTTAACCCCGCGCTTTCCAATTCACCAAACTATTTTTCCCCTATCTACATAATGGGGAAAAGTGAAAGGAAAAGTGTTGGAGGCAAATTGACAGCTGCCAGATGTGAACAAGGGGGACTTAGAGAGTGAGAGCGATGGCGCCAAAGAGTATATACCGTACAGTTGCTAAGGTGGGACCCCGACATGGGATACTCACCACACACGGGGATATGAACACACACACAAAATGCGCCACACACTACCACGTGCTTGAACACATATTACCCTCAGCACACATTTCACCACACATACACCAACCTCGCCACATAAAAGTCGAAACACAAAAGTCGCCGCTCAAAACTCACCACGCGCAAAACTCGCCACATGCAAAAAATAGGCTCACGCAAAAATCGCCACAAGTGCAAAACTCACCTCATGGAAAACTCGCCACACGCAAAACTTGCACATGCGGAAAAATTGCCACATGCACAAAATTTGCAACACATGCAAAAGTTGCCTCACACAAAACTTGCACATACTCAAAAGGCACCAGACATAAAACTCACCACGCGCAAAACTCGCCATGCGAAAAACTTGCTGCACACAAACTTGCTACACTAACCTGTTACATGCAACTCGACACACAAAAAGTTGCTACACGCATGTTGCCACACAAAACTCATCTCACAAAAGTCGCT
The DNA here is from genome assembly GCF_032444005.1 of Ranitomeya imitator. Taxonomy (NCBI): domain Eukaryota; kingdom Metazoa; phylum Chordata; class Amphibia; order Anura; family Dendrobatidae; genus Ranitomeya; species Ranitomeya imitator. The sequence continues at coordinate 1,018,221,987 of NC_091282.1, forward strand.
ACATGCATGTCGCCACACACAACTCAACACACACAACTTGACAAACGAAACTCGCCCTAAAACACACACAAGTCTGGTATTAGCCTTCAAAAATAAAAATCTGATTAATAAGCAGACAAACTACAAGAGCAACAAATGTACCATATAGGAAGTACGGCAGCTGTCAGTCACATGACCTGTCTATTATGTGTATGTGTGAGCTAATATATACTGCCAGGGGGAGGGCTTCCTGTTGGCTGGGGATTTATCAGGCTGCCAATTTATCTTACAAATACTGAGGTAAAAATACTGAGCAAATAACGTGTTAACGAGGTCTAATACAGGAGATCACACAGGTATATACTATATACAGGGGAGATGACACACAGATATATACTATATACAGGAGAGATGACACACAGGTATATACTATATAAAGGAGGAGATGACATACAGGTACATACTATATACAGGAGGAGATGACACAGGTATATACTATATACAGGAGCAGATTACCTACAGGTATATACTATATACAGGAGGAGATGACATACAGGTATATGCTATATATAGAAGATGACATACAGGTATATACTATATACAGGAGGAGATGACACACAGATATATACTATATACAGGGGAGATGACACACAGGTATATACTATATACAGGAGGAGATGACATACAGGTATATACTATATATAGAAGGAGATGACATACAGGTATATACTATATATAGGAGGAGATGACATACAGGTATATACTATATATAGGAGGAGATGACATACAGGTATATACTATATATAGGAGGAGATGACATACAGGTATATACTATATACAGGGGAGATGACACAGCAGGTATATACTATATACAGGGGAGATGACATACAGGTATATACTATATACAGGAGATGACATACAGGTGTATACTATATATAAGGGAGATGACAAACATGTATATACTGAGGTGAAAATGAGACGTGTGAGGTGAAAATGAAAAGGTGTGAGTGCAAAATGAGAGGAGTGAGGGAAAATAGTGTAGTGATCGGAAAATGACAGATGTGAGGTCGAAATGACAAGTGTTAGGCGGGAATGAGAGGAGTGAGGGAGAAAATGAGAGGTGTGAGGGAGAAAATGAGAGATGTGAGGGGGAAAATTAAAGATGTGATTGGGAAAATGAGAGGCGTGATGGGAAAATAAGAGAAGTGACGTGCTATAACTAACCACAGATATTTACTATGCCCAGGCAACGCCGGGCTCTTCAGCTAGTGGATAAATAAACTGCAATGTCAATCATTAACCACACACGGTTACACACTGAACCTATCCATGTGCAGTCTGTGATTTTCACAGACCCACAGACTTATTTGGGTGATTTTCAGCTTTCACACTGATAAATAATCATGGAGACATTTTTTTTTTGTGGGCACAAGGACATACGACAGCCAAACAGAATATGATGGTATGTGTTCTATCCGTGAAAACCACAGATCACAGACTTGAAAAATGGACGTCTGAACGAGCCATTAAACAACTGCCAATCAGGAAAGTTTTTTTTTCTATGATTGCGCTAATGCATGCGCCAACCCATGGTAGCATTGCATTAGCATGCGTTCGTAATAGAGGTCTATGCACAGCGAACGCGTCTGTTCGTTGTGTGCTAGACCTAACGTACCCGGTAGACAGCGTTCGAGGGTGCGTCACAAAGTAACGCATGCCGATTTTGACATGCCTTAGGATGAGTTACGATAACGGATGGCAACGGGTCCGTTAAAGGATCATTGCGTTAGTGCCGCTTAGTAACAGATCAGTTAAAAGGAATGCCCTAACGCAAAGTGAACCTAGTCTTATTATTACTACGGCTCTTAAAAGAGGTCAACCACTTTCTATCGTTAGTGCAGCTTTCTTCACAAACGGAGCATGACTTCTTTCAATGGCTGCTGATGGAGGAGCATGTGACCAGACCATGACAGGGAGGGTGATCAATGAGTGGAACAGGGTGACATGAGAGGTGCTGGAGTAGTGATGAGCGAGTGTGCTGGGAAACGGTGTTATCTGAGCATGGTCAGGTGCTAACCGAGTGTCTTCGGTGTGCTTGAATAATATGTTGAAACCCCCCGGGGCTGCATGTCTCGCGGATGTTTGACAGAAGCAACACATGCAGGGATTACCTGTTTGTTAGACAGGTGCAACACATGCAGGTTTTGCCTAACAAAAAGGCAATCCCCACATGTGTTACAACTGTCTAACATCCGCAAGACATGCAGCCGCAGGGTCTCAAACATATTATTCAAGCACGCCGAAGACACACTGTTAGCACCCGAGCATGCTCGAATAAGACCTTAACCGAGCATGTTCTCTCGTCGCTAGTAGCGAGTTCTCCTTCAATGGAGGTCTTCAAACAGAGACTGGACAGTCACCTGTCTGAGATAATTTAGTGACTCCTCCATTGAGAAGGAGATTGGACACGATGACCTGGAGGTCCCTTCCAACTCTAACAGTCTATGATTCTATGATCAGCCTCTTGCAATAGAAAAACATCTCATATGGGAAAGTTGATGGACTGCTTTCTATTGGTGGAGGCTGATGGACTGGTGCCGTCACATGCATCTCTGCCAGCAGCCATTTCATGAGGAAATCTGCAAAGCAACAGAAACTCGCTGATCCCATTAATGTTCATCTGAACATGTTCTTCGTTTACTTAACTAATATCCAATCTGCAATTTGCGCATATACAGTATTTTTAGGCCTCATTCAGGCATTCATTATTTACTTACATATTCTGTGAATAGAACATATATTTGGTATAGTTGGGGTTGTTCACATGTCCAGGTGAAAACACAAAAAAAAACAAAAAATGTTCGTTTATCTGAGTCACGGATCAAATAACCCATACAAGGGTATAATTCTGCAAAAGAAAAAATCAGTGACAGCACAGATTGCCATCTGTGTAATGTCCACATGCTGTCCATTACTAGCTCTGTAATGGATGGAAGAAGTTTTGTAATTTATTTTTCATACAAGAAAACTGCCGACTAAACACGGATGTTAAAAACTGACACATTGACCAAACACTGATGAACATCATTGTACATTGTTGTGTACCAGAACAATCACTGTCTGAATGAGGCCTTATACAAAGGGGCACTTGAGGGAAAGGACCGACGACCTGCATTAAAGTCGTATGTGATAGAGCAGGTTCATGGGTGAAGCTGACAAGTTCACATTTGCAATTCTAGTCTATCATTGGGACTAAAAAATAGACAAATGACAAACAAGGACCAAAGTCTGCACAATCTGGAGTAAACCAGCTCCTTCACTGGATAGAATCCGTATAATCATCAACTTGCTGCTAAACAGCTTGTAATATATAACGATTACATCATACTGTGGTATCAGTGGCAAAAAGATCTTTTCTTTCTTTATTGAGGGTATGTGTCCACATTTGTGTCACTCCCTTCCCATTGCCCCCAAAATTAAAAACATACGGTAAACATATATATACTGCTCAAAAAAATTAAGGGAAGACTTGCCCATCAAAGTATAACTACAGATTCATTGAACCTTAGGGCCATTAATTAGGAACCAGAAGTGATTGGGAAACATTTTCACCTGCTTTGGTGCAAATGAAAGTGACGACACGTGAACTTTAGAGGTAACGGCAAGACAACCTCCAAAAAAAACTTTTTGAGGGTGCTGGAAACAATCTCTCTCCTGATCTTGATTCTGCTCTAGTTTTGTGTTTTGCCGGTGTCCTTTTCACTACCGGTAGCAGGAGTTGGTGCCTGAAGCACATTCAGGTTGCACCATTTGCTCCTCTATCCATGCCATCGCAAGGTGGTCTTCTGTGTCTGTCAGCACAATCTGAAGAGCCAGGAGCAAATCAAAACACATTGACATGCCATCTTAAGAGTCATTGAATTATAACTTGGGTTACTAACAATTTTCACCTGTTTTGGTTCAAGTTTTCTGTCCAAGCAGAAGTCTGAATAGTGAAGGCTGTAGCCGATCAACAGACGCTGATTATTTGCAGCAGTTATGTGATTGCTGGGGTACACTGTATCGGAAAAATGGCGGAGCAGGAAGTATGCAATCACTTATTTTATGATTCACCTTATGGGAATTCTATAAAGGTTGTCTCACTTGTGTTAAAGATGTGATCTTCCTTTTTGTTAAAAACAAGATAAACAAATTGTACAAGGGGCCTCGTAAATGAGATTTCTTATTATTAAATGCATTTTCCAAGACCTTACAATAATCAATAACATAAAAGTACAATTGTAATTAAGGCACTGCATATACTCTATCAGATAGAGAAGCTGATAAAATTTGAATACATTAGATCATGACCCCCAAGCCTCTAAGCTTGGCCTCACATTTGATGGACCTTGTATGGGCTGCCATTTCCAGAGTGACCACGGGTCAGCGGACATGAACCAATCTCCTCATAGGCATAGATGAAGCTGTGTGCTCATGGTGGGGACACCAATCAGATCAGACATTCCGGTCAGTACATGATGAGTGAAATGTGGACATGTGAAGTTTGCCTAACAGATTATTGCTTACTACTGTAAATCTACCAATTGAGCTATTAAAAATTAATCTGTTATGTGACATTAATCTCGGTGCGAGGGCCCACATAGATCTGCATTGTTGTCAAATTGATTGTTAGCATGATTTTTGGCGACATCATGGTAGATCCATTGGATCTCAACTCTACTTGATTGTTCAAACTTTGCAGATTCGCAGCATACCCTATTGACTTGCATGGGGTTTCGCTACAGGGTTCACTATTCTTCATGCCCAAAATAATTGAATCTCCGACCGAAATTCTTGATAGAGTCTTCACCATCTGTAAAAACTTACATTGCTAAAACACTTTATGAATTAATCTCCCTTCGTATATGCATGGCAGTATTAGAGCTCCATTTTGTTTCTAGCCTTTAATAAGGCTTCTATCTAAACATATTGGGCCCTTGACTATCGTTTTTAGGTCTACAACACTTACGTAGTAAAAGTTAAAGGTCAAGATAGACAAACATTTCCTATGCAATTCAAATAGCTGCCATACTGCTTGCATCAGTTCACCTTAAAACGAAGTCCAATGAACTCTGATGAGTACAGAGACCACGATTTACGTAAAAGCATTTCTATAGAAATACTTATTCAATGACAAAAATAAATTTAGCAGTATTGCTACTGAGCAGCGAGGCAATATGCATCATAATGTCATTAGAAGAACATGGATCCCGCTGCTGGGATTTTCACCAATCCTGGAGAACAGGGCTCTTCACTGCTCCATCTGAAGTGGCGATCAAAACAAGTGTCCCATCTACCATTGTAATATAGGACTGCGAGGAATATTAGGATCTGTGGGGAGTCCCTCATCGATCAGCAATTTATCACTTGTCTTATAGTAAACTTGCTAGCTTGGTACAAGCAATTCAAGAAGGTTCCGCCCCTTTCCTCAAACACCAATTTGCAGTTTGGGTGCAGACTTCTTTATTTGAAATAGGTGATTTGTGCGCTTATTAATGTTGTGGTGTTGAAGAATAACGTTTACTTCTCAAGGGTCGCAAATGCTAGAGCAGCAGGTTGCCCAGCCACAGCTCATCATGTGCTACTGCAGCATAATACAGTTTAAAAAGCCACCCCTAGGGTACCACAAGAATGTAGAAAAAATTTGAATGGGTTCAACGTTTCGTAATTTGCTTACCCAGCCAGGGGTCGCAATTTGAACCCATTCACCTGCATTACGCTGCGATGTAGCAGTGACATATAGAACTATTTGGCCCTGCAACTGTATGTCATGGCCAAATCATTTAATGTTCATCATAAAAGATTAATGCTTGTACGTTTTAACTTTAACGTTGGGGCAAAATATCCACTTCAGCACAGTTGTAGAAGATTACTGTAGCGAAGTTGTATCGGTTCTGTAAAATTTACCTTTGCATTTCCAAATCTATCAACTGAGCAATTAAAGGGAACGTGTCTTGTTCCCAATTGCTATTAACATGCAGAAATGAGGTTAATCTGCTGGTTAATAGCGTTCTAAAGCCGTGCGTCCACCACACTGAGAGCCTGGCTACAGGGAGGAAAATTAACTTTATTCCTCCCGGATGCTTCCAGCTTTCAGTCATAGAGGTGTGGCTTCAGTCACCAGTCAGCACACAGTAAGCAGCAGCTGTAACCACGTCCTGGCACTGACTGAAAGCCGGCTCAGCACTGATACACTGCTAAGTAGGCCATCTGTCACTGCGAAGCGTGGTTACAGCCGCCGCTCGCTATCTACTGAGTGGTGACTGAAGCTGCACCGGCCACTGAAAACTGGAGGAATAAAATCCCTTTCTTCTTGGTAGCCAGGCTTTCAGTATGACAGTCGCATGCCTTTGGAACACTATTAACCTGCAGATTAGCCCCATATCTAAATGCTACTAACTGTTTTTAAGATGACAGGTTCCCTTTAAGCATGTTATTAATCTTAGATGGAGAGCCCTTGCAAAAATTCACAGTTGTTAAACTGATTGTTGCCATGCAATACCAGACACTAAAGAGAAGGAGATCCAGCTCAACGAAATAGTGAAAAATCCATAGTTTATTTCACTTAAAATATAGTGAAAGGACAAAACATCAGCATACAAAAAAATATTATAAAACCAAGGTCAACGCGTTTCCGGTGACTAAGCACCCTTAATCATGATTAAGGGTGCTTAGTCACCGGAAACGCGTTGACCTTGGTTTTATAATATTTTTTTGTATGCTGATGTTTTGTCCTTTCACTATATTTTAAGTGAAATAAACTATGGATTTTTCACTATTTCGTTGAGCTGGATCTCCTTCTCTTTCCTGTTCGTCTACGCCCTGACACAGCGGTTCCGTGCTCCGAGCTCTTGGGAATGTCGGTATGGTGAGCTGGATTTTGTTTTTTCCTGAATACCAGACACTGCCTTTGAACAAAACGTGGCACTGTTTCTCTGAAATACACTGCTCAAAAAAAAATAAAGGGAACACTAAAATCGCACATCCTAGATATCATTGAATAAAATATTCCAGTTGTAAATCTTTATTTATTACATAGTGTAATGTGTGGAGAACAATAAAACCTACAAATTATCAATGTAAATCACAACTGATATCCCACGGAGGTCTGGAGTTTTAATGATGCTCAAAATCAAAGTGGAAAATGAAGTTACAGGCTGATCCAACTTCAGTGGAAATGCCTCAAGACAAAGAAATGATGCTCAGTAGTGTGTGTGGCCTCCATGTCCCTGAATAACCCCCCTACAATGCCTGGGCATGCTCCCGATGAGGAAGCGGATGGTCTCCTGAGGGATCTCCTCCCAGACCTTGACTAAAGCATCCGCCAACTCCTGGACAGTCTCTGGTGCAACGTGACGTTGGTGGATGGTGCGAGACATGATGTCCCAGAGGTGTTCAATCGGATTCAGGTCTGGGGAACGGGCGGGCCAGTCCATAGCTTCAATGCCTTCATCTTGAAGGAACTGCTGACACTCCAGCCACATGAGGTCTGGCATTGTTCTGCATTAGGAGGAACCCAGGGCCAACGGCACCAGCATATGGTCTCTGAGGATCTCATCTTGGTACCCCAATGGCAATCAGGCTACCTCTGGTGAGCACATAGAGGGCTGTGCAGCCTTCCAAAGAAATGCCACCCCACACCATTACTGACCCACTGCCAAACCGGTCATGCTGAAGGATGTTGCAGGCAGCAGATCGCTCTCCACGGCATCTTTAGACTGTGTCACGTCTGTCACGTGCTCAGTGTGAACCTGCTTTCATCTGTGAAGAGCACAGGGCACCAGTGGCGAATTTGCCAATCCTGGTGTTCTGTGACATATGCCAAGCGTCTTGCACGGTGTTGGACTGTGAGCACAACCCCCATCTGTGGACGTTGGGCACTCAGACCATCCTCATGGAGTCGGTTTCTAACCGTTTGTGCAGACACATGCACATTTGTGGCCTGCTGGAGGTCATTTTGCAGGGCTCTGGCATTGCTTCTCCTGTTCCTCATTCCACAAAGGCCGAGGTAGCGGTCCTGCTGCTGGGTTGTTGCCCTCCTATGGCCCCTTCCATGTCTCCTGGTGTACTGGCCAGTCTCCTGGTAGCGCCTCCAGCCTCTGGACACTACACTGACAGACACAGCAAACCTTCTTGCCACAGTTCGCATTGATATGCCTTCCTGGATGAGCTGAACTACCTGAGCCACTTGTGTGGGTTGTAGAGTCCGTCTCATGCTACCACGAGAGTAAAAGCACAACCAACATTCAAAAGTGACCAAAATATCAGCCAGAAAGCATTGGTACTGAGATGTGGTCTGTGGTCCTCACCTGCAGAACCACTCCTTTATTGAGTGTGTCTTGATAATTGCCAATAATTTCCATCTGTGGTCCATTCCATTTGCACAACAGCATGTGAAATTGGTTGTCAAACAGTGTTGCTTCCTAAGTGGACAGTTTGATTTCACAGAAGTTTGATTTACTTGGGAGTTATATTCTGTTGTTTAAGTGTTCCCTTTATTTTTTTTGAGCAGTGTATATTCCTGTATAAATCCTTTCTGCTGAAGTGTATGCAGATCGATACTACAGCAGTCCCTAATACTAATCATACCATAGTAAATTAGCACACATCTCCTTTAATCAGTAGCTCAGATTATTCAACATTAACATTATTTTGCATGACAAATAAAAAAAAAGTGCATGAATGAGAGGACAGTTTCTGAATGAACCCTTTTATTTTTTGTAAACAGAAGAACAAAACAGCAGCATTGGTTTATCGTTACATTTTCTTAACATCTATGGGGTTCAATATATACATATTACAATAACTACCTGAAATTAAAAATAGCTTTAAAAAAATAAGAATTTCCAAACTAAAAAAATTATATACACACAAAAAGGCATTGATGCACGTTACAAAATGAAGTCATAAGTGGAAAACCTTTGTGCACTCCACATCCTTCTACAACAAAACAATCTTTTAAGGTCCAACACAGACTTGCAGCAATTTTTTTAAATATTGTCAAATCACCAAATACACTTTTTTCCTGGAGTAGCACCATATTAATTGAGGAGAGGGGTAAAAAAAAGCCAAATGATAGACATAATGATGAACTGACAATTCAATGTATAACAAAGCAGGAACTCAAAGTGCAGGTGCTCAAAAGACAGCAAAAACCAGCATAAAGGAGGATGGGATACTGTATAGTAAAGTGTCAATGCATTCCAACTGACTAAATATATCCAAGTTCACGTAATAACTTATTTACAGGATTCTTAGAAGACACAGGATGTAATATTTCACCTAAAAAGGATAGTGTGTTTTACCATATGTGGTCTTACCGTCAGTACAATACAGTCTTGTTGTATAGAGGACAAAATATACAATCCTATTTTCAGGTTAGGTTTATATGTACTTATGTAGTCTAAAAACCTTAATTAGTTATTTAAAATTGTTTGTACTCATGCCTATGTAATGGGTGCATCCCAAGGAGAATGCTAGGTTAAAATCCATAAAATCTTCAGATGGTCATTGCAAATTGTGCATTTTGGACTAAAATATTAAAAACAGAGGTTGCTCTTCTAATAGGGTTAATGGGATCCAGACTCTACCATGGTAGAGTAGTATATACAACTCCCTAGTGTTCTTCAGCCCGAGATGGTAGCAATCTCATAGTCACTTGTAGAAGGGAAAGCTTTCCCCATCAGTCTAACATTTTTAGCATTAGTTATTCTAGCCATCATGGACACCGGTTTCTCAAAGTATCTGACAATAGCTGGCTCTGTCAAGAGAGAAGCAAGGAACTGCTCGAATGTAACAGCCCAGTCTTGGTCCAGACTAGTACTGACAGGCAAAGAAGCATGGTGGCGACTTCGTACAAGGATGGTGTCATCACCAATATCTTCACACTGTAGTTTATCATCTTCATGTGACCCGGCACTCAATACAGAGTATGAAGACATGGAACTATCGTCTTTTGTCTCGTCATCTGATATGAGCATAGATGAGCAGGCCCCGGTGTCTCTTGGAGAAGAGTCCTCAAGCTTGACCTCCTCCATTTGATCAGAGTGAATTTCGTCTGTGTTATCAGTGGAAACGAGGCTTGAGAAGGCTCCTGATTGCACATACTGATAAGTTTGGACGGGCTTCTTTCCAAGAACCCTACTTTGAGTTTCTGTGCTGCAGTGACTGGGAGTTTCTTCTGAAGGTTGCATGCACAAGAGTTTGCCCACCTCACCAATCTCAAGCAATAAGCTGGTAACAGCAGCAGTTGCATGGTAGAGTTCCTGCTCATTTGGATCCTCACTAAATATATTGTACATGGTCTTACATAACTCAATAAACTGCCCCTAGAAGTAAACAATCGAGACAAAATTAACAATTAGTGTGATTGAATTTTCTCTGACACGGTTTAGAGAAATTAACAAGATAAGCTTGATACATTGTAGTCTGCATAGTACGGCACACAAAAAGGCTACTACCGGACTTTCATTATTCCCACTTACATGACCACTTGGGGATTTTCTTGTCTGAGAGGATGAACTCTGGATTGCTTATGCATCTAGATCCACAGTTCATTTTGACAGTGATGTGCGTATCTAGGAATGCTTGTTCACAAGCTTGCAATCTAAACAGGCTGCTGATCACCAGATGAACAAGCAAACGATCATTTGTCGGGTGAAATGATCTTTTGGTTTGCACAACAGGTCATGGTTGGCGGCAACATAGTCTTGTGTTGCCAAAAACAATGACTGTTTATATACACTGAACAGTCTATTAGATTATTTGGTGTGCATTGGAAGAGGGGACTGCCTGTGTAAACAGGATATTAAACAAACGCCGACCGGAAGCACTTTGGCGGTCTTTTAACACACATCGCACAGTGTACATGAACCTTTAGGCTAATCATGCGTATTAGATAGCTGTTAAGCCAACAAAACCTCTCTCGAGTTGGGAGGCCCACTAGGCTTATCTGCATCATTAGTAATAAAGGTTTAGGATATTGGCTTAATGGACATTATTTGGGCATAATCGTAAACGAACAACAAGCTTTTCTTCCCAGGGTGGTAAAACATGGCCCCATTATGGCGGGACAACTTGTACAGAGGGGGTCCTCAATATGTACCTCTGTTGATCCCCAGTCAATATGCATTTCACCAAGTCTTTTCAGTTTAAAGAGTTAAAATTATTTTTATCCATTTTTACTTTATATCTGTGACAAAGCGTTGGCCAAACGATAGTTTGACTGACCGCTCTCTCCTTCAACTTCCCCCATCCATAGGACAGCTCGTCCGAGTGCTACGGTGTCCTAAATAAGAGACCCAATGCCTCTCTCGTCTGACATTGGCTTCCCTAAATGACCAAAAGGAATGGCTATTGAAATTTAACAGACTAGATCCTTCTCTCCCCCAACATCTTTCGGGAGAGAAAGTTAGGGGGCCCCCCATTTGCATTTGATTTTGGGCTAATCCCGACTAAATCGGCGGCTGTCTTATCTACTGTGTATGGAGGTCTTTATTATCAAGCAATATAATTACCTCCAGAACACCAACAGGGGTTACATAGTATGGATGAAAAAAGCACATGTCCAATCTCCTGAATATATATTTTCCTAAATCTAGCAGAATAATGGAGATAGTCATTAATAAATAATCAAATATTTTTTACACTTAGTCTCCAAGGAAAGCTGATTGTAATAACCTGACCAAAATCGAAAATAAGAAATCAAGGACATAAAAGGGTCAACTACTTTATCTTTTATATTAACAGATACATTGGGGAGATTACTTAGTGGCCCTTCCTATTACATGGGTATGACAGTTTCTCTTCTTGAACTTGTTAGTGTAGCTTTCCTCATAGATGGCACAGCTCTCTGGTCCACAACAAGGAGGAGAGTGTGTCCTGACCTGTCCATCACCCTCCCCAATTGTAAAACTCTTCGGCTGTTATCCAATTAGAGGCCACTATGGACAGTTTTGTTCACGCTTCTCTACTTCCTGCCATTTTTGAGGACTATAAAGCTGTGCAGTCTGTGAGGAAAGTGCAGGTGGGGAACCTGTAATACTTATACACTAATAAAGGCCATAAAATTACGTCCCCAACACATCTGTTAAATGAATGTGGACAACCCCATTAAGTATACTGAGTAGGTTCTCTGTTTGAGCGAAAATATGAGTTGCAGCAAGGCCTTACTTCACTCAACTTGCCTAATACCAGGGTACCCCAGTACAGTAAAGTTGGCATCTCACTGGCACCCAGGACGTGCCCTGCAAACTGGCCTCTAGATACGCACCTAGCTAATATACATTTTAGTCAATTATACATGTAAAGAAGTATAAGTAGAATAATGGTAACATACAAGCTTGGCATCAAGGCAATACCTGATTTAACTTGGGTAATTCTGCAGCGACTTTTTGCCTAGACCGGTTTTCTTGTGCCCACAACCGGAGATAATTTCGGTTATCGTGTCTTGTTTTCCTAACTAATAAAAGAAAAAGCAATAGTTTACATGTTCAGCCATATGAAAGTTCCAGTCACAATAATCACATGTTACTGTTCCCACTACAAGCACAACACAGACACTGTGACCACTAGGCGTTACCTTTAGCCTTTTTAAGACTGACGGCAACAAAGCCTTCTTCTGTCCTTTTCTGGCTTCTCAACTCAATTGCAGCAACTTAAGGACAACACAGGAAATGGAGAAACATCTCTTAGATGTTTGCTGCAGCAAATCGCAAATGATATCTCACTACCGTCGCAAATACGCAGTAACGGTATTGTATTGTAACTGCAACCGATGTCTTTGTAGTGTAATGTTAAACACAGTTCTGTATGAATCATTGGCATACCTACCATAGGGACAGACCATACCACTGCTATGGAGTGCGTAACAGGAGGTCTAGCACTGAGCAGCAAAAAAAACTGCCATAACAGGAAGCGGGTTTTTTTTGGAAAAAATGTGGTCAATTTAAGGAGCGCTATGGCTATAGAGCACACTGCAATAGATTTGTGGTGAACAAACCTTTTATTGAACCACCATAGCGCTCCTTAAATTGACCACATTTTTTCCCCAAAAAACGTTTACATTCCCCTTGAGGGTTTGTGGCTGGAGCAGCTTGGGGCCAGAGAGCTCATCTCCAGGCAACAGGACCTGAAGTGACGTCACATCCTGTGAAGGTGCATCACGTGACTGGATCTTGGGCCCACGTGACCAGACCAGGAAGCACAGGAGCGGTCCTGGAGCAACAGAGCAGGATTGCACGGAGAGGTCCGCTACCGGAGTTGTGCAGGGGTGTACAACCATTCCAGGTGAGAGGCTAATCCCCCCACCTTCCATTGCAACATCCCAGTCAAACCACCTGGTGCTTCTCATGCTGCGCTCTTCCATGTTTATTGTCTTACATGACAGGAAGCTGTAGCTACCACTAGAGGGGCTCAGGCATACCTCCCACCTTAGAAACATTGGAATGAGGGACACGTATAGCAGCAAGCCTAATTAGTGTTAGTGTGCAGCAGCAATTTCTATTTATTTTCACACTAAGCCACTTCCCTAATCTTACAGAGTCCCAGTCCATATAAAATAGGACACCCCCATACATTATAAAGCCTTCATTGCGTGCTGACTTTACAGTATCCCCCACACAGCATGATGATCCCACAGCACATCCCATTCCTTCACATACACAGACAGTATGAAGTCCTCTCTACTCTCCACACACAGAATGCGGCCCCACAGAGTATGAGTCCATTACTGGGTATAATGCCCCCAAAGCTCCCCCACATAGAATGATTCCCTCACAGAGTATGGCATCCCCCACCACACACAGACCATATGGTGCCTGCCCTACAGTCCCTCTCTCAAAGTATGATACCCGAATTCCCAGCAGCCACATAGTATGAGGGCTTCACAACTACCCATAAACAGAATTATGTCGTCAATCACTGACACAGTGTCATATCCTCATTTGCTCGTGTGTCCTGCCCCTCTGTGACCAAGTTGAGTTCTCCTGCCTATCATGTGACTTTAAAAGGTCATGTGACTTAAAGTTCCTTCAGCCTTTACCCAGACTGAACTATTGAGCGTGGATCTGATAATTCCTTCCACTGTATCTGTGTAGGGACATTCCCCCCGGCCTATCAGGACACCTACCCAAATTCGGGACTGTCCCACTGAATCTGGAATGGTTGGGAGATTTGGCTCAGGGAATGATGCTTTGTAGAGCTTATATAGTGTGTAATATACAGTCAAAATGTATCCTTAATTGTGAAGTGCTGCGGAATATGTTGGCGCTATATAAATAAAAATTATTATTATTTATTATTATCCTTGCTGTTGGATTTTGTACACTTTCCCTAGTGGTGGTTGCACTGAACCAGACTTCTTTAGATATTTAGATTACAATATTGTGCTTAAAAAAAAAGCTTTTTGCTCAACTCAACTAGAAGCGTAATATTTTTAAGGTCAACTACCACCTTTAAAATAGAGCTTTTATTAACCTTCATGAGGACCTTCATGGACATTTCATTTCAGTCGACATACCCCATAATAAACAATCCTTGTATGGCCAAGTTTTATTTCTCTATGCTACAATTCTGGGTAGATTTTATGTGCCAGAGGAACTTTTTTTTCAATTCTCCCCCAAAGGAAAATAAATGATCCATTACACAACTTTTAAAAAAAGGGATCTTATTTTACAGTATTTATCTTGTGGTAAAAATGACAAAATTACCTTTATTCTCCGGATCAGTGCAATACCAAAATTCGTACTCTTGTGCAATAAAATACATGTATCGAAAATCATTTGTTTTGTTGCCATATTCTGAGAGCTACAACTTATGTTTGTATTGACAGAGTTAGATGAGGGGTTTTCATTGGCACAGTTTTGAGATGTTTTTAGCAATTTTTATTCCAATATTTTGGAAGGCTGACAAAAGAAAAATAGTGTTTTAACTACACTGCATTAGACATTATTATGCAAATTGGATTTAAGGGTCTTAAAGATGTAATTTTTTTGTTTTCAAATAAACTCATCTATGGTATTGAGTCTCAGGGACCTTTGGATTACTGAACTCAATCTCAATCTATCAAAATTAGTTTGCCTAGTGAGCCCAATTCAAGGAAAACTACTTAAGAAGTAGTTCTACATCATTAAGGAGGCCACAAGTTTCAAGAAAGATGGGAAAGAAATAGGATTGCTCTGTTGCTGAAAAGCGACAAATAGAGCAATGCTTTGGACAAGGTATGAATACATTAGATATGTCTCGAAAACTTAAGTGAAGGTGTTAAAATAACATTGGCAAAGTATATAGAATTTCTGACTGACCACTTTATTCCATGGTACAAAAAGACCTGCGCCATAAGTAGAAAAATGATCTTCATTCATGACAATGCACCATCTCATGCTGGAATGAGTAACTCTGAGGCATTGACCGCTATGGGTATAAAAGGACTCATGGGGTGGCCACCATTCTGACTTCAACCCTATTGAGAACCTTTGGAGTATCAGCAAGCAAAAGATCTATGAGGGTGTGAAGCAGTTCACATCAAAACAGCCGCTCTGGGTGGCTATTCTGACATCCTGTGAAGACATCCAAGCAAAAACTATCCAAAAACTTGCAAGTTCAATTAACATGTAACTCGGCCCGTTAAGAGGTTTATGATAGAAAAAGCTTTTGATTTTCATAAATGTGACTTCTTAATGCTGCAAATTCAACAAAAAAACATTTTCAGGTCTTTACAACCCATAAAATGTTTTTAAACACTACTGTGCTTAATACTGTACTTTGGAACAGTGCATTTTGAGTTTTAGTTTTTTTTTTTTTTAAATACTGTTATCCAATACATTTTGATTTAGATACCAATGGTTGATCATTTGAATATTATACTGAACCATTTGCATTGACCATTTAGGAAAATCAGAGAAAAATAGCATTTGCATTATAATCGAAATTATACATATATGTTACTAACAGTCCACTTCTGTGTGCTCTACAATCGCTGCATATAAATCCAAACATGCACTGTATACAGAATAGGAAGAACTCACAGTGCTTCCCTCCTCTGGACCCAGTGATCATTTGATTTTTGAGTGTAGAGAGGGAGCAGTAGCTACTGGGTCCTAACAGGCCCAGGTCAGCATTGCTATTCAGCCAAGAGGTTGAATTTGCCCTGTAATTTGGGCTAATATACCAGCCCTAGTTACAGGGAAAATTAGATTTATAAAAAAATATGGAATGACTAAGGCAGTAGCCATGGTCATCCCCACTGATCGGGGGCAATAGGCTGACAGTGGGAGCCATTTCCCTCTGTCTAAACACTAAGGTGCTGTTGTTTCTATGGATAGTGGTATCTAATGGGTTAAATGGCAGGTATGGTGTTCACACTTAGGTCTGCTTTTTCAGCAGGAGCCTGGTTATGCATGTCAAAGCCAGAGGGCCTAATTTTTTTTTTTAGTGCGTTTTCACCTGAATTCTGGTGTAAAAAAATAAATAAAGGTCACATTGTTTGTGCAACTTGAAATTGGGCTAACATTTTGCAACTTTTGACAGTTCCACCACTCCATGCCAGCTACAAAAAAATTCTGAAAAGTCAGAGGAACTGGGGCAGGACCAAGCAGGTCCAACTAATTCATGAGAATTTATGCCACGTGACATAGATTATGCCAGAAATGTGCTTCAGTTATTGGCGCACGGAACGTAAAGGATGCACCAAACTCAATAAGAACCATATGCTCCTTGATGAAGTTGCTGCATCTTACTGCCAGCGCTTCAAGACTGATATGCAAAATGTCAATGTTGATGAATCGGGCATAAAACGTTGTTGCAAACTAAGCACAGAATAAATATGTCAATTGACAAAACCAACCATGCAGCTGTGGACAAAAGTTTGGAGACCGACAAAAATTAGGGCTTTCTGAAAGTTTGCGGAGTCGGCATTTTCAGATCTTTTAGTCAGATGTTTGTATGGTTACAGGAGTACAATTATAAGCTTTTCATCAGTTTTTATATATTCATGCAACTTTAGGCAATGACTGACTGTACACAGGCAAGCATTGATAGCCCTCAGTGTTGTGCCAGTTTACCTTAAAGAGGTGGTTCAGTCTTTGGCTACAAGTCTGCAGTCACTATTTGACTGCAGACTTATGAATCCTCACATCGCTTGCATTGTGAGGATTCTCCGCTGCTGGGAACGGGGGGGGGGGGGATGTCATGTTATCGCAAGTATGTGATTTACATACTTACGGCCACATTCTGTATAGACTGTGTCCGGCCTCGCTCACATACTTGCGATCACGAGCCCGCCACTCCCGATCACGGAGAATCCTGCACTATGTGAGGATTCACAAGTCTGCAGTCCCTATAATGAGGAATTGGGGGAGATGTTGGATTTACAACACTTTTTACGGAAGTCAGAGACTAATACAACCAGCAATCAATGATTGATGTTCGGAATTAATCTATCACTTTTTTGGTAAAGATAAACCAACATACAAATTGTTCAAGGTTACAAACTAGCTAATCTAGTCTAGTGGTGTGGTCACCATCAACCTGAGGTTGTAATAGCTGCAAATCTGCTTACATGGATGATGGCATACCTTGGCTACACTCAGGTGCGATGTCTTCAAAGTACTGGGCGGCCTCAAAAGCAGAATCTGGTTCTTCTTGGTCTGGAGACAGGTCTGAAAAGGTCAATAATGTGTTATCATATCACTATATAGGTTAAAGGTCTGTGGATTCAACATTTCAAACAGTTTAGTGATCCCTATAAAGCAAGAATAACGTACAAGCGTTGTAAACCTTGATCTTATCGGCAGTCATTTCTATCCACGTATACCAGAAATGTGTGAGGGCTGATGTAATGCTCAATAGATCTGAACTCACCAGGCAATATGTGCATTCTGTACAACAGCTTCAGCTTTTCTGTGAGGTCACCATGGCAGGCTGCACCTGAGGACATAAATACCGCATTACCACACTAGGCTGATCCGTTACGGCAGTAAATCTGGTATCTGATCAGAGAGGGTGGACTAACCACTAGACATTGTGCGCACCACAATAACTCACTACTTTGCACAGTGTCTGCTCTCCGAGTGCTCCTGGTGCATATATCATATGTACCAATAGGCTCTAGTGATGAGCTAATGTGCTCGGATTACGTCTTATCCAAGCATGCTCAGGTGTTATCAGAGTATCTGGTAGTGCTCGTCCATTATGTTCCAGTCCCTGTGGCTGCATGATTTGTGGTTGTTAGACAGCCTCAACATGTGGGAACATCCTGTTCGTTAGGGAATCCCCACATGTGCTGTCTAACAGCCAAGAATCATGCAGCCACAGGAACTCGAACATAATATACCAGAACTCCCAGATAGTCGGATAACACCCCAGCATGCTCGGATAAGGCGTTATCCGAGCACGTTCGCTCATCACTAATAGGCTACTATTCAGCTGACCAAGAGCAAAAGAGCTTCCATTTGGCCTCATTTGATCCGGTATACTTTAGTTTAGATTTTTACTTTATGGAATTGCCGCCTGTTGCACGATTCTATAAAGCAAAACAACAATCTAAAAACAAAAAACAGACAACACAACACATAACGATAAGAAAATTAAAACAGTATAGCACAAAGTGAGCCTGATTCACACCGGACTTGATGAGGGGGTGGACTGAAGTCAAACCCTACTGATTCATAGAGAGGTGCATGCCTCTTCAAAAATCTGAAGCATCTAACGAATGATGTGCGCCTCTGTGAGTTACACCAAAAATCTCACCCCAATCAGGTACTGGAGTGAGATTTCTGGCATAGAAAATGCCATGGCTCTTCGTGAATTGGATGAGCTTTGGTATCCCACCCCGCCATTCCCGCGTACCAGCACTAGCCATTTTGTCAGTACTGTGAGAAACTGGCATAAGAAATGGCAAAAAGTCACAAAAGTTAAGCAGTTTTGCAACTACATATATCTATCTCGGAGGTATACAGCAGAAACTGTCTCCTCCCTTGGAGGCAGAGGAGTGGTGTGTGGCGTGCCAGTGGTAAAGTGATGGTGGCTTCATCTGGTCTTTGTTCATCTTTCCTGCAGTGATGATATGCTGCACATATGTACATTGCTCTCAATGGCAACACATGCCAGCTCCATTGCTGAAGCCAGTATTTGGCTGCAATGGTCACGTAGATATACAGCAAGTCACTGCTGCAGGGAATGACCAGTAGGGACTGGTAGAGCATTGTTCTTGAAGCATTGGTCTTTTATAATGTTTCCTGCAGGTACGGTACTTTAATTTCTTATACTGTCAGAGAGGACATATCAGCTGAACTTGGATATGAAATTTTAACTTTGGCCATTAGAAGTCATTATTATTTTATTAAGAAACGTAATTTGATTGATTATTTTGTATATATATCGATGTATAAAATATAATCCAACCAATAAATACTCACTTAGACCCGAAACAAACTCTCGAAAGTTGATTAAACCATCGCCATTTCCATCCAGAAGCTTAAAGATGCGGAAAGCCATGACATCCATGTGTGTACCACACGCCCAAGGAAAAAGTAGGACAAACAAGCTCTTGAACTGTTGGAAGTCTATGCGGTATTGCTCAAGATAGGGCAAAGATGGGTCATGACGCTCGATGGAGCTGCTGGTACCTCCCCAGTAGCAGCTGGTCAGGTGCTCAGCCTGAAACAATACAAATTGAAGGATCATAGCCATATCAAAATGAGAGATTACATATAGTGTAAAGTAGAGTTTTAATCGATAAAGTAAGCATGCCCAAGAGTCAGAAACTATGAATTTGCTGTTCGGATAACCATAAAAGGGAGCGTGTCAAGACAAAATCAGGGGAGGAAACACAATTGGTGCAATGGCGCAGGGACCCAAGAGGTAAGGAGGCCCACTTCCACCTCCAAAGCAGCATATAACTTCAAACACCGACACAAAGGTGTGCATTATGATGACCTAATGGACTTCAAAGGGTGACTTCTGTGTCCACCCTGTACAAAAATGGTAAAAACAAAGCGTGTGGTGGGGCCAAATAGCTCAGCACCTGTCTACCTACTCGTTTGGAACCATTTACACCCCCTCATCCTTGATTGGCGACTGTAAAGACATAGATGTCAGAGGAGGACTTCGATACAAAACGAGTAAGTGAGAAGATGCACGGAGCTGCGTGGCCATGCCAAGAGTGCACGGAGAGCCTGTGTTTGGTTTGTACCCTTATTTTGTGGGGACAGACTCCCTTTACCTGTTTATACAGCGTATAGCAACATTTTTTCAGGACTTCTCCATGCTCTACCACCCAAAAGTTCCTCTTACAGGGAAAATGAGATGATCTTACTTGATGCAGACATCAATATATAAAATATCCTACACTTTAACGGTCATGAGATTTTGTCTACTCTTGCACAATCCAGCCATCTGTCCTACTGATTTTTAAAGTTATCGGGGGTCCCTCTCTAACTATAGACTCCCTTCTCAATCAAAAGAAAGTAATTCAGGTCTCTGATCAATTGTGTAACTTTTGAAGTCCGTGCTTAGCAACGTTTTTCTGGCTTGACAATATATGATACAATATAAAAACCCTACCACATTGCCCCAAACCTTCTGTTGCTAATACCAGCAGGTTTTAGCCTCAGTGGACCAGACCCCCTATGAACTCATGGAATTCACTCAAGTTCCCCTCTACAAAGGTGGCCCATCCTCAAATATTTGTGGGATCCTATACTGCTTCCCCTACAACTGTGCAAAACTGGAGTGGATGTCACTTTATTTTGTAAGAATTATGGGCAACACATCATTCAGTGTCCAGCTGTTTTCACTAAAAAAAAAAAAATAATTCCCTAAATCTCCTGCACAGAAATTCCAAATCCAGTATACGCTGTGTAACACACGAGGTCACTACAGCCACAAGAACAAAGACCCTAATTTAGCTTTTCATGCATTTCCTTCTTTTTAAAGTAGTTGTCCATCTAGTAAAAAAAAAAAACCCAAAAAACAAGTTTAAGGCTGTGTGCACACGTTCCGGATTTTTTGCACTTTTTTGCTATAAAAACGCAATAAAACCGCAAAAAAACACATCCATTAAGCATACTATTAATAGAATGCAATTCACAATTTTTGTGCATATGTTGCTTTTTTTTTGCTGCGAAAAAAACGCATCGCGGTAAAAAAAGCAGCATGTTCATTCATTTTGCAGATAATCCCACAAGGGGACATGAACATACAACCCTTTCATTGCATTGATAATACACTGTATAATTTCGGTTGTACAGTACATCATCTAACCTTTGAGGGTGTGACTGCCTGCCTATCAGGACCCATCCCCAGCAACATCCGATTGTCTGATGGAGGTGTCAGACATGGAGGCCATTGTCAGCATCTTGATGCCATAGCAACAATCGGCACCTCCCGTCTCCCCCACAGCTTGTGCCATCCATCAGACATAACTCTATACCCGATTGTCGGAAATCACCTGAAATCTGGACGTACAGTTGAGTCCATTTATGGGAAGGGGTGAAACAGTGTTTCAGGAGAACATGCAGAGAATGTCTATGTCTGCCTCTAACTCCTCCTCTTCCTCCATAGAACTTTATAAGCACCAACTGCCATCTTCTATCTCAGTAATGGGAAAGTCTGCATTTAACGGTCAGGTCTTTTATCAATATCTAACTGCATACCTTAAAAAGCGCAAACAACTCTTCCAGCTCATCAACAGTAAATGCGGTGTCAGTCACAATAGTGCGGACCTAAGGATGCAGACAGAAATCCATTATCAAGCGTTATTTGCCCACAGCACAGCTCCACATTATAATGGCACATTACTTGTACAGAGAGCTGCATTGAAAGCAATCTCTAAAGATTCCCATTACACAGCTCCTTTATAAAGCATTATTTCTCCAATCAACTCACACTTCTCTAAGATGAAGTCTGTGCTCACATTTCTAAATTTGCTGCAATAATGCAGCAAATTCAGACATGACCAGAACATGGTGGCAGTGTCTAATATCATCATCTATGGCTTCAAGTGATTGTCCGGGATTTTCAAAAAGTTAAAATGTGTTTTTTTGGCAATTAAGTCACATCCATTGGTCAAATAATTGCAACAGCTATCAACTGGTCATGTCCCATATATGCAAGTGACACTGCTGAGGCCAATGATGCTGCAGAGGGACAGGAGTCATCACTGGAAGACCAGTCGGGATTAGAAGAGCAGAAGCGCTGCAGTAGAGGGGCTTGTGAACAGGAAAATGATGGAGAATTTCTTTATGGAAAGTTATATCAGCAAGAGGTGTTCGATTTTGGGGAATTCATTAAAGAAGCTTTAAGGTGGCCAATAATTCATTCCTAAAATTCATGTACAGGGCACATGTACAGACCATAACTGCTGAAAACCTGCCTTCACTATGTACAGGGTGGAGCGCGGTAATTTGCTGATTTGGGAATGAAATAAAAAAATTATGATCATTAGAAAAATTTATTTTATATTTTAATTATACTGAACAGTAATGGAATTTTTAAATTACATGGCTTTAAATAGTGTATCTGGCAAATGTCGACCTTCGCTATCCACACACTGCTGCATACGTTTTCTGAAGTTTTCATGAACTCTAACAAGCATGTCCACTGGTATTCTGCCAATTTCAGCTTCAATATTGTTCCTTAGGTCTTCCAAGGTGTTGGGACGGTTGATATACACCTTAGACTTCAGGTAACCCCAAAGGAAAAAATCGCATGGGGCTAAATCTGGTGAGCGTGCTGGCCAGTTCACATCTCCCCTCAAAGAGATAAGCCGTCCAGGAAACATTTGCCTCAAACAATTCATGGTAACCCTCGCTGTGTGTGCAGTGGCACCATCCTGTTGGAACCATGTATCCTCTAGTTCCATTGCCTCAAGAGCCGGATGAAAATAATCCTGTATCATAGACAAGTACCGTTCGGAGTTCACAGTTATGGCACGACCATTATCCTGAAAAAAGTAAGGACCAATGATGCCTACTCGTGATATGGCGCACCACACAGTGACGCGGTCCGAATGCAGAGGTCTCTCGTGAACTTCTCTGGGGTTTGTTTCTCTCCAGTAACGCATATTTTGTTTGTTTACACACCCACTGAGGTGAAAACGTGCCTCATCAGAAAAAAACACAATTGCGTCACGGGGTATCGTTGCTAACATGTCTTCACAAGAGGTCCGCCGTGTCAAATAGTCCCATGCTGACAAATGTTGGACCACGCACATTTTATACGGGTGAAAATTCAGTTCATCATGAAGAATCCGGTGGAGAGAACGTCTTGAAATGCCAAGAGCAAATGATTGCTTCCGAGCAGAGCGTTTCGGAGATTGCAGTACTGCTGCTCTAACTCTCTCGATGTTTTGTGGTGTTGTAATCCTTCTCTCAGGTCCCCTTCGTACACATGACACATTCCCTGCTGTTCTGAATGCATTCACCCAATTTACAATTGATTGCCGTCCAGGAACACGTCCGCGTGGAGGAACAGCGAATTGTAAACGAAAAGCACGCTGCACTGCAATGATCGAGTGGGCATTTGAAAAATACGCTTCAACACAAAATGACCTCTCCTCACGTGGCCACTGCATGATGGCAACTGAAAGGCAGAGGAATACAAATCTCCCATCAGCCACTGTAAGCCACACCCACTCTCCCCTCTCTTCGACCGACAGTGCCGCCACAGCATGCAGTGCAAAAAAGCAAATTACCGCACTAGTTAGTCGAAGAGGACCATGACTTCAGGGTTTAGAGGAGGAATAGTGGCTGTGGATTCAGAGGTGACTGATGAGGACAATCCAAGCCCTGAAGGCTCGCCCACGTACGTAACATAAGTAACTAGAGTGGTCAGGACAGTAGATACCACTTGTGCCTTGAACACAGTTCGCTTTCTTTTTGCCTCAAAGATTCTCCTAATATTATTATTCTGAATAATAATGAACATTATAAATACCATCTCATAAGATGACTTGGGGCATATTGACATCTGTATCCCCTCTATAAAAAGTTATAATAAAGAGATGGTGTAAGAAACCGCTTTCGTTTTGATGGACATGGCCCATCCATGCAGTGTCCCACCCTCTAGTCACTACTCATACTGTCTGGTGCAGGCTGGTCACCGATTGTCTCAGGATTGGACAACCACCAAGAACGCTACATGCCGTTGACACTACCTATTGTAGCTGTGGCGTGGCCCGAACTAAGACTGCTCATTACTGCCCTTCAAGAGAAGGAGCAGATTAAGCCTGCCAGGTTCACACGGTCAGTATTAGGTCAGTATTTTACATCAGTATTTGTAAGTCAAACCAGGAGTGGGTGATAAATACAGAAGTGGTGACGTGTTTCTATTATACTTTTCCTCTGATTGTTCCACTCCTGGTTTTGGCTACAAATACTGAGGTAAAATACTGACCAAATACTGATCATGTAAACGTGGCTCAACGCTGACTGCACAGTTAGAGATGTCAGCGACCTCCACCCTCAAACTCAACAGCGCAGGTTAGTTGAAGTGAAGATTTGAAGCCCAACCATACCCTGTAGAATTTGTTGCTGGATCCTTGTTGCATCACTGTCAGTTCGGAGCTCAAGCAAGTAAACGGTCTCCGATTGCCATCATCACAACAAACTGACTGAGGGTTCCCTACCAAATTCAGCACAGTCTTTAATTGAAAAGTTGGAAGGTCTCAGTCAACTAGAAGTGACATTGGGATGGGTATCCTCAATCAGTTAGGGATGACTGAGCGCCCCCTTCTCCCACCAGCCATATTACCCATAACCAAATGAGGGCCCTCAATCAGTTATTACTTTTGGGCCATACATGTTTTATGGAAAACTATGTATGAAGAGGTGATGAAGAATGAAGGTGGCAAGTAAAAGCTCCCTTTTCATATCACTCATAAGGTCACAGCTGATTGAGGGCTCTTCTTTCAGCCCCCATCACTGTAAGTGGGTACATCACACAATATATTTGCTGCAGAATTTCCGCAGTGAAAATTTCACAGCACTAATATTCACACTTAATTGTGCAGATATTGCTGCATTTACAAATGATGTGCATTTATCGCAGACTGCATTACAAAGGATTAAGTCTGCTGTGAATATTCACACCAGAAACAGACATACTGCTAATGTCAAATCTACAGCATTGGCCAATTAACACCTTGGGTGATTCCTATATTGCTGTATGATGGACCCCAAGAACGTTTCTGACGTGGACTCCATAAATTCCAGTCCGACACAGATTACATGGACAGTGATTTATCGGAATGTCCAGTTGTCACAACATGACAAACCCTCCAATGATAACGGTCTTGTGGATGACCAGAAACTACCATCAGCAACATGTAACCATCGAAAAAGCAACAGCTTACCACATTTCGCTTTGTAGTGTCCTCAAGAGTCTGTATCACCTTCAACCTTTGCTTAAACCTCATTTGTTCTATTAGATCTGCCCGTAAAGAGCCAAATTTCTACAAAGGGATAAAAATTTAGCAGACATTTTAGCAGTATATTAAATCTATTACAGTATTTGTCTATAAAGAGGACATCAGAAACTAATAACATACATTCCTCTTAAAAAACTGAAATATCAGTTGAGCGATACACCAGTAAGATCTGGTAAGTTAGGTCTTGGGTCCCAGACCTATATTGTGTCTTTTTGTTTATTGACTTCATTGTCTATTATATTCATACAATTTTGTTTCCTGTTATTAGACAGGTAAGAGAATACTAGGGAGAGGCTACAAGCGGGGGCGCCATTATCGTGACCCTAGGGTGCCAACCACCGCGGCTTATGATGGGATCGTTATTAGGGCAAGATCCCACCTATAGGATCCACACAGGTATTAGGACCATCCTTCAGATTTAATTCTCAGTTCTGGGAATGGGACTTATTGTGTCTTAAATTCACTGGATTATTTGTTAGGTGTTTAATATGGGTATTTTTTATACATACTTAATAAAGAATGCTTTTTAAAGGGAATTTATGTTATCAGTATCTTAAATCCATGTAATATTGTATTCATGTATTAGCATGAAGGACAAGACACAAGTGACATCTGGTGGACAATCAAGAAATCGACAACTTTTTCTTGACGTCATTGTAGATTTTCAAAACTGAAATAAAATATATATATAATAAGTAGAATCACTTTTAATAGTTTCTTTGTACATATGTATATAATGTGTCACAGTGCAGTCCTGTGATCTGACCCATGTAATGTTACGCATTATGGTTCCTATCACACTGAATCTTGAGCAGAGCGCTTACATGAGTTCTCTAACAAAGTAGGATCCACAATGTTATTGGTAGGGCGCATGTACGTACCTGATAGGAGGAGGCAATGAGGGTGAAAATGTCCACTTCAGGGTATGGTTCCACATCATCGGTGACCAGAGAATGCAGGTGAGGGATTGGGGGTAATGTGCTGTCTTTATTACTCACACTATCTAGATACCTTAAAAAAAAATTAAAAAAATACAGGTCTCAAAATAGAAAACTTTGTAATCACAATGATGATTTAAATAACTGCAGCAAGTCCCCTAATAATGAAACTATACACATATCGATGTGCGACAAACAAACATACATATATATATATTCTACATTCACACTGAAGGCATCAAAACTATGAATTAACACATGTGGAATTATATAGTCAACAAAAAGGTGTGAAAACTGAAATTATGTCTTATG
This sequence comes from Ranitomeya imitator, assembly GCF_032444005.1. Taxonomy (NCBI): domain Eukaryota; kingdom Metazoa; phylum Chordata; class Amphibia; order Anura; family Dendrobatidae; genus Ranitomeya; species Ranitomeya imitator. The sequence continues at coordinate 1,018,248,681 of NC_091282.1, forward strand.
TTCTAGGTTCTTCAAAGTAGCCACCTTTTGCTTTGATGACTGCTTTGCACACTCTTGGCATTCTCTTGATGAGCTTCAAGAGGTAGTCACCGGGAATGGTTTTCACTTCACAGGTGTGCCCTGTCAGGTTTAATAAGTGGGATTTCTTGCCTTATAAATGGGGTTGGGACCATCAGTTGTGTTTGTGCAGAAATCTGGTGGATGCACAGCTGATAGTCCTACTGAATAGACTGTTAGAATTTGTATTATGGCAAGAAAAAAGCAGCTAAGTAAAGAAAAACGAGTGGCCATTATTACTTTAAGAAATGAAAGGGAACCTGTCACCCCGACAGTACTGCAGTGCGCAGGCGCCGGAAAGGTCAGAGAGGCCCGGCGCCTGCGCATTGCAGTACTTTGCTCTGCCCTCAACAGGGCAGACAAAGTACGCCTGCGCCGGAGCCGTGGCTGAAGATCAGAAGAGGACGTTTTGGAATGAAGATGGGAGGCGCCGCAGTGGACCAGAGACGCCCATCCGACCGGACCAGCAGCGGGACCGCCCCTTGGTGAGTATAATCTAACCTCTTTTTCTCCTCTTTCAGGTAACATCGGGGGCTTATCTACAGCATTACAGAATGCTGTAGATAAGCCCCTGATGCCGGTGGGCTTACCTCACCCGCGATTTTCGGGGTGACAGGTTCCCTTGAAGGTCAGTCAATCCGAAAAATTGGGAAAACTTTGAAAGTGTCTCCAAGTGCAGTGGCAAAAACCATCAAGCGCTACAAAGAAACTTGCTCTCATGTGGACCGCTCCTGGAAAGGAAGACCAAGAGTCACCTCTGTTGGGGATTTATTCAAAATAGAAGGCACACTGAACCAGCATGGCTACCACAGCATCTAGCAGCAGCATGCTATTCCATCCGGTTTGCGTTTATTTGGACCATCATTTATTTTTCAACAGGACTATGACCCCAAACACACCTCCAGGCTGTGTAAGGGCTATTTGACCAAGAAGGAGAGTGATGGGGTGCTACGTCAGCTGGCCTCGCCTCCACAGTCACCAGACCTGAACCCAATCGAGATGGTTTGGGGTGAGCTGGACCGCAGAGGGAAGCCAAAAGGGCCAACAAGTGCTAAGCATCTCTGGGAACTCCTTCAAGATTGTTGGAAGACCATTCCTGGTGACTACCTCTTGAAGCTCATCAAGTGAATGCAGAGAGTGTGCAAAGCAGTCATCAAAGCAAAAGGTGGCTTCCTTGAAGAACCTAGAACATAAGACATAATTTCAGTTGTTTCACACCCTTGTCACTCCTGATCCAAAGCGGTCATTTTAGATTTATAAAAGAAAGAAAGAAAAAACCAGAGACTCGTATTTCTAGTAATTTCTAGACTTAGGAACATTCACGTCAGTCTTCCTCCATTGGTTTTTACTTCGTGCTGCAGCAATGAGCATGTCACAGTGAACACTGCAGCCAATCACTGGCTGCAGGGGCTTACCACTGTTTCCAATAAAGGACTGCAGCGGTCAGATGTCTGTGTTGGGATGTTATCACTGTAGCAGGAAGTACAGTCTGTCAGAGAATTGGGCAGCTTTTGAATGGGAGAAGCAGTGGATTGGGGAATTTAACATGTTTCAAGCCATCCTAAACATTTAGTAAACACTTTAGAATAATAATATAAAATGTTATATATAAATTTGCCATAGAAGCTCTTTAATTTTATACTGCGTAACTGTTAGAACATAGGTAAAAACTACAAACAAGAGAATGTATCATACTTTCCAAGCACGGTCATGGCTTCTCCATCATCTTTACAGTTGAGCAGCTTGTCGACATTGGCCTCTAATACAGAAAGTGCGAGCTGAAATATAACCTTGATGCCTTCATAGAAGAAACAATCCACCACCACCACAGCACTTTCAAAGGGCATCACACTTAGGAAAAGTGTAAGAAACCAAGAAAGCGAAATGGTGGAAATCACCCCCAAGTCTTGCATACAGTCATAAAGCTGAGGCACATAATCGTGAGCCAACTCTTCAAACACTCCTTGATCCACGAGAGCTCCTGGGGAAAATAAGAAACAACAAAAATGGAATAGATGTAACTCCAGTCCATGGTTGCTGACATTTACTGCACAACTACATTTATAATCGGGACGATAATTTGGGTGAAAATACCATGCGATGCATGACATGATCATACCAATGAGAGCAAGATCAGAGGCAGCATTTTCAATTACATATACTATACAGAATAAAGTATTGGGACACAGCTCTTAATGAATTCATGGGCTTTTTCAGTGCCATTGCCACCACTACAATCCAGCCGTAGCCTTAGCCCTGCTATGAGTCTATAGCAGTGTTCCCCAACTCCGGTCCTCAAGAGCCACCAACAGGTCATGTTTTCAGGATTTCCTTAGTAGTGCACAGGTAATAATTGCATCACCTGCACAGGCAAGCATTCACTTACCTGTGTAATACTAAGGAAATCCTCAAAACATGACCTGTTGGTGGCTCTTGAGGACAGGAGTTGGGGACCACTGGTCTACAGTAACATTTGAGAAGGAATGACTTGTTCCGCAGAGCCCAGTTAGTTCATAAAATTTCGAAACACAAAGTTACAGAGCAGGGTCATCAAATGCATAAAAGTCACCAGACTCCTCTGACTCCGTAACTGCAGACACCAATCCTCCTCAGACATTAACATCAGACCAAAAACTGTGCGCTGGAAGCTTCATCACATGGATTTCCATGGCCGAGACGTTACATGTAAGCCTTACATCAACCACAATGCCAAACAGCAATGGAGTTTTGTAAAGCCGCTTTCACAGGACTATGGAGCAGTGGAAATGTGTGCTGTCAATTGACAATTCACACTTCTCTATCTGTCAGCTGATGTAAGCGATAGGGCACTGGCGAATACCAAAAGAAAGTTACCTGACTGACTAAAGTTTAATGGAGGAGGGACAATGCAATGGTACCGTTTTTCAGGGCTTGGTCGAGGTCCCGTACTACCAGTGAAAGGACATATTAATGCTTGAGCATATCTAAATACTGGAAATCTCACATTTTGGATAACTCGATCGATGTAGGAACAGTTTAAAGGAAAGCCATTTTCTTTTTACCATGACTGTGCCCAGCATTGTAGGGGGAGCTTGGCATGGAAGAACATGACTGGCTGCACAGGGCCCTGACTAGGATTAGGAGTCAGGCCGTCTTGTCCAAAATCAGTGTCCAACCTAAAATTACACACAGACACAATCCAAAATCTTGTAGAAAGCCTTCCCAGAAGAGTGGAAACTGTTATTTGTGCTACGTGAGGACCAACTCCATATTAATGGCTATGGATGTAAAACAGGATGTCATGAAAGCCCCTGCGCATGTAATGTGTAGTTGTCTCAATACTTTGCCCCTGATTATGTGGGTAGGGCATATCCTTGGTACAACCTATGCAGCAGCACAAGGGCACAAATCAAATTTCAAAGCAGTTTCGGTCATAGACAGAACTATCGGTCTGCATATACTCTTCTTGAACAGGGGCCCTTTTCTGTGGTGTCCACTCCTGCGCTCTGGATTGCACATCAGGACACCACACGCCACGGCCTGAATACCAGGATACCACAGCTAAGGTGAAATCCCTATACTTTACCCCACCAGGGACCATCAGCACCTTATGGACAAGCCCAGCACACAAGAAATGACTTTGTGCACAAGACTCGGGACCAGGTTGAAACGTTACGCAGCATCTACAATTTGCACTTTATGCTTGCTATCTCCACTTGAAGTTTGAGTGCAGCGAATTTACCTAACTAGATGTACCTTGGGGGGGGTGGGGGGTGGGGGGGCAAACAACTTTGGGTATACCAGCCAGTGACATATTGTAATTAGAAAGGATATAGATCAAAATAAATACAAAGTAATAATCTTAGTACCCACCAACCACCCTGGTATTGTAGTAATCAGGAAGCATGCGTTCACAAAGGGCCACCAGCAGCCAGAAGGCTTCTTCTTCCTTGGCGTACAGAAGTAGTACTGAGGTAACAATATTCATTGCCTGCATAGATGAAAACACTAATATTATTTATTTTCATGTATTTCTACATGATCATACATTGGTATTTAATGCCAAAGTACCAGTGGAATGAGGTTTAAAGTAACATTCCAACGTTTGCTTTGCCCATATAGAATATAGTGACTCTTGTGTGTGCCCGTTTTAGTTGATGTGCCATTTGCAAGTTGGATTCTTTCCTCGCCTTTAATATGGCATCAATAAGGCAGACTACAGTTCCCATGAATGAATGGAGCATAGGATGAGAATACGCACTGCCACTTCATTCAGATGGTGGCCAAAAGTGCCACATTTTGGTGATTGATGAAGGTCTCAGTAGTCAAACCCCATCAATCTAGAATTTATTTCCTATTTTCTGGTTAGTTGATAATTTCCCATGTATTTCCTATGTTCTGTCTTCAGGAGTTCATCCTCCTGATGATTGACAGTTTGGACCAGCGACCTAGTTGCACTGCTGGCCCCAGCTTTGTGCTCTCCTTATTGCAATGCAGTATCGGAGGAGGGCAGGGACATTGAAGCTGCCCAATCAGTGATCCAACTAGCTTCTCAGCAGCCTTTCCAAGCTTTATGGCAAATAGCTTGTAAGTGCTGTACTCCTTATCTAGGAGAAAAGCAACCGCTGATAGACTGTGAAGATGTCTGGTAGCCTAGACAATGAGGAGAAAACAGAGAATGGGGAGAATTTAATTGCAAAGTTGCTTGTTTTTCCAAGCACTATGCAATTTTACCCATTTCTGAAGATGATATGAACCATGGTTTGGGATCACATGACTGACACCATGTAATACAGCATGTGTTTTTTTTATTACAAAACCTATTTATTTTTCAAATGTACCCATGAATACTTGGAAAATGCTAAAAGAGATTTCTGCCCAGATATTTCCTATGTAGTGGCGATGCGAGGAAATTTAGTATTTCATGGCATCTATTCAATTGAAATGCATCCACCGTACTGTATGTAACCAAGAGAGTAGTTCTGCTGTAGCTCATAGGAGAGGGCCTTGGCAGGGGATTTACCCCCTTGCCCAATGACAGATAGTCCCCCTTATAGCCAGCACGGTGGCTCAGTGGATAGCACAGCAGCCTTGCAGCGCTGGAGTCCTGGGTTCAAATCCCACCAAGGACAACATCTGCAAGGAATTTGTATGTTCTCTCCGTGTTTGTGTGGGTTTCCTCCAGGTTCTCCGGTTTCCTCCCACATTCCAAAGACATACTGATAGGGAATATAGATTGTGAGCCTCAACGGGGACAGTGATGATAATGTGTGCAAACTGTAAAGCGCTGCGGAATATGTTAGCGCTATATAAAAATAAAGATTACTATTATTATTTATAGGGTATATTGACAGTTTAAGGGGATGGTTTTGCAAAAAGTATGCTTTTTATTATATGAGGTAGGTAAAATTAACAGCAAAAAAAAAGGATTAAAAAACTGCATGAAATATACCATGCTACAGAGGAAAAAATCTTATAAAAAGCCTTCAGAAGTGGGTCATGGGCTTTATTGTTTGCAGTAAGATTCTGCTGCAGTCATCCAATTCATAGGAAAGTGAACCATAGAGGAAACCAGAAGGCGGCATAAACTGCTGACTGTTCCACAATGACACCCACAGAAGACTCTTGATACCAGCTTTTACATTTTGCATACAATTATGGCAAGTCCGTGGAAACAATGAATAAACTCATTATTGAATTGGGCAACAACATACTGTATATTCAAATGTCATAAAATTATCTTTACATGAGTTCATCTGTTATTTAACTGCCGGGATGTAGGAAGATGTAGGAAGTTTTGCCTTGATCAGTAAAGTTTTGTTTTGTCCTCTAGATTTAATACTATGGCAAACCATGGAATTATAGATCATGTTGTGTTAGTAAATATCATCCATACAACCTATTCAGAAATCCCATCTGAACTAAGAAATGCATCAAAACCCTAATAAAATTGGATTAGACTAGACAAGTTATCGATAATCCCAAAGTTTTTTTTTGTTTTTTTTTATAACCCCCTCTATTTTCACATTTTGAACTAATCTTTACCCCTAAAACTCATCACCCCTTAGACACTGCAGGGAAAAATTGTTTGTATGCCGTTTATGGAGGCCCTCGCTGTTCTTGGTCACTACTAGATGCCAGTTGTAGAGAACGCTAATCATTAATCTAATCCCGGCTTTCTAAGATTAAAGGGTAATTCAGGTCTCAAAAATGTAAATTATTATTTGTGTAATGAAAAGTTCTACAATTTTTCAATAACCATTTTGAAAGATCTCTGCTTGGTATCACTCTATATCAGTGGTCCCAAACCTTTCTTACTTGGAGAGCGACATTCAGCTTTGAGAGGGGGTCGTTAGCCAAATCCAGAACTCAGCCTCCCACCTCAAAGTAGCAACACACAAAACCCCCATTACCAGTACAATGACAACCAAAGCTTTCCCACAGAGATCACTCCGGGGCAGTATACTTATTTATATCCAGGGGTTCCCACCTTACCCAGATTCAGTATTCTAGCATCCAGCGCCCTCCCCCCATATTATCATCTCCTGCTTCACAGGCGGTACATCCTACCTCCAGATCACTATACTTAATGTATCTCTCCACTAACAAGACCAGTAAATGTGCACCCAGATCGGCTCACAGAAGTCATCATCTGGAGACCTGCTCTTCATAGGAGTTTGCTAGTCCTGGTGCTAATGCGGCAATATAGTACACAGATGTGAGCCACACATCACAGGCCCGCGAGCTACACGTGGCTCCCAACCAAAGACTCTATACATCCGGTGGTAGTGGCACAAACACATGACCACAACTGTGTGAAAACATTACTATGGCCAGCAGTTGGCTGCAGAGGTCACATCTATCCATCTGCCAGAAGAGGATGCATGGAGACCATGAGTATTGGAGCAACACTAGGAGTGGCGATGGACTGGTTGGCGAATATACAAAATGCTGCAAGTGCTCAAATTTTTGGTATAAGAACATGTACAAGAGCATTGGAAAGCAGTCCCTTTGTTTACTATGAGGACAGAAAATGATTGGATATTTGCAATATGCTGTGTGATGTAGATGGTGCCCAAAATTCTGGTTTTCTTTCTCAATGTCACACGATTCTCAATTTAGAACTGGGCTGTACATGGTCAAGAATAAAAGGAGTCATCTATGGTGGCTTTCAGACTTGTTGGGTAACGTATAAGAACTTACCTGACAATATCCGATGTTTGGATTTCTAAAAGCATAAGCGGTGAGGACTCTCCTCAAGGCAGAAATGCCAATTTCATTTTGGAATGCCGGATGCTCCGGGAGGGAACGGTGCAAATCTCTCTCAATCTCCTCTGTGGCAAGGTTGTACTGACCCATAGACTTCTCAACCAGCTCCTCGTAATAACCGGGATGTGTTGCCATTTCATTAATCGCTCCTGATAACAGAAAATAAATTATAAAAAGTATGTGTCATCAAGCTTAAATATCCAGGCACAGTGCTCACCACCTACCAGAGAAGAGAAGCCACAGCTCTCCTCGCATGCTTTCTGGGATGCCTTTCAGTACAAGGTCTCTTGTTTTCTGAGTGCGGTACATACAAATACCTTGCCCATATTCTGCAAAGTGAATCTTCCAAGCTTGCTCCTTAAGAAATTCTTTGGCCTTTGAAGACAAAATAAAGTTCTCACTATTTAGTATAAAAGATGTCTACCTTAAGTCATTAGTTTCACAAATCCAAATAGAAATCTTAAAGAAGATCTGCCATGTTGATGGTCTGATAACTTATAGAGACATAAAGGAAAAGGATATCTCTGAAGTAGTGATGAGCGAATAGCATTGTTGCTCGGGTCTCCCCGAACATGCTTGGATGGTCTCAGAGTATTTGTTAGTGCTCGGAGATTTAGTTTTCCTCACCTCAGCTGCATGATTTACGGCTGCTAGACAGGCTGAATACATGTGAGGAATGCCTGTTTGTTAGGGAATTCCCACATGTATTCAGGCTGTCCAGCAGCCATAAATCATGCAGCTGAGGCAACAAAAACTAAATCTCTGAGCACTAACAAATAATCGGGAGACCACCCGAGCAACAATGCTATTCGCTCATCACTACTCTGAAGTCTTTGCTCTCAGACCATGTGTTTCATCATGAGGGTCCCAAAAGTAAGAACACTATACAAGCCAACAATGCTTCTCTGGCTGTGCAGGAAATACGTCCTGGTGATGCAGTCCATCAGTAATCGTCATCATTAGAACCAGTCCAATGCATATTATCGAGTTGACCTTACAAATTCTTATGCTTGAGGTGGCAGTTGCTCCTTCTACTCTTCAGACCTGCCATGTCAGTCTATGGATTACCATTAAAAAAGGGCTTTATAAAATGTATTGGTAGCACTCAGGTAAAAATGTGACACTGTTCTAATGTCATTGGAATAGTGACATAATTGACTTAAATGTTCATTTGATTTCTTTATTGTGTTACAAGAGAGACAACACAGCGCTCTAAATATGGAAGTCAGAGGCAGTGCAATATCAGACAGACCGCACTCATCTTCTCATATCTATCCATAGCATGTCACATTAGGCTGATTAAATAAGATACAGACATTGTAATAAGTCAGTCACTTGCCAGGGGCTCACATCTTCAGCACATTCTCGTTGTCCTCTGGCGGTGTAACCCATTACTATTTAGGACAATGTCAATTTCATAGCTGGGATCCCCAATTTCCCAGGAGCTCACTTCAAGCACCCCCAAACAGTGGCTCCTGTCAGGGGAAATCATAGTACTACATGGAGGACTTCCAAGTAACACTAAGGCTGGCTAAACATTGCCAGGATAGGAGCCACATGTACAGAGCCACTATGCATTCTGGCTCATGAAAGGGTCTCGAGCAGGCCAGCTCCATCTAGGATGTCTACATGCTCTATTAGGGCATGTAGATCAGCATGTTTTTTTAGGAGACACCCTCTAGAATAGTGGCATGATAATTCTTGCATGCATGTGGTTTAAAGATCAAATTTCTATATCAGAACTTCTGGTTTACTCTAGATTTTCCAGTGTAAAGGCATGTAAAAGATGGTTGTTAAGATGCCTGCAAGTTTATTCACAGTATTTAAAATTATGGATATTTACCTGCAGTTGGTGTCTACCCTTGGATAAAAGGATAGATTTCCAAGAAAATGTAATGTTACTAAAATGAGGTTAGTATCACATCCAGATTGCCCAGTCGCCACGCCCTGATCGTAGCCCAATGTGGCGCGCCCCATCCTCACCTGAGGTGTAACAATCGCGCCTCAGACCTTAGCTTTCCTGACTTGCTAAAATAACTAGCAGCTGTAAAGTATGGAATATATTCAGTGTAATAAACTGCAGACAATGAGACTATTAATTTGTGCACACAATTATGATACTTATTCTGTCACCATTACAGCAGGAAACCATTAAGTGACTCATATTCTTCATACACCTATGGCCTGATTGAGAATGTAGGCCTCATTAAAACAAGTTATCTAACCAGTATGACAACACTAGTGATGAGAGTCGTCAATCCACGTTCTGCACCCAGAAGTGTCTGCAGTATTTATGCAGTGTCAGTGCTCTGCGGCCACTTACCAATTTCGGATTGAATTCCTCGGGTGACCTCCTACGATACATGGTCATTAAAGTTTGCGTGGCTGTTGGAGCGCTGTTGCCATTAAGGTTAACATGACGGTCCCCATCAGCTTCAACTCGCAGTCTCTGATGAGGACTGCAGGAAACAAACCCGGTGGCCCTGGAGTCAGGCTGTAGAAAAACAAATGGGACATATTACTATGTATGCAGTTGGATACATACCTTCATCACACCAACTGGAATGTCCATTAATGGGCAATAGAACAGTAGTATAAGCAACAGAAAAGGGTCCCTGTGCAAAGACAATATAGGGACTTTCTGCAGTCCAAGAGTTCATCATAATGCACAATTCCACCGGCTCTGGAGGTAGTAATGGGCCCTCTTACCCCTTTGGTTACTGTGTGGATGCCCCAATGATATATCCACTCCTGAGCATAAGACTAATAAAAGTATAATAAGATTGTACGGTATTTATATTGGAAAAAATGGCAAGGAGAATATGGTTCCAATGACTAGGAATTGTAATAAATGTGATCACGCTGTACGGTATATTGTTAAAAAAAAAAAAAGTCTTTGGATAACAGAATGAGTAACCCCAGTAGATCAGTATTTGTCCGGCTCATTCACGTACTGTACCTCCTCTTCTATGCTGCTGTTGCTTCCAAAAATATCCTTGTCAAAGTACATTTTCAGGGTAGTTTGCTGCAGGAAATCAGATATTCTCTGCACAAGAAAGTCTCGGTCCTTCAAATTGGCAAAGAGGAATGTCATTCTGTTCTTGGTGCTGATAGACAATGGGCTGGGCAGGACACTGGAGCTGTCAGCCTTCTCAACAATGGTCACCTACACAAAGGCAAAACATTCATGTACTTCAGAAAGACGACGGCAACGATGTGCAGCAGACTGCTAGAGCGACAAACTCTGTTCTCAATGGTTATCACCGAAAGAATAAAATACAATGTTAAAATCTTCAACAAGTTCTCAGTTTTTTCCTTTTTTAATAAATAGCACAAAATGTATCTGCCTCACACTCGGGGTACTTTCACATTGTGTTTAGGGACACAATCAATGGCCCTGTCTGGGCTGACGTCCAAACCCCCCGCAAAACTGGATTTTAGACCGTAATGGTGCCGGGAGAGAGAACGTGCGCGCTGACGTGCACCATTTTCAGGAATACACGCCTACTGATGATGATGAGGGTGCGGGAAAAGCCAATAAGCTAAATTACTTTTTTTCATCAGTATTTACATAAGAAAATCCCATGGCAGACACTATGATCAGTGATAACAGAAATTCCCCATTAAGTGTCACCTGCTTAACCCAGCAGGAAGTACGGCGGCGTCTAAAAAAAAAAATCACTAAAATTGACAAATCTCTGGGCCCGGATGGGATACACCCTCGGGTACTGCAGGAATTAAGTACAGTCATTGATAGACCATTATTTTTAATCTTTAAAGAGTCTATGATAACAGGGTCTGTACCACAGGACTGGCGTATAGCAAATGTGGTGCCAATATTCAAAAAGGGGACAAAAACTGAACTCGGAAATTATAGGCCAGTAAGCTTAACCTCTACTGTGGGTAAAATCCTGGAGGGCATTCTAAGGGATGCTATACTGGAGTATCTGAAGAGGAATAACCTCATGACCCAGTATCAGCACGGGTTTACTAGGGACCGTTCATGTGAGACTAATTTGATCAGCGTCTATGAAGAGGTAAGTTCCGGACTGGACCAAGGGAACCCAGTGGACGTAGTGTATATGGACCTTTCAAAAGCTTTTGATACGGTGCCACACAAAAGCTTGATACATAAAATGAGAACAATGAGGAAAGGGGAAAATATGTGTACCGTATTTTTCGGACTATAAGACGCACCCCAAATTTGGGGTGAAAATTGCAGAAAAAAAGATTTTTTATAACATGGGCGTCCGTCTTATTGTCCGAATTTACAGTATCTTATGGCGGTGGCAGAGCAGGGTCACAGGAGGCAAGGTGGGGTGATGCTGGGATGAGGAGGTGCTGGGATGAGAAGGTGCTGGGATCAGGAGGTGCTGGGATCAGGAGGTGCTGGGATCAGGAGGTGCTGGGATCAGGAGGTGCTGGGATGAGAAGGTGCTGGCATCAGGAGGTGCTGGGATCAGGAGGTGCTGGGATCAGGAGGTGCAGTGAGAGGTATGGCGTGAGAGGGGTCCCTGGCGTACCATGCAGGCTTACCTAGGTGGCAGAGGTGCGGTGGCAGAGGTCCGGTGGCAGAGGTGCGGTGGCAGAGGTGCGGTGGCGGGGGTGTGGCGGCAGAGGAGGCGCAGGAAGCGGGGTCCCTTTCCCCGGTATGGTGATGCAGCAGGCCCGGTATGCAGCAGAGCCGGGTGAATCCTCTTGTTATCGGTGGGCGCGGCCATCTTCCTGAGGCCGCGCGTGTGCAGATGAAGCGCTCTGCTCCCGGGGCTTCAGGAAAATGGCCGCGGGAGGCCGCGCGTGCGCAGATGGAGATCGCGGCGGCCATTTTCCTGAAGCCCCGGGAAGCAGAGCGCTCCATCTGCGCACGCGCGGCCTCCGGAAAATGGCCGCCACCACCGATAACAAGAGGATTCACCCGGCTCTGCTGCATACCGGGCCTGCTGCATCACCATACCGGGGAAAGGGACCCTGCTTACTGCGCCTCCTCTGCCGCCACACCCCCGCAACCGCACCTCTGCCACCGGACCTCTGCCACCTAGGTAAGCCTGCATTGCGACTATTAGACGCACCCCCCATTTTCCCCCCTTTTTTGGGGGGGAAAAAGTGCGTCTTTTAGTCCGAAAAATACGGTAAGTGGGTTAAGAGCTGGCTCAGGGATAGGAAACAAAGGGTTGTTATTAATGGAACACACTCGGACTGGGTAGCGGTTAGCAGTGGGGTACCACAGGGGTCAGTATTGGGCCCTCTTCTTTTAACATATTTATTAATGACTTTGTAAAGGACATACAGAGCAGAATTTCAATATTTGCAGATGACACTAAACTCTGCAGGGTAATCAATCCAGAGGAGGACAATTTTATATTACAGGATGATTTATGTAAACTAGAAGCTTGGGCTGATAAATGGCAAATGAGCTTTAATGGGGATAAATGTAAGGTCATGCACTTGGGTAGAAGTAATAAGATGTATAATTATGTGCTTAATTCTAAAACTCTGGGCAAAACCGTCAATGAAAAAGACCTGGGTGTATGGGTGGATGACAAACTCATATTCAGTGGTCAGTGTCAGGCAGCTGCTACTAAGGCAAATAAAATAATGGGATGCATTAAAAGAGGCATAGATGCTCATGAGGAGAACATAATTTTACCTCTATACAAGTCATTAGTTCGACCACACTTAGAATACTGTGCACAGTTCTGGTCTCCGGTGTATAAGAAAGACATAGCTGAACTACAGCGGGTGCAGAGAAGAGCGACCAAGGTTTTAGAGGACTCGGGGGTCTGCAATACCAAGATAGGTTATTACACTTGGGGATATTTAGTTTGGAAAAACGAAGGCTAAGGGGTGATCTTATTTTAATGTACAAATATATGAGGGGACAGTACAAAGACCTTTCTGATGATCTTTTTTTTAATCATAGACCTGAGACAGGAACAAGGGGGCATCCTCTGCGTCTGGAGGGAAGAAGGTTTAAGCATAATAACAGACGCGGATTCTTTACTGTAAGAGCAGTGAGACTATGGAACTCTCTGCCGTATGATGTTGTAATGAGTGATTCATTACTTAAATTTAAGAGGGGACTGGATACTTTTCTGGAAAAGTATAATGTTACAGGGTATATACACTAGATTCCTTGATAGGGTGTTGATCCAGGGAACTAGTCTGATTGCCGTATGTGGAGTCGGGAAGGAATTTTTTTCCCCAATGAGGAGCTTATTCTTTGCCACATGGGTTTTTTTTGCCTTCCTCTGGATCAACATGTTAGGGCATGTTAGGTTAGGCTATGGGTTGAACTAGATGGACTTAAAGTCTTCCTTCAACTATGTTACTATGCTACTGGAGGTGGACGCTCAGACATCAGAAACTGCTTCCGAGTGTCCGCCTCCAGTAGGTGTACACTCCCAGAAATGATGAACAACAGACTGCGCTTTGCCTCCACCATTACAATCTATGGCCCCTTTGCCGCATACGTCCGAATCCCGGATTGCAGAGGTTGTACTAGATGCAATGTGAAAGCACTCTCCAGCTGAGTTCAGATGAGCGTATGAATAATGCTCATCCGGGTTTCATCCAGAAAAAAATGATCAAATACAGTTTCCTATTCCCAATTCCTAGATTAATAAGGCAATATTTCCAAACAAATCGGATGTTGTATGGAATCAGATTTTTTGGTGGGGGTGGAGTACTCATTGACTTAAATAAGCAAATCTCATCTAATAAACCGAATAACTGTGCATGCTGCAATTTTTTTTCATACTTGGTCCATGTGAAAAATATGTTATCTCAACAATCCTATTGAATGAATGAACACTGGTCAGTGTGTGGTCCAGTTTTTGCTCAGACAACACAGGTCCATATAATATGCTTGTCTGAATGAGACTTAACTAATATGAATCATATCATTTATTTATTTTTTACTCACTTACATGAGCATAATGTAAATGGCCATTAATTCCACAGCACTTTACAGACATCACTGTCCCCATCAGGGCTCACAATCTAGATTCCCTATCTGTATGTCTTTGGAGTGTGGAAGGAAACTGGAGTACCTGGAGGAAATTTACACAAACACGAGGATTTAGATTTTCTCACCTTATTCTGCTTTTATGGTTTATCCTGCATAAAGGTTGATCGTAACTAGAGAGTAGTGCATTGTAGGAGTTTGTATGGCAATCACATAGGTAATAATAGAGGTTTGTCGGTCTTTAAAATCAAACAACAAAGGCTAAAAATCGCGCAAAGAAGGGGCATAGTACTCGTAAAATTATAAGAAATTGCTATCAATTAAAAAAAAAAAAGCGCGTCCGTCAGTGCTTGCGCATACCACTCTATCTGGCACCATTTTTTTTAAAGACAGACACTTTCTTTGCATTTGCATACACAGTGTCTTCAATAAAATGAAGCTGAAGATTGCGGTATGCGCACGAGCCGACCATGGCGCTATTTTATTGAAGTAATGTAATACAATGTCAACATAGCAGTGCGCACGCGCCGGCCACAGGGATAATAGCGATGGCCGGCGCATGCACACTGATATGTTGATGATGTAGTAGAAATCTTCAATAAAATGGTGCCAAGTCAGCGTATGCGCATCCTGCGATATCCAGTGCCATTTTGCTGAAGACTATGTGTATGCACTCGTGCTGTTATATATATATATATATATATATATTTTTTTTTTTTTTTTTTTTTTTTTTACTCTATGTCCACCAGTAACCTCACTGACTTCTGTCCTAAAGGTAGGTGCAGAAAGCAATTAAAGGCAGCCTGTCAGCAGGATGTTCGCCCTTAACTAAAGATATGAATGGAAAACCACTTTTATCCTTATTACAATCATACGTTTCTAGTAGAATATCTTTAAGGATTTTTAAGAAATCCAATTTTCAACTTTCATTCTCAAGTGCAAAGGAATTGGCACTGCACTGTCTACCGATTGCCTCCAGTCATTGATTGACAGGTCACTTTACCTCTCAGTAACCTGTCTCCCCTGAGCAGACGTCAATTTTCTGGGTTTATTGCAATGACAGCGCAGCGAGCTCCTAATGACATTGCGGCAGCCAGTCCATTAATCTCAAATTGGCATCAGGAGCTCCCTGCGCAGGTGCCGACCTTCTGATGAAACGCACTTGGACAATGACAGCGCCTGCACAGGGGAGACAGGTCCTTGAGGTAAGAGTAACCTGTCAATCAATGACTGGAGACAGTCAGTTGGCATCAAAGTACAGAAGAGCTGGTTAGTAGAGATGAGAGAACCCAAACTGTAAAGTTCATTTCCGGTGCTGAAGTCTGAACACAGACTTCTACTGGAAGAAAGACAGAGACAAAGAAAGAGCAAGAAATTAAAAAAAAGAAAGAAAATGAGAAAGATCAAGAAAATTAAAGAGAACGAGAGCGAATTAAGGGATTGAATATTCTGGTAAAAGGTCCTCTTTTAGTTAGCAGCCATTTTTAGAACTACAAGGCTTTCAATTTATCACTGATGAGAAAAAGTGAACTTAAACTCTATAGCGCCATCTGTTGGAAGTAGCCATCCTACAAGTCACAATCAACCCTTTAACGAGTCGTGCAATATGACTTAGGATAAAAGCCAAATCAGTATCTCAATTCGCAGACACGGTGTTTCGGGCTGTTGGCCCTTGTCAGTGCGAAGCATGAGAACTAATTTGGCTAGGTGAGAGGCTCTGGACTGGGATCTAAGGGGTAACATTTCTCCTTATATGCAAATTGCCTCTTCTGAGAAAAAGAGGACTTAAACTCTATAGCGCCACCTGTTGGAAGTAGCGATCCTACAAGGCACAATCAACCCTTTAACGAATCGTGCAATATGACTTAGGCAATTTGCATATTATATTTCCCAGAGGAGCATTGCACCGCGAATAAGCCTCCTTACCTTGACAAGCCAGAGATGGTATGTCACTCTCCAAAAGGAGAAACGTTACCCAATTTATCACTGAGTCACCCAGACCTTATAAAAGTACATCTATAATTTAACGCTGGGAGCATCACTCTGTCCGAAGCCTTTATAGACTGCGCAAGCGCCGGCGCAGTCTGGGCCTCACAGAGTGATGCTCCCAGGAGATCGCGGTATGCGTAAACACTGAACGCACACCGCGATCTCCAACAGAGAAGCAGGGACCGCCAGGAGGGTAAGTATGAGCTATATTCACCTGGCCCCGTTCCACCGCTGCGCGCCGCCATCTTCCCGGTCCTCGGCCTGTGACCTTCAGTTCAGAGGGCGCGATGACGCGCTTAATGCGCGCCGGTGCCGCCCTCTGACTGACCAGTCACAGCCAGAGGATCGGGAAGATGGCGGCGCGCAGCGGTGGAACGGGGCCAGGTGAATATAGTAAGTGCTCGGGGGCCTGGGCTGGCGGCGATACCGGCACCTGACCCCCACAGCGCGCCGGTGTCCCCGCCTGCTCAGGCCCCCCCAGCACTCAGCGCCCAGCGACCATAGGTGAGTGTGGCACCCCTAGGGGTATTTGCCACAAAAATAGTTACTGACAGTAAATACAAATACTAAAATAGCAAGACTGCACTACCACCTCCGGCCAGAAGGGGGAGCTCCAGAGACTCCCCTTGATCCATTCTGGTCTGAGAGAAGAAATGGCAGTTGGGCTAAGGAGCTGAAAGTGAGAGGTCATACAGCTGAATTTCTAACAGTCCTGTGACTGTTTCCAGGCCTAAATCACCGGCCTGAGGAGAAGAGGGACAGAGAAAAAGGACATTGTGAGGACCGGGTAGCATTAATCACTACCCAGAACAGGCGCAAAGACGGATACTGGATCCGTGGTTGTATTCATTATATATAATACAGCAACCGGAAAAACATGAGGTGATATCAGCTTCACTAGGGCCGGACGCAGCAACAGACACAGAGTTCAGCGGTACTCCCGGGGGGGGTAAGCTGATAAAAGGACTCAGGTTGCCCGTCGAACCAGGACCCGGAGGGGACAGATTGGGCCGGCAGCCAGTTCACATACAGCAGCAGGGCCACACAGAAATTGCGTACAATAAGAGGCGAAGACCCCGGCAGGGTCAAAGTAACTCAGAGTTCCCATACAGACTCCAGTGACAGGACTGGTTGTAAATCCCTTTATGTTAAAGTAAACTGGTTAAACGTTTCAGTGCCTCAGTCTTTCATTTGGACAATAGCCAATATCCAGGATTGGGATCATCGCCGCTGTGAGAACCTGCTGCTGATCAAGTAAGTGCCTGCTCCCTCACGATACCCCTTACACTGTGCATTGCCTGAGGCTACAGCACCGGGTCAAGCCACCCGTGACATCCCCCTTTAGAGACAGACCTCATTGGTCCGGTGCTGGGTATCCCGGTCTCCTGGGCGTCACAATTGGCGTCACGAACAGGATCTAGCCAGCCCGTATACCGGGTATTGTGTGCCGTGATTGGAGCCCAAAACTGTGAAAACTTGGATGAAAAATCTTGAAAATTGACTTTATTAAAGAAAAATCCATTCTCCATTGAAAACTATTGAAAGTGACTTTTCCCCATTGGTTATAATGGAGTAAAGATGGCCGCCATCCCCTGAGGTAATCACCTCATAACCGTTAGGCACGAGACTGTTAATTGAGCTATGCCTTCACCTGAGCCCCAGTCTAACTGAAAAACTTCAGAATCCGCCATTACAGAGCGCACGGCGGGCGGGAGCAGCAGGGGGCATGTCATTGTGGGCGGCACCAAGCTGAGCGCTCTGTCGTCAGAGCAAGGGGAAAACCGATCCTGCTGCACAGCGGAACGAATCTACACTATCCAGACGGAAGCGGAGGACCGGAAGGGTCCGGATTAACTAAGGGCACAGTATGTCGCAGCACGGAGACGCCGCAGCACCCGGCGACGCTAATGCAGCTGAAAGACAGAGTGTCGATAGAGAGTCCGGTAGCGCAGCGGTGCAAGGAGTGGCGCCCATCATGCCGGTGCTGATGCCATATACCCCGGGTGGCCCATGGCTTCCAATGTATGAAGGTGAGCCTAATACCCTTGACGATTTCAGAGAAAAGATGCTGGCCCATTTTGACATGTTCCCCGTGGGTGACGTTCAGCGTGTTAGTCTCCTGATGATGCAGAGGCCATGCTAAGCGAGAAGTCACAGCATGGGCAGCTGATCTAAAAGGCACTGTTGAACGCATATTTGCTGGATTAAAAGCTACATTTGAAACCACTGCCAGCAGCAAAGCTAAAATACGATTCTTTAATTGCAAACAAAAAGCTAATGAGGGCGTGAGAGACTTTGCCTTAAACCTGCAGGAAGCCCTTAAATCACTTACACTGGCTGAACCCATTTTTAACACCGGAGCGGATAAACTGCTAAGAGATCAATTTATTGAGGGACTCTACACCCCTTCTCACCGGGGGCATGTGAGCATGCTTGTTTTTAAGAACCCTGAATTGACATTTGCCCAATTAAAGGAGAGCGCTATACGTCTCCAGCTGGCAGAGGCACCTCGGGATCAGGATCCTGCGCAACCCATGGCAGAGGCACCTCAACAACAGGGAGTGCAAGTGACATCAGCTATGTCCGGGGCCATTGGTAAGCCCCTGGGGCCCAGTACTAATGAGGCTCTTCAACAAAAGCTTGACTCTTTAACTGATGTTGTTGCTTCAATGGCTAAAACCATGCAGGAGATGAGAGGACCCAAGATGGAGTTGGCAAACCGTAGAGAAGATGTTCCATGGATGAGACCCCGGAGATACCCGACATGGAGAGGACGACCCCGCGACCGCTACCAACCGGATGGACAGCCCATTTGCCGCCGTTGCCAGCAGCCAGGCCACTTTGCACGAGATTGTGATTTAAACGGGAATCCCCTGGGAATGCGGGCCGCTTCGCAGGAATGAACTTTCAAGGCCCAACACCCTGGCATGACAGGTACATCGGAGGACGACCCATTATCCCTATCGTGCTGGACGGAATGCCCCTCAACGCTTTGCTGGACACAGGTTCCCAGATTTCATCTATACCGTATATCCTTTATAAGAGGTACTGGGCTGATGCAGATATTGATAAAGGGCCCTCTGATGTTGAACTAGATATATGGGCCAGTAATGGTAAGTTGGTACCGAAACTAGGTTTCAGGGAGATGACCATAAAGATTGGTAAAGTAGAATTGAAGAAACAGGGTATAATTGTTGTTGATGTTGACCGGCGGAACTGTGAACCAACTGTATTGATAGGAATGAATGTGTTAGAGAACTGCTTTTCCGAAGTCATTTCTGTCTTACAGCAAATTGCTGAAACTGCCCAATCCTGCCAGCAGAGAGTTCTCCGGAGGGAAATAAAAGTATTGATGTTAAGGCAACAGGTAGAAGTTGCAGGTGGAGAAATCGGCAGTGTGAGGGTAAGTGATCCAACGTCTATTGTAATCCCACCAAAAACAGAAATGTTGGTATGGTGTAGAGCAGCCATTGGTACTAAGGGACGAGATTATCAAGCCTTAACAGAACCAGTGTACACCGACAGCAGGCCCACTATACTCACAGCACGAGGGATAGTCGAGGTACACAGAGGACGGGTGCCGGTACGACTTTTGAACTGTGCAGAGGAAGAGGTCACTTTGCCAAGGTATGCTACAGTGGCAAAGCTATATACTGTTGACAACAATGCCATCACAACCATTGAGCCCTTAGAACCAACCTGTCAGGTGGAAGGCAATGGCTCAGATGGAGAAATGGAGGATTGGTGCCAACAGCTACACGTGGGCATAAATTCAACACCTACCCATCAAAAACAAGGGGTGTATAGGCTAGTGACGGAATATGAACAAGTCTTCAGTAAACACCCATTGGACTTTGGACGGATAGAAGGGGTAGAACACACAATCCCCACCGGTGACCATCCCCCAATAAAAGAAAGATATAGACCCATACCGCCCGCTCACTATCAATGTGCAAAAGATATGCTGAGGGAGATGAAACAGGCCGGGGTAATAAGAGACAGCTGTAGCCCCTGGGCGGCCCCTCTAGTGATTGTTAAAAAAAAAAAAAGACGGAACCATAAGAATGTGCGTAGACTACCGGCAGATTAATAACATCACCCATAAAGACGCCTACCCCTTGCCTAGGATAGAAGAGTCCTTGACCGCTTTGAAATCTGCTAATTATTTTTCCACCTTAGACTTAACAAGCGGGTATTGGCAAGTCCCTGTGGCTGAGAGAGATAAGGAAAAGACGGCATTCACCACACCAATGGGTCTAAGTGAATTTAATCGCATGCCATTCGGACTCTGCAACGCATCCGGTACCTTCCAGCGGCTGATGGAATGCTGCCTCGGACACAAGAACTTCGAGACCGTCCTCCTGTACCTAGATGATGTGATCGTCTACTCAAAGACTTACGAACAACACTTAATAGACCTGGCAGAAGTGTTCGAAGCCTTATCCAGGTATGGCATGAAAATCAAGCCATCCAAATGTCACCTTCTCAAGCCAAAGGTACAGTACCTGGGACACATTGTGAGTTCGGAGGGAGTAGCACCGGATCCCGAGAAAATAACCGCCATAAGGGATTGGCCGAGACCTACCAGCGCAAAAGAAGTGAGGCAATTCCTGGGATTGGTGGGTTACTATCGCAGATTTATAAAAGGATTTACCAAGTTGGCAGCACCATTGCAAGACGCCTTGGTAGGGCAGACGAAGAAACCTTCAAACCGAAACCCTCCTTTCCAGTGGAACGACGAAAGGGAAGACTCCTTTGAACAACTAAAGAAGGCACTAACTGGAGAGGAGGTTCTGGCATACCCAGATTACCATCAGCCTTTCATCCTCTACACCGATGCCAGCAATGTGGGACTAGGAGCGGTGCTGTCACAAAAGCAAGAAGGTCGGGAGAAAGTCATCGCCTTTGCAAGTAGAAAGCTCCGGCCTACTGAAAGAAATCCAGAAAATTATAGCTCCTTCAAATTGGAACTACTGGCAGTAGTTTGGGCTGTGACTGAACGTTTCAAACACTATCTGGCCGCTGCAGAATTTATTGTCTATACTGACAACAATCCGTTGACCCACCTGGACACAGCCAAATTAGGTGCGTTAGAACAGCGATGGATAGCCCGGTTATCTAATTACAACTTCAAGATCAAGTATCGAGCAGGTCGCAAGAATGGAAATGCCGATGCCCTATCCCGGATGCCACACTTGAGAGATGTAGAAGAAGAAACGGGGGAGCTTGAAGAAATTGAACTACCAGCCTTCCATCATCCCAAGGCGAAACATCATCAGTCAAGTACCTATCAGAAACAACAAGAGGTGAATTTTAATCCGTTAGCACACCAAAGATGGGCTGACACCCAAGACAGCAATCCGGCTGTGAAGTTGGTGAAGGAACTGTTAACTGAGCAAAGTGCATATCCCGATGAGGATGCCCCAGAAGAGACGCATCAACTCTGGAAAGAGAGAGGCAAAATGTTCCTGTATCAAGGGAAGCTCTGTAGAAGGTACACCAATCCGAAAACACATGAATTGGTTTGGCAGATTATCGTGCCTAAACAAGATGTGAAGATGGTCCTCGAGCTTACCATAATGGTGCTGGTCACTTCGGTTGGAAAAAGTTAGAAGTACTTCTAAGAGAAAGATTTTATTGGGTCGGGATGAGAAAATCAATCGAACAGTGGTGCAGAAACTGTGGCCCGTGCAACCTCAGAAGAAACGATCAAAAGAACCAAAGAGCACCACTGCAGCCCATAATCACCAAACAACCACTTGAACTTGTAGCCATAGACCACGTGAAGTTGACACCAAGCCGGTCCGGCTATGTCTATGCCTTGACCATCGTGGACCATTATTCACGCTTCTTGGTAGTAGTACCCGTAAAAGATCTGACAGCAAAAACAGCAGCCAAAGCGTTCCAAACATACTTTTGTAGACCCCATGGATATCCGGAACAGGTTCTCACCGACCAAGGTACAGCCTTTGAATCAGAGATCTTCAGAGAATTCTGTAATATGTATGGTTGCAAAAAGATCCGGACGACGGCCTATCATCCACAAACAAACGGCTTATGCGAGAAGATGAACCATATTGTAATAGAACTACTAAAGACTTTACCTGAGACAGAAAGGAATCAATGGCCAGAGAAATTGCCTGACTTGGTGGATCTGTATAATCATGTCCCGGTGAGCTCCACCAACTGCACCCCAGCTTACCTTATGCGTGCAAGACCCGGCCAATTACCAATCGATCTAGAAATGGGAATTCTGAAACCAGACGCAGAAGTCCAAGACTCCAATTGGGATATCATACGGCAAAAGCAGTATCGCCAAGTGCAAGAGAGTGTGGAAAGAAGCCTTCAGCAAACTAGAAAAAGACAAGAGCGAACTTTCAACCAGAATGCTCTAGCGACCCCATTAAGACCGGGTGATCAAGTGCTCAAGAGAAACCGTCGAACCAATAAACTAGACAATCAGTGGGTAGCCGTACCCTACACAGTTTTACCAACAAGAATGGATAATCCTAAAATGTGTCTCATTAGCAAAAACGGAGGCTTAACATCTGTATTAGTGTCAAGAGACAATCTTAAATTGTGTCCGGAAGCATTGAAAGAGCCAGAAGTTGTCCAGCCAGAATCAGAAGTTATTCAACCCATACAGGTTCAACCAGTAAAGGAAAAAGAAGAGGAAATGTATCACACCTGTATAGGAGACTTTCCCAAAACCCTACTAACATACCATGGTGCAGTAGTGGTTCCCATGGTGGCCTTTTACCCAACACCGAACCCAATACCAGAAGTCCCAAGACAGGAAGAGGCTGACCCCGTACTACAGGAGGTTCCAGGCCAGGAAGAACAAATTCCTGATCAGAGTAATCCCATTCACGGTGGACTTGCCAACTCCATAGTCATGGAATTATCTTTAGCAGAGCGGGCAGATACTACATCCGCAGTAGACAGTAGTACACCACATGAAGAGATACCGCTATTACGTAGATCACAGCGTAGTACCCAGGGTCAATTACCGGCCAGGTATGCAGATTACCAATTATAAAACTATAGTCATTGTTATCATTCTGCAACGTTTAAGCCCAGTACCTACAGAGACTTGTCTGTATGAACTTCTTGCATATTCTTGAACTTGTTATCAGCCCGGAGGCACTAAATCAAAGCTCCGGAAAGACTGTTTTTTGAACTTTGCTTTTTGCTCTTTTTGAACTTTCTTTAGACTTTATATTGACAACTTCGTTGGAAAAATGGAACTAAATTCCTGGACACAAAGTGCAGTGCCTTTCCTAGTACCTTCAAGGATAGGACTGTATTAATGGACGCTATTTGAAGTGACTTTTTACAGAACTCTATTTTTGTTTCCTTGAGTGGTTTTTGTAACTTTTCATTTTTTAAGACTCTGTACATATTAATTATTATTTCAAAATGTTATCGTCCCACAGTCCCGGAGTACTGTTCTTAACTAAGGGGGAATGTGGCACCCCTAGGGGTATTTGCCACAAAAATAGTTACTGACAGTAAATACAAATACTAAAATAGCAAGACTGCACTACCACCTCCGGCCAGAAGGGGGAGCTCCAGAGACTCCCCTTGATCCATTCTGGTCTGAGAGAAGAAATGGCAGTTGGGCTAAGGAGCTGAAAGTGAGAGGTCATACAGCTGAATTTCTAACAGTCCTGTGACTGTTTCCAGGCCTAAATCACCGGCCTGAGGAGAAGAGGGACAGAGAAAAAGGACATTGTGAGAACCGGGTAGCATTAATCACTACCCAGAACAGGCGTAAAGACGGATACCGGATCCGTGGCTGTATTCATTATATATAATACAGCAACCGGAAAAACATGAGGTGATATCAGCTTCACTAGGGCCGGACGCAGCAACAGACACAGAGTTCAGCGGTACTCCCGGGGGGGTAAGCTGATAAAAGGACTCAGGTTGCTCGTCGAACCAGGACCCGGAGGGGACAGATTGGGCCGGCAGCCAGTTCACATACAGCAGCAGGGCCACACAGAAATTGCGTACAATAAGAGGCGAAGACCCCGGCAGGGTCAAAGTAACTCAGAGTTCCCATACAGACTCCGGTGACAGGACTGGTTGTAAATCCCTTTATGTTAAAGTAAACTGGTTAAACGTTTCAGTGCCTCAGTCTTTCATTTGGACAATAGCCAATATCCAGGATCGGGATCATCGCCGCTGGGAGAACCTGCTGCTGATCAAGTAAGTGCCTGCTCCCTCACGATACCCCTTACACTGTGCATTGCCTGAGGCTACAGCACCGGGTCAAGCCACCCGTGACATCCCCCTTTAGAGACAGACCTCATTGGTCCGGTGCTGGGTATCCCGGTCTCCTGGGCGTCACAATAGTATGGTATTTTTTTTTTATATATTGCAGCAGCATACGGGGCATATACAATGGAGCATCTTATGGGGCCATAAACCATAATGGAGCAGTGTACGGGGGCATATACTATGGAGCATCTTATGGGGTCATAAACCATAATGGAGCAGTGTACGGGGGCATATACCATGGAGCATCTTATGGGGGCCATAAACCTTTATGGAACAGCGTACGGGGCATACACTATGGAGCATCTTATGGGGGCCATAAACCATAATGGAGCCGTGTACGGGGCATATACTATGGAGCATCTTATGGGGGCCATAAACCATAATGGAGCAGTGTACGGGGCATATACCATGGAGCATCTTATGGGGGCCATAAACCTTTATGGAGCAGTGTACGGGGGGGGCATATACTATGGAGCATCTTATGGGTGCCATCAACCTTTATGGAGCAGTGTACGGGGCATATACTATGGAGCATTTTATGGGGGTTATAAACCTTAATGGAGCAGCGTATGGGGCATATGGATGGCAGCAGCACATGACAGAACGGGGGCCCTGGATGGGAGCAGCACATGTCAGAATTGGGGCGCAGGATGGGAGCAGCACATGACAGGATGGGGACGCAGGATGGGAGCAGCACATGACAGGATGGGGATGCAGGATGGGTGCAGCACATGACAGGATGGGGACGCAGGATGGGTGCAGCACATGACAGGATGGGGGCGCAGGATGGAGCAGCACATACCAGGATGGAGACCATATACCAATATAAATGCTCGCCACCCAGGCGTAGAACGGGTTCAATAGCTAGTAACGTTATAATAAACTACGGTACTTCAACAACTCCATTTTAGAACTCCTAAAAACACAGTATATTTGTATATAAAAACAGTAAATTAATAACATTTACCGTACAAGCACGCTGAGACATGACATGGACACAGGGATTTTTTTGTACATCTGTTCCCTATTTTGCTATATTAATCCTCCGATTACCTGCAAATTGGCAAAATCTGCATTCATAGTAAGCTGTAAATAATATCTTATAATGCATGATCCTATATGCATAAATAAATATTCATGCAATATATTAATTAGGCCCAGCAAAGCTTCTCAAGATGAAACTGAAGAGGAAAACATTTCTCAGATCGCTGAAATATTATACCAAGTTGTATAAGTATCAGACATGTCATCTGTGCATTACTTATCCAGGATATATGTACCAATTCATCTACCATACTATGTATGTGCTACTACGTAGCAGAACGAGCCCAGCGAATCTGATTACAGCCCAGTGCACCTTCTGACCATCCGTGATAAGGAGGCTTAGGGATGCTGAGGTTTCTTCATGGCTGCACTTCTTATATGAGCATAATTGGACCAGTCAGATGGTGTAACAGACCATACATTTCTAACTGGCAACTGGACTAAATGATCTGGAAAATGCTGTTGCCACAAGACTAATTTCTGAACAGACAGATTTTATTCAGTTTTTTTTTTGAGTGACAATCTGAGTTCTAACACTGCGTATATGAAGACCATTGCTGGGAGGCTGGTCCTCCATAGTGCACATACAATTATACAGATGGTATGACCAGGCGGTAACACAAACCTCTCGGAGTGGGATGATCAGACTGCACAGATTCTCTTCTTTACTAGTGAAGCAGATGTAATTTGTTGAAACAAACATTTGCCCCACTATATGCCTTTTACTGAAGGGCGTCCACAATGTGCAGTCTGTATGTCCATCCAACTTTTCATCCTTCGGAAGGCGGAAGAGAGCACGATAACGCTCACTCTTGGCTCGAGCATCTAAATCTCTGTAATATATAGATGTAAAATGGGTTCAATATTAATAAAAGTTTCTTTTATAAGGAAAATGTCCACAAATCTATAATACTTAATATTGTAAAAATAACTGCAGCCCTCACATTCTCAAGCAAACCCTTAAATCTTTGAAAGTCAATCTGGGTTCCAGATATAGCACAATTCCTAAAGAGTCAATGTCAAATATACCATTCTTTAGATGTCCATACACATGCAATAATGGACATTTGATCGCCAGCAAATTCTCCTGACTTCTGCATACGCATGAATCATTGACTCAGCCAAAAGTTCATTTGTTTTAGAGGAGACCGCAGAAAAAGCCACTATGAGGTCTATCGCCTATATAACCAAGGGCCAGATGATCGTTATCTCCCACAACATGTCAGAGGATCTCCATATACATCAGACTCCAGAACAATTCTGCCACTATCGGCGTGTTTGCCCAACTTAAGTGTAATGTGTATGAGGGACTTAACATGGTTGCATTCCTACATCTAGGCTTTGTCCTGCATCAATCGTTCTTAGCATAATCGTTCTCCTGTTATTTGGATGTTCCAACCTAAAAACCTCTTCCGATAGTCGATATGTACTAAGGAATCATTTGGCATACCTACTCTGCGCCCAGTACAGCACAGCTTGAACAACAACTAGATGCAGAACTTTGGTGGGCAGAATGGAACTGACCATATTCTCATGATTTATCATAGAAACTTTGAACATTTCTTTTACATAGGTCCCAAGAGAAACTACAAAATTTGACTTCTGGCCATCCGATCTCTCAACGTCAACTCACCTCTTTAAGGCAGATACTTTTTTGGGCGATTTCTTTTTTAACTTCGGAAGAGAGCGATCTTGCTCAAACCCTTCGTTATCCAGGAGTTGCCTCATTGCTATGTTGGCAAGCTGCTCCATTAATTTAAAAGTCTCAGAGATGTTAAGAAAAACAGAGAAGAAATGTTCACTAGAGCGAGTGCTGACTTTAATCATGTCTGGGAGAAGCAGCGTAGCGGTTTTTTCCAGTTGTGTTATGTCAACCCATCGGATCACTAGCTTGGCTGAAAAAGAAAGATGACAATATATCAAAGAGAGACCATAGCTTGGACATTGCCAGAGGTTCTGTATAGACACATGCCGTAATTTATAGTGGCCCGACAGCTTGTATCTGCATTACTGCTTCTGTACAGAAAAACTCTACACCTCAGAACCATTTAGACCTCCATCTTCTGGTGGAGTTAAGGTCTGTTAGCTTGTCCTTCCTCCTTAGCACAACCGATCAGAGGTGTGGCTAAGATGAATAATTTAGAAGAATTGGGTTTCATCTTTAATTTATGAGTGTCCAAAAATATTATGAGGAAACAGAACATCAGATAATGACATTAGCAATAATATTAATACTAGTCTAATATAAATATTTTTTATGTGACCAGTAGAAAAGTTTTCAAACTAGAAACTGGATATCACACACATACAATATGCTGACATCTTCTGCTTTGCTGTGTAGATTGGTACAGAGTCAGCACAGTGTCTACTGTTCAGCTCGGGCCTGGAGAAGACAGAATAGGAAAACCATACACACAGATATGGATCCGAGGGCATCATCCCTGCCACTGCCTACTCTATGGGGGACAGGGCAGAATTTATTGCCACACTACATTAGTCAATAGGCATATTTAGGATTAGTAATCCCCATAGGCTTCCAGAAAGCACACACGTTCTGCTGGACTATCTACAGATACAGGAAGTAGTGTATATCTTCACTATATCTACATCTCTCCCAATATTTCTCTGCTACAGACTTTCATAAATAAAAGGAACAAGAAGATAATCACAGAAACTAACAACGCTAAAAGATTTTTTACACGGCTTATCGTTTGCAGTGAAAAATAATGGGAAGTTAGGGTGTTTTGTTCAAAAGCATGTAGAATATACATTACTTTTGGTACATAACAAAAGCACTTAAAAGACCAATATAGTTCGGTTAAAAAAAAAATGTGCACAAATGGTGCAACTGTATAGGGATTCTCAGTGTTACACAATGCTAGATTATCTCATAGCCACAGGGAAATTACGTCTCACTATATAAAGTGGTTTCATACATAAGAACATGTAATAACTTTGTCACGAGGTGTTTTGCAATATACATTAAAAGTTTATTATGACATGCTTCTAGAAAGATCATTTAGATTTATTGGGGGAATTGATCATGGCTTTTAGGGACGGAAAACTGTAAATAAAAGACTAGTTTTGGCATAAGGCGCAGTTGGCCAATAATTGTGAAACTTACTGGATACACAGTCGTTTTCTAAAAGGAAGTTGGAGTAGGCAGTAGTCAACCAAGACCACCATGTTAGTTAAAATTTATGCTAAAAAGAAGCCGAAATCTCCTCCAGCTCTCAGCCAGTCTTGATGAATTCCCCCATAACGTTGCCCTGGAGCAGTTAGACGTGATACACAAATGGTTGTACATAGTTTCCTGATACAATGGGTTTAATACACCTCTATTAATTGGAAGTAAGATGTATGTGTTGCACTACCTTCTTTCCCCAACAGGAACGAGTAGAAGCAGAGGTGGTTGATGCTTAGGTACATCCATCCTTGTCGGGGAACTCTGCCCTTCCAGTAACTGCATGAATAGTAGTTCACCAACTTCTCTTCTTCTGGCATGCCAAAGAGCTTGTGGAACTTTACTATCGCCTCCTTAAACTTATCTGTGTCATCATCTTCTTTAATGCCATTGATTTTATTATATTCTGCAATGACACCCTGGAGGAAGTAAGGGAACATTCTGTAGTTATCACTGGACTGGGATGAGACTGAATGGGAAACGTGACGTTATCAACATATTTTTTCTCACCGCCACATCATACTAAGCTCTCTAACCTTATTCAAGTTTAAACCAATATTACAAACAGATTAAATTATTTTTTATTACGGTAAAGAATACCATGTTATATGTTATTTTGTAGATTCAAAATTTTTTTTTTCCATTATTTCTGGAATGTTTTAAGCCCCGCCGCAAAAAAAAAAAAAAAAAAAAAATCAAAGGCACCACCCCACCACCACCAATTATGGTGCTGGGTTTTGCTACCCATAGGGCATTTTCTGGACTTGTACCCCATTCACCTAAATCTAAATTAGATTTGGGAGTGGCAGCTATTCAAGAAAGGAATTACGGAAAAAGTTGAACAAGTGTGCCTCTCCTCCATTAACTTTCTGGCTAGATGTACTGGGTAGTGTCCACGAAACTAGC
This sequence comes from Ranitomeya imitator, assembly GCF_032444005.1. Lineage (NCBI taxonomy): Eukaryota > Metazoa > Chordata > Amphibia > Anura > Dendrobatidae > Ranitomeya > Ranitomeya imitator. The sequence continues at coordinate 1,018,278,356 of NC_091282.1, forward strand.
GTGGATTTTTGGGTTAGAGGTCCTACAGGACAAAAGGTGCAGACTGCAGAGATGGTACCTGCATTTATCAGATGTTGTTAATCTTGTAGATATACCATACCTCTCTGGGGTGCAAAGTAACCACAGAACTCCGTGCAGTGAAAACTATGGACCCGATTCATCAAGACCAGCGTTGTTCTCACTATTTTTGATGAGGAGATGTGTTGGGAGTCAGACATTCCCAATTCATGAAGAGGCGTCGGGCAAGCGGCGTACACCTCTGTGTGGTACACCTACCTGTGGTGTAGTGCGACATCGGCCTTATCACGCTTATCATGAATTTGAGGAGCGGCAGTCACCACAAACCTTCCCACCTCTAATTCACTCACCTTGTAAGAGCGGGGTGACAATGGTGTGGAAAAACCAAAAGTTGAAAAATATTTGCTCAGCCTCGAATTGCCCCCAAATTTTAGAGTTTAGGTTTACGTTAAATACTGCTGTAAATGCTTTGATGAATCTGGCCCTTTGACTTTATTTGCATGTCAGCAAGTTGCACTCTGTAGTGCTAAAGCAAGTATATACAGTACAGACCAAAAGTTTGGACACACCTTCTCATTTAAAGATTTTTCTGTATTTTCATGACTATGAAAATTGTACATTCACACTGAAGGCATCAAAACTAACTATGAATTAACACATGTGGAATTATATACTTAACAAAAAAGTGTGAAACAACTGAAATTATGTCTTATATTCTAGGTTCTTCAAAGTAGCCACCTTTTGCTTTGATGACTGCTTTGCACACTCTTGGCATTCTCTTGATGAGCGTCAAGAGGTAGTCACCGGGAATGGTCTTCCAACAATCTTGACGGAGTTCCCAGAGATGCTTAGCACTTGTTGGCCCTTTTGCCTTCACTCTACGGTCCAGCTCACCCCAAACCATCTCGATTGGGTTCAGGTCTGGTGAATGTGGAGGCCAGGTCATCTGGCATAGCACCCCAACACTCTCCTTCTTAGGTAAAATAGCCCTTGCACAGCCTGGAGGTGTGTTTGGGGTCATTGTCCTGTTGAAAAATAAATGATGGTCCAACTCAAACCGGATGGAATAGCATGCCGCTGCAAGATGCTGTGGTAGCCATGCTGGTTCAGTATGCCTTCAATTTTGAATAAATCCCCAACAGTGTCACCAGCAAAGCACCCCCACACCATCATACCTCCTCCTGCATGCTTCACGGTGGGAACCAGGCATGTAGAGTCCATCCGTTCACCTTTTCTGCGTCGCACAAAGACACGGTGGTTGGAACCAAAGATCTCAAATTTGGACTCATCAGACCAAAGCGCAGATTTCCACTGGTCTAATGTCCATTCCTTGTGTACTTTAGCCCAAACAAGTCTCTTCTACTTGTTGCCTGTCCTTAGCAGTGGTTTCCTAGCAGCTATTTTACCATGAAGGCCTGCTGCACAAAGTCTCCTGTTAACAGTTGTTGTAGAGATGTGTCTGCTGCCAGAACTCTGTATGGCATTGACGTTGTCTCTAATCTGAGCTGCTGTTAACCTGCGATTTCTGAGGCTGGTGACTCGGATAAACTTATCCTCAGAAGCAGAGTTGACTCTTGGTCTGCCTTTCCTGGGGCGGTCCTCATGTGAGCCAGTTTCTTTGTAGCACTTGATGGTTTTTGCCACTGCACTTGGGGACACTTTCAAAGTTTTCCCAATTTTTTGGACTGAATAACCTTCCTTTTCTTAAAGCAATGATGGCCACTCGTTTTTCTTTACTTAGCTGCTTTTTTCTTGCCATAATACAAATTCTAACAGTCTATTCAGTAGGACTATCTGCTGTGTATCCACCAGACTTCTGCACAACACAACTGATGGTCCCAACCCCATTTATAAGGCAATAAATCCCACTTATTAAACCTGACAGGGCACACCTGTGAAATGAAAACCATTCCCGGTGACTACCTCTTGAAGCTCATCAAGAGAATGCCAAGAGTGTGCAAAGCAGTCACCAAAGCAAAAGGTGGCTACTTTGAAGAACCTAGAATATAAGACATAATTTCAGTTGTTTCACACTTTTTTGTTAAGTATATAATTCCACTTGTGTTAATTCATAGTTTTGATGCCTTCAGTGTGAATGTACAATTTTCATAGTCATGAAAATAAAGAAAAATCTTTAAATGAAAAGGTGTGTCCAAACTTTTGGTCTGTACTGTATGAAATATGAATAGCATTACTGCTCTAGAAAATAAGAAAAATGGAGATACTTGGCACAATTTGGCCAATTCATGCATGCCCAACGACAAGGCGGTCTCCAGTTTGTTGGGAACCTACGGTACTTGTCTTGTGTGAATACATCTCTTAGGCTAAAGCCTGAATTTATGTATAGGTAGGATCCTGCTGCAATTAATTTTTGATTGCAGCAGGATCCTACCTACCCATAAATTCAGGCTTTAGCCTAAGAGAATTATTCACACTAGACACGTAGGTTCCCAGCAAACCGGAGACCGCCTTGTCGTTGGCTGCTGGTATGTCAGCAAGTTAAGCTCCAAAAATTGTGTTATCCATATACGGATCAGTGACTGATACCTCAGTCTGCCCGGACCGTCTGGATTAGAATTGTATGAGCTGCCACTGCCAGTTCCTGTGACGGCAAACTACGACCATCACAGGAATCAGCACCCCACACAACTGTAGGCCACTAATCTTTATGTGTGGTCAAAAGATTTTGTGAAGCTTTAGCTGCTGACATACCAAAAAAAATAAATTTTCACTGCATGTGAGTGTCAGGGTTATCTCTACTATTCTAGGGAAGAATATCCTATAACTGTGCACTACAATAGGATCGGAGTGACAGCCAGAATCCTGATTATTTATTAAAGCAAATCCTAGTGTATGTCCTCATCACAGGTTGTGTAATGTGGGTGATCAGTAAAAGACAAGTCTAATGAAAATGAGCAGCAGACTTCTTTACAATGTTAGGGTCTGACGGCTGTAGGTTCTCTCATGCGAGAGAATCAGGGCAATTATGTTTGATCCGAGGGTCAGATTACTGTGATGTGATTCTCTTGCATGAGAGAATCGAATCACAGATGTGGACAAGACAGAGAACTTCATGTCTTCATCTTCTCAATTGTCTGAGTCCGCGAAGGACGGATTGCACTTGGACGACATACCAGTGCAGTCCAATATTTTACACGCACCCATAGACTTGTATGGCTGCGCACGGTCTGATAATAAGATGCACCAAGAGCATGCTGCGATTGTTTTCTCATTCCGAATCGGAATGAGAAAATAATCACTGATCTGCACTGCCCCACAGTATAACATTGATCCGAGTGCTATCCAATAAAACATCATATAGCACACAGCCATGTTATACGCTCATGTGAGTAAGTCCTAATGAGGTTTTCTTAGGAAAAAAGAAAAAAATACATATCATTAAAAAATCATCTGAGTTTCATCCAGAAAAAAATGACCTTTTTCTCAATTGTCTACAGTATTCAATCCAGGTTTATACAGCAGCTATTAAAAATTTACCGGACGAAATCCTATGTTAAGGAAATGCATATTTGATTCCTAAAAAAAAAAAAAGCTCCTTGAACACTGGTCTGGGTGCTTGCTGAAAATACAGTTGTATGGATTTGGCTTCAGTCGGAGCTGCTGCAGTGTTCATCCGATGGTGTGAGTCTGGTTCCCAATACTCCTGGTATCAGCCAAATTGTGGCTAGGACACCGCAGCCAGACCCGATTCTACCCTATAATAGTCACTGCAAGTGAAACAATTATCATATGATGGAAAAATACATTCACCAGCTTTAAACCACTAACTTTATTATTTTAGATTTTAGAGAACTTCTAAATACTTAACCTGTTTGTCAAACCAAAGCAATGTACAGGCTTTGTTACCTGGATTTTTCCTTTGACAAATGTAGTAATGTCATTTTCATTTTCAAAAACTGAAAGTGTCTGAAGCAGGTTGACTTCCAGCCATTCCCAGTGTTCGGTTACCTCCCTGCGGGAACCTCCTGGACACAAGAGAAGCACAATGTCACCTCTGGAGAGGGCAACGCAAACACAAATCACTGATGCAAACATTGCAATCAATAGAATCATAGAATGGTAGAGATGGAAGGGACCTGGAGGTCATCATGTGCAGGAGTCACTAAACCATCTCAGACAGATGTCTGTCCAGCCTGTTTGAAGACTTCCATTGAAGGAGAACTCACCTCCTCTCGTGGTAGCCTGTTCCACTCATTGATCACCCTCATCGTCAAAAAGTTTTTTCTAATATCTAATCTGTGTCTTCTCCCTTTCAGTTTCATCCCATTGCTTCTCATGTTTCCATGTGCAATGATCCCTCTACATTGTGACATCCCCTTAGATATTTGTAGACAGCCATTAAGTCTGCTCTTAGCCTTCTGCTCATAAACAGTGGAGTAAATCCAGCAGACGTAGCATATGTGAGACATTGCACCATGGATGCAGAACCATAAAGTCAGTACAAACATCATTACTTACCTACTTACTTACTTACCTACTTACTTACCTACTTACTTACCTACTTACCTACTTACTTACCTACTTACTTACCTACTTACTTACTTACCTACTTACTTACTTACTTACCTACTTACCTACTTACTTACTTACCTACTTACCTACTTACTTCCCTACTTACTTACTGAAGGAGGTTGGTACACTTATTTCAGAGCGGCCTAAGGGCATGCATTCTGCAAAACGTCCAATATGTCTTGGTGCACTCCTCCCTGCCTGATGCAGTTCTACCTACCTAGCACAATACCCATTTCAGCACTTCAAAGGGGTATGAAATGCACTAATCTCACATTCTGAGTGGTGTGTAGTAATCTACTATTCACAGGTGCCAAGATAAGCAGCAATGGGCCTAATCACCATCAGGACAACATTCTCCAAATCATTACACAGCTATAAAATCTTGAATACACAGATTGTGTGCAAATACATAATCTCGCCGCTATAGGATTCTGAAAAAGTAACATAGTAACATAGTTAGTAAGGCCGAAAAAAGACATTTGTCCATCCAGTTCAGCCTATATTCCATCATAATGGAAATAATGGCATATAATCAAACCAGTCTTATTCCAGTCTTTTTTAGTGTTCATGTATTCTCAAGGGTTTTATCGATCTGCTTTTAATTAAATTAGTCGGAACATGTTTATCAGCTGTTAAACTAAATATGTTACCGGGATCAATCATGATAGTAAAATTCTACCCTATGACAACCACTCATACAAGCCCTTTTATCATCTAGTATAGTTTAATGGTCACTGTCGCTTCAACAAACCTTGTATAAATTACCGTAATAGCACAGATGCATATAAGAAACTTTGCACTGTATCTCATACAAAATGTTGTGCTTTTTTTCTCCACTTATGAGCCACTTCTCCTAAACCCATCTGCTAATCCTGCCGAACTCACCATCCACTCTGAAGTCATGTGTCAGGTTACACCTCATATAATACTATAGGGAAAGTAAGAGATGTGATCAGATTAGGAAAATAAGTGGAAAGACAGAATGTGCTACAGTAATTGACTAATTTAGCTCATCACAGAACTGGAGGCACAGCCACACAGCTCAATACTTCTGTATAAAATGTCCTCTTTGCTGCTGCTTTGGAACCTGTGCTAAACAGAGAAATAAGAAAAAAAAATTCCTACCATGAGACTTTAATGTGCCTAGATCTCACTAGATCAGAAACAACTGAAAATTACAGTTGTATCCTGTATTTTTCACTCCAGAGAAATGGCCAGAAAGAGTGTTATCCCTCATGTACACACAGGGCAACTTACACTGAAAAGTGATCTAAACCAACACAAAAAAGGGAAAGGGAAATGGAAGTCAGCACAACACATCCAGAAGCACCTTGAGGTATCAGGTGAAGCCGCACAGAGTCGCCCAGTCCAGGGTCATTTGTAATTGTAATTTAATTTGCATCCCAACAAGTCATCGCTTGTACTCTTTTAGAATAAGAGCCTGGCCCAAATCTTTGAAACACTGGAATTTAAAGGTTTAGATCAAAGATGAAGGAGGTCCTCCAGCGGAAAATATACACTATACAAATTGATAATCCGGTTGGAATAAAAAAAAAATAAAATCGCGTTTTATTATCTTAGCATAAGAAATATAAAAACTGGCCACCTAAGAGGATGGCATGTATAGAAACCGACGCGTTTCAGTGAAGTGCCTTAATCATGGTGTGCATCGCGGCATACTGAGCAGGATTCTGATAAACTTCCCCCCCATTCCTCACACACAGTATGCTGTGATACACACCATGATTAAGGCACTTCACTGAAACGCGTCGGTTTCTATACATGCCATCCTCTTAGGTGGCCAGTTTTTATATTTCTTATGTTGAGATAACAAACGGCTATTTTTTATTCCAACCGGATTATCAATTTATATAGTGGATATTTTATATAGTGGATACCTTTAAATTCCAGTGATTCAAAGATTTGCGCCAGGCTCTTATTCTAAAAGAGAGTACAAGCGATGACTTGTTGGGATGCAAATTACCGTAAATTACTAATTAAATGACCCTAACATTGCAAAAAAACGTTCTGTGCAAATTAGTCATCAGTTCAACAATTAGACATTATTCAACTCATCAGAACTAAAAGGCACTGACGATTTTTTGTTAAATCATAAAACTCCACTGAATCAAAAAGCAACTCGTCGTATCTCACAACCCAAAGGGATTTTCCCATGACATCAAGTCCGATACAAAACACTAAATGTCAAAAGTTAATCAAGACGTACTTAAATAAGCCAGGAAGGGTTAATCTGATCTTTATCAGGTAGATTCCCATTAAGCCTATGAATGCCACAGTAGCCCATCTGCCACCAATACGCCTAACAATATCAAGCCATACATAGACTGGAGAAATGTAATGACACACAGGGGCCCCACGAGTGCGTGATGCCAGGCCCACCAAGGGGAAATCACTCACATTTTACCATATTACAAGTATGATACTTCTGCAATATTGATGTTATTTCTGTGTCTGTGGTCAAACCCTAATGAGTTATTCCAGCAGTGAGGTTCTGTTCAGTTTGTTGTAGATAAAACCAGGAACAGATTAAAAAAACCAAACATGTAGCCTTGGATCTTTGCTTCATGCCCCGCTTCCCTTTATGCCCCGCTTCCCTTTATGACCCGCTTCCCTTTATGACCCGCTTCCCTTTATGACCCACACTTGGTTTGGCCACTGCCTAGAGCAAGAGTCAGAAGATGTGAAACAGCCATAACCGCAAAGCTGCCCATCTGATGACCATGCATGAAGCAGTAAGGCACGGCTTCTGATGTGACTACATCCTCGGAGACTGCTAGATTTCCTCCAATTCCTTTTTGTCAAGTATCCTTAAGGTCACTAAACATAAATCGAAAGATGTCGGCCGAACAACGGTCCGGCTTATAACTGATGGCTAAACTCTGTCCCAGTTTCTCCATAAGGGTTCGCGCACATCTGCATATACTGTATATGAAAAAAAAACAAGCTCATATTCTCAGACACAAAAGTTGGCAAGTGTCATGCGTATCATTTGAATGCGCAATTTTGTCCTCACTTAGCTTGCGTATGACATGCTTATGCAATGAGTTTTTAACATCTTTTACATACTGTAATTTTCTATGCAATTTAAAGCCAATTTTCAAATTAATAAAGCAATCTTACATAGATAGCTGTCAATGAGATATATAATCAGTGCTTTGCATGTGTAGTTTTCTTACTTGTGTTTAGCTAAAAAATATATATAAATAAATGAAAAAACAGAGTGGGGTCCCCCTTATTTTTAATAAACAGCAAAGGGAAAACAAATAGCTATGAACTGTTCTTATTAGGTTGGGAAGGGGCCAATATCCATGGATCTTCCCAGCCTGTTAATATAAGTCTGCAGTTCTCCACTTAGCCTTTGCTATGCTATGTCATTTTTTGAGTCCCCTTTTTTAATACCCAGTAAAGGCTAAGCAGACAGTTGTGACCTGATATTAATAGGCTGGGAAGCTCCATGTTTATTTGACCCTTCCCAATCTAATAAGGCCAGCTCACTGCTGTCTGCTTTCCCTTAGCTGATTATTCAAAATACTGTGATTTTTTTCCTCAGCCCAATTCCAGCTGAGACAAAAAACTCCCAATGAACACTGCCTCATTGCATAACATTGGTGCAAGTGCAAAGCGATTTTTTTCTTGCATTGCAATTGCCGGATTTATACGCAGATGTGAGCGAACCCTAAAAAGTTGCACTTGCTCTGCTGAGTGATACTGTATTCACTACAAGAGAGCTACTGCCAGACTCCTCTTGTGGCAGCTTATCTCGCCGACAACAAAAGGATGGGAGATCCAAAACTGGACATGCAGGATCCGTAACTCCCCCGACATTACCTCTATTCGCTCCATTCAGCGGGTAGTGGCCGCTGCAGAGTACTTCAGATCAGCCCCTATTTTTTGTCCAATGTGTACACCCACCCAATGCTAAAGCTTATAACTGCTCATCGGCGGGATTGCAAGGTATCAACCCCACAATGATCTGATCGATGACCTATTCTTAGGATAAGTCTTCAATACATATTTTGACCGTAACTCCTTTAATGGAATTGTAGCATCTGCATCAATAGCTTATGAAGGGATAGGAAGCATTGATTGTCGTTCGGCTGGGTTACACTCAGTGCTTAATTGCTGTCCACTTTATATTTTATGTTTTACAACCGATTCCCATAACGTCAACTTTATTTTACATGGTTAAGTTCACTCGCACATTTAAAAAATAAAAAAAATAAATCTGATTTTCATCCAGAAAAATCGGACAATTTTCCATCTGTATGGTCATCCATATGCTCTCCATGCGACATCCGTTTTTATACGCTGCTAGCAGGTATTAAAATTTAGATGACCAAATACAATTTCTTATGCTGAAGAATTGTGCTGTATCCATAAAAATCAGATGCTATATGGTTGATCCTTTTGGCGTCTGATTTTTTGGAGCATCCATATACAAGAGCTGAGTCTCATCTGAAATAAGGTGTGATAATACTAGTGCATGCTGCAATTATTTCCACGCGCACATACAAAAAGAAAAATGGTGAAAAAAAAATGATGTCATCTGAGCAGTCCTATTGAGTAACACTGAGTGAAAAACACTCAGACTGAAAACCCGGTTGTGTGAATGAGGTCTTAGAGGAACGGATAATAAAACATACGCTTTTACAGTGGGCACAGTATCAGGCAAAATCAAATCACCATCAGTCTTATAACCTCTAAAAATGAATCTTTCATGTAACGCGCCAAGTTTCTTACCACAAGCAATGGTCCAGCAAGCAAGAGAGTCCGGGGTCTGATAAAGGATTCGGTAAGGGGCTACCCTGGCACTGGAATCCAATACAACATCCAGGGTCCCGACCAACAAACCTGAAAAATAAACCAACCACTTAGTTTTTATATATACAACTATGATGGCACAAGTGATGAGATTCGTCTGTGCGGTTGTTACCGTAGACAAGTAATCATTTGATGTATAGCATGATGAACGAACGTGATCGGGTAAGGTGTTATCTGAGAACGCCCATGGCTAACAAGAGTGACTTCGGAGTGCTTGAAAAATATGTTGCGGCTGCTCGACAGCTGCAACGCATGCAGAGGTTGTCTGTTTGTTTGGCCATCCAATCCCTGCATGTGTTGTGGCTGTAGAACGGCCAGGACACACGCAGTTGCGGGACCTCGGACATATTTTTCGAGCACGCCAAAGATACTCTATTAGCATTTATTACCTTATCTGAGCACGTGCGCTCATCACTAGTGTGCTCGATAAACTTGTGGTTTCACCTCAATGTCATAAAGGTCTTCAAATGGAAAATGGACTTCAAAGCAAGGACCAAAAATTCTGGCTGTGCAATCACACAAAAGGCCTATAGATGTGAGGGCTGGCGGAAGTCTCAACACTTTCAATAACGACCCCAGATATATGCACACCCTCATCATTTAAAGTCCTGACCCGCTCAATACCGTAGATCTCAATACGCATTGTTGACTTCCAATTTTTCTTTATAAAGATAACACTTCCATAACGCACAAATCTTCAGTCCACGATGGAATAATCCACCGCCGTCCTCACCAAGTCCCTTTTCCACTAAGTGTAGCCAGCTCCATTATACCCAAGTTTGCAGAAAATCGATCTTTAGAAATGGATGTACTGTGAACACCGTGCATTTGAGAGGTTTTTTACTGCAATTTTCTAAAAATTGCCCACTTTTTTCGGAAAATTTCAGCATTACGCTTTTTTGATGAGATCAAGGTAACACTCTTCTCCCCACCGGTGCCGCCCCCCACTCATGACTGACAGCCTCTGTCTCCAATGTCAATAATCAGGGGAGAGCCACCGGTAGGTAGAAGTGAACCGTGTTATGCCCACCAGTGCACTTGTGATGCCATTTTGTCAAAGAAAAAAAAATAATTTCACAGCACTAGAACATTAAAGGCAAAAAAGGTATGCTTGGAAAGGTTTTACACAGCCCTGACCTGCAGTACCTTTACACATTTTAAGGGTCCACAGATTCCATTTAAACCTCTAACTTTGCAGAGCGCAGCAGTCAAATCATCATCGGCTGCTGTGCTCTGCACACTGAACCCATTTTGAGCTCAGCTCAATTGCAGAGCGCAGAAGATGAGCGGATTATCATTGGCTATTGCACATTGTATATTGAAGCTGAATGTGCAAAGAGCAGCAGCCAGTGACTCAGCTTGTCTGCTATGCTCTGCATAGGCAGCAATTGAGTTGACAAAGCGGAGCTCAATAACTATTTACTGCACAGAACACAACAGCGGATGATTATTTGACAACTAGATGGTGGCCCGATTCTAACGCATCGGATATTCTAGAATATGCATGTCCACATAGTATATTGCCCACTCACCTAGTATATTGCCCACTCACCTAGTATATTGCCCACTCACCTAGTACATTGCCCAGCCACCTAGTACATTGCCCAGCCACCTAGTACATTGCCCAGCCACGTAGTACACTGCCCAGTCACGTAGTATACTGCCCAGTCACGTAGTATACTGCCCAGTCACGTAGTATACTGCCCAGTCACGTAGTATATTGCCCAGCGACGTAGCATATTGCCCAGCCACGTAGTATATTGCCTAGTGACATAGTATATTGCCTAGTGACATAGTATATTGCCCAGCCACGTAGTATATTGCCCAGTCACGTAGTATACTGCCCAGTCACGTAGTATACTGCCCAGTCACGTAGTATACTGCCCAGTCACGTAGTATACTGCCCAGTCACGTAGTATACTGCCCAGTCACGTAGTATACTGCCCAGTCACGTAGTATACTGCCCAGTCACGTAGTATACTGCCCAGTCACGTAGTATACTGCCCAGTCACGTAGTATACTGCTCAGTCACGTAGTATACTGCCCAGTCACGTAGTATACTGCCCAGTCACATAGTGTATTGCCCAGTGACATAGTATATTGCCCCGTCACGTAGTATATTGCCCAGCGACCTAGCATATTGCCCAGCCACGTAGTATATTGCCTAGTGACATAGTATATTGCCTAGTGACATAGTATATTGCCCAGCCACGTAGTATATTGCCCAGCCACGTAGTATATTGCCCAGCCACGTAGTATATTGCCCAGCCACGTAGTATATTGCCCAGCCACGTAGTATATTGCCCAGCCACGTAGTATATTGCCCAGCCACGTAGTATATTGCCCAGCCACGTAGTATATTGCCCAGCCACGTAGTATATTGCCCAGCCACATAGTATATTGCCCAGCCACGTAGTATATTGCCCAGCCACGTAGTATATTGCCCAGTCACGTATTAATCTTGAATTGCATCGTGTCTTATTCTTCAGTAAGTAGAGAGAATATGTACAAGAAAGATAAAGTAAATTAATTGTAAAGTTACAAAACTTGAAATGATGAGGTGCACTTTCAGCATGTGATATCCAAGTTTGCTAAAAAGCCACAAACGCTCAGAAACCATAAACAGTCAATAGCTTTAAAATAGCATTACAGGGAGAGATCAAGGGTAAAAACCACATAAATCACCACAATTGTGGCCCACAAACTAGGTATCCCGAGCTCAGTGTGATGTATGCCAGTCTAAGTAAAAGTATCTCACCCAGATAGGTCCGTGTACGTGGTTGAACGCAGCCCCAACGCACGTTTCGCGTGGGCTTCCTCAGTTCTTATTACTATTTTTCTGGGTATTTTATTCTGTAGACAATTATATAGTAGATAAGAGAGCATCATACTGTGTATAGGGGAGCTGTACGGTGGAAGACTCGGGACATTATTAAATATAAAGTGGGCACTTATTGTTATAGGGGAACTCAGGTTACTGTTACTATCAAAGGGGCACTAAGGGCATTATTACTTTCTAGGGGGGCAGAATATGGGCACTGTTTTCTAGGGCACTTGCATCCGGCATTACTATATTCTAGAGGGTTGCTTTAGAATCTAGAGGGCACATAGTGCCACACAGTAGGTGCAGTAATAAGGACACATACCGCAGCAGCGGCTCAGTATTGTGGTATCAGCAGGATAAGGGGTTTGTGCAGGTTGGGAATAGATGGAGATGGGGCTGGAATATGAGAAGCGAAATGTGTCTTTGTTGTATTCTCTGCAGACGGGTCCTAGGTGGAAGAAGTTGTCATGTCGGTCTGGGCCAGATGGAAAAGATGGGAAAAATGAACGATTTCATCATAAAGAACGTCAGCGATAAGTCATTATCTGTAACTGTGCGGTGATCTCTTATATGTTCTGCAGGACTGGTATCTACCACTGACCATATGGCGGTAATATCCATGTTGGTCTTTATATAGAGACTAGATGGTGGCCCGATTCTAACGCATCGGGTATTCTAGAATATGCATGTCCACGTAGTATATTGCCCAGCGATGTAGTATATTGCCCAGCCACATACTATATTGCCCAGTCACGTAGTATATTGCCCAGCCACGTAGTATATTGCCCAGCCACATAGTATATAGCAGAGCCACATAGTATATTGCCCAGTCACGTAGTATATTGGCCAGCACAGAGCCACGTAGTATATTGCCCAGCGATGTAGTATATTGCCCAGCCACGTACTATATTGCCCAGTCACGTAGTATATTGCCCAGCCACGTAGTATATTGCCCAGCCACATAGTATATAGCAGAGCCACATAGTATATTGCCCAGTCACGTAGTATATTGGCCAGCACAGAGCCACGTAGTATATTGCCCAGTCACGTAGTATATTGGCCAGCACAGAGCCACGTAGTATAGACTTAAAAAAAATAAATAAACATATACTCACCTATAGCCCGTTGAAGTCCTGCTATACTCACCATCCGCCGCCTTTCTCGCTCCTCTCTACGCTCCCCGGACCGCTCCATTGCAAGCGGCAGCTTTCGGTGCCAGGGCTGGTGTGAGCAGGACCTATGATGACGTCGCGGTCACATGACCGTGACGTCACGGCAGGTCCTTGTCGCACACCAGCCCTGGGACGGGACCTCACCGGAAGCCGCCGCTTGCAATGGAGCGGTCCTGGGAGCGTGGCGAGGAGCGAGAAAGGCGGTGGATGGTGAGTATAGCAGGTTTTTTTTTTTTTATTATTTTTAACATGACATATTTTTACTATTGATGCTGCATAGGCAGCATCAATAGTAAATAGTTGGGGACAAACAGGGTTAATAGCAGCGGTAACGGAGTGCGTTACACCGCAGGCCTTTACCGCTGCCATTAACCCTGTGTGAGCGGTGAGTGGAGGGGATTACAGAGCGGGCGCCGGGCAGTGACTGCAGGGGAGTAGGGGAGGGACTAATCGGACTGTGCCCGTCGCTGATTGGTCGCGACAGCCATGACAGGCAGCTGCCGAGACCAATCAGCGAATGAATAACCGTGACAGAAGGACAGACACACAGACGGAAGTGACCCTTAGACAATTATGTATATAGATTATCTTCAGTAATAGTGCGGTCATCTGCTGAGGTTCTCCTCCACTATTAAGGTGCGTCACCCAGTTGTAATCAAGATTACCTGGTTAGGGGCCCACTCAGAAGCTTCGCCCCTGAACCAAAACCCGAGCTACGCCTCTGATTATCACCAGTTTCCTGGGACGCACTCCAGCAGTTAGAGTGATTGTAAGTCGGCATATGAAAGAATTCGGAAATGTGTAGAGTACTGTTCAGGCATCGAGTCAATTAGACTCATTCAGTGCAACAAGGAAGATCATAAATTTCTTCACCAGGAAATATGAGCCAATCATAAAAGCAAAGTCTTCAAGGTCATGACCGTAAAGCACATGGTCTGTGGTTAAGTGATGGAATATTAATGTAGATATTGGATTTTTTTTTCCTTTCTCAAGATCAATCAATGACGGGTTCTTATATTAACGGTTCTTGTCTACCAAGTCACACATTCAGCAAGGGAAGGAATAAAAGTATATGCACACATTAGGAAACCATACTGGTTGTCAACTTAACATTGTCAATCAGATATGCAAAATAGTAGTCAGATTATCCATACAAACCCTGAGGTGGTGAAACACGCCAACACACGTTTTGCCTTCTGACAAAAATATGGGTTACCGTTGACCCAGTTGCAGCAGAGAGAACACCTACCTAGTAACCCAAGGCATGCTATTACGCTGCAAATATCACATAATTCATATTAATTACCTTTTTATATGTCATGTAATATTATGTTATGCTATTAATGTAGCATACAACCAGCAAGGAATTATGGCTAGGATGCATTATGCCCTAGTAGTAGTAAGGTATGTTATGGTACTTTTAAAGGGGACCTGTCAGCCGATTCATGCTGGCCGAACCATAGGCAGCATGAATCAGAGACCGATCTATATTTTACCCCGAAACATTGGGGCATTACAGAGAAAAACATTGCTTAAAGTTAACTTGAGACAGAACGGCTAGACCAAGAAGCATGTCCCCTGGGATCTCCTTACATGTCACTCCCTTTGTGTATTAGGAAGACCAGCCAGTCTAAAAGATACCTTCACACTGAGCAACTTTAGAACGATAACGACAGCGATCCGTGACGTTGCAGAGTCCTGGATAGCGATATCGTTGTGTTTGACACGCAGCAGCGATCAGGATCCTGCTGTGACATCGCTGGTCGGAGCTAGAAGGCCAGAACTTTATTTCGTCGCTGGATCACCCGCTGTCATCGCTGGATCGGCGTGTGTGACGCCGATCCAGCGATGTCTTCACTTGTAACCAGGGTAAACATCGGGTTACTAAGCGCAGGGCCACGCTTAGTAACCCGATATTTACCCTGGTTACCATTGTAAATGTAAAAAAACAAACACTACATACTCACATTCCGATGTCTGTCACGTCCCCCGGCGTCAGCTTCCCTGCAGTGTCAGCGCCGGCCGGCCGTAAAGCAGAGCACAGCGGTGACGTCACCGCTCTGCTTTACGGCCGGCGCTTACACAGTGCAGGGAAGCTGACGCCGGGGGATGCGACAGACACCGGAATGTAAGAATGTAGTGTTTGTTTTTTTTTTACATTTACAATGCTAACCAGGGTAAATATCGGGATACTAAGCACGGCCCTGCACTTAGTAACCCGATGATTACCCTGGTTACCTGGGGACCTCGGCATCGTTGATCGCTGGAGAGCTGTCTGTGTGACAGCTCTCCAGTGACCACACAACAACTAAACAGCGACGCTGCAGCGATCGGCATCGTTGTCTATATCGCTGCAGCGTCGCTAAATGTGACGGTACCTTAACTGGACAATCGGAGACAAGGTGGCTATCCCAAGAGGCATATCCCCACTGGTATCTCCTTGACACCTAAGCTAGACTGACATGTTGCTCCCTGTGTGTATAGGGAAAATCACTCAGTCTAGCTGGGCAGCCAGGAAATGGCGGCTAGTCCAAGAGACAGGTCTCCACTGTCTTCTCACCAAGCTAGACTGACAGGTTATCCCTATACACACGCGCCTACGGAGAGACCTTTCAGTCAAGCTAAGTGAGTGTCAGGATCCAACAGATAGAGAAAAGGTCACAAGTTTGATCAAAAGTAATACATGTAATTACTTGAAATAACTATCACATGTGCTTCTGTATATACTGTAGAATTCTTCTCTAGCATTGCTTCTAGAGGGAAATAAGAACATCTACCAACCAATAACAAAAGAATCACATGCTGGCGACATACTACTTAGTTCTACCACCTCTGCCACGTGCAGGAGTCCAACAATGGTCTGTGATAAGACAACTAGTCTAATCATGTGCCCACGTGAACCCAGCACTGAGAAAAAGAAAAGGGAAGTTCAAACATTACAGCTAGAGTACGGTTTAATGTTATGATTAAATACTTGGAAAAAGAAGCAGAAATTGTGGTTTATTGGAATGAAGAAGAACATACTCATTTCTTTACCTCCAAATTTAGATTACGGTACCTGCTGTATCTACTGGATGGTTAAAGCTGGTTAAAGTGTAGATTTATAGGTGCTTCTCACAAAATTATGCCATCAAAAAGTTAATTTATTTCAGTTCTTCTACACAAAAAGTGAAACATTATATAGAGTCAATACAGAGTAATGTATTTCAAGTGTTTATTTCTTTTAATGTTGATTATGGCTTACAGCCAATGAAAACCCAAAATTCAGTATCTCAGTAAATTAGAATACTTTAGAACATCAGCTTGAAAAATTATTTTAAAATCTGAAATGTTGGCCTACAGAAATGTATGTTCGGTAAATGCACTCAGTACTTGGTCAGGGCTCAATTACTGCATCAATGTGACGTGGCATGGAGGCGAAGAGCCTGTGACACTGCTGAGGTGTTATGGAAGCCCAGGTTGCTTTGATAGCTGCCTTCACCTCATCTGCATTGTTGGGTCTGGTGTCTCATCTTCCTCCTGACAATACCCCATAGATTCTCTATGGGGTTAAGGTCAGGTGAGCTTGCTGGCCAATCAAGCAGTGCTATACTGTTGTTTTTAAACGAGATATTGGTACTTTTGTTAGTGTGGACAGGTTTTACATCTATAAAAGCTTTTTGGCAGAGGGAAAGATGAAGTGCACTAAAATTCCCTGGTAGACGGCTGCACTGACTTTGGTCTTGATTAAACACAGTGGACCTACACCAGCAGATGACATGGCTCTCCAAACCATCACTGATTGTGGAAACTTCACACTAGACCTCCAGCAGCTTGGATTGTCCGCCTCTCCACTCCAGACTCTGGGAACTTGATTTATAAATGAAATCCAAATTTACTTTCATCTGAAAACACCACCTTGGACCACTGAGCAACAGTCCAGTTCTTTTTCTCCTTGGCCCAGGTAAGACGCTTCTGGTGTTGTCTATTAGTCATGAGTGGCTTGGCACAAGGAATGCAACACTTGTAGCCCATGTTCTGGATGCGTCTGTGTGTGGTGGCTCTTGAAGCAATGACTCCAGCAGCAGTCCACTCTTTGTGAATCTCCCCCACATTTTTCAATGGTCTTTTCCTAACAATCCTTTCACAGCTGCTGTTATCCCGGTTGCTTGTGCACCTTTTTCTCCCACACTTTTTTCCTTCCACTCAACTTTGAAGAGCAAAAAGAAACGTTGGTATATTTTTTTGATAAAGTAAAATCTAACTTTTATTTGATATATCTATAAAAATAATAAACAGACAACAATCACCGTGCAAGTATAGTGCTGACTATGTTCACTCTACTCTACCAGGGGTCTCAAACTGCATTCCTCGAGGGCCTCAAACTATACGTGTTTTCAAGATTTCCTTAGCATTGCACAAGATGCTGAAATCATTCTCTGCAGGTGAATAAATTATCACCTGTGCAATGCAAGGAAATCCTGAAAACATGACCTGTTTGCAGCCCTCGAGGAATGCAGTTTGAGACCTCTACTTTACACCCTATGCTGAGTGTCTGCTTGACAGCGGAGGTTGGCACCCTATAGATATAAACGAGTAATGGCGCCCCCGCTCCTTGACGGCCGTCCCTTAGAACTCCTGGATGACCCTATGTTTGTGCTTCATTCAGTCAGCCATTTATACAAACATAGGGGAAGAGAGCATGATCGTATACCGTCCAAGGACTAGCAATAGAGACAGACAATTGGTAAATGTGCATACAAAGGGTAACCAAGATCACACTAATAAAGTGCATAATAAAAACATGTATGTATACCTTAGGCTACGTTCAGACTAGCGTTGTGCTAGTGTGCGTCGGGTTAGCGTCGGGCGACGCTGCGGCGACGCACGCGTCATGCGCCCCTATGTTTAACATGGGGACGCATGCGTTTTTGTTTGTTGCGTTTTGCGAACCATGCGTCTTTTTTGCCGCAAGCGTCGGACCAAGAAAACGCAACAAGTTGCATTTTTCTTGCGTCCGATTTTCGGCAAAAAACGACGCACGCGTCGCAAAACGCAGCGTTTTTGCGTGCGTTTTGCCGCGTTTTTGCGTGCGTTGCGTCGCCGACGCAGCGGCGCACAACGCTAGTCTGAACGTAGCCTAACTGTGCTGTTCCCTGCTGTATCAATACCTGCCTAACAGTGGAGGGAACAAAATCATTCACCATGCAGCAACAAAATATCAAGCCTCCTGATGATCCTTAAGTGGAGAAACGTGTAGACGTTCTCAGAACATTCAAACCATAAGTATCCCATATCTATGCTGTTATGTTGAGATTTCTATATATGCCTATGTCTCTACCCTTTTGATATATGGTGATCACAGACATCATTTGCTTTTACAGTGGGTGATCTGGTGGAGTAATGCTTTGTTTATCAAAGAGACTCCGTAATCTAGAGGTATATTCAACTCTCAATACCTCTTTTCCATATTGTCTTCATCACGAGATTTCTCATTACATGTCTCTTTTTAACATGCATCTGTTTAGAATTTGAAATAAGCGTTTTCACCTGCCTATATCATATTCTTTTGCTACACAGCCCTGTGGTAAATATTGTTATTTATCAAAAAGGGATACCCAGGGTCAGCCGCCTTGAAGCGGGGGCGCCATATCCGCTGACAATCAGGGTGCCAACCTCCGCTGTTAGGCAGCTATTGATACAGCATGGAACAGCATAGTTAGGTATACATAACTATGGTTTATAATGGCTGACTAAAAGAAGCACAAACATAGGGTCATCCAGTAGTTCTAGGCGTCGAGGAGCGGGTCGCCACTGCTCGCTTATACATATAGGGTGCCAACCTCCGCTTTCACGCAGACACTCAGCATAGGGTGTAAAGTGTAGAATGAATATAGTCAGCACTATATTTTCACAGTGATTGTTGTCTGTTTATTATTTTTATAGATACATCAAATAAAGTTATATTTTACTTTATTAAAAAATATACCGGGATTTCTTTTTGCTCTTCTTGATTTAATAAACCCTACTGATATATGGTTCTTCAAAACTTCCACTCAACTTTCCATTAATATGCTTGGATACAGCACCCTGAACAGCCAGCTTCTTTAGCAATGACCTATTGTGGCTTAGCCTCCTTGTGGAGTGTGTCAGTGACTGCCGTCTGGACATCTGTCAAGTCAGCAGTCTTCCCCATGATTGTGGAGCCTCATTTCATTGGCTGTAAACCATAATCATCAACATTAACAGAAATAAACACTTGAAATAGATCCCTCTGTTTGTAAGGACATATATATATAGTACAGATCAAAAGTTTGGACACACCTTCTCATTTAAAGATTTTTTTGTATTTTCATGACTATGAAAATTGTACATTGGCAGGGGAATATATATAAAAAACACTGCCTGTCCTTTTATTACATTAGACACAACCAGATTTTTTTTTTTATAAAGAAGTATTTCTGAAGTCATTTATGATGAGTAATCAAGGCCCTTGACTAGCTGATGGGGCGTTCATATCCCCAGACTAGTCGGCCTATTAGCGTGATAACTTACAAAAGCCAGCGTCATCACCTGTGCTGTACAAACTTTGCGCATGCGCACAGCTTCTTCCCTCACTATATTGAGCCTATGAAGCTGGGTGTATGTGTCCTGGATTCAGAGAGTTGCACAAAACATAATTGGAAGTCTCTGCACTTCCGATAATGCGCAGGACACATACACCCAGCTTCAGAGGCTAAATATAGTGAGGGAAGAAGCTGTGCGCATGCGCGAGGTCTGTACAGCGCTGGTGATGACGCAGTCTCTTGTAAGCCATGGTATTACGCCCACAGTGGCGTGATGACATGCTGAGTGGGCTTACTAGTCTAGACACTAACGCCTCATCAACTAATCAAAGGCCTCATTTACATATCATAAACAGACTTCAAAAATAATTTTTCTAGAGATCTGTTTATGTATGTAATATAACACAGGGACTGTTAAGCAGGGTGTCTACATATGCAAATGTGACTGCTGGTGGTTCTGGTGGCACGGGGACCTGACAGGTTCCCTTCAATATCTTCTGATGCCTTGGCATAAGACTCAGCCATGACTTGCAACTTTTACTAAAACTTCAGTCTCTAGGTAATACTTCAATCATAACCGTTAGGCAATTGAGAAGCATTAATTAGTAAGGAAGCGTTACAAATACAACGCTTAGATAACGTAATCATCATTCCTTGCAGATCACAGTGCTGTGACGTGTGATAATTGCTTCTACTTTGGGTGACAAAGCCATTGCTATATGTGACATGATGGTAAATGGCCCAGGCTACAGTCATCAGATGACATGGTCAGAAGTCCAAAACAACCAACTCAATGACTGAGGGACACAGAGGAGCAGAACATGGTGCTCCTTCCTTCCTTCAGGTATGATTTAGTCAAGTGTCGAAACGGAAAACAAAACATGACATATTGAATTGTCTTAAAGTTTGAATGACACGTAGGATGCCTGACGGCTTTCTTTCCGTGAAAGGTATTTGATCATCCTAGGAATGCCAGAAGCAAAATTAAGAATGAAAATTTTGGAGGCAAACAAAAAAAAAGAGAGAAATGTACGATTACTGCTGGTGCACTGTATGAATGGCGTAACTGCGCCTCTCACAGGAAAATGTGCCACCGATTCATTCAGGGTGAATGGACGTTCGATTAACCACTAGAGATGAAAACCATAGGTAGAACATGTCAGACGTTCTTTGCCAAGGAAGCTCTGGGTACTTTTTTTCCCTACACAGTTGTGTCAGAAAACAGTTTAGAGGCTTCAGTCATACAGCGTTATTATACATCAAGCCAAGCATGGGGAAATTGTCCCAGCTAAACTGTAGTTAATAAGTGGTGCTAAAAAGGTTGGATGTCTAACACGTTGGCAGGGGAAAAGGAGCATGCCAAAATGGTCAGTGAGAGCTGCCAGCCGTCCTCCTTACCCACATTACACATTCAACAGGACAGTGGAAGAGGAGAGAGGAATAAGCCCCTACCATATATGAGAAGATTGCATTGGGATCGTTAACCTTATGACCCCATAAATTTACAGTGCTTCCTCCTGGCTTTAACCCCACATTATTGGAAATTTACAAGGTGGGGTTACAGCTCCTGCAATCTAGCAGAAGCAAGGAGAAGAAAGAAGCCATTTATTACGGCTTCTGCATCTTACTTTGTCACATAATACTGAAGATCCTTTAGGACCCGGCTATCACATGAATAATGGGTTAGGGCCTAGAATTAATATGTCATAATATACACAGTATATCTACAAAAATATATATATATAAAGTTGTCAAAAATTCAAACTGCATGACTGTAAACATCCCTGACATTATCTGCAGGGGAATGCTCTGAAAGCCCCCTACACATTAGACTGCCGGCAGGTTTGGCCGACTTTAGTCTGACGTGTACAGGGCCTTCAATGTATGAGCGCAGCAGTTTCGGGTAAACTACCAGACTACAATGCTTTTTACTTATAGACACAAGCAGAGTTCCGGTGTGACTGGAGGTACAAAACATACCAAACCTCTTTTTATTATGAATTGGTTATATAGTGAAAATTCACAGGAAAAAAAAAATACTCCAATTATCTAGTAGCTAAAATATAACTAAATATTTAAAAATAAAATTATCCAATAGCGTGAATTAACCACTTTTCACCACCAAAGTATCAAAGGTACTATTAAAAAAAGGGAGGCGCCTATCCCTTTGATGTACTATTGGTTACCCTACCTAACAGCGGAGGTTGGCAGCCTAAATTCTGCGCAATGGCTCCCCCGCTCGTCGATGGCTCTCTCCCTGCTGGCCCTATTGTGGGGCAGGGGAGAAAAGAAAAATGGTAGATGAAAGGACGTACTGTATTTACATGTCAGGTACAGTCCTTTGTATACTCTGTAAGAATTTAATGTACATATATATTGATGTTAAACTTACCCTTAGTTTAGAGCTGCCTAACAGCGGGGTTGGCGCCCTAGATATAACGAGAATGGCACCCCGCTCCTTGAGGGCTGTCCCTTACTACACGTGTATGTAAGATGGCTTAATGAAGAGGGGGGAATCATCTCCTCAAACCGCACTAGTTTGTATACAGCACTATAGCCACTCTGATTAAATAAAGTGCTTAGTGCCTTATGTGCAGATAATAAGTAAATTATTCCATAAATGATACACCGAGCATCTTCAAAAATAGAGTATTCAATATTTGCCGGCAAATTTACACAGTCTGTGACAAATAAAGGGTCAGTCCTTTATTTCCTAACAAACGACGACACTTATATGTAATTAGCCTCTCAGGTACCCAGTGAGAAAAAAGCCAAAAGGCAACAGTGGATGGCATCACTGTCCCCGATGGGGCTCGCAATGTAGATTCCCCATCAGTATGTCTGTGGTGTGTGAGAGAAAACCGGAGAACCCGGAGGAAACCCACGCAAACACGGAGAGAACATAAACTCCTTGCAGATGTGATCCTTGGTGGGATTTTAACCCAGGACTCCAGCGCTGCAAGGCTGCAGTGCTAACCACTGAGCCAGTCGACATTCACACAGTTGGGCAGAGAATCACGTTGTGGGGAACTGGACATATTGAGAGGATTGGCAGTAGCGTTTTGCCTGGTAGTGAGGAAGATTATTATCATTAGTAATAAGACAATCTAGAATTGTATTTTGTTTTCCAAATTCTTTTGCTGCGTGACAAGAAAAAGCTGACTGGGGTCAGTTCAAATAAAAATATCCTGTGTGATAATGAAATCCTTTGTGTGGCAACCATCTTACATAAATGGTGGTGATCCAGTAAATTAATTTACCTCCAAGTTGTTACAGTGAAGTAGATTAGTAATGACTAAAGGTACCGTCACACTCAGCGACGCTGCAGCGATATAGACAACGAGCCGATCGCTGGAGCGTCGCTGTTTAGGTCGCTGTAGAGACGTCAAACTGCAGCACCAGAACGATGCAGGAGCGATCCAGTGACGTAACTTATCGTTCTCGCTGGTTGTTAGCTCCATGTAAAACATTGCTGGCATCGTTGCTTTTGCTGTCAAACATGACGATACACGCCGACCTGACGACCAAATAAAGTTCTGGACTTCTAGCTCCGACCAGCGATGGCACAGCGGGATCCAGATCGCTGCTGCGTGTCAAACACAACGAGATCGCTATCCAGGACGCTGCAACATCACGGATCGCTGTCGTTCTCGTTGGAAAGTTGCTCAGTGTGAAGGTACCTTAAGGCTAAGTTCACACTTGCATTTGGCTGGTCTGCGTAGGGCTGCGGACTTCTTCCCTTCAGATCCGCATGTGCATGCGTCCTACATACCTATCTTTAACATTGGGTACACAGGGACATGCGTTGTATGTGGAGGTGTCCGCATGCGTCGACATGCCCGCCAACATGCCCGCTGGGAACGCAACATGTATGCAATGCACAGCCCTGCGTACCCAATGTTAAAGATAGGTACGAAGGACGCATGCAGTAGTAGGCGGAGCTTAAGGGAGGAAGTACGCAGCCATACGCAGACCAGCTAAACGCTAAAGGTGAAATGAAGAAAATGCCCTCCTCTTCAACCCTACAATAGCTGAACCAAGTCTCCGAATCAGGCAAAGATGTCTGTCTGCTTCCCTGCACCAGAATGGAGGCGAGCAGACTAGTTTTTGGGTCTAGTGTGGATGGAACGTGAAACACTTCGCCAGATTCCAGATGTCTGGAGACAGAAAATAAGAAGGCCGGCAGTAACGGGATGTGCCATGACCTGTGGGAATAGATTATCTTCTCAAAAAGTGCTCCGCAGGCCTGTCAGGTCTTACAGATGGGTATTTTTGACTCAGAAGATAATATTTAAATGGATGCTATCCCAAAGCAAAAACCATACTGGGTACCCTGCGTCCCAAACTCAAGTAACTGGATTTGGTGCAGATTTTGTTTCATCTGAAACAACCTCAAATCAGATCAATGGAATGGATTTTCAGCTGCAAAAATGTTGGCAACAAAATCTGTAGCATGTGAATGAAGATGATAGATAGATAGATACTCAAATTGATGTTTGCTAGGGTTGAGCGAAACGGGTTGAAATTTTTCAAAAGTCGCCGACTTTTGGCAAGGTCGGGTTTCATGAAACCCGACCCGTCCCCAGTGTGGGGTCGGCCATGAAGTCGGCGATCTTTTGAATCTAGAATCGGAATTCCGATCCCGATTCCCGATATGTTTAAGATATCGGGAATTGGTATCGGAATTCAGATTTAAGTGTAAAATAAAGAATTAAAATAAAAAATATCGCAATACTTACCCTCTGACGCGCCCTGGTACTAACCGGGAACCTTCCTTCCTTAGAATCAGTCTTCCAGGACCCTGCGGTGACGTCGCGGCTTGTGATTGGCCGCGCGGCCGCCCATGTGACCGCTCGCGCGGCCAATCACAAGCCGCGACGTCACTGAAGGTCCTGGAAGGGCTGATTCTTCGGAAGGAAGGCTGCCGGAAAGAAGCAGGGCGCGTCCGAGGGTGAGTATATACCTAATAGGAATATACTCACCCTCGGACGCGCCCTGCTTCTTTCCGGCAGCCTTCCTTCCTAAGAATCAGCCCTTCCAGGACCTTCGGTGACGTCG
Organism: Ranitomeya imitator; assembly: GCF_032444005.1. Lineage (NCBI taxonomy): Eukaryota > Metazoa > Chordata > Amphibia > Anura > Dendrobatidae > Ranitomeya > Ranitomeya imitator. The sequence continues at coordinate 1,018,303,348 of NC_091282.1, forward strand.
CGGCTTGTGATTGGTCGCGTGAGTATATTCCTAATAGGAATATACTCACCCTCGGACGAGCCCTGCTTCTTTCCGGCAGCCTTCCTTCCTAAGAATCAGCCCTTCCAGGACCTTCGGTGACGTCGCGGCTTGTGATTGGCCGCGCGAGCGGTCACATGGGCGGGCGCGCGGCCAATCACAAGCCGCGACGTCACCGCGACGTCACCGCAAGGTCCTAGAAGGCTGATTCTAAGGAAAGAAGGTTCCCGGTTAGTACCAGGGCGCGTCAGAGGGTAAGTATTGCGATATTTTTTATTTTAATTCTTTATTTTACACTAAAATATGGATCGCAGGGCCTGAAGGAGAGTTTCCGCTCCTTCAGACCCTGGGAACCATGGAAACCCAATGCACTGCATTGGGTTTCGAGTTTCGCCCGACCCCGACTTTTTTATAGGATCGGCCAATTTCACTCGACCCGACTTTTTCAAAAGTTGGGTTTCGTGAAACCCGACCCGATCCTATAAAAGTAAAGGTCGCTCAACCCTAATGTTTGCTTTTCCCTCAGTATTACCGCAAGTACACAACCCCTTGCCGGTACAGCCCCCTCATTTTACACTATAAAAGTGGCTAACACAAGCCCACTTACCCTGCAGCCCACAACCCAGTGGCCGTCATCTTCCGCTCTTTGGTGGCGCAGCCTACAAGCGCTAATGGCTCCAGAACGCGCCTTGCTGCTCAAGGAGAGAACAGACTGGACCCCTAAAAAAAACGGGGAGCCTTGTAGGACTTGGCGTGGTTAGGCTATGTGCACACGTATTCTAGGTCCACAGCGGATTTGATAAATCCGCAGTGGAAAACCACTGCGGATTTATTGCGGACTTACCGCGTTTTTTCTGCGGTTTTCACAACTGCGGTTTTCCATAGGAGCAGCTGTAAAACCACTGTGGAATCCGCAGAAAGTGACATGCTGCAGAATGTAAACCGCTGCGTTTCCATGCGTTTTTTTCCGCAGTATGTGCACAGCGTTTTTGGTTTCCCATAGGTTTACATTGAACTGTAAACGCATGGGAAATTGCTGCGGACCCGAAGCTGCGGAAACGCTGCAGATCCGCAGTATTTTCCGCATCGTGTGCACATAGCCTTATAGTCATAACCAGGATGTCTTTTTTTCATCATCATGATCGTACGTCTCACGTCACATAAATGCCTACAGATCCTGCACTCGTACCATGGCAGCGATCACTGTGCAGCATGGTCCGGGAAACTAGACAATATTATTACTGGATTATAATGGCTTCTCCTGCATTTTCGTACAAGTAGTGGAAAGAAGAAAAGCCATCAGTACAGTCCTGTCTGTCACCCCTCCACCTTCATTCAGCCACCCCTCCCCCACAATCCCAGGAAGTCACATGTGGTCTTCTGCAGGAAAACTGGAAAAACAGCACCATGGTGTGACACAGTGGCCATGGGCCTAGGGGCGATCAGCTTACTGGCCACATCACCAAACCTCCATTCCCTGAGAAGGTTACAAAGATCGATGATAGAAACACATACAGGATCCATCCATCCCTACACACACTAGTTCTCCCATGTCTGGGGTATGGTGGGTTTGGGGTCTTGACTTGCCAAGCTCTTACCAGCCAGCCCCCCTCCTCCTCTGGCCCCGTGCCCCTTCCTCCTCTGCAGGATGAAGTAAGGATTGGCCCTCTCGGTGATCCACAGGGCGTTTGCCAGCAGCACTTCCTCGGGATTAATCCACATGGTCCGGGTGCAGCGGGCAGAGATCCTCAGGAAGCCTCCATGGCGGCGATGCGCTGCACTGTAATAACGTGTCCTCCACCGGGGACCTCCTGGCACTGGATGTCCGCACGGATCCCGGCGCTCACTCAGCGCTCATCCTTCCAGGGAGGCGTCATATATAAGCCTGGCCCCGTCACATCCTGGCTGCACCGCGGGGAGACCGTGGGGACGGGGCCAGGTGTGGGCACTGCAGGAGGGGGCGCTGTCCATGGTGCTGCAGGAGCCCCACTATGTCCTCACAGCGGGAGTCATGGAGGGGAGGAGACTGGAGAGTCAGCACATACTGGGGGCCGAGCCCGGCACAGAGCAAAGACAGCAGTGGTATCAAGAAAACGGCCTCACCGCCCTCCTCCCCTGTGTACACCCACAGTCTGCTTCCCTCACCTGTATACACAGCCCTCCTCCCCTGTATACACAGCCCTCCTCCCCTGTATACACAGCCCTCCTCCCCTGTATACAGCCCTCCTTCCCTGTATACACAGCCCTCCTCCCCTGTATACACAGCCCTCCTCCCCTGTATACACAGCCCTCCTCCCCTGTATACACCCACAGTCTGCTTCCCTCACCTGTATACACAGCCCTCCTCCCCTGTATACACAGCCCTCCTCCCCTGTGTACACCCACAGTCTGCTTCCCTCACCTGTATACACAGCCCTCCTCCCCTGTATACACCCACAGTCTGCTTCCCTCACCTGTATACAGCCCTCCTTCCCTGTATATACCCACAGTCTGCTCCCCTCACCTGTATACACAGCCCTCCTCCTCCCCTGTATACACAGCCCTCCTCCCCTGTATACACCCACAGTCTGCTTCCCTCACCTGTATACACAGCCCTCCTGCCCTGTATACACAGCCCTCCTCCCCTGTATACACCCACAGTCTGCTTCCCTCACCTGTATACAGCCCTCCTTCCCTGTATACACCCACAGTCTGCTCCCCTCACCTGTATACACAGCCCTCCTCCTCCCCTGTATACACAGCCCTCCTCCCCTGTATACACCCACAGTCTGCTTCCCTCACCTGTATACGCAGCCCTCCTCCCCTGTACACAGCCTCAGTCTGCTCCCCTCACCTGTATACACAGCCCTCCTCACCTGTATACACCCACAGTCTGCTCCCCTCACCTGTATACAGCCCTCCTGCCCTGTATACGCAGCCCTCCTCCCCTGTATACACCCACAGTCTGCTCCCCTCACCTGTATACAGCCCTCCTCCCCTGTATACACCCACAGTCTGCTCCCCTCACCTGTATACAGTCTTTCCCCTCACCTGGATACAGCCCTCATCTCCCCTGTATACGCAGCCCTCCTCCCCTGTATACACCAACAGTCTGCTCCCCTCACCTGTATACAGCCCTCCTCCCCTGTATACGCAGCCCTCCTCCCCTGTATACACCCACAGTCTGCTTCCCTCACCTGTATACGCAGCCCTCCTCACCTGTATACAGCCCTCCTCCCCTGTATACACATCCCTCCTCCCCTCACCTGTATACAGTCTTATCCCCTCACGTGTATACAGCCCTCATCTCCCCTGTACACGCGGCCCTCCTCCCCTGTATACGCAGCCTTCATCTCCCCCGTATACGCAGCCCTCATCTCCCCGTATACACATCCCTCCTCCCCTCACCTGTATACAGTCTTTCCCCTCACCTGTATACAGTCTTTCCCCTCACCTGTATACAGCCCTAATCTCCCCTGTATACGCAGCCCTCCTCCCCTGTATACACCAACAGTCTGCTCCCCTCACCTGTATACAGCCCTCCTGCCCTGTATACGCAGCCATCCTCCCCTGTATACACCCACAGTCTGGTCCCCTCACCTGTATACAGTCTGCTCCCCTCACCTGTATACACAGCCCTCCTCCCCTGTATACACCCACAGTCTGCTCCCCTCCCCTGTAAACGCAGCCCTCCTCCCCTGTATACGCAGCCCTCCTCCCCTGTATACGCCCAGTCTGCTCCCCTCACCTGTATACAGCCCTCATCTCCCCTGTATACACATCCCTCCTCCCCTCACCTGTATACAGTCTTATCCCCTCACGTGTATACAGCCCTCATCTCCCCTGTATACACATCCCTCCTCCCCTCACCTGTATACAGTCTTATCCCCTCACGTGTATACAGCCCTCATCTCCCCTGTACACGCGGCCCTCCTCCCCTGTATACGCAGCCCTCATCTCCCCCGTATACGCAGCCCTCCTCCCCCGCATATGCAGCCCTCCTCCCCTGTATACACCCACAGTCTGCTCCCCCCATTACCTATATAGACCTCTCAATATATACACACACATATACACACACACAGCTCTGGCAAAAATTAAGAGGCCACTGCAAAATGTTCAGTTTGTCTGATTTTTCTCTTTATAGGTATATTTTTGAGTAAACTGTAAATTGTTCTTTTATTCTATAAACTACTGACAACATGTCTCCGAATTTCCAAGCAATAAATTTTGTATTTATTTTCAGAAAATAAGAAATGGCCAATAAAAAGAAAAAAATGCATTGCTTGTAGACCTCAAATAATGCAAAGAAAACAAGTTCATAATCATTTAGAAACAACAATACTAATGTTTTAACTCAGGAAGAGTTCAGAAATCAATATTTTGTGGAATAACCATGATTTTTAATCACAGCTTTCATGCGTCTTGGCATGCTTTCCACCAGTCTGTCACACTGCTTCTTGGGCAAAAATGTAAGCAGTTGTTCTTTGTTTGTCGGCTTGTGACTATCCATCATCCTCTTGATTACATTCCAGAGGTTTTCAATGGGGCTCAGGTCGGGAGATTGGGATGGCCATGGCAGGGATCTGATGTGGTGGTCCTTCATCCACACCTTGATTGACCTAGCTGTGTGGCATGGCACATTGTCCTGCTGGAAACACCAGTCCTCAGAGTTGGGGAACATTGCCTGAGCCGAAGGAATCAACTGTTTTTCCAGGATAACCTTGTATGCGGCTTGATTCAGACATCCTTTGCAAACATTAATCTGCCCAATTCATCACCGATCCTCCACCAAATTTCACAGTGGGTGCAAGATACTGACATATGCCTCTCCAGGTCTCCGTCTAACCATTAGACCAGGTGTTGGGCAAAGCTGAAAATTAGACTCATCAGAGAAGATTATCTTACTCCAGTCCTCTATGGTCCAATCCTTATGGTATTTGGCAAACCTCAGCCTGGCTCTCCTTTGCCTCTCATTGATGAAAGGCTTTTTTCTAGCTTTATGTGACTTGAGCCCTGCCTCTAGGAGCCTGCACTTGCAGTGCCGTGCACTTCACCCCAACTGACATTCCTTTTGTAGGTCACTTGATGTCATCCTGCGGTTGCTGAGTGACATTCGAATAAGATGACGGTCTGTAGCTTTGTTGCCCCCAGTGTCTGCTGCTTGACCTTGTTGTAATGGACTGCCATCTTAGAATTTGTAAGGGTGGAGGCAACATGACACTTGCTGTGTCCCTCTGCTAGTAAAGCCAGAATTGAGCCACCTTGTCAGAATGCAGCATTAGTGCTGCACAAGAAGGCTCTTTTAGTTACAAACGCCTGGGAGGGGGTGGGGAGGGACAGGTTCACTTTAAGAGTAATGCAATAAATACACACGATTTTCAGGGTAAAATATACAGTGGGGCAAAAAAGTATTTAGTCAGTCAGCAATAGTGCAAGTTCCACCACTTAAAAAGATGAGAGGCGTCTGTAATTTACATCATTGGTAGACCTCAACTATGGGAGACAAACTGAGAAAAAAAAATCCAGAAAATCACATTGTCTGTTTTTTTAACATTTTATTTGCATATTATGGTGGAAAATAAATATTTGGTCAGAAACAAAATTTCATCTCAATACTCTGTAATATATCCTTTGTTGGCAATGACAGAGGTCAAACGTTTTCTGTAGGTCTTCACAAGGTTGCCACACACTGTTGTTGGTATGTTGGCCCATTCCTCCATGCAGATCTCCTCTAGAGCAGTGATGTTTTTGGCTTTATCGCTTGGCAACACGGACTTTCAACTCCCTCCAAAGGTTTTCTATAGGGTTGAGATCTGGAGACTGGCTAGGCCACTCCAGGACCTTGAAATGCTTCTTACGAAGCCACTCCTTCGTTGCCCTGGCGGTGTGCTTTGGATCATTGTCATGTTGAAAGACCCAGCCACGTTTCATCTTCAATGCCCTTGCTGATGGAAGGAGGTTTGCACTCAAAATCTCACGATACATGGCCCCATTCATTCTTTCATGTACCCGGATCAGTCGTCCTGGACCCTTTGCAGAGAAACAGCCCCAAAGCATGAGGTTTCCACCACCAATCTTTACAGTAGGTATGGTGTTTGATGGATGCAACTCAGTATTCTTTTTCCTCCAAACACGACAAGTTGTGTTTCTACCAAACAGTTCCAGTTTGGCTTCATCAGACCATAGGACATTCTCCCAAAACTCCTCTGGATCATCCAAATGCTCTCTAGCAAACTTCAGACGGGCCCGGACATGTACTGACAAGCAGTGGGACACGTCTGGCACTGCAGGATCTGAGTCCATGGTGGCATAGTGTGTTACTTATGGTAGGCCTTGTTACATTGGTCCCAGCTCTCTGCAGTTCATTCACTAGGTCCCCCCGCGTGGTTCTGGAATTTTTGCTCACCGTTCTTGTGATCATTCTGACCCCACGGGGTGGGATTTTGCGTGGAGCCCCAGATCGAGGGAGATTATCAGTGGTCTTGTATGTCTTCCATTTTCTAATTATTGCTCCCACTGTTGATTTCTTCACTCCAAGCTGGTTGGCTATTGCAGATTCAGTCTTCCCAGCCTGGTGCAGGGCTACAATTTTGTTTCTGGTGTCCTTTGACAGCTCTGTGTTCTTCACCATAGTGGAGTTTGGAGTCAGACTGTTTGAGGGTGTGCACAGGTGTCTTTTTATACTGATAAGTTTAAACAGGTGCCATTACTACAGGTAATGAGTGGAGGAAAGAGGAGACTCTTAAAGAAGAAGTTACAGGTCTGTGAGAGCCAGAAATCTTGATTGTTTGTTTCTGACCAAATACTTATTTTACACCATAATATGCAAATAAAATGATAAAAAAACAGACAATGTGATTTTCTGGATTTTTGTTTGTCAGTTTGGCTCCCATAGTTGAGGTCTACCTATGATGTAAATTACAGACGCCTCTCATCTTTTTAAGTGGTGGAACTTGCACTATTGCTGACTGACTAAATACTTTTTTGCCCCACTGTATACATTATCATTAAATTTTATACTGATCTCTCTATACATATTATACACTAGACTGTGGCCCGATTCTAACGCATCGGGTATTCTAGAATATGCATGTCCCCGTAGTATATGGACAATGATGATTCCAGAATTCGCGGCAGACTGTGCCCGTCGCTGATTGGTCGAGGCAACCTTTATGACATCATCGTCGCCATGGCAACCATGATGACATCTACGTCGATACTGTGCCCCTCGCTGATTGGTCGGGACCGCCAGAGACGCGGGATGTCTACGTCCTTTATGACATCATCGTCGCCATGGCAACTATGATGACATCTACGTCGATACTGTGCCCCTCGCTGATTGGTCGGGACCGCCAGAGACGCGGGATGTCTACGTCCTTTATGACATCATCGTCGCTGTGCCCGCTGCTGATTGGTCGAGGCCGCCAGGCCTCGACCAATCAGAGAGCCGGGATTTCCAGGACAGACAGACAGACAGAAAGACAGACAGACGGAAAAACCCTTAGACAATCTATATATATAATTGTCTAAGGGTTTTTCCATCTGTCTGTCTGTCTGTCTTGGAAATCCCGGCTCTCTGATTGGTCGAGGCCTGGCGGCCTCGACCAATCAGAGACCGGCACAGCATCGACGTAGAAATCCCGCGTCTCTGCCGCCAGGCCTCGACCAATCAGCAACGGGCACAGCGACGATGTCATAAAGGACGTAGACATCTCACGTTTCTGATTCAGCGACGGGCACAGTATCGACGTAGATGTCATAATGGTTGCCATGGCGACGATGATGTCATAAAGGTTGCCTCGACCAATCAGCGACGGGCACAGTGTGCCACGAATTCTGGAATCATCATTGTCCATATACTACGGGGACATGCATATTCTAGAATACCCGATGCGTTAGAATCGGGCCACAATCTAGTTATATATATAGATGGGCAGCATCGGGGACCCCTGATCTCTCTATACATATTATACACTAGATGGTGGTCCGATTCTAACGCATCGGGTATTCTAGAATATGCATGTCCACGTAGTATATTGCACAGCCCACATAGTATATTGCCCAGCCCACATAGTATATTGCCCAGCCACGTACTATATTGCCCAGCCACGTACTATATTGCCCAGCCACGTACTATATTGCCCAGCCACGTACTATATTGCCCAGCCACGTAGTATACAGCACAGAGCCATGTAGTATATTGCCCAGCCACGTAGTATATTGCCCAGCCACGTAGTATATTGCCCAGCCACGTAGTATATTGCCCAGTCATGTAGTATACAGCACAGAGCCACGTAGTATAGTGCCCAGCCACGTAGTATAGTGCCCAGCCACGTAGTATAGTGCCCAGCCACGTAGTATAGTGCCCAGCCACGTAGTATAGTGCCCAGCCACGTAGTATAGTGCCCAGCCACGTAGTATAGTGCCCAGCCACGTAGTATAGTGCCCAGCCACGTAGTATAGTGCCCAGTGATGTAGTATACAGCACAGAGCCACGTAGTATGTTGCCCAGCCACGTAGTATATTGGCCAGCCACGTAGTATAGTATAGCGGACCCGACCAATCAGCAACGGGCACAGCGATGATGATGTCATAAAGGACGTAGAAATCCCACGTTTCTGATTCAGCGACGTGCACAGTATCGACGTAGATGTCATAATGGTTGCCATGGCGACGATGATGTCATAAAGGTTGCCTCGACCAATCAGCCACGGGCACAGTCTGCCGCGAATTCTGGAATCATCATTGTCCATATACTACGGGGACATGCATATTCTAGAATACCCGATGCGTTAGAATCGGGCCACAATCTAGTCTATATATATATAATTGTCTAAGGGTTTTTCCGTCTGTCTGTCTGTCTGTCCTGGAAATCCCACGTCACTGATTAGTCGATGCCGTCAGGGTATCGCATCGGGTATTCTAGAATATGCATGTCCCCGTAGTATATGGACAATGATGATTCCAGAATTCGCGGCAGACTGTGCCCGTCGCTGATTGGTCGAGGCACCCTTTATGACATCATCGTCGCCATGGCAACCATTATGACATCATCGTCGCTGTGCCCGTCGCTGATTGGTCGAGGCCGCCAGGCAATCAGAGACGTGGGATTTCCAGGACAGACAGACAGACAGACGGAAAAACCCTTAGGCAATTATATATATAGATGGGCAGCATCGGGCACCCCTGATCTCCGTATACATATTATACATGGGCAGCACTGGGCACCCCTGATCTCCATATACATATTATACATGGGCAGCATCGGGCACCCCTGATCTCCATATACATATTATACATGGGCAGCATCGGGCACCCCTGATCTCCATATACATATTATACATGGGCAGCATCGGGGACCCCTGATCTCCATATACATATTATACACTAGATTGTGGCCCGATTCTAACGCATCGGGTATTCTAGAATATGCATGTCCCCGTAGTATATGGACAATGATGATTCCAGAATTCGCGGCAGACTGTGCCCGTCGCTGATTGGTCGAGGCAACCTTTATGACATCCTCGCCATGGCAACCATTATGATATCTACGTTGATACTGTGCCCGTCGCTAAATCAGAAACGTGGGATTTCTACGTCCTTTATGACATCATCATCACTGTGCCCGTCGCTGAATCAGAAACGTGGGATTTCTACGTCCTTTATGACATCATCATCACTGTGCCCGTCGCTGAATCAGAAACGTGGGATTTCTACGTCCTTTATGACATCATCATCACTGTGCCCGTCGCTGATTGGTCGAGGCCTGGCGGCCTCGACCAATCAGAGACGCGGGATTTCTACGTCGATACTGTGCCCGTCGCTGATTGGTCGAGGCCTGGCGGCCTCGACCAATCAGACGTGGGATTTCCAGGACAGACAGACAGACAGAAAGACAGACAGAAAGATGGAAAAACCCTTAGACAATTATATATATAGATGGGCAGCACTGGGTACCTATAATCTCCGGTACATGAGCAGCTTCGGGCAGCACTGCATTTCCCTAATCCATATACTCTACATCTACAGAGCTGCACACCCCAATCTCCCTAGCACACAATATTCATATATGCCAGTGCTTCTCAAGCTGTGGGGCACCCCTAGTTTTTGGTGATGTGCAGCTGGGAAGATAGTTTTTACAAAAGTGGTAAAAAGGGGCACACGTTCTCTGGCTGCAGCAATCGTTGTGATTGAGCAATATTGTAATCTAATTTTCTACAAAGTTTAACAATATACAGAGTTTAGGAGACATATTAAAAATTAAGTGATCAATATTTGTAATTTTTGCTTGGTCTGCCTGGGCCGGTGAGACTCCACTAGAAATAGTCTGAGAAGCCCTGGTGTACACACTATACTGCAGCACTGAAGGGGACACCTTATCTGGTACTTTTATTATTTTAAAAAATTTATTTTTTTTACATGTAAACCATCAAGATACGAAGCATGGAGGTTCAGCATACATCCTGATGCACAACTACTACAAAATGTACACTATGTTATGACCAATCACTGACAAGATATTCCGAGGTTCATAGCTGCAGTGTAGGAACTTGTTTTTGTTTTTGGCTGGTGACATGGTTCCTGCCCTATAAACATGTGTCAGACTCTACTTGTGAAGTATTCCATCCTGGAATGTGGCGGAGTAACCATGCTGTGTGTGGACACATGGATGTGTATAATGTATTGATGATGCTGTGCTTAGTCACTGTTGTTTTGTCTTTTAAAATGCTTGTAAACAGTTTTCGACAGCTAGTTTTACAATATATGCATGCTGTGTTTTGAAAAAATACTAAATGACTCCAAAAATGCTACAAAAATACAAGGAAAAAGAAAAAAAGTGTTCAGTATAGGAGCCTCCTAAAAATTTGCTCAAAAAGTCCCTTGGCCTTGGGTATAGGCAAACATAACTATTGGTTACTAACAAATTGCAGTGACCGAAAACCAAGATAACATGCTATTGCCGCAAATAGACAAGGTTTCAAATGTGAACATCTGCGTGGCTTTGCACGTAACGCTGCGGATTACATGCAATATAACACATATTATCTGTTTGAAACCAAAGCCCATACATTCAATTTCCAGTGCATCGCCAGGCAAAGGCCAATCCAGTTGGTTGTCCACTTTTTTTCTGCTTTTGACTTTGTTTAAAAAGAAAAACTGAATCAAAAACTGAAAAAAAAAAAAAAAAAAAAAAAAGAAGAAAAAAAAAAATGCGATTCCATGCTGAACAGAGAGGACCTTTCATGGCTTAAAAAAAAAAAAAAAAAAAAAACACCACCACCCTACTGACTACCCTGCAATAGCTGCTTTTTTAGGTGCTTCTCTGCTCCAAAATTATGCCTCCTTGCTCCCCCCAGTAATTGTTCAAATGTTTCCTTCAACCAACTGGGCGTACACCATAGAACTTTTGTTATAAAGAAGAAAAAAGCAAACACACACAGGAAAATTCTGTGCTATAAACAAAATTAGTTTCAAGGAGGCCACAGAATAAAAGAAAACAATACCAATATTCTAATTATTGTGTGAATGTTCTGCCAAGTTTTATGTGGGTGCAATCAATTTTGATGACAAATATTTATAAAAACAGCAAAACGGCAGAGATGCTTCCCTGCAGGTAAGCATCTCTGCCGTTTTGCTGTTTTCTGAATTTTTGGAGGATCTCTGAATCCTCTTTTTGTGCTATATTTGTTTGACAAATGTTTCTGCAATCATTACTTGGTAGCAATTATTTTTTTTTTTTAGTTTTCGTGGCATAAAACCCCCCCGATTCTAACGCATCGGGTATTCTAGAATATGTATGTACGTACGTACGTACGTGGTTAAATTCCACACCAATGTCGCTAATTGGTCGCGCCTGGCTGGACGATCAGCGAAGCGTGGTTCAAATCTGGCGCCAATTCGTGGCCGGACTGTGCCTGTTGCCGATTGGTAGCTCACGGCAGGCCGCGACCAAACACTGAAGCGGTGTTTAAATCCCGTGCCAATATGCGTGGTTTAAATCCCGCATCAATTCGAGGCAGGACTGCGTCTGTCGCTGATTGGTCGCAGGATGTCGGTGGTCCGGGGCGCTGGATGTCGGGGGTTCAGGGTGCAGGATATAGTACAGCCACTTAGTATATAACACAGCCACGTAATATGTAGTATATAGCACAGCCCACGTGCTATATAACAGACAGCCACGTAGTATGTTATGATCTGGTGGCTTTGGAGCAGCATGTGACGTACTCTGGAGAAGGTGGTACCTGTACTGACCGCAAACCCTGAACTTAGCAGCGCAACTAGAAGTAGCCATGGGATGTACCTAACACTCCCTAGACACCTCGACACAGCCTAAGGACTAAGTTCCCCTAAAGAAAGAAACGGGAAAACTATCTTGCCTCAGAGAAAATCCCCAAAGGATAGACAGCCCCCCACAAATATTGACTGTGAGAGGAGAGAGAAATGACAAACGCAGACTGAAATCAGGATTAGCAAAGGAGGCCTTTCTAGCTAAAAAGAAAGAATAGGACAGAGTACTATGCGGTCAGTATTAAAACACTAGAAAATATCCACCACAGAAAATACAAATCTCCACATCTGACTAAAGACATGGAGGGTATATCTGCATCTCCAGAGATACCGCTTGGCTGCAAAAAATCCTTACACAGACAAAGCTGGACAAGACAAAACATGAAAATGCACTGAACTATAAGGCCCACAGCATGTGGACAGCAAAAACAAAGCCAGGACTTATCTTTGTTGAAAAGCACAGCAAACAGGAGATACCAGAAAGGGATGTGAATCCTCCAAAAACAATGGACAACTGGCACTGACTAAAGGATCAAGCAGGACTAAATAGCTGAGTCCAAATTGCAAAAAGTGAACACACCTGATAAATGCTGCGATCCACAGACAGCAGCACTACCACTTATAACCACCGGAGGGAGCCCAAGAGCAGAATTCACAACAGTAGTACAGCCACATAGTATGTAGCGCAGCCGCTTAGTATGTAGCGCAGCCGCTTAGTATGTAGCGCAGTCGCTTAGTATGTAGCGCAGCCGCTTAGTATGTAGCAGCCACTTAGTATGTAGCAGCCACTTAGTATGTAGCAGCCACTTAGTATGTAGCAGCCACTTAGTATGTAGCAGCCACTTAGTATATAACACAGCCCACGTAGTATATAGCAGTCATGCAGTACATAACACAGCCCACGCAGTATATAACAGCCCACGTAGTATATATCAGTCGCACAGTATATAACACAGCCCACGTAGTATACAGCAGTGTAGGCACCACATCTCTGTAAAAAAATTAATAATTAAAATAAAAAAGTTATATACTCACCCTCCGGCATCTACCAAAGTTGTCCCGATGCGTGTGAGGCTGCCGCCAGCTTCCGTTCCCAGTGATGCATTGCAAAATTACCCAGATGACTGAGACCGCTAAGTCATCTGGGTAATTTTGCAATGTATCACTGGGAACGGAAGCTGGCAGCAGCCTCGCCGCTCGCGTGCATCGGTGGACGTCCGAAGGTGAGAATAGCACCATTTTTTTTTATTATTATTTTTAACATTAAATCTTTTTACTATTGATGCTGTTTAGGCAGCATCAATAGTAAAAAGTTCGTCACACAGTGTTAATAGCAGCGTTAGACTGAGTTACACCGCGTTATGCTGCGGTGTAACGCAGTCGGTTTAACGGACTGCTTAAACTATGTTGTTGGCAGGCGCTGACTTTGGGGGGGAGGGGGGGAGTAGGGAGGGGCTACTGACTGCAGGGGAGTAAGGAGCGGCCATTTCGCGCTGGACTGTGCCTGTCGCTGATTGGTCTCGGCCGGCTGGCCGCGACCAATCAGCGACTTGGGATTTCCGTGACAGACAAACAGACAGACAAACAGACAGACGGAAGTGTCCCTTAGACGATTATATATATAGATTTGCGCCACTCATTCCAGCAATGTCACTGCGTCTCTGAAGCCAGGTGTACATTTCCCGGCTTCAGAGGCCCGCACTGAGCATGTCCGAAAGCCATCTTCTAAATTTCCGGACATGCGCAGTGCGCGCCCCTGAAGACGGGAAGTGTGCACCTGGCTTCAGAGACGCAGTCACGCAGCTGGAATGAGTGGTGCGTATGCAGTAGATTTGCATGAGTGGCAATGACAACACTTGTGCAAATTACGTTATCACACCCATAGGGGCGTGATAACATGGTACAAGGGCTGACTAGTATTGGGAAACTAACACTCATCATCTAGTCAAAGCCCTCGTCAGCATAGGAAACTGGGGCAATATACCGTATATGCTCGAGTATAAGCCGAGATTTTCAGCCCAGTTTTTTAGGCTGAAAGTGTCCCTCTCCGCTTATACTCGAGTCATTGTCCCAGGGGTCAGCGGTGGAGGGGGAGCCTCAGGAGTGGCGGCTGTCACATCATACTCACCCCTCCTGATGCAGTCTCTGCACTTCCCTGCTTCTCAGATGGTCTCTGGCACTGGCAGCTTGTACCTGTGTTCAGCGGTCACGTGGTACCGCTCATTAATGTAATGAATATGGATGCGACTCCACTCCCATAGGCGTGGAGCACATATTCATTACTTTAATTAGCGGTACCACGTGACCGCTGAACACAGGTACAAGCTGCTGGTGCCGGAGAGACCATCAGAGAGGCAGGGACTTGCAGAGACCGCGCCAGGAGGAGGTGAGTATGACAGGGGAGAGTGAACCATGCGATATTCACCTGTCGCCGGTCCACCGCTGTGCTGTGTCTTGTGTGTCCTCTGGCTGTGACGTTCAGGTCAAAGTGCGCGATGACGTGGTTAGTGCACGCCCTCTGCCTGAAGAGTCACTGCAGAGACCCATAAGAAACAGCGGCGCGCAGCGGTGGAACGGGGACAGGTGACTATCGTAAGTGCTAGGGGCCTGAGCCAGCGGCGACACCGGCACCTGGCCCTCATAGCGCTCTGATGTCCCCACCTGCTCAGGACACCGACACCTTGCTCCCAGCGATGAGGATGTCATTTTTTTATTTTTTTTTTTAAATCGCAGCAGCATATGGTGCATATTATTCTATGGAGCATCTTCTATGGAGCAGCATATGGGGCATATTATTCTACGGAGCATCTTATGGGGCCATCAACCTTTATGGAGCACTATATGAGGCATATTATTCTATGGAACATCTGATGAGGCCATCATTAACCTTTTATGCAGCATTATATGGGGCATATTTTAATATGGAGCATCTTATGGGGCCATTATTATCCTTTGTGCAGCATTATATATGGGGAGTATTTTGTATGGAGCATCTTATGGGGCCATTATTATCCTTTGTGCAGCATTATATGGAGAGTATTTTGTATGGAGCATCTTATGGGGACCATCGTGAACTGTATGGAGCATTATATGGGGCTCTTGATTCAATATGGATATTAAAAAACATTTAACCTACTGATGTCTCAATTTTACCTTTATTGGTATCTATTTTTATTTTTTAAATTTACCAGTAGCTGCTGCATTTCCCACCCTAGGCTTATACTCGAGTCAATAAGTTTTCCCAGTTAAGGGTCTCGGCTTATACTCGGGTCGGCTTATACTCAAGTATATACGGTATATACTTTTTTAAAACCTCATTTGTACAGAAAGACGTTTTACGATGTTAGGCAGGGAATTAAGGCTTGGTTCACATTGCGTTCAGGGGCAACGTTAAACGGAGTGTGTTACACCGTGGCATAACGCGGTGTAACGTACTCCGTTAACGCCGCCATTTAATGCAATGTCGGATGCATCGCCTAGCGCACGCCCAGAATGGGCGTGCGCTAGTGATGCGCCGTCATTGAGTGACGGACCTGAGACGCGGGCTGCAGCGTTTCTGGGTCCGTCACTGCCAGCGCAGATGGAGCTATTGAAGCTCCATCTGCGCTAGCGTGATGTAGCGCAGGCACTTGCGCTAGCAGCAGCCCGTTAGCGTATGTGCTGAACGGGCTGCTGCTAACGCAATGTGACCCTAGCCTTACTCCTAAATAAGTGAATGCTGCTGGGCTGGAGGGCATGGGGGACCTGACATGTATCCAGGGTTAAGTTGATGACTGATTTGTAGCTAGGCTAAATTCACACTTCATTTTTCATGTATGAGAAAAACAACAACTGTTTTTACCTCAGTGTTCTGGATCCATGTTAAGTCCATGAGAGATCTGTTTTACTTGAATAGAAAAAAACAAATAAAAACAAACAGCTTCTCCTACCAACCACCGTAATCAGTAGAAAGCAGCACTCAGATGCCATCTGTGTGTCATCCGAGTGCCGTGTAGGTCTTTTTTTTCCCCCATTCAGTTTAATATGCAACTTTGGTCTGAAACACAGGTTAAAGTAAGACACATTTTATTTTATTTTTTTGCTGACAATCAGTCGACATAAAAAAAAACTCACATGAAAACGTAATGTGGTGGTACACCATCTTGGGTGTCAGGTATGAGCATTCCTACATGAACAGTTTCCTGGAAAGTGGATTGGTTGTCATGGGCCAGTTGAATGGCCACCAATGTCTCCCGATCTGACCCCCTTAGACTTTTATCTTTGGGGTCATCTGAAGGCAATTGTCTATGCTGTGAAGATACGAGATGTGCAGCATCTGAACAACGGATACTGGAAGCCTGTGCTAGCATTGCTTCTGTCGTGTTGCTATCAGTGTGTCAAGAGTGGGAGAAGAGGGTTGCATTGACAATCCAACACAATGGGCAGCATTTTGAACACATTTTATAAGTGGTCATAAACTTGTAAATAACTCATGAAAGACTAAAGTTACGTTAAAACCAAGCACACCATTGTTTTTCTTGTGAAATTCTCAATAAGTTTGATGTGTCACGTGACCCTCTTCCCATTGGAAAAAATAAGCGCACTGCGTTTTACCTGCGGAAAACGCTGTGTTATCTGCACAAAGAATTGACATGCTGCGGAAAATAAACCGCAGTGTTTCCACGAGCAGAGCATGTGCACTGCGGATTTTGTTTTCCATAGGTTTACATGGTACTGTATAACGCATGGAAAACTGCTGCGAATCCGCAACGTGTGCATATACCCCAACTCTGCTGCCTCATTAATGAATGGATCAGTCTGGGTTTCATCTGAATCACATATTTCCAACATTTAGATGGAAACCCTGAGCACAAGATACATTTTCTCTACCCCAAAATGCCACCAATAAAAGCCTCCATTCAACTCACAAAAAATACGTCCCCACTCGGGTCAGCCGCCTGTTAACAGAAGTATTGGGGGTGTCCAAGTTACTGGTTGCATAAACGTTCTGGAAAAGTGACATGTCTCCAACTAAAAAAAATCTAGCGAAATCTGCACTCCTAAATCCAAGATGTCCCCCTCCCTTCTGAGCCCCACAATGTGCCTTAATTTACAGGTGCGTGGCTCCAGAATCACAAGATGGGCACAATGTATTGGGTACTACAATGTACTGGGCACTACAGTGGCATATTTGCAATTTTAATTTTGTAACTTCCACTGCGTGTTTACTTCTGAAAAACATTCATAGCGTAAAAATCAACACTTCACCACAGATGAATTCCCAGAGGGGGGGATTGCATTAAGGTGTCACTTGAGTGGGGGTTTCACTACTTAGGCACAACAGGGGTTCTGCAAATGGAGTCCACAAACTATCCTAGAGAAATCCGCACTGCAAAAGTCAAATGGCGCACTCTCCCTCCTGAGCCCTGCCCTGTGGTCAAATAGTATTGGCTTATATGAGGTATAGCCACGTTCAGGAAAAAAAAAAAAATTGTAACAAATTATGACACCTTTTTTAACCAATTTTCCCTTGTGAAAATAAATCTGGGGCAAAAACAGTATTTTACTGATAAAAATATAATTATTTGGTAATTCTTTGTAGTTCTTCATCACAGAATGGTATCAAATTTTGTGACACTTGTGGTGTCAGTAGCTTCACTAGATGTATTCACTGAGGGGTGCACTTAGCCTCAGACTGGTTCCATACATCAATTTTTGTAGTGGTTGCGCTATCGGTTATTTTTGTGAATAGATTACGGATCCATTAAAATTAATGTGATTTTAACGTGTTGTTTTTTTGTAGACAAATATCCATAAACTCCCCCATCCCCCCCAAAAAAACCAGACCTGTCCGGCGTTGATCCCTTTTGCATATCGAACCAGCCAGTGCAAATAAAAACAAACAAAAATACTACGTGGATGTCATCTAAGTGCTGTTAAGATTTTACTGTCACATAGGCCACTCAACGTCACTTCAAATGTGATGTGGTCCCTGCAAAAATATAGTTTTGTAAATTTTAATCGGAAAAAGGAAGAATTGCTGCTAAACTTTTAATCCTTCTAACTTCCAAAAAAAGAAAGATTAGGTTTTAAAAAATGATGGTGATGTAAAGCAGACCTGTGGGAAATGTTATTTATTAACTATATTGTGCAATTTAACTATCTAGATTAAGGGCATAAAAATTTTCTCCAAAATTTCAATATTTTTCACAAATAAACTGAAAAAAAATATGTTAATAAATTTACCAATAACATGAAGTGCAATGTGTCACAAAAAAAAAATCTCAGAATGACTAGAATCTGTTGAAGCGTTCCAGACAGTAGCGTAGCTACCAGGGGGGCAAAGGGTGCGGCCGCCCCGGGCCCACCACTCACAGGGGCCCACCTGGAGCTACACTACACTTAATTATATCAGCGTGCACAGCCCGCTGATATAGTTATCTCCATGCTCCGTTGTAGAGCAGGGAGACACGATCTCCCTGCACTACCGCGGGCAGTGACCGGGGAGAGCCAGAGGAACTCATGCAGAGGGAGGATAGGTGCCTGCACTGTACCTGTCTGCTGGCTCCAGCATACAGCAGAGTCATGCCCACATTGCACGCTGTGTGAGCGTGTCTGCTCTGCTGCAGAGAAGTCAGGAGGAGGACCAGGGCACGACTTCTGTGAGTGTCCAGAGAAGAACATGACATAGGGTATACGTGAGTTCCGTGACCTGGAAAAAATTACCCCAACCCCCTTAAACAGATCTCTTAACAATCTAAAGAATAAACTTCTAACGTACTCAAAACAGCAGACGGAGACATATGTTGGATTTAATTGGCCACAGCAGCCATTTTATTAAATAAAAGATAACAGAACTTTTATGACAACCCAGAATAGGAGGGGCGGTCCTCGAAGCCCCAAAGTTATAAAAAACTCAGTATCCCAAAAACTCCACAATGTTCAGCCCAGGATGAGTCTTACCCCCAGCCGTAAAGCACCAGCTCAGGGATAGATAACAACCAATCCTGGTCCACCGAACCCACCCCCATGCCAGGGGTCCATAAATCCACCTCACGCGGAATAACCGTACCGCGCCTTGTTAAATTCTCTCATGGGGTGTCCAGGACCTCTCAAGATCCCCACCCCATTGAACCACGATTTACCATTTCCACCGACTTCGAGGACCTCCACCCCCGCCAACTGCCGTGACAATACCCTGACAGCATTCACATAACAAAATAAATACATTTAGACGCCTCTTAAAACAATACTCCAAAAGCCCACATATGCCGACTTCACCCCCCCCATTACCCTAACCAAAAAAGGGAGGGTGGGCGGGAGATTCCTCACTTGTCACGCAGGCACCTAAAATGGATGCCTGCGTGAGGAGCGTGCCCCTTTTTATGTGCCCCCTCCCCACAGTCCCCTAGTTCCACCCCTTATTTTCAAAAAATGCCCCTAAAGCCACCCCTCAAGTTCCCAGTTAACCCCTTACCACCGTATCCCTTCTAACTGCTCCAGCTCCCCAGGTCCCACGTAACCCCGTCATGGCGGCCTCCCTTTACGTGCCGTGGGCCCCCAGTACGGCCTTTCTTGACATAGGGTATACGTGAGTTCCGTGACCTGGAAAAAATTACCCCAACCCCCTTAAACAGATCTCTTAACAATCTAAAGAATAAACTTCTAACGTACTCAAAACAGCAGACGGAGACATATGTTGGATTTAATTGGCCACAGCAGCCATTTTATTAAATAAAAGAAAACAGAACTTTTATGACAACCCAGAATAGGAGGGGCGGTCCTCGAAGCCCCAAAGTTATAAAAAACTCAGTATCCCAAAAACTCCACAATGTTCAGCCCAGGATGAGTCTTACCCCCAGCCGTAAAGCACCAGCTCAGGGATAGATAACAACCAATCCTGGTCCACCGAACCCACCCCCATGCCAGGGGTCCATAAATCCACCTCACGCGGAATAACCGTACCGCGCCTTGTTAAATTCTCTCATGGGGTGTCTAGGACCTCTCAAGATCCCCACCCCATTGAACCACGATTTACCATTTCCACCGACTTCGAGGACCTCCACCCCCGCCACGAACACGAATGGCCTGACACCTTAGCCATTCATGTCCCTCCACACCTTCAAGCTTAATTCAATGCCACTACGGATAGCCAAACACCACATATCATTACCCACCGCGTTCAGGTGCACGCCATCAGCTCTCCAGTAAGCTCCTTGACCCGATTCCAAGTCCACATGTCTCACGGCCAACGCGCCATTCCTCACCATAAACCGAGATATGGCCCTGTTTATTTTAATCCGGGCCCTGTTCACCCCCTCGTGTGATCTAGCACCTCTCCATCTTTTACGGGGAATGATGTCGGACCACACCAACAACACTTTTGGAAACATGACCCAGAACCTCAGGATATCGAATTTGATATCCTTAATCAGCTCCCTACAAGACCGTTTAGCCAAATCATTCCCCCCTAAATGTATCACCACGATCTCCGGCACTCTATCCAGTCTAACAAAACGATGAAATTCAGGTAACCATTCCTTCCACACCATCCCCCTTTTACCGATCCATCGTAAAGTCACTGTCTCTCGAGAAAGACCCAACTGACGACCGTCCGGACGAACCGCAGCACGCAACGCAGCCCATACAACATACGAATGCCCCATGATCCAGACGAGCATCGGATCAGGCCCTGCAACACAGAAAGAAAGGCAACAAACAATTAACTTAACACAGCTTCTAACTCACAATAGGTTTGGGCGAACATACGACTGGAATCTTGAAGATTCCCACCTCCCAATTCTCCGAACCACATCCTCACCAAGGCCCCACCTAGCGGCCTCAGTCGCTGCCCCGATCCTGAAGGAGTGACCACTATATTGTGTTGCAGGTAAGCCCGCTGCCGCCAAACATTTCCTAAAAACAGAAATAAGCTGAAAACGGGACAAGAAAGACCCATTTTCGTGCACCAAGAATGGCTCGTCTAACACCCCGCCCTTTGCCATGTACTTCTTCACGGATGCCACCGGGCACACCGGGGATCCTTCAACATTGAACAACACCACTTTGCACCCTTTCCCATACACGTCCGTTTTGGAAGCCTTAATAAACACTACCACCTTATTCCCTTCGACATCCACGTTTTCTCTTAACAAAATACCTTTTTTTACTAACGGACGGGCTAACCAACTCACCTAACCGAAATGCCCCAAAGAAGGCCAAAGAAAAGGCTGCACAGAACAGAACCACTTCCCATTCGGAAAAACACACCTCTTGCAACTTCCGCTCAATGGCTGAGAGCACCTCATAAGATACGGGTCGGCGACCGTCCGAAGCCTTCCAGCCTTTCTTCCAACCCCGAACAACTTGCCGAACCAAGAAGGATTTCGTTATATCCTTACCCCCCCTCCATTTAAGGTTGAAGGCTAGCCCCGCCAGAAACTTATTCAAACGTGTCACAGACCAACCTGCCTCCCAATGATGACCTAAGAACAACAACAAACCATACTCCTCCTCCATATCCTGGTCCATACTTGACATCCAGGATTCCCACAAGCTCCAAGCCTGATTATAATGAGACCAAGATGAATCCGCGAGCGATTTGGTAAATAACTCTGTTACGGCCCTCGCGGCATGTTCCACAACTCCACTGGACAATCCCGGCCCGCGCTCTCCGCCTGTGGTGCCAAATCCCGGAAAAGCTGCCACTGAAATTGAGAAAGAGCAACAACTATTGGATCAGGCGCTGACAAGCTAACTTCAGATACAATCCATAAGTTAAACTTAAGACCCAGGAAAACCAAGTGCTGCAAGACCTTCACTACTGCAGGCGTAGCCGCTGACAACGAGTTTACCGCCGTCACCGTTCCAACATGCTCACAATGAAAAGAAATCTTCAAATTCCTCAATTTGTCACCCCACAGGGCCAACGCAACTACCCTGGGGAACAAATGCAACAGTAGCCGGTTGTTTGTTAACCCCTCCTCCTTCCATTCTTCCGGCCAAGCCGCTGCTGACCAGCTACCATGAAAGAAAAGACCAAAGCCACTCATTTCAACGACATGCACCAAAATGCCCAAGGAGGTAGCATCTGCCACCGGCTGAATCCACAGAGATCTGCCATTGTACTCGTCCAGAAAATCCGCCCACATCTTCAAATCGTCCCGAAACTCTTTCTTTATCCTGATGAAATGCAAAGGGGACTTTACCCCTACTGTTGCCAAGGATAGGCGGCGGCAGAACGCTCGACCCATCGGCATGATCCTACATGCAAAGTTCAGTTTCCCTAACAACGATTGCAAACTGCGCAAATTTATCTTCTTCAAACCAATCGTATTAACCACATCTTGGCGCAACGCGGTAACCTTGTCTGCAGGTAGCCTACATTCCATTGCTACCGTGTCGATTTCAATGCCTAGGAAGCTCAACACTGTCACCGGACCAACTGTTTTATCCTCCGCCAAAGGCACCCCGAAGTTTTTTGTCACACTCTCCATTGTATGCAACAAAATCGAACAATCTGCTGATTCCGCTGGCCCTATAAACAGAAAGTCATCCAGATAGTGCGAACATGAGCGTATCCCAGACACATCTTTCACCACCCATTCTAGGAACGTGCTGAAGGCCTCAAAGTAAGCACATGAAATCGAGCAACCCATGGGAAGACAACGATCAACAAAGAAGCCGCCATCCCAAAAACAACCCAATAAATGCAAACTGTCAGGATGAACTGGCAACAAACGAAAGGCCGCTTCGATGTCGGTCTTAGCCAGCTTAGCCCCCTTTCCACATGCTCTAACCCACTCCATCGCTGAATCGAATGATAAGTACGACACCGAACTCAACTCGGGATCAATACCATCATTAACCGAAGATCCCTTCGGAAATGACAGGTGATGGATTAACCTAAATTTATTAGGTTCTTTCTTAGGGACCACGCCAAGAGGTGACACCCTCAGATTTGCAATCGGAGGGGCGACAAACGGGCCTGCCATTCTTCCCAGAGCAACTTCCTTATTCAACTTCTCCGACACGACCTCCGGGAATTGTAACGCCGATTTCAAATTTTTTCTTTTTAAACTAACATCCTGCTCAACATAAGGGATTTTGAAACCCTCCTTAAAACCGTCGCGCAATAAAACTGCAGCTGACCTATCAGGGTATCTACTTAGAAAGGCCTCCATCACGACCCACTGCACCGGAGTCACCCCTTTTGTCAGCTGAATCTCCAACTTTTTGCCTGTTACCCCTGAAACATTTTGAAGCGCTATGCACCCCCCCGCAGGTTGAACACTCGTGCCTATATTTACACTTGCTCCCGAATCTGCATATGCCATCATTGAAGGCGAAACACAGTCCCTTCTGCAAAGCCGCCGAGTGTCCTGACTGCCCTGAACTCCCGGCGCCCCCGTGAAAAGGCTGGCTAGTCTGACCTAAACGGGACGGGACCATAACTCTCATCCACAACGCTATGTCCTTGTGATCCCACCTGATACTTGGCCTAAAAGCCTTACGCTGACGAAACTGTTCGTCATAGCGTAACCAACCCTGTCCCCCATAGGTCCTGTAAGCCTCCCCTATGGCATCTAAGTAACAAAATAATGCCGAGCAATTTTCCGGGGCCTTCTCCCCGATTACGCTAGCCATAATAGCGAAAGCTTGCAGCCAATTTGAAAATGATCTGGGAATCAGCCTATATCTCCGTTTCTCCTCATCTTCTTTTTTAGAGTCCTCCCTTCTAGGTCTATCCAAATTAAATCTCTCTAGGGGTAAAAGAGAAAATATTTCTATGTACTCCCCTTTCCAGATTTTTTCCCTAACCTCTTGTTTTAAATGTGCCCCTAACGGGCCCTCGAAGCAGACATAGACCTCCCCCCTAGCCGCATCGTCTAGTTGCGGTACATCCTCCTTTTCCTTATCCTGCAAAGCTCCCTCACCTGGTGCATCAATTCCTGACCCAGGCCCTGGTGCTGTTCCGTCCTTCTCCCTTGATGAGCTCCCCGTGTCTGCCGCAGGACCCGCACTGCTGGATGTACCCGTAACTTCAGACAACTGTCTAGACCCCTCAAACGACCCCGTATTTCCCAACCAAGCAGCTGACGGCAAAGACCCCCTGCTAAGACCGGACCCCCACAAGCCCGCTAGCTCCCCTAAACCTCTAAGGATTAAACCCATACCCCCGCTAGCAACTCCCGAAGTAATGTCACTATTCATAGCTTCAGGGGAAACTATGCCTGGCAAATTAAAGATAGGGAAAATGTTCTCACCTAGCTGCCTGGGTGCTGTGAGCCCAGCAGCCGAAGATCCAGCTCCCAGCCGAAGGTGTCCTGCATCCCGACCGGCTTGATCCGCGATGTTGCCCGCCGAACTCCTGGCGGCCGTATCCGTGTCCTGGCGACTCGGTGATGCCGTCGACTGCCCTGGTGCTGCGGAAAGGGAAAAGGCCGAGCCAGCATCCTGCCGCCCGATGGAAGATGTGCGGCTCCTTGCCACGGATACGTCCCCGGCACTGCGTACCGAAGCGACGGAATGTCGCCTGCCGGAATCCGGAAAATTTCCGCCACCACCAGCAGAGGACGCAGATCCAGGAAAGTTCCGGCCATCACCAGCAGAGGGCGCAGATCCAGGAAAATCCCGGCCATCACCAGCAGAGGGCGCAGCTGCAGGAAAATCCCGGCCAACACCAGCAGAGGGCGCAGAACTTGCAATATCCAGGCCACCACCAGCAGAGGGCGCTGCTGCGTTGAAGACTCCAGAGCTGTGCACTGCAGAAGGCCGCACGCTGATGCCAGGGCCAGCCGACTGCCGCCCGCATAATCCTCGGCGCTGAGGGGCCACCGCACCTGACCCCCGTCTCCTCGGCTGTCGCTGCCTCCCACGCTGAGCGGCGCCAGCGGGCATGCTGACGGCCGCCGTACCGGCTCCTGCTCCTGCCGCCCCACGTCGCCCGGACACTGAAGGAGGGGAGGAAGGATCCACCCCCCGTTGTAGGCCCCGCCGCACTGGAGGATTCCTCCCGGCGCCGCGCTGTGAGGTGGAGGGAACAGCGCTGCTTACCGGAGGCTCCGCAGAGGGGCTCCTATTTCGGCGCCGGGCCCTGGGGATGATGTCCGGGCTTAGGCGCGCCGGAGGCCTAGTCCTCCGCGGCCGGCGCCCGTCCTGCGGTGCCTGCGATGGTGCTCCCGATGTCCCCTGGAGAAGGCTGTTAACGGATGCATTCAGCCAATCTGTCCCCTGGGAGCTGGCTGCCGTCCGGAGACGCTGGAGGATCGCTTCCACGTCCATTCTGGTAAGTGTGACAGAGATTCCTCACTTGTCACGCAGGCACCTAAAATGGATGCCTGCGTGAGGAGCGTGCCCCTTTTTATGTGCCCCCTCCCCACAGTCCCCTAGTTCCACCCCTTATTTTCAAAAAATGCCCCTAAAGCCACCCCTCAAGTTCCCAGTTAACCCCTTACCACCGTATCCCTTCTAACTGCTCCAGCTCCCCAGGTCCCACGTAACCCCGTCATGGCGGCCCCCAGTACGGCCTTTGTAGACAGTCACAGGACAGTGGTGCTATAAGTATCAGTACAGATTTCTGTGTGTGTGTGTGTGTGTGTGTGTGTGTGTGTGTGTGTGTATCTGAGGCACTGTAGAGTGTGTGTGTGTGTATCTGAGGCACTGTAGAGTGTGTGTGTGTGTGTGCGCGTGTGTGTGTATTTGAGGCACTGTAGAGTGTGTGTGTGTGTGTATGTGTATCTGAGGCACTGTAGAGTGTGTGTGTGTGTATCTGAGGCACTGTAGAGTGTGTGTGTGTGTGTGTATCTGAGGCACTGTAGAGTGTGTGTGTGTGTATCTGAGGCACTGTAGAGTGTGTGTGTATCTGAGGCACTGTAGAGTGTGTGTGTATCTGAGGCACTGTAGAGTGTGTGTGTGTGTGTGTGTGTGTGTGTGTGTGTATCTGAGGCACTGTAGTGAGTGTGTGTGTGTGTGTGTGTGTATCTGAGGCACTGTAGTGAGTGTGTGTGTGTGTGTGTGTATGTATCTGAGGCACTGTAGAGTGTGTGTGTGTGCAGCGTCGGACTGGAGCACCTTGGGCCCACCAGAGAAAATCATTCTTGGGGCCCACTATGTAGCTACATAGAAATAGATACAAGACCACCAATTGTGCGGTAAAAAGCGCTAATATCAGGGTATAATATAAGGTAGTTCACGTCTTAATAATGTAGCAAGGGTTGGGGTAGCCCCCTCACAGAATATAACGTAGCCCCCTCATAAAATATAATGCAGTCCCCTCTCATAGAATATAATGCAGCACCCCACAAAATATAATGCAACCCTCTCAGGTATGACACAGTCCCCACCATAGAATATAATGTAGCACCCCCATAGGGTATAATGCAGCCCCCCCTCATATAGTATAATGCCACCCAGCACAGAATATAATGTAGTCCCCTGAGAGAATGCAGTTCCACCACAGAATATAATGCAGCCCCCCCATAGAGTATACTGTAGCCCCCTCATATAGTATGATGTAGCCCCCATAATATTATGTAGTCCCCTGAGAGAATAATGCAGCCCCACCACAGAATATAATGCAGCCCCCCATAGAGTATACTGGTAACCCCTCATATAGTATGATGTAGCCCCCATAATATAATGTAGTACCTTGAGTATAATGCAGTCCCCCCACAGAATATAATGTAGCCCCCCAGGGCCGTATTTAGAGTTTCTGCTGCCTTAGGCACTTTTAGCGCTGCCTCCCCTTTTGGTGAGTATGACACTATCGGCAGTGACTTTGGCAAAAATCGCTGATGTGAAAGTCGCCTTTTGCAGCAGATCGGCCAGTTTTTCTGCATCTGCCACGTAACGGATCACTTATGGCAACACTGCGTTCGGCCTCAGTCACTCTCTATGGGATTTGCGGCACTTGCCGTGATCTGGCAAATGTGGTACCATACCTCCCAACTTTTGAAGAAGGGAAGGAGGTATAAAGTTTGCGGCGCGCGTAGTGCGCCGCGGCAAATTTTAGGCCACGCCTCTGACTAGACCCATTTCACAACTAGTCACACCCATATCCACGTCCCAACCGCAGCCATTTAGCATTGCTGATCACACTGTTTTATATACAATAATTATAAACAAAAAATATGGCCACACAGTGCTCCATACTGTATAATGACCGTACATGATGCTCAATACTGTATAATGACCGCACATGATGCTCAATACTGTATAACGGCCACCACACATGATGCTCCATAGTGTATAACGGCCACACAGTTCTCCATACTGTATAATGACCACACATGATGCTCAATACTGTATAATGACCACAAATGATGCTCCATACTGTATAACGGCCACACATGATGCTCCATACTGTATAATGATCCCACATAATGCTCCATGCTGTATAATGACCACAAATGATGCTCCATACTGTATAATGATCCCACATAATGCTCCATACTGTATAACGGCCACACATGATGCTCCATACTGTATAATGACCACACATGATGCTCCATACTGTATAACGGCCGCACATGATGCTCCATACTGTATAATGATCCCACATAATGCTCAATACTGTATAATGACCACAAATGATGCTCCATACTGTATAACGGCCACACATGATGCTCCATACTGTATAATGACCCCCCTCCTGTATGCATGGCTCATCTCCCTCCTATCCCATATACATAGCTCATATTACCCCTCCTGTATGCATGGCTCATATTCCCCCCTGTATGGCTCATATTCCCCCCTGCATGGCTTATATCCCCCCCTGCATGGCTCATATTCCCCCCTGCATGGCTCATATCCCCCCCTGCATGGCTCATATCCCCCCCTGCATGGCTCATATCCCCCCCTGCATGGCTCATATTCCCCCCTGCATGGCTCATAGTCCCCCCTGCATGGCTCATATTCCCCCCTGCATGGCTTATATCCCCCCCTGCATGGCTTATATCCCCCCCTGCATGGCTCATATTCCCCCCTGCATGGCTTATATCCCCCCCTGCATGGCTCATATTCCCCCCTGCATGGCTCATATTCCCCCCTGTATGCAGGCTTATCTCTCCGCTCCTGCTCGGCGCGCCGGCTTATGTCCTCCTTCATTCCCCCCCCCCCGTTCCCCCATCCCTCATACTCACCTGCACGGCCGTGCCGACATCCCTCGCGCTCTGTCCCGACTCCAGGCGGCGGCGCCGGCGCAGCACCTTCTTCCTGCTTGAGCGGTCATGTGACACCGTTCATTAAGATCATGAATATGCGCATATTCATGACCTTAATGAGCGGTGTCACGTGACCGCTCGTGCAGTGCAGACGCCGAGACCATCGCTGGAGCAGGCAGGGTGAGTATTCAAGGCGAGCAGGCGAGCGGCAGCGGCCCTGGAGCGGGGGGAGGCCCTGCCAGCAGATGCCAGTGTCAGGGCCCACCGGAGGATCCTCCGGTTCCCCGGTGGGCCAGTCCGAGCCTGTGTGTGTGTGTGTGTGTGTGTGTGTGTGTTTGTGTTTGTGTTTGTGTGTGTGTGTGTGTGTGTGTGTGTGTGTATCTGAGGCACTGTAGAGTGTGTGTGTGTGTGTGTGTGTGTGTGTGTGTGTGTGTGTGTGTGTGTGTGTGTGTGTGTGTATCTGAGGCACTGTAGAGTGTGTGTGTGTGTGTATCTGAGGCACTGTAGTGTGTGTGTGTGTGTGTGACATATATCCTTCTCTGTGGGGTCCTGCAGCCGGGGTCAAATCTATAAGTGCACATTACTGACCTGTCTTGTCAGTATATATATACACACTGCATTTACTGATATGAGATCACACAAACACTGGTCTGATTGGACCCTGACCCCGGCTATAGGTTATCTATCCACCCATCCTATAGCCAAGGTCAGGATCCTATCAGTACAGTGTCTGCATGATCTCATATCAGTAAATCCAAGGTGGTAAACATGAAAACCCCATTATGAAACCTTGTATTAAAAATAAAAAAGTTGAGGCTGAATATATGTATGATAAATAGCAAGACAGAAGAAAATAGAAACAGCAAATAGGTGCGTATAGGAGATCATATATTGGTGCAGGACCCTGAACAAATACTCTGTCTAGACAGCAAAACCCCCTAAGGGGGAGAAGGGGAAAAGGAACAGACGAACCAGGGGGTGTACTTCTTTAGATTGGTAATATTCTACCTCCCTCTCTTTCTTCTGGTTGCCTTCCTTTCTATTTCCCTCTTTTG
Organism: Ranitomeya imitator; assembly: GCF_032444005.1. NCBI lineage: Eukaryota > Metazoa > Chordata > Amphibia > Anura > Dendrobatidae > Ranitomeya > Ranitomeya imitator. Next base: position 1,018,332,833 of record NC_091282.1, read on the forward strand.
GTTCTTCTCCAGACAAGAGTATTCCTTTAGGGTTACCTGGATACATTCAGGGAGCTATGCACATATGCTGGACTCTATGCACCTACTAGCTCTTTCTATTTTCTTCTATTTAGCTCTTTGCCATATATATCAGAGCTGTACAAGTATCAGCCCACATAATCCAAGGAGTGGGAGCTATTGCGGGGGTCATTATACAACATGAGAGCTATTGCGGGTACCAATATACAGCGTGAGAGCTAATACGGAGTCATTATACAGCGTGAATGATAATGCAGGGGCCATTATACAGCGTGGGAGATAATGCAGGGGTCATTATACAGTGTGGGAGCAACTGTGGGGCCTGTAAAGAGTTTGGGGCTACTGTGAGGGCACAAAGGAGACATTTTACTATGTAAGGGCACAGTGGTGGTATTACTATGAGAATCAGTATGAGGAGCATTGCTGTTGTACCACACAGCAGGTGCAGTAATAGGGACACATACGGCAGTGGCTCAGTATTGGGGTGACACAAGGATGAGGAGTTTGTGCAGGTTGAGAATAGTCCCATTGGGGACAGTGCTGAAAATGTGAAAAGTGAACTGTGTCTTTGTTGTAATCTCTGCAGCAGTCCTGGGTGGAAGAAGTCATGTCGGTCTGGTCCAGATGGAAAAGACGGGAAAAATGAACGATTCCATCAAAAAGAACGTCAGCTGTAGGTCACCATCTACAAGTGTACTTTAATCACTTGTATGCTTTGTACGACTGGTATCCACCACTATATGGTCACTGTATGGCGGTAATATCAGTGTTGGTCTTTTTGGAGATCTTTTTTTACCTACAGCAGGATCATCTGCTGACGTTCTACTATACCCACGATTAGAGTGCACCATCATAGTTGTAATCGGGTTAGGGGCCCACTGAGAGGTTTCGCCCCCCCCTGAGCTGAACCCCTAGCTACGCCTCTGGTTCCAGAGTTATTACCTCATAACACTGGTCAGAATTGTAAAATTTGGCCTGATCAGGAAGGTGAAAACAAACTGGGAGATGAAGGGGTTAAACTTGATTCAACAGCTTCAGGCTCCCAAACCACAAAGTGGTTAGAAGAGTTGACCTGACCATTCTTCTGGCGGTTGAAAGTCACTCACTATTATTATACACATTTTATAAAAAGAAACATTGGAATAGACATCAGAAAAGACGCTTCAGGAAAAACATTGTGAGCATTTTGCTGAAGTTTCTTTTGCAGGAAAAAACTTAGCTAAAACATCTTGTGAACATCTTAGGGTGTTGTACACACAGTTTTTAGGAAAAACTGCACAGATTTTGTGACGTTTTCCTGCAGTTTTTTTTATAGCCAGAAGCCGATTCAAAAGGAGTAGGAAATAGAAAGGACTGACTTGTCCTTTCTGCTGAATCCACTCTTGACGTTGACTCAGTGTTTTCTAACACAGGGGTCCCCAACTCCAGTCCTCAAGGCCCACCAACATGTCATGTTTTCAAGATTTCCTTAGTCTTGCCCAGGTAATAATTGCATCACCTGTGCAATGCAAAGGAAATCCTGAAAACATGACCTGTTGGTGGGCCTTGAGGACCGGAGTTGGGGACCTCTGTTAACAAAAACAAATCACGCAGGGTCCTTGGACTCCTTTACTAGGAAGCATTGGTAATTATGTGATGTGATCTATTGTCCTGTTAATTTTGACATTTAATCTTTCCTACCAATGATGCCATCCATGCCACCATGACCTCTTCTCCTCTGCAGTAGAAAATAGGGATTTGCCCTCTCTGTGTCCCACAGCAAATGGGGGAAGAACGCTCTTCTCGGATACACAATCATAGCACAATGGGGTGATGCCTTCCTCAATCAGTTAAATGTGGGAATAGAAAACACATGGAAGAAATCACACAAGTAGTGCAATCATATAAAGGAATCTCTCACCCCATAGTCCGAGGACTTTTCCTTCCTAAGGCCATGTTTACACAGTCAGTATTTTACCTTAGCAATTGTAAGCTAAAACCAGGAGTGGTGATGTGTTTCTATTAGGGCACATACTCACCTGTGAGAAACTCGGATGAGTCTCGCACGTCAATACCCGGCACTCAGGAGCGGAGCGTGCAGCTGCATGTATTCCTATGCAGCCGCACGCTTCAATCTGAGTGTCGGCAGCAGCGCCGGGTATTAACGTGCGAGACTCATCCGAGTTTCTCGTTGGTGAGTATGAGCCCTTATACTTTTCCTCTGATTGTTCCACTCCTGGTTTTGGCTTACAGATACTGAAGTAAAATACTGACCAAATACTGAATGTGTGAACGTGGCCTTAGGCTATGCTCCCACTATGAGTTTTTTGATGCTGCATACTTTTGCTGCTTCAAAAACGCAGCGTCTTACAGTTAGGGTAAGTTCACACAGGGTGCTTTTTTTGCTGCTTTTTTATGGTAATTTTTAGCTGCTTTTTACAGTTCCAGCAATGCCTTTCAGAAATCTCATGCACACACATTGTTTTTTTGTGTGATCAGTATTTTGTGCTTTACTGTGTTTTTTGGACATAGAGCATCTCACTTCTTTCACCGTTTTTCACCCATTGACTTGAATGGATGGTGAAAAAAACGCTGCCAATACGCAAGGCTGATTTTTCTTGCAGCGTATGTGCTGCAGAGAAGTCAAGGACAGCCGCATGTGACGTCACACTCGGCTCTGCTACATCTAGATGTCAGGATGCATGATGCGTCCATACAGCCTGTCCTCCAGCAGAGCGGACCCGAATCCCATTGACTTGAATTGGGAGCCCGACATTAGTGTTTGGCACGCTGCCATATGCAACTAGCGGTAAAGTGACCGAGCCTGCGGTCCCTCACAGCCTGAACTGAGGTAACCTCTACACTGTGGGAAAATGCCGGGGAAGAGGATACCATAGGTAATGTATCAATCTATCTAGTCTGTTTATTCATTCTATCTATATCTACAGGAAGTTGTTTTTTTTTTCTCTGTGTGCACTCAACTTTATTCTCATGCACAAAGAGAAAAAAATCTGCATGAAAAAAAACAGACCAAAAAATGCGGCAAAAAATGCACCTAAACCCGCGGTTTTGGAGCAGCTTCTTTCCTGCCAAGATGATCAGGTTTTGCTGCGGAAAAAACACACAGCAAAAACGCCCTGTGTGAACTTACCCTTAAAGAAATTGATAGACATCTCACACCCACTGTGATTTTTTGTAACGCAGTGTCAACTGACCTGCGGTGGGTGTGTCACATCAGCAGCAAGTCAATTTCTCTTGCAGATATGCTGAGTTTTCTGTGTGGATTTTCCCCGTAGACTTTCATTAGATGCAGAAAATACACAGGTAAAAAATGCATGCGTGTTAAGTGTGTTTCCGCAGTGGAAACGCATAAAAAAATACATGTAATCTGTAAATACATCAATAAAACTCAAATATATCAATATAGTTTTGTTAAAGCCAAATACCATGAAGTTTAAAAAACAAAGCAGCTTTATTTAATGCATGATATTCCAAAAGAGACAAAGACCACAGCATCAAAAATGCAATAAAAATGCATATTAAAAAAACGCACACAAAAACACAATGAAAAAATGCAAGTAATTTAAATAATAGATGAAGAAATTCTGCAACATCAAAAATTCAACAAAAGCTCATCGTGGGAACACAGATTTATGCTCCAACTCCGGTCCTCAAGAGCCACACCTGGGCAATACTAAGGATTGTTGGTGGCTCTTGAGAAATGGAGTTGGGACCCACTGCCCTATACCATGATAGGTTAGCGTGCCATATAATTACTGTCATTGGGATGGAGGGAGGACATGTGCCTGTAATTTATGGACAAGAAAAGTCCAACAACTTATTGACAAAATTGCTGGTGCATTAATTAACACATTTGCCAGCCATCACAAAAATTTTACAGGACAGTCCCATAAACTCGACTAAGAATTCTGGTGATTTTGGTGCAAGTGCAGCCTATTTCAGACAGATAGCCACAGTCCTGGACCAGTCATGTCCACAACTACGAACTTGACTGGGTTCGTGTGCAACTCTGTGCGCTAGTCGATATTGAGGAGGAAAGCAGCAGTTGTCTGCCATTAAAGCATGCACTGTGCTGTCTGAAATCTGGGAGAGGATAGTACATGCTGCTATGGTCAGTGCAGAAACATGTTTGTGCACCGTTGCACATTAATTAACATTGGTTAGTAGCTGTATGTGCAGACTGCTGTACACTTGTACTGAACACTGACCGAACAGACTGGGTCATCTGAACCCAGTCTTAGGCCTCATTCAGACTTCTGTTTCTCATGTCTGTGTTTCAGCTGTTTTTCACGGATAAAAAAGTTTGCTCATAGTTTAGGGGGCTGTTCACATGTCTGTTGTTTTTTTTTTTTTTTGCGTTGTGGATCTAACTCGCCCATTCACATGGATAGGTCTAAGAGAAAAATGAATAGCATATGAACACCATCCATTTGTCAACCAAGTACTGTCCATTTTTTTTATTAATAACGAGTAAAAGAAGCCTGGAAACAGAGAAGCACACTGATGGTAAAAATGGATATTCAAACAGAAAAAAAGAAAATTGGATCCACCACATTGATGGAAATTGTATGAAAAAATAAACAGTAGATTGTGATTCCTGGCAGTTACATGACATTTTTATGTCATCTGACCGCTGGAGCCAGTCAGTGGCCACTGATTGTCTTCACTGGTCATGTCACATGACAATGTCACTTGACCCAGATCGGATCCCATACGGATCATCTGTATAGCATCAGAAACTACAGATACATTGGAATTATTAGCATAGATAATTGTGCTTGCTTTAATTTTAACCACTGCTGATGTATAAAAACAGATGTCATACAGATGTAAAAAAAATGACCATATGGATTGCATGAATCATCGTTTTTTTTTCTGAATGAAGAATGGATCATTTTTATACGCTCATGTGAACTCATAAATAGAAAAGGACGTGACATGGCAGAAAACTATAATTCATGGTCAGGGCATTTATAGATAGGGCAAAGCAAGTGCTTAATAGTTTATTGCCCAAACACCAGGGGCGTAACTACAGCGGTCGCAGTGGTCGCAGCTGCGACGGGGCCCAGAGTATAGGGGCCCATCTGTCCGTCCGCCCATCTGTCCGTCCGCCCTTGTTTAGGTCCCAATCATGAGACCCGGAGGGAGGCGTCACAGCAGGTCCTCCAGTTACATTAGGGGGAAGATGGATTGAATGCGGTCACGTGATCTAATCTTGTGACCAGGAGAGAGGTGTCTGCAGGTCCTTCAGCCGCACTGTTTGTGTTGTATTTAGTGTATGGGGGTATTTACTGTGTATATGAGGGGGTATTTACTGTATGTGGGGGGGGGTATTTACTGTGCTTGTGGGGGGTATTTACTGTGCCTGTGTGGGGTATTTACTGTGCCTGTGTGGGGTATTTACTGTGCTTGTGGGGGGTATTTACTGTGCCTGTGTGGGGTATTTACTGTGCTTGTGGGGGGTATTTACTGTGCCTGTGTGGGGGTATTTACTGTGCGTGTGTGGGGGGTATTCACTGTGCTTGTGGGGGTATTTACTGTGCTTGTGTGGGGTATTTACTGTGCCTGTGTGGGGGTATTTACTGTGCCTGTGTGGGGTATTTACTGTGCGTGTGTGGGGGGTATTCACTGTGCTTGTGGGGGGTATTTACTGTGCTTGTGGGGGGTATTTACTGTGCCTGTGTGGGGGTATTTACTGTGCCTGTGTGGGGTATTTACTGTGCGTGTGTGGGGGGTATTCACTGTGCTTGTGGGGGGTATTTACTGTGCTTGTGGGGGGTATTTACTGTGCCTGTGTGGAGGTATTTACTGTGCGTGTGGGGGTATTTACTGTGCATGTGGGGGTATTTACTGTGCTTGTGGGGGGTATTTACTGTGCGTGTGTGGGGGTATTTACTGTGCGTGTGTGGGGGTATTTACTGTGCGTGTGAGGGGGTATTTACTGTGCGTGTGGGGGGGTATTTACTGTGCGTGTGGGGGGGTATTTACTGTGCGTGTGGGGGGTATTTACTGTGCGTGTGGGGGGTATTTACTGTGCGCATAATACTTTATAGGAGGACTATGAAGTGCATTTTACTACTATTAAGTACTATTGGCTGTGCATTATGCTTTATGGATGACTATGGAGATGCATTCGATTATACTACATGGATCACTATGAACTGTGCAGTATATTATAAGGAGGACTATGGGGGTGCATTATACTTCTTATATGGATCCCCATGACTTCTATGTAAGTCCTTGATGAGTATAACGGTTTATTTTCTTTTATACATTACAGAACAATGGTACAGTACGGAGGACAAATATATATCAGGATGGGGCACCGGATAGTTACGCCACTGAGGTCACACTATACAACATTGCAATAAAGCTATAGTGTGCGAAATGAATAGGGCAAAATGTGAATTTAGGTGGAAAATATTTTGGCATGGTGGGGGGGCCTCATTTGAAAGTTCGCACCGGGGCCCATAACTTTGTAGTTACGCCACTGCCAAACACCATATCTGCCATGGACTTAAGGATGAGACTGGTTATTAAAACACTTACAAGAACAGAAGGGGGGGAAAGGAAAATCCAATCAATAACCTTAGGTCTTTAGGTAAAAAAAATGCTTTATTGTGAAAGGCACAGAAGCGGTAGCAGCAGTGGATAGCCACCAGACAGTTAACACAAAAGGCACTGGGCAACCATACATGCCATATTAAAAATAACCATAATAAATATAGCGGGTCACAAATGTATCCAAGGGCATATAATCAATTAGATAAGTAAATACAAGGATGGATTACATAGAGATAAATAACATCCCAGCTCTTAGTAGAGCCTAAAGTGCAAAATTAGCATATTATATACAGTAAGGATACATCACCCAGAGTATGCAGGCTAGTGCTGGCAGGTAGAGGGTCCCAGTGCCCGCCCCAACGCGCGTTTCGGAACACCTTCGTCAGGGGGCACACCTGACGGATACTTTTTTGAGAAAAAAATGCATCCTGGCACTGCACACGGATGAGATACGAATCACCATACGGAGAACATTTGTGCGATTCTCAGCAGACAAAATCGGACAGACTTTTTATACATTGTGTGTGACACCAGCCTAATAGAAACACGTCACCACATCTCTATTTTTCACCCACTTGTGAACGTGGCCTTATGGGTAAGAGAAGCTTTGCTATTTTTTAAGCCCTTTACCCCCAAGGGTGGTTTGCACGTTAATGACCAGACCAATTTTTACAATTCTGACCACTGTCCCTTTATGAGGTTATAACTCTGGAATGCTTCAACGGATCTTGGCAATTCTGACATTGTTTTCTCGTGACATATTGTACTTCATGATAGTGGTAAAATTTCTATGATATTACCTGCGTTTATTTGTGGAAAAAAACCAAATTTGGCAAAAATTTTGAAAGTTTTGCAATTTTCCAACTTTGAATTTTTATGCCCTTAAATCACAGAAATATATCACACAAAACACTTAATAAGTAACATTTCCCACATGTCTACTTTACATCCGCACAATTTTGGAACCAAAATTTTTTTTGTTAGGGAGTTATAAGGGTTAAAAGTTGACCAGCAATTTCTCATTTTTACAACACCATTTTTTTTAGGGACCACATCACATTTGAAGTCATTTTGAGGGGTCTATACCATTCTAAAAGCTACACCCCTCAAGGTGCTCAAAACCACATTCAAGAAGTTTATTAACTCTTCAGGTGTTTCACAAGAATTTTTGAAATTTTTAACCAAAAATGAACATTTAACTTTTCTTCACACAAAAATTACTTCAGCTCCAATTTGTTTTATTTTACCAAGGGTAACAGGAGAAATTGGACCCCAAAAGTTGTGCAATTTGTCCTGAGTACGCTGATACCCTATATGTGGGGGTAAACCACTATTAGAGCGCATGGCAGAGCTCGGAAGGGAAGGGAAGGAGCGCCATTTGACTTTTTAATGCAAATTGACTGGAATTGAGATAGGACACCATGTCGCGTTTGGAGAGCCCCTGATGTGCATAAACATTGAAACCACCCACAAGCGACACCATTTTTGAAAGTAGACCCCCTAAGGAACTTATCTAGATGTGTGGTGAGCACTTTGACCCACCAAGTGTTTCACAGAAGTTTATAATGTAGAGCCGTAAAAATAAAAAATCATATTTTTTCACAAAAATGATCTTTTCGCCCCAATTTTTTATTTTCCCAAGAGTAACAGAAGAAATTGGACCCCAAAAGTTGTTGTGCAATTTGTCCTGAGTATGCTAAAAACCCATATGTGGGGGTAAACCACTGTTTGGGTGCATGGCAGAGCTCGGAAGGGAAGGAGCGCCGTTTGACTTTTCAATGCAAAATTGGCTGAAATTGAGATCGGATGCCATGTCGCATCTGGAGAGCCCCTGATGTGCCTAAACAGTCGAAACCCCCCAATTCTAACTAAAACCCTAACCCAAACACACCCCTAACCCTAATCCCAACCATAACCCTAACCACACCCCTAACCCGAACAAAACCCTAACCCTAATCCCAACCAACCCCTAAACCCAACACACCCCTAACCCTAATCCCAACCCTAACCACACCCCTAACTCCAACACACCCCTAACCCTAATCCCAACCATAACTCTAACCATACCCCTAACCCTGACACACCCCTAATCCCAATCGTAAATGTAATCCAAACCCTATCCCTAACTTAAGCCCCAGCCCTAACTTTAGCCCCATTCCTAACTTTAGCTCCAACCCTAACCCTTACTTTAGCCCCAACCCTAACTTTAGCCCTATCCCTAACTTTAGCCCCAACCCTAACTTTAGCCCCAACCCTAAACCTAATGGGAAAATAGAAATAAATACATTTTTTTTATTTTATTATTTTCCCTAACTAAGGGGGTGATGAAGGGGGGTTTGATTTGCTATTTATAGCGGGTTTGTTAGCGGATTTTTATGATTGGCAGCCGTCACACACTAAAAGACACTTTTTATTGCAAAAAATTGTTTTTGTGTCTCGACATTTTGAGAGCTATAATTTTTCCATATTTTGGTCCACAGAGTTATGTGAGGTCTTGTTTTTTGCGGGACGAGTTGACGTTTTTATTGGTACCATTTTCGGGCACGTGACATTTTTGATCGCTTTTTCTTCCGAATTTTGTGAGGCAGAATGACTAAAAACCAGCAATTCATGAATTTCTTTTTGGGGGACTGTTTATACCGTTCCACGTTTGGTAAAATTGATAAAGCAGTTTTATTTTTCGGGTCAGTACAATTACAGCGATACCTCATTTTTTTAATGTTTTGGCGCTTTTATACGATAAAAACTATTTTATATAAAAAATAATTATTTTTGCATCGCTTTATTCTGAGGACTATAACTTTGTTATTTTTTCGCTGATGACTTTTTTTATATCCCTCTTTTTGATCGTGTTATTCCACATTTTGTTTGGTTGTATGATAATAAAGCGTTTTTTGCCTCTATTTTTTCTGGTGTTCACTGAAGGGGTTAACTAGTGAGACAGTTTTATAGGTCGGGTCATTACGGACGCAGCGATACTAAATATGTGTACTTTTATTGTTTTGTTCTTTTTATTTAGATAAAGAAATGTAATTTGGAACAATTTTTTTTATTTACTTAGGATTTTTTTTTTTACTCATATAAATATATTTTTTTTACTTGTTTATTTTGTCCCAGGGGGGACATGACTATACAGTGTCAGATCGCTGATCTGACACTTTGCAGTGCACTGTGTCAGATCAGCGATCTGACAGGCACTGCAGGAGGCATGCTGGCGCCTGCTCTGAGCAGGCGCATGCAAGCCACCTCCCTGCAGGACCCGGAAGGAGCCCCGTGGCCATTTTGGATCCGGGTCCTGCAGGGAGGAGGACGGAGGAGACCCTCGGAGCAATGTTATCACATCGCGTTGCTCCGAGGGTCTCAGGGAAGCACGCAGGAAGCCCCCTCCCTGCGCGATGCTTCCCTATGCCACCGGAACACTGCAATCTTGTTTGATCGTAGTGTTTCGGGGGTTAATGTGCCAGGAGTGGTCCGTGACCGCTCCTGGCACATAGCGCAGGATGTCAGCTGTGATAGTCAGCTGACTCCTGGCCCCGATCGGTAGTGCTCCCCCCGTGAGCGCGGCTGATCGGTGATGACGTACTTTCTCGTCGGTGGTCATACGGGCCAATACCACCTCAACGGGACAGTACACCATATGGCAGAAAGGGGTTAACATATGACAAAATCACTGATGCTAAAAACTGACACTGAAGTAACACTGATGAAAATCGTTCTGTTTTTTTGTCTACTAGAAAAATCACTGACATCTGAATGAGGCCTCAAGGCTGTATTATTCATGTTTTGTTTTTGTGTGTTGTATAAACTTAGTCAGTTTATGAACAGTCTCTGATGTATTCTGATGTATTCTGATGTGTTTGTTTGAATGACTAGTTATTGTCGTGTTTGTTGTTATTTGTGTCATTGTTGTGTTACTTAGTTAAGATTATCCCTCATTAACCCAATAGTGACAGCATAATCTTGGCTGCCAGTAAAACATTACATAGACCTCATTCACTCTATGTAGTTTCGATGTATTTAAAATGTTTCTTTAAAATAAATAAGGCATGGTTTTATACATGGCACTAACCTTTTTTCAGGTTCTGCCAAAACACATAAGAAATTAGAAGACAGCACAATTTTGGGAACAGCACCCCCCTTTTGCTGCCAACACCTACAAAGAGCAGGAAGGAAGCACTGCTACCAGCAGCATAGCTACTGGGGGGGCAGAGGATGCAGTCGCCACTAGGCCCCGCTCTCAGAGGGGCCCACCTGGAGCTACTCTACCCTTAACTGTATTATCATGCGCAGTGTGCTGATACTGTTAAGTTCTGCGGAAGAGCGGGAAGACACGATCTCTCTGTAAAACCGCTCTCGGTTCTGTAGACCGCAGGTCGCTTTAAGTCTGCAGTCTACAGAATGGCTGAAGCGCCAGCGCAAGCACAGAACGTCAGACATCCTGTGCATGCGCCAGCGCAGTTGTAAGGTGCATAGTGCAGTAGTCATGGGCGAGGGTATGCTGTGTTCCCACACCCTGGCACCCCACAAGTAAATAATTTCTCGTCTCCCTTAACCCACAGTTTGTCTGGAAGCTGTCACTGACTCCTGCACCCATAGACTTGAATGGAGTCTCATCCGGTTTATGGAGGAAATTCATTCATGCTGTGATTTATTTTTTAACACACAGATTCGGTCAGTGAAAAAAATCACTCATCTGCACTGCCTAATTGAATAAAATTACAGCACTCAAATCAAAAACATGGTCATGTGAATAAGCCAATATACAAACAGCACCACCCCTGCCCTAATTAAATGTGCCGCAGCCTAAAGGGACCACTGTTTTATGAACAACAACACTCCCATCCTCTTGTGGCACTAAATTCTACAGGGATAAAGAGGGAAACTATTCTCGAGTGCTTCATTGGGGGACAGGAAACACACGTTAATTGTACACCTTAACAAAAAAGTCAGCTCCTCCCCAGCAGACTATATCTAGTTTACCGGCACCAAGCTACTCAGCTTAGCTTAAGGTACCGTCACACTGAACGATATCGCTAGCGATCCGTGACGTTGCAGCGTCCTGGCTAGCGATATCGTTCAGTTTGACACGCAGCAGCGATCAGGACAGAATGTCGTTGGTCGCTGCAGAAAGTCCAGCACTTTATTTGGTCGCTGGACTTCCTGCTGACATCGCTGAATCAGCGTGTGTGACGCCGATCCAGCGATGTCTTCACTGGTAACCAGGGTAAACATCGGGTAACTAAGCGCAGGGCCGCGCTTAGTAACCCGATGTTTACCCTGGTTACCAGCGTAAACGTTAAAAAAACAAACACTACATACTTACCTTCAGCTGTCTGTCCCCGGCGCTCTGCTTCTCTGCACTCCTCCTGCATCCTGTGTCAGCGCCGGCCAGCCGGAAAGCACAGCGGTGACGTCACCGCTCTGCTTTCCGGCTGACCGGCGCTGACAGTGCAGAGGAAAGCAGAGCGCCGGAGGACAGACAGCTGAAGGTAAGTATGTAGTGTTTGTTTTTTTAACGTTTACGCTGGTAACCATGGTAAACATCGGGTTACTAAGCGCGGCCCTGCGCTTAGTAACCCGATGTTTACCCTGGTTACCAGGGACTTCGGGATCATTGGTCGCTGGAGAGCTGTCTGTGTGACAGCTCTCCAGCGACCAAACAGCGACGCTGCAGCGATCGACATCGTTATCGGTATCGCTGCAGCGTCGCTTAGTGTGACGGTACCCTTAGTGTCATGTTAGAGACAGTTACAGGTCTCAGTTTCGGAACGGTCTTTGCCTTGGATTTGTTAGGTTAGGAACTAACCTTTTCTCTCTTTTCCCCTTTAGGATGGGTAACAGAGTGGAATGGTGCTCTGTTTCACCCAGCTGAGCAACAGGGAATACAGCCTGTAGTGGCCAGCTTATATCATTTTTCAAAACCTACAAGAAGCGAAGTGAACATAAACACTGCTGTAACTAAATAAGTAAAAAGCAAGAGTACATTTATCAAAAATAGCATAAAAGCCATTTCAAGTCAGATTGATGATCTGACACATAACACCGAAGATACTGTATTGCTCGAGTGTTTGTTTAGCATGTTTTGTCTGACCATTGGTCTCTGGGTTGTAGGCAAAGAAAAAGACAACTCAATATTGATCTTTTTACAGAATGCTCTCCAAAATTTGGAAATTAACTGAGTCCCCTTGTCGGAAACTATATTTTACGGAACACCATGTAATCACACAATGTGATTAATTAACAACTTAGGGTTTCAGAGTTAGGCAACCCACAGAGAAGGACAAAATTATACAGTTCACTGAAACTGCCAACCAGATAAGTCTTCCCTTCTGTGGGTGGGAGGTCAGTAATGAAGTCCAAGGTGGGTCAAAGGACTCCTAAGGAGTGGGTAGGGGCTGGACAAAACCAGCAGGATGGGATTGGGGCATGTTAGCTAGAGCACAAGTTTCACAAGTGAGCACATATTCCCTACAGTCTTTAACTACGATTGGCCACCAAAAATTCCTGGTCACCAGTCGAATGTTATAGTTTATACGAGGGTGACCTGCAAACACAGAATCATGAAACTCCTGAAGAATACATAGACGAAACTGGGGAGGAACAAATATATTTTGGGAAGAAGTAGTGCCAGCGGCTTGCTCTTAGGATGTAGGAATCTAAAGAAATAGACAACACAACTATACCCTCAGCTAGAATAGGAACCGGATCAGAGTCCTCAGTCTAGGAAGGACAGAAACTCCAGGAGAGGGCATCAGTTTTTATGTTTTTACTACCAGGTCTGAATGTCACCACAAAATCAAAACTAGAAAAGAACAAAGCCTGTGCCTGGCCTTTGCCATCATTTAGGTTTGTAAGGTGGATACAGCCTGGGCGAAGCTCATCTGGCAGGGCATACTTTATATATTTCCTATGGTGAATATAGTTGACATGGCCAACCAGATCGCTTAGGCTGACAAGTATATTTGTTTAGCATCCTTGGAAATAGCCAGATGTTTGACCCAGGCTGCAAGTATTCATGTGGCAAAATCAGATCTCATGTACAAGAGATCACTTACAGGCCTTCCTTTTCAGGTTCAGCACCAGGTTGGACAAGATTATTGCAGATACCAAGAGTGGCATTGGTATTTTACCCCAGAGCCTAAGTCCAACCATCTATTTCAGAGATGTGGGACTCATCAATTCCATTCTTTTTTCAGTTTCCATTGGCAAATGGCACTAATCATCAGGACACACTTCAGGCTCTACAAGGAAGAAGGTGACCATCTTTCAAGTCAATGCCATCCTGGCGGCCATGCATTCAATAGGACAAGGCCTTGAGGCAACTGAAGGTCCACAGCAAGATAAACTTCCCCCACTTGGGGCCCTCATTGGGTGGACGTTTATCTTTCTCTTCCATGAAGCATGGCTGTTGGCAGTCAACAATGTCTATGTCAGAGAAATCATCTCCAGGTACAGGATAGAGTTAACCACTCTCTCACATGACCATTTTTTTCCGATCTCTTCTCTCCAGCCCCCTCACTTTGAAGTCAAGTTTTGGCCAAGCCATATCTTCTTTTCGCCAGGCAGGGGTAATTGTGCCAGTCCTGCCTCTGGAACACTTCAAGGGTTTTTTGCTCAAATCTATTCGTCATACCCAAGAAGGACGGCTTATTGTGGAGTGTGGAACATTTTGGATCTAAGGTTACCGAACAAGAGAGTCCAACTTTGTCACATCAGGATGGAGTCTCTGTGCTCTGTCATTGCCTCCACAGGGAAGTGTTCTCTTTGGTGGACATTCAAGATGCTTGCTTCCACATTCCCATCTATCCTTCTCCCCAAAGGTTTGTCAGCTTTGTGGTCAACCAGGATAATTTTCCATGTGTGACTCTTCCCTTAGGCCTAGACACAGCATCCAGGGTTTTCACAAAGGTCTTAGCCTCAGTCATTGCGCTGCTTCTATTGTGGTTATTCCCTACTTCTATGGCAAATTTGTGATTACTGAATATGTAACAGTGGCGGCAGTAACATAGGGGTAAAATTAGCATTTCATCCTTCTGTGTTATATATGTGGTAAACACTGCACATAGGGTATTGTAAGGTGGCTGCCATACACATAGTGGATGGGAGATATGTATCACAGAGTTGGATGTCCTCTGTGATGTAAACATGGAATAATGCTCTAGCACACATAGTACTAAGAGAGGTTAATCAGCCATGACAGGGGCTGGGTTTAATGTGAGCAGCTGAAGAGTTGGGCGGGACAACTGCTCACCATATCTCCAAACCTGGGTGTGGTTCACATTGTAAAACAGGTCCTGTTTGACTCACACATGTGTGTGGAGGTGTGTGGACCTCCAGGATTGTGTGCCTTTGCTAAAAGACTAAGAAGCTGGAGTCTAACCCAAGTGTGCAAACCTTCAGTATTGTATGGACTTTTTACTTCATGTTACATTTTGTGATGAACAAGGGCTGTAGTTAAGTTTTCCTGTGATGTGGTTTATGAAGAATGAAATAGACCAGTAGGACTTTTAAATACAAATGATTACTGTGATATCTCATTCTGCTTCCAAGTGAGTAACATTGTTACATTTGGTGTTGAAGTGCGGGCAGCATTACCAGGGAACAGGTGTGACTGCTACAGAAGTACTGCATGTCTTGGGTAAAGGCGGCAATAGGCCAGTGAGCAAACGTCAGACAGCATGAATGACCTAATTAAACCCCTGCTGTAAGCCCACCAGCAGCACCAGCAACAGCAGCTGGCACAACAGGAGACAAATAAGCTGCTTATGCAACAGCTCCAGCAACACAGCAGCAAAGATCCAGCAACAGCAGCAGATTGAATTACTCGCAGAGGTGATTTGTGGCACGGCGTCGGCTCTGACACCGATGTCAGCTGATGATTCCTCTGTCTGGAAGGCAATGAGGAGAGCATTACAGAAAATGACCCTGGGTGACGATATAGAGGCCTTTTTAACCATTTTTGAAATGGTCATCCATAGGGAGAAACTCCCGCCAGAGCAGTGGGTGGAAGTCTTGGTGTAACACTTAACAGAGAAGCCACAAAAGGCCTACTGTGATTTAAATTTACAGGACCGCAAAGAATATGAGAAACTGAAAACGGAAATGTTAGCACGTTTGGGGGTAACAATGACTATCAGGGCACAAAGGGCGGATCACTGGGCATATCAGTAAGACAAACCCCCTCAATCTCAAACATTTGATCTATTGCACCTCGTAAAAAATGGTTGCATCCCGGAGTCCTCTACCCCAGCACAGCAGCACAGATGGTAGAGCGAGTTATAATAGACAAGTTCGTGCACTCCTTTCCAAGGCCGTTGCAGACATAGGTTGCCCAGGAAGTTCTCTGGAACACCGATGACCTGGTTGGACTGATTGAAAGGTATCAGGCGGTCAACAGTTCATTGGGGAGGCAATCCATTCTATAATGTGGGTTTCATCAGGGGCAGATGCTCAAAAGGTGGTTGGGCATTTAAAGTCCAAGGGGGCAGCAGAGGTCATGCCATAGGTTTCATCAGGAGATGTAATTTGCTGAAATGGCACATCCCAAGTCATAAAGCCATCCGTTGTCCCGATTACCGAGCAAATGGACAGTAACATGGGACCTGGTATTCATACTACACATATCCGGCCTGCAGTGTGGACTCTCCACTTAGTGAAGGGCCATAAAAGTTAATGGTTTGCAAATGACAGTACTACTAAATTCAGGGAGTTTTGTGACCCTCGTGAGGGCCACATTCCCTCTCCAGCTGATTCCTGGGAAGAAGGTGATCGTCATGGGGTTGCTAAAGGCTATCCGGTGTTCAGAGTGAACATAAGATCAGCGTGTTCCGGCACCCAATTATCATAGACCAGGACTTTGTGTATTTTTGGGATTTCTGAGGGAGGGGCACAGACATTGATTGCTAGGTTAAAGGTACCGTCACACTAGACGATATCGCTAGCGATCCATGACGTTGCAGCGTCCTCGCTAGCGATATCGTCCAGTGTGACAGGCAGCAGCGATCAGGCCCCTGCTGGGAGATCGCTGGTCGGGGAAGAAAGTCCAGAACTTTATTTCGTCGCTGGACTCCCCGTAGACATCGCTGAATCGGCGTGTGTGACACCGATTCAGCGATGTCTTTGCTGGTAACCAGGGTAAACATCGGGTAACTAAGCGCAGGGCCGCGCTTAGTAACCCGATGTTTACCCTGGTTACCATCCTAAAAGTAAAAAAACAAACACTACATACTTACCTACAGCCGTCTGTCCTCCAGCGCTGTGCTCTGCTCTCCTCCTGCTCTGGCTGTGAGCGTCGGTCAGCCGGAAAGCAGAGCGGTGACGTCACCGCTCTGCTTTCTGGCTGCCCGGCGCTCACAGCCAGACCAGAGAAGCAGAGCGCCGAGGACAGACAGCAGAAGGTAAGTATGTAGCGTTTGTTTTTTTACTTTTTAGGATGGTAACCAGGGTAAACATCGGGTTACTAAGCGCGGCCCTGCGCTTAGTTACCCGATGTTTACCCTGGTTACCGGGGACCTCGGGATCGTTGGTCGCTGGAGAGCTGTCTGTGTGACAGCTCTCCAGCGACCAAACAGCGACGCTGCAGCGATCCGGATCGTTGTCGGTATCGCTGCAGCGTCGCTATGTGTGACGGTACCTTAAGAGACGAAAGAAGTCTCACCACCTTGAGAGCCTGACGGGTTTCCCTTCTGTGCAATAGTGGGTGATGAGGTATTACCTCTTGAGGCCGACATTTCAGAGATAGGCGGTGCTGGAGAAAATTTGGGGTCTGCACAACATAGGGATCTAACTCTAAAAGAAGCATTGAATAATGTAACCGCTATAAATGGCATAGCAAAGGAGCTGGGGACTGACACCAGATTTCCCTATTTTATGATGAGTGGAGATTAGGACTTATTGTATCAGGTTACTAAGGTTAGAGAGGAAATAGTGGAGCAATTATTGGTACCAGGACCCTAAGGACGGAGGGTGATGGACATGGCCCATTCCCATGTCCTGGATGGCCATGTCGGTGTGGGCAAAATACAAGAACAGGTAACTCGAAGGTTCTATTGGCCCGGGTGTCACTGGGAGATCCTAAAGTATTGCAAGTCCTGTCCCACCTGCTAGCTAACCGCTGCCACCTCTCCTTTTCGAAATTCCCTCATGTCACTGACAATCATAGAGTTGCCGCTTGAACGAATTGCCATGG
This sequence comes from Ranitomeya imitator, assembly GCF_032444005.1. Taxonomy (NCBI): domain Eukaryota; kingdom Metazoa; phylum Chordata; class Amphibia; order Anura; family Dendrobatidae; genus Ranitomeya; species Ranitomeya imitator. The sequence goes on from NC_091282.1 coordinate 1,018,350,603, forward strand.
ACCTGATCAGGCCCCTGGTTACGTCTGCTCGGGGGCATCAATATATATTGGTTGCCCTTGACTTTGATACGCGTTACCCAAAAGCAGTTCCCCTCAGAATCTCCTCCGTGAGCAAGATCCTGACTGACAAAGGTACTCCATTTATGAGTAAAGTGATGAAGGAATTGTGTAAGGCCATACACAACTGAAGACATCAGTTTGCCATGCACAAATGGACTGCCTTCAGGAAAAGTTTAACAATATCTTAAAGAGAATGCTTAAGAAAGTAAAAGAAAAGGACGGACGAGACTGGGACTGTCTTCTCTGTCTATCTGTTATTCTCTAGTCCTTGTGCTTATTCCCATGGTAGAGAATATGTTTTTGGCCAAATGGCAAGGCCCCTATGAGGTGGTAGAGAAGCTGGGTTAAGTGAACTACAAGGTTCATCAACCAGCGGAAACCATCTAATTTGAAGGAGCTGGAGCAGTTTTGCCTTGAGCAATGAACAAAAATCCCAGTGGCAAGATGTGGAAAGCTCAGAGACTAATCCAAAGCGACTTGTAACTATAGATGAGTGAACATCGTCAGCTCCCTCCTTATTCGGCAAGCTATAGCACTTACTAAAGAAGCTGCATCGGGAACCCAGATACCTGGAGCGCTCCCGATGATCAGCGGCGCTGCAGCTGCATGTGTCACGGCTGTGTGACAGTCACAACACATTCATGGAGAGCCTGAGTGTTGTGACTGTCACACAGCCATGACACATGCAGCTGCGGTGCTGAACAGCTGATCATCGGGAGCGCTTCAGGTATCCCGGGTTCCAGATGGGGGCTGGAATGGGCGCAGCTTGATGTAGGCCCCCCATGACTGCGTTGCCATGGGAGGGTTTTCCCACTGATTTTTAAAAAAAAGCTGGGTTTGGGATTGGCTGGAAGGGGATTTGGGAGGCGTTAGGGGTTGGGGACGGGTTGCAGGGGAGGAAAAAGTGCTGGAAAACACCACTTGTCGGAGAGAAGCCAGTGGGAAAAGGTCACCACCCTCCCTCCTTAGGGCAGACTCACCATGGATTCGGTGGAGGGCTTGGTGAGAAGATTGCGGGACGTGGCGCATTCTCGGAGGGATGGCTGGTTGCAGGAGCAGCTGTCCTCATTACTGGGTGACGCAGGACAGCAAGGCAGCAGGACGAGGCTGACCAGGCCCCCGGAGCGGCTGTCGCCAGACATGGAGACGCGCAGCAGACGGAGGCCGGGTGCAGCGGTGAGGCGGAACCGCCCTGTGCCCCCTCTGGCAGGAATCCAGGCACCCACTCTGCCGGCGTGGGTCAGCGGTGCACCACAGCGATGAGGAGCACCACGGCCAGCCAGGCTCCACCGGAAGTGCGGACCGCAGCGGAAGTTCGGCCTGCTACTGCGCAGAGTGGATCAGCGCAGTCCGGGAGAGAGCACAGCACCAGCGTTGGAGCATCAGCGCGCGTGGCCCGGTCACGGGCAGTGAGAGGGAGGCAGGCAGGTGCGGCAGCTGCAGGAGGTCGTCGGGCGGCAGCGGCAGGTGCCCCAGGAGCTGCCGGAATAGGGGCACCTGGCAAGGGGAGCGGCCGGCAGAGCAGGTTGCCGGGCAGGCAGCCTCAAGTGGCTTTGCTGGGCTCTCGATGCGGGGAGGATAATGGAGCAAGGACTGTCGGCAGGCTATGGGAGGCTGCTGCCACGGATAGATCAGGGTCATGCAGAAGGTCGAGGGAGCGGCAAGTGTCCCCTGCTTCGGTCCTCCCTGGTGATGTGGAGGCCAGGGTCGTGGGCCTGGAGCAGCAAGTGAACGACGACGGGGGCGAGTCTGGGAGCGAGCAGCCAGTGGACGGAGAGCAGCAGGAGTCTGGATGTCCGGCTGGCGGGGACACAGCAACCGCACAGCCTCGTGAGTATATGTCCATGTCTCGTTTGTCACAAGTGGGGGTTCGGTCAGGGGAGGTTAGGGGAAGTCAGAGTGTGGCGGCCGACGTTAGTGCGCTAGCTGGGGTTGGTAGCTCCGATGTGTCGGGTATTAGTGATATTTTTGCTGGGGTGTTGCATTTTTTGAGGAGTCTGGAGGGGGGAATCGCTGAAGGTGCCTGTGGGAGCCTGGTTACAGGGTTCGGGTTACGGATCGCGGGTGGCGAGTGACACGGGAAGGTCATGGGGGTCTGCGCAGGCATCAGTGGTATCAGTGTCCGTGCAGACCAAGAAGGACAAGGGTGATACGGTGAAGTTGGATGACAGAGCTAAAGGGGAGGTGTATGTATGCTTTGAGAGTCCGCTTGGTGCGCATTTAAAGAAAGAAGTAAAGGAAAAGATTTGGAAGGATGAGTACGTAGAGATTTTCTCCCTTCTTCCTTTGGAAAAATTTAATTTGGACAAGGGTAAGAAGGATGATAGTAAAAAGCAGGAAGAGGAGAAGAGAAGGTGGCAATTGATTCCACAAACTTTCGTTTATTGGCAGCAGGCTTTTGCAATATTGGCTAGTGTAAAATGCGAGAAATTTTTGGATAACTGTTCAGGTCTCTTTTGTTATTTCGACGCGATAGGGGAGGTTGTCATGATCCCAATGGCAGGGGATCACAAAAGGACAAGCACAAAAACAAAACAAGCTCTAGGGTGATGGAACCTGAGCTGACCGCGATCCTGAACCTAAACACACAACTAGCAGTAGCCGGGGAACGTGCCTACGATGATTCCTAGACGTCTCGCGCCAGCCGAAGGATTAACTTCCCCTATAAGAAGAAACACAGACCTCACTTGCCTCCAGAGAAACACCCCACAGAAATAGCAGCCCCCCACATGTAATAACGGTGAAATGAGAGGAAAGCACATACGTAGTTATGAAAATAGAATCAGCAAAAATGAGGCCCGCTAAAGCTAGATAGCAGAGGATACAAAAGTGAACTGCGCGGTCAGCGAAAAACCCTTCAAAAAACCATCCTGAAATTACTTGAACTCATGTGCCAACTCATGGAACATGAGGAGTAATTTCAGCCCACTAGAGCAACCAGCAGCAAGGAATCACATCTCTGCAAGCTGGACTAAGACAAAAATTAAGCAAAACGTGGAACAGGAAAATCAAAACTTAGCTTGTCCTGAAGATAACAGACGCAGGGAGCCGAGGTAAAAAGACACGCTGATTACATTGATAGCCGGCGAGGAAATGACAAAAAAGCCAGGTTAAATAGGAAACTCCCATAACCTGATGGAACAGGTGGACACCAGAGACCGCAGAGAACACAAGTCACCCAGTACCATCAGTAACCACCAGAGGGAGCCCAAAAACAGAACTCACAACAGTACCCCCCTCTTGAGGAGGGGTCACCGAACCCTCACGAGAACCACCAGGGCGACCAGGATGAGCCCTATGAAAAGCACGGACCAAATCGGCAGCATGAACATCAGAGGCAATCACCCAAGAATTATCCTCCTGACCATAACCCTTCCACTTGACCAAATACTGGAGTTTCCGTCTGGAAACACGAGAATCCAAGATCTTCTCCACAACATACTCCAATTCACCCTCCACCAGCACCGGAGCAGGAGGCTCAAGCGAAGGAACGACAGGTACCTCATACTTCCGCAACAACGACCGATGGAACACATTAAGAATAGCAAACGATGCCGGGAGATCCAAACGAAACGACACAGGGTTAAGAATTTCCGAGATCCTATAGGGACCGATGAACCGAGGCTTGAACTTAGGAGAAGAGACCTTCATAGGAACAAAACGAGAAGACAACCACACCAAGTCCCCAACAAGAAGTCGAGGACCCACGCGGCGACGGCGATTAGCAAACTGCTGAGCCCTCTCCTGGGACAACTTCAAATTGTCCACCACATGACTCCAAATCCGATGCAACCTATCCACCACCATGTCCACTCCAGGACAATCAGAAGGCTCCACCTGACCAGAGGAAAAACGAGGATGAAACCCCGAATTACAAAAGAAAGGAGAAACCAAAGTAGCAGAACTAGCCCGATTATTAAGGGCAAACTCGGCAAGCGGCAAAAAGGAAACCCAGTCATCTTGATCAGCAGAAACAAAACACCTTAAATAAGTTTCTAAAGTCTGATTAGTTCGTTCCGTCTGGCCATTCGTCTGGGGATGGAATGCAGACGAAAAGGACAAATCAATGCCCATCTTAGCACAGAACGTCCGCCAAAATCTAGACACAAACTGGGATCCCCTGTCAGAAACGATGTTCTCCGGAATGCCATGCAAACGGACCACGTTTTGAAAAAACAGAGGGACCAACTCAGAGGAGGAAGGTAACTTAGGCAAGGGTACCAGATGAACCATCTTAGAAAAGCGGTCACACACAACCCATATGACGGACATTTTTTGAGAGACAGGGAGATCCGAAATAAAGTCCATGGAAATGTGCGTCCAAGGCCTCTTCGGGATAGGCAAAGGTAACCACAATCCACGAGAACAGCAAGGCTTAGCCCGAGCGCAAACTCCACAAGACTGCACGAAAGAACGCACATCCCTCGACAAGGAAGGCCACCAAAAAGACCTGGCCACCAAGTCTCTAGTACCAAATATTCCAGGATGACCTGCCAACACAGAAGAATGGACCTCGGAGATGACTCTACTGGTCCAATTATCCGGAACAAACAGTCTTTCCGGCGGACAACGATCAGGTTTATCCGCCTGAAACTCCTGCAAAGCACGTCGCAAGTCTGGGGAGACAGCCGACAAAATCACCCCATCCCTAAGGATACCAGTGGGCTCAGAATTTCCAGGGGAGTCAGGCACAAAACTCCTAGAAAGAGCATCCGCCTTCACATTCTTTGAACCTGGCAGGTATGAAACCACAAAATTGAAACGGGAGAAAAACAGTGACCAACGAGCCTGTCTAGGATTCAGACGCTTGGCAGACTCAAGGTACATCAGATTTTTGTGATCAGTCAAGACCACCACACGATGTCTAGCACCCTCAAGCCAATGACGCCACTCCTCAAATGCCCACTTCATGGCCAAAAGCTCCCGATTACCAGCATCATAATTCCGTTCAGCGGGCGAAAATTTTCTAAAAAAGAACGCACATGGCTTCATCACTGAGCCATCGGAGCTTCTCTGTGACAAAACCGCCCCCGCTCCGATCTCGGAAGCATCGACCTCAACCTGAAAAGGAAGCAACGTATCTGGCTGACGCAACACAGGAGCAGAAGAAAACCGGCGCTTAAGTTCCTGAAAGGCCTCCACAGCCGCAGGAGACCAATCAGTAACATCAGCACCCTTTTTAGTCAAATCCGTCAAAGGTTTAACAACACTAGAAAAATTAGTTATGAAGCGACGATAAAAATTAGCAAAGCCCAAGAACTTCTGTAGACTCTTAAGAGATGTAGGCTGCGTCCAGTCACAAATAGCCTGAACCTTGACGGGATCCATCTCAATAGTAGAAGGGGAAAAAATATACCCCAAAAAAGAAATATTCTGGACTCCAAAGAGACATTTAGAACCCTTTACAAACAAAGAATTGGCCCGCAGGATCTGAAACACCTTCCTGACCTGCTGAACATGAGACTCCCAGTCATCAGAAAAAACCAAAACATCATCCAAATACACGATAATAAATTTATCCAGATATTCACGGAAAATATCGTGCATAATAGACTGGAAGACAGAAGGAGCATTAGAAAGTCCAAAAGGCATCACCAAATACTCGAAATGGCCCTCAGGCGTATTAAATGCGGTTTTCCACTCATCACCCTGCCTTATCCGCACAAGATTATACGCACCCCGAAGATCAATCTTGGTGAACCATTTAGCCCCCTTAATGCGAGCGAACAAATCAGTCAACAATGGCAAAGGATACTGATATTTGACTGTAATCTTATTCAAAAGACGATAATCTATGCAAGGCCTCAAGGAACCATCTTTTTTGGCCAAAAAAAAAAACCTGCTCCCAAAGGGGACGAAGATGGACGGATATGTCCCTTTTCCAAGGACTCCTTAACATAATTCCGCATAGCAGTATGCTCTGGCACTGACAGATTGAACAAACGACCTTTAGGGAATTTACTGCCAGGAATCAAATCTATAGCACATTCGCAATCCCTGTGAGGAGGAAGCGAACTGAGCTTAGGCTCCTCAAAAACCTCCCGATAATCAGACAAAAATACCGGAACCTCAGAAGGAGTAGATGAAGCGATAGAAATCGGAGATGCATCATCATGAACCCCCAGCTTAACACAGACATTGTTTTCCAGTCCAGGACTGGGTTATGAGTTTGTAACCATGGCAGACCAAGCACTAAGACATAGTAACATAGTAACATAGTTAGTAAGGCCGAAAAAAGACATTTGTCCATCCAGTTCAGCCTATATTCCCTCATAATAAATCCCCAGATCTACGTCCTTCTACAGAACCTAATAATTGTATGATACAATATTGTTCTGCTCCAGGAAGACATCCAGGCCTCTCTTGAACCCCTCGACTGAGTTCGCCATCACCACCTCCTCAGGCAAGCAATTCCAGATTCTCACTGCCCTAACAGTAAAGAATCCTCTTCTATGTTGGTGGAAAAACCTTCTTTCCTCCAGACGTAAAGAATGCCCCCTTGTGCCCGTCACCTTCCTTGGTATAAACAGATGCTCAGCGAGATATTTGTATTGTCCCCTTATATACTTATACATGGTTATTAGATCGCCCCTCAGTCGTTTATTTTCTAGACTAAATAATCCTAATTTCGCTAATCTATCTGGGTATTGTAGTTCTCCCATCCCCTTTATTAATTTTGTTGCCCTCCTTTGTACTCTCTCTAGTTCCATTATATCCTTCATGAGCACCGGTGCCCAAAACTGGACACAGTACTCCATGTGCGGTCTAACTAGGGATTTGTACAGAGGCAGTATAATGCTCTCATCATGTGTATCCAGACCTCTTTTAATGCACCCCATGATCCTGTTTGCCTTGGCAGCTGCTGCCTGGCACTGGCTGCTCCAGGTAAGTTTATCATTAACTAGGATCCCCAAGTCCTTCTCCCTGTCAGATTTACCCAGTGGTTTCCCATTCAGTGTGTAATGGTGATATTGATTCCTTCTTCCCATGTGTATAACCTTACATTTATCATTGTTAAACCTCATCTGCCACCTTTCAGCCCAAGTTTCCAACTTATCCAGATCCATCTGTAGCAGAATACTATCTTCTCTTGTATTAACTGCTTTACATAGTTTTGTATCATCTGCAAATATCGATATTTTACTGTGTAATCATGTAAATTATACAGTACCAGGAAGCGAATCACCTCCTGATGAACGGGAGTCATACGCATGGTCACTTGTGTCCAGTACTGAGGTTTATTCATAGCCAAAGGTGTAGAGTCAATTCCTTTCAAAGGAATAGGAACTTCCAGAGGTTCCAGACTAAACCCACAGCGATTGGCAAATGACCAATCCATAAGACTCAGGGCAGCGCCTGAATCCACATAGGCATCGACGGAAATGGATGATAATGAACAAATCAGCGTCACAGACAGAATGAACTTAGACTGTAAAGTACCAATGGCAACAGACTTATCAACCTTTTTTGTGCGTTTAGAGCATGCTGATATAACATGAGCTGAATCACCACAATAAAAACACAATCCATTTTTCCGCCTATAATTTTGCCGTTCACTTCTGGACTGAATTCTATCACATTGCATTATCTCAGGTGCCTGTTCAGAAGACACCGCCAAATGGTGCACAGGTTTGCGCTCCCGTAAACGCCGATCAATCTGAATAGCCATAGTCATGGACTCATTCAGACTTGTAGGCGCCGGGAACCCCACCATAACATCTTTAATGGCCTCAGAAAGGCCATCTCTGAATTTTGCAGCCAGAGCACACTCATTCCACTGAGTAAGCACCGACCATTTCCGAAATTTCTGACAATATATTTCTGCTTCATCTTGCCCCTGAGAGAGAGCCAATAAAGCTTTTTCAGCCTGAATCTCTAGGTTAGGTTCCTCATAGAGCAAACCCAATGCCAGAAAAAACGCATCCACATTGAGCAACGCAGGATCCCCTGGTGCCAATGCAAATGCCCAATTCTGAGGGTCACCCCGCAGGAAAGATATAACAATCTTGACCTGCTGAGCAGGGTCTCCAGAGGAGCGAGATTTCAAGGAAAGAAACAACTTGCAATTGTTCCTAAAATTCAGAAAACTAGATCTATCTCCAGAAAAAAACTCTGGGACAGGAATTCTAGGTTCAGACATAGGCGTATGTACAACAAAATCTTGTATATTTTGAACCTTAGCAGCAAGATTATTCAGGCTGGAAGCCAAACTCTGGACGTCCATGATAAACAGCTGAGGTCAGAGCCATTCAAGGATTAAGAGGAGGAAAGAAGCAGTCAAGCTGCAATTAAGGCTAGGCAACAAACACTGAGGAGGGGGGAAAAAAAGAAAAAAAAAACTTCCTCAGACTACTTTTCCTCCTACTTCAGCCAAAACGATGACCAATTTTTTTAGGGCCGGCTATACTGTCATGATCCCAATGGCAGGGGATCACAAAAGGACAAGCACAAAAACAAAACAAGCTCTAGGGTGATGGAACCTGAGCTGACCGCGATCCTGAACCTAAACACACAACTAGCAGTAGCCGGGGAACGTGCCTACGATGATTCCTAGACGTCTCGCGCCAGCCGAAGGATTAACTTCCCCTATAAGAAGAAACACAGACCTCACTTGCCTCCAGAGAAACACCCCACAGAAATAGCAGCCCCCCACATGTAATAACGGTGAAATGAGAGGAAAGCACATACGTAGTTATGAAAATAGAATCAGCAAAAATGAGGCCCGCTAAAGCTAGATAGCAGAGGATACAAAAGTGAACTGCGCGGTCAGCGAAAAACCCTTCAAAAAACCATCCTGAAATTACTTGAACTCATGTGCCAACTCATGGAACATGAGGAGTAATTTCAGCCCACTAGAGCAACCAGCAGCAAGGAATCACATCTCTGCAAGCTGGACTAAGACAAAAATTAAGCAAAACGTGGAACAGGAAAATCAAAACTTAGCTTGTCCTGAAGATAACAGACGCAGGGAGCAGAGGTAAAAAGACACGCTGATTACATTGATAGCCGGCGAGGAAATGACAAAAAAGCCAGGTTAAATAGGAAACTCCCATAACCTGATGGAACAGGTGGACACCAGAGACCGCAGAGAACACAAGTCACCCAGTACCATCAGTAACCACCAGAGGGAGCCCAAAAACAGAACTCACAACAGGAGGTGCACCGTACTTATGGGGTCAGGCGTGGCTGCATTATGATGAGCAGTTTCGTCAGAGGAAGGCGGTTAGGCCAGAAATCAAATAGGATCAAAAGGACATTGGGCTTTGGTTGAAGGTTATGGCCCCGGTTAGGTACGGCAGTCCTTTCATGGGAGCGGAGGTGCCAGCAACCAACAGTCGGGACATGGAAGTGGGGGTCAGGGGACGCAGGGTGGAAAGGAAAAATCTGGAACATGTTGGCAATTTAACGATGGCCAATGTAAATATGGGAACACCTGCAAATTTAAACATGTTTGTTCCCATAGAACGTCAAAGTGTTTTAAGAAAGCAAGGGGTAAGCCAGCAGTGGGTGGTGGTCAAGAGGGAGACGCCAGTGAGGCTTCAAAAGATGGCCCCCTATCTAAATAGATACCCGGATCAAGAAAAGGCAGGGATTCTTTTCCGTGGGTTTTCTGAAGGTTTTAGGATTCCGGCTCCTAATCATGCTGTTCCTTTTACTACTAAGAATCTGAGGTCAACGGATTTGCATGCTGCAGTTGTTAGTAGTAAGTTGGCAAAGGAGGTGGAACTTCTGTAGGTAGGATGGCTGGGCCTTTTAGTTGTTTGCCGGTTGAAGGTGTGATTGTTTCGCCATTGGGGGTGGTGCCCAAGAAGGAACCGAACAAGTTTCGGTTGATCCAGCATTTGTTTTATCCAAGGGGTAGGTTGGTTAACGATGGCATCGATGAGGAGCTATGCTCAGTGGTGTACACTTCATTTGATGCAACAGTGCAGTGGGTGCGACGGTATGGTGAAGGGGCGTTATTGGCTAAGACGGATATTGAATCGGCCTTTAGATTGCTCCCGATTCACCCTGATAACATTCCTTTGCTAGGTTGTTTTGGGGACGGTGGTTTTTATTTAGACAAATGTTTGCCTATGGGTTGTTCGATTTCTTGTTCATTGTTTGAGGCGTTTAGCACTTTTCTGGAGTGGGTGGTTAGGGACGTGGCCGGAGTTTCTTCCGTCATTCATTATTTGGAAGATTTCTTGTTTATTGGCCCTCCGGACTCTGCAGTATGCAGGAATTTGTTAGCTACCATGGAGTGTATGGCTGGGTTTTTTGGTGTTCCATTAGCAAGGGAAAAAACGGAGGGCCCGGGCAAGGTTTTGAGTTTTTTGGGCATTCTTAGTGACTCAGAAAAAATGGAGTGTAGGTTACCGGAGGATAAGCTTTTGTTGCTGTTGCAGGACGTCCACAGGATCGGTAGATTGCGTAAGGTGACTTTGAAGGAGTTGCAGTCCCTGTTGGGACATTTGAATTTTGCGTGCCGGATTATGCCCATTGGCAGGATTTTTTGCCGCAGGTTGTCTTTGTCGACGGCGGGAATCAAGGCAGCACATCATTTTGTTCGTTTGACTAAAGAACACAAAGAAGATTTGGTTGTTTAGCAGCGTTTTTTTATGAACTACAATGGTAGATTGTTGATTCAACTGGAAACCGTGAATTATTTCGATTGCGATATTTACACTGATGCAGCTGGTGCCGTTGGTTATGGCGCGTATTGTGGAGGTAGGTGGAGTGCCGGATTGTGGCTGGAGTGTTGGCGGAAACAAGGCTTGACCAAGAATCTTGCACTGCTAGAATTGTTCCCAATTGTGGTGGTCAGTGGTGGTCTGGGGTGACATTTTTCAAAATCGGAAGGTTAGGTTTCACTGTGATAATTTAAGCGTGGTCTCTATTATCAATAGTCTAACTTCTTCCTCTCCCCCAGTGATTAGGTTGGTTAGGGAGTTGGTGCTGCGATGTCTGGAGTTGAAAGCATACATTTCTGCAGTACACGTACCGAGTGTGCAAAATTCGATAGCAGTTGCTTTATCTCGTTCGCAGTGGGAGTGTTTCCGGGAGTTGGCACCAGATGCGGAAGCTTCAGGAGTGGGATGCCCTTCATATTTGTGGAAAATTATTGCGGACGAGGAGGTCGGTTGATTCAAGCCTCAGTTTCTAGGCAGACGTGGTCAGCTTACCAATCGGCTTGGAAAATCTGGGAAAGCTGGGCGGTCAGTGGGGAATGGTTGAGTCTGATAGAGACAGGACGCTGGCGGTGTTGTTTTTGGTTGGGAAAGCGGCGGAATGGGGTTGGTCCGTTTTGAAGGTGAATAAATGTATGGCAGGCTTGACTTTTGGTTTTAAGCTGCAGGGATCAGTCGATATTACCAAAAAAATTTTGATAATACAGGCTCTGAAGGGTTTTCGTAGTGGGAATTGTAGTGTCGACAAGCGCAGACCCATTTCGTTTAACATGTTAACGAAAGTGGGAAGCGTAGTTGGGAGAATTTGTTGTTCTCATTTTGAAGCTGTCCTTTTCAGGTTGGCCTATTCCTCGGCGTTCTTTGGGGCTTTGAGAATGGGGGAGCTGGTGTCTCCTAATAAACACAAGGCGGGAGGTTTGTTGGCGGACGACGTGGTATTTTGGGCAGGAGGCATTTCGTTCTGGATTCGGCGATTGAAAACTGACAAGTTTGCAAAGGGTAGTATTAGGGAGGGTGGATGGATGTTTCATGTGCCTGCAACGTTGTGTGGAGGAGTACTGGAGTTTATGGTCGGGTAGATCGGGCCCATTGTTTTGTCATCAGGACTGGGCTTTTTTGTCACGTTTTCAATTTTTGGCGGTGTTGAAAAAGGCTTTGGCGGAGTTGGAACTTGATTCTGGGAGTTATGGGTCTCACTCTTTTAGAATTGGGGCTGCTACAGAGGCAGATAGTTTGGGTTTAGAAGCTGACACGATTAAAAGGATTGGAAGATGGAATTCGAATCGTTATTTGACTTACATACGTCGTTAGGTATTTTGATGGGCATATCGAGTTATGCTGGTCCTTAACTGTTATTCTGTTTTTTAGGTCGGCCCCTTTATTGACCTGGATTTGCAGACATTCCTTTGTGTATTGGGGTGCGTCGCGTGCTTACGACAGGCCGGATGGCAGGCAATTAGGCTTTAGCCGTGATACAGTAGTGATTCGCTGGTTGGGGTTTAGGGGTATGTTATGGAATAGGGTGTTGTCAGAATTTTCCCGGGCCATGCGTTTGGATAGAGCTCCAGATATTTTACTGGTGCACATGGGGGGAATGATTTGGGTACAAAACCGGTTAGGGAATTGATTAGGGACATCCGCTTTGATTTTTTGAGATTGTGGGTCTCTTATCCTGGAATTCTGACGGTGTGGTCTGACATAGTGCCTAGGAAGCAATGGCGGTTGGCCCGGTCTTTGAAAGGAATTAATAGGGCCAGGATAAAACTTAATAGGGAGTGGCGAGTTTTGTCTCCAGGAATGGGGGAATTACGGTGAGGCATTTTGAGTTGGAGGCTGGGGTCGGTAATTTTTGGAGAGAGGATGGCGTGCACTTAAATGACATAGGTATTGATTTGTGGGCGCTCGCCCTACAGGAAGGAGTTGAAAGGGCATTGGCGGTGGTGGGGCACTCACGAGCCTGAGGTGATCATGGCTGTTCATGGTTGGCGGGGGACGGGGTTCTTGGAGTTGGCGATGTTTATTGGAGGAAGGTCAATTGGATGGGGGTTGATCTGGCTTGTGGTTACGGGCTCTGGACGGGGATTGTCCTTGGGAGCTTTGGGGGTTTTGGTCTTCCCTGAAAAGGGTTACATGGTGCCCTCGAGCTGGTGGTCACGGCTGAGGGTAAAAAGTGTTGGTTAAAATTTTTGGGCGTTTTTGCCTATATATATGATGCCAGATCTTTTAGCTTCATGAACCCGCCCCCTCAAGTTTTTCAGATGTTTTTTGTTATATAATTATTATCTTTTGTTTGTTAAACCCTTCATGACCAGGGGATTTTTCGTTTTTCCGTGTTCGTTTTTCGCTCCCCTCCTTCCCAGAGCCATAACTTTTTTATTTTTCCATCAATTTGGCCATGTGAGGGCTTATTTTTTGTGGGACGAGTTGTACTTTTGAATGACATCATTGGTTTTAGCATGTCGTGTACTAGAAAACGGGAAAAAAATTCCAAGTGCGGTGAAATTGCAAAAAAAGTGCAATCCCACATTGTTTTTTTGTTTGGCTTTTTTGCTAGGTTCACTAAATGCTAAAACTAACCTGCCATTATGATTCTTCAGGTCAGTACGAGTTCATAGACACCTAACATGACTAGGTTATTTTTTATCTAAGTGGTGAAAAAAAATTCCAAACTTTGCTAAAAGAAAAAAAAAATTGCGCCATTTTCCGATACTCGTAGCGTCTCCATTTTTCATGATCTAGGGTCGGTTGAGGGCTTATTTTTTGCGTGCCGAGATGACGCTTTTAATGATAGAATTTCAGTGCAGATACGATCTTTTGATCGCCCGTTATTGCATTTTAATGCAATGTCGCGGCGACCAAAAAAACGTAATTCTGGCGTTTCGAATTTTTTTCCCGCTACGCTGTTTAGCGATCAGGTTAATACTTTTTTTAATTGATAGATCGGGCGATTCTGAGCGCGGCGATACCAAATATGCGTAGATTTGATATTTTTTTAATTGATTTATTTTGATTGGGGCGAAAGGGGGGTGATTTAAACTTTTATGTTTTTTTTATTTTTTTCACATTTTTTTAAACTTTTTTTTTAAACTTTTGCCATGCTTCAATAGCCTCCATGGGAGGCTAGAAGCAGGCACAATGCGATCGGCTCTGCTACATAGCAGCGATCTGCTGATCGCTGCTATGTAGCAGAAATGGAGGTGTGCTGTGAGCGCCGACCACGGGGTGGCGCTCACAGCCACCGGTCATCAGTAACCATAGAGGTCTCAAGGACCTCTATGGTTACAATATACAAGCATCGCCGACCCCCGATCATGTGACGGGGGTCGGCGATGATGTCATTTCCGTCCGCCCGTCCGGAAGTGGTAGTTAAATGCTGCTGTCTGCGTTTGACAGCGGCATTTAACTAGTTAATAGGTGCGGGCAGATCGCGGTTCTGCCCGCGCCTATTACGGGCACATGTCAGCTGTTCAAAACAGCTGACATGTCCCGGCTTTGATGCGGGCTCACCGCGGAACCCTGCATCAAAGCAGGGGAGCCGGCATCGGACGGTATAGTACGTCCGATGCCGGTAAGGGGTTAATAAAACTGGCCGCTGTGGCCAAAATTATCCAAAGAATTTAACGTGTTATGTTTTTATTGCATAATTAGTGTTAAGTGGGTGGGATTTTGATTGGTCACAGTTGGCGGGGTTAGAGGAGTGGAGATAGGAAAAAGAGCCCAAATTGGCCATATGCGGTCATGATGCAGCTTCTTTGGTAAGCGCTATAGCTTGCCGAATAAGAGGGGAGCCGATGATGTTCACTCATCTCTACTTGTAACTGCAATTGCAGCAAAAGGAGGCTCTACAAAGTACTAACTTTAGGAGGGTGAATAGTTATCCACACTGAAGTTTTCATTTTATCCTATTAGTTGTTTGCATCACAATGACAATTAAAATAAAAACAAATGTTCACAGTTCTAGGCATGTTCTTTTCAGTTTGCTTCCATATGTCAATAGTTAGTATGGAAGAGAGCTAGAAAAATATTTATTATGTTCTTATGGCGAGATCTCATAGTTATGACGTATCCTATGATGTGACCAGATAACCTTTTATTGACCAGAACAGTTTGAGTTTTAGCAAGATGCTTATTTTTTTTGCTTTTCTATCTCTGCATTTCAGAAGTCGTTACTTTTTTTTTCTTGTTGATGTAGTTGTATGAGGCAGTGTATGAGGCAGTGGCTTCATGCATGGAGGATTGGGGGTGGGGTTGTTGAGAAGCAGTCTCCTAGGGCAGTGTTCCCCCAACTCCAGTCCTCAAGGCCCACCAACAGATCATGTTTTCAGGTTTTCCTTTGTTTTGCACAGGTAATGCAATTATCACCTGGGCAATACTAAGGAAATCCTGAAAACATGACCTGTTGGTGGGCCTTGAGGACTGGAGTTGGGGACCCCTGTCCTAGGGCACCCAATTCTATGGGTGAATTTTCACTTTCATCACCAGGGCTGTCAATCAAAGAAGAGTGGTGGAGATTGATGGAAAACAAGCAGGTGGGAACATGTATATAAATGTTTGGCCCTGCCGTGAAACACCAAATGCGGGGAAACTTAGTTTGACCAGCCATTCTGTGCTGACAGAGTCCCTTTAAGCAGGGCCGGCTCCAGGTTTTTGAGGGCCCCGGGCGAAAGAGTCTCAGTGGGCCCCCCCCCCCCTTTAACACATACCACGATTCATGATGCCCAGATACAGCAGAGAAATATAGGTATAGTCCAATGCCATAATTCACTTCTTACATGAGTGATAGCTATTGTAAATTCTGCAGTGTATATATACAGGACAGGAGGAGTGGTACTGTGCGGTGTATATATACAGGGGAGAGGTACTGTGCGGAGTATATATAGAGGGGAGTGGTACTGTGCAGTGTATATATACAGGGGAGAGGTACTGTGCGGTGTATATATACAGGGGAGAGGTACTGTGCGGTGTATATATACAGGGGAGAGGTACTGTGCGGTGTATATATACAGGGGAGAGGTACTGTGCGGTGTATATATACAGGGGAGAGGTACTGTGTGGTGTATATATACAGGGGAGAGGTACTGTGTGGTGTATATATACAGGGGAGAGGTACTGTGCGGTGTATATATACAGGGGAGAGGTACTGTGCAGTGTATATATACAGGGGAGAGGTACTGTGCAGTGTATATATACAGGACAGGAGGAGTGGTACTGTGCGGAGTATATATAGAGGGGAGTGGTACTGTGCAGTGTATATATACAGGGGAGAGGTACTGTGCGGTGTATATATACAGGGGAGAGGTACTGTGTGGTGTATATATAGAGGGGAGTGGTACTGTGCAGTGTATATATACAGGGAAGAGGTACTGTGCGGTGTATATATACAGGGGAGAGGTACTGTGCGGTGTATATATACAGGGGAGAGGTACTGTGCGGTGTATATATACAGGGGAGAGGTACTGTGCAGTATATATATACAGGGGAGAGGTACTGTGCGGTGTATATATAGAGGGGAGTGGTACTGTGCAGTGTATATATACAGGACAGGAGGAGTGGTACTGTGCGGAGTATATATAGAGGGGAGTGGTACTGTGCAGTGTATATATACAGGGGAGAGGTACTGTGCGGTGTATATATACAGGGGAGAGGTACTGTGTGGTGTATATATAGAGGGGAGTGGTACTGTGCAGTGTATATATACAGGGAAGAGGTACT